>NC_142248.1:13780416-14433333 GCF_052056855.1 Sturnus vulgaris | reverse complement strand
ACTTGGCTGAAGCCCAAAGAGAGGATCCTTGCAAGCAGTACCTGTACCCCGTGTCTCCTAACAATCCTAAGGGGTTTGTCTATGCTGTCAGCCACTGAATGGGCTGGCTACCCTTGTGTCTCCTTCAAATCCACACTGAACTAAATCAACTTAGTGGAATGTTTCTCTAGGCATAACAGCATTAATTTACAACATTCCTGGAGTGGCAGCCTCGGGCCTGTGATAGACAGGATACTTGTAACCTGGGATTCAAGAGACTTGGTAGATAAAAAGAGGTGTGGAAACCATGTCCAATTTTAAAAGAAAGGAGAGAAACAGTGCTGTGCTCTGAAGCAATCTGTTAGTGGATCAAGAATAAGCAATAATTGATTCCCCCTGCAGATTTAGGTATTCCCCTTGTTTTAGGTATTTCTAACTTCTGTGCTGTTCAGAGACCAGAACTGGACTGCTGACTTCTAGGTGCAGTCTTTGGGGGAGGAAAATACCTCTGGGGAGAGGTAGCACACCTCAGGTGGCTCAGCAAATTTTGTGATAATTGCATGTCCTCTTCCTTCCTCTCCTGGCTGCTGTGTCACCTGACATGCATTGTTCTAAGGGCAGGGAGGGCCACCTTTTAAAAGATACCTTGGCAGTACTTTCAGAAGTTCTTATACTAATGAGGCTTCATTAAATTGGAATAGGGAGGACAGAGCTTTCTTGGCCTAATCAGAAGGGCTTTTGTTGAAGATGGTGCATTGCTTTTTCAGAGCTTTAATTCTGTGTAGATCAGTGACTCTCGGAGAAGAGCAGCCATCTGTTGGCCTGGAACATAGGCTGGCCTCTTCAATTGAGTATGAACTTAGATGCCATGCAGGAGGTCTGACTTGAGAGGACTGGGCAGATGTACAGAGCAACTGGCTTAGCTTTCTTCACATGGAGTATTCTTTTTCATTCCATGATCTAATTGTTACTGAAGGTATTCTAGCAGGTAAGTCAAAGTATCCATATTCCATTCTGCATGGTGGAAGTTTGCTGAACAAAGCATTGGCTCCTTATCGATGCCCTACATGAATACATGAGAAATCTATAGGCTGTGCTACACACATAGTGGAGAGATTCACTCCTCTCCATCCCCCTCCAAATGAAGCAAGAAACAAAAGGGGTAGACACAGAGTTCATTGTAGCAGCAGCTCCAATACACATGACACTTTAAATGTCATCTTGAAATGACATTTCGAGGCAGGGTGTATGCTGACAAAGAATTTTTCTTTGAGAGAGACTGAAAAGAACCAAATTTTAAAGACAGCCCATTTGTGAAGTATATGAGCACAGTAGTCACATGGAACTAAGGAAAAAATCTTCTTTTCACTAGAATGGCTACCAGGTTTACTGACAAATCATATTCCCTCCCATAATGTATCTACTGTTTTGCCTGAGTAATTGGAAATGTGAGCTGAGGCTGTTTGAGTCGTGTGTTTCTCTAGTCAGTGCTGGTGTATTGCTTTAATCTTGGAAGTATTAAGGATCTGAAGGTTCTGCCTTCCCTAGTAGTAGAGTGCTAAGATGTCCTCTTTGTCTTCACAAGGTACAAAAGAGTACAATACCTGCCTCTACACTTCTCAGATCTCTTTGAGATTATCCAGCATTTTTGAATTTCTGTGGGAAGCTTAGCCAAATAAAAAACCTAATCCCCCTTCAGTCTGCACATTCATTTAACTAAAGAAGCTGTTGCTGAATGGGGTTTTCCTCAGAATTAAAACATTCCTGTTTTCAGGTGTAAAATATTAATTTTGGCAAATTTGTTTTCACGTGAGAGCTTCAGATGTGTAATGACAAACAGGATACAAGTGTTGAAATTGTTTCCATGTGGAGGGTTTTTTGGTTGTTTTTATTTTATTGGTTGATTTGTTTCTCCAGGGTGTTTTTTGGTTGGTTGGTTTTTTGTTTGTTGATGTGTTTACCATTGGAGGCCTCACAGATTAGAACTGTAGTAGGTTGGTGAAATATGTGTTCTGCTGGGTCTTCATTAAAAGCAAGGGTTCATATTTGTGCTTTCTCGTTTCTCAGCTGTGCTTTGTGTGTTTGTGTACAAAGCTGTTTTTGCTGTGACAGTGCCTCATAGGCTGTGGGTGAATCCCTCAGTCCTCAGGTATGAGCAGTGTCACATCCTGCAATTTTAATTGCTGTGCTCTGTCCTGTCAGATCATTATACCTGAGGTTTGCAAGTTGTTTTACATTCCTCCTCGTAATCATGTGTTTGCCTGCTGGCTGGCTGTCAGCATTGCTGTGCCTCTCCAGGTGGCTGGAGAAGCATTTGATTGATTTATCCTAGCTGTCTGCTACAGTCTGCTGTGTCTCAGAGACCTTCTGAAAAGTGGTGGGGGTGTAGGAAGACTGGCTCTCTTGAAGAATTTTTGAAACAAACACTCCAGATGCTATGTCCTCTGGGGCTGTCTTGAAATGGTAAAATTAATTGTAATCTAGGCAGTCTTCACATTTGAAACATCAGACAGTGAGTGAAGAGTTACTCTCTCTAATACTGCTCCTTTTTGTCTTTCCTGTATGAAAGATTGCTTTTTCTGCTCTTGTTACCTTGAGAACTGTGAATACTTAGTAAGATTCCTAAGTGCTAGAACATGTAAAAGGTTTCTCTTTGTTTCTAACTTTGCCTTTTCTCTCGCCAGGTGTTGTAGGTGTTTGGCTCAACACCTTTTCTTGCTTTCTGTTTTTTTTTTTAGACAAGGTGCTCCTGATCAACCAGATCGTTCAGAAATTTTTAGAAAAGAAACCTCGGTGGGTAAAAGATGTGCCATGGAATGGTAGCATCAAAGAGCAACACAGGATCTTCTCTTGCCTTGACTGGCCATGGGTTATTTCGTCTGCTAGTTATCTTTGGTTCCTTTATCTTGGAAGCACAGTCCACAGGTAGGTGAAACCTTTATATATGCTACAGGGAGGGGGAGGTATGTAAGTTTGGAAGTGGCTGTATATTTTGGGGTGAAAACTGGCAATGGCTGATGTATTTGTACATATCTTCCAGTACTCAGGAAAAATTCCATCACTGCTTGTTGAGCAGAGCATGAAGTGTCTGGACTGAATGACTCTTGCATATTTGTCAATAAATGCTTATCTTTTATCTTGTAGTTTTGATTCCCATGGGTTTTTTTCCCCTCCATTCTTATCCCTTCACTGCAGCTGGGGACACTTGGGACATCTCAAGGGCATGGACTGTGTTTTTGTGGAGTGACATTCTCATGTAGACAGTGTTATCTATGTGCCCTGTAGCAACTGCTCACGTGAAGGAGTAGAAGCAGAGATTGTGTCCAGCTCTTTTGCCCAGAATTAATCTGTTCAGCATTTCCTTGTATGCTGTCTTGGATACCTTAACACCTTCTACCTGTGCCCCTCTATTGGATCCTCTTTACAGCTTAAGTTTTCCCTCTCCCCTCATCTCTTGATGTTTCATGGGTGAGTCATGTAAATAGTATAAATAGCAGTGGAATGGGATGATATGAAAAATGTCATCAGAGATGGGAGATCTGCCTTTTAGAAATGAGTGGAAGAAGGAAATGTACTGGATACTCAGAATGTAGTATGTGATGCGAAGTATGTGTTTGATTACCCAGTATACCCTGAAATATGTCTTTTTTTAATCAGACCAGCCATGACCTAGTTTTTGTCTGTAGAGAGATGTCTGGTCATAGGAGGCATAAGATGGAAGGAGAAACTTGGTTTGCTCTTGCAAGAACTTTGAAGGAGTTAATCCCAAAAAGACAGATTTGAGTTGAGCAGCTGTTGTAACATAGAGCATTAGCTTGCCTATGTTAAGAAAACCTCAGTTCTTGACATAACTCTAAAACCTCCTATTTATTTGACATATCATGGCATCTGAGAATGACATGTGGCCAACATTCCTCCAGGAATCAGTGTGTTAGAGCAGAATAAACATTAGCTGCCAAATGCACTCAAAATTGAGGTGATCCTGTATGGAAAAGTCTGCTGGTGCTGAAAACTTCTGGAGAAGGAGTTGATTTCCTTTTACTGTTCTTGGCTCTTTGAGCTGGAAGGGAACTGAAATTGCTGAAATCTTATATCTCAGGCTTCTATGCCTTCCTGACCTGATTTTGGCCTTGTAGGTAATGAGGGGGTGGGGAAGACACCCTTGAGAGCATGACAAATTGTCATGAATAGTTAGTGACAGTGGGAAAGGGACAAGATCTTTTTGAATCTGGGCTACCCATGTTTTTGGTTTGTTTTTTTTTCCAGCCTTGTTGTTGGTGGTGATAGTGTCACTGCCTCATTTCAGATGTAGGCCTGTCAGATAAACCTCCCAGCCTGGGGCACCATCACCATCTGAAACCCCCCGTTTGGCACTGCAGCACCTTCAACTGAGACTGCAGTCACTGTGCAAATGCCTTGTGCTGCATGGGCTGCTGGGTGGGGAAAAGCTGCCACAATACTGGCAATATTTCTTAATATATTTTTTGAGACATCCAGTCACATTACGAAAGCACTAGTTAGGCATGCCAGAAGACTCAAGACTGATTCTGCATTGTGTTTCCCTTTCTGTGTTCTTTTTGCTTCAGGATCTGAAACCAGTTGTGGTGAGCTGATCAAGGCAGATCATCAGCTAAACAGGATTATAGTGGCTAGGCAGGAAACATTTCCTGCAGGGGAAGTGAGAAAACAGAGGATCGTAGCAGAGGGCAAGACACGCAGGGGAAGAAGTCCTGGGGAAAGGCTTGCTGAGAAGCACTTCCATGTACATTCCAGTTTTTGTGAGACTGGGATGTAGCAACCCAAAAGCCAATTGCTGGGAGGGACGGGGGTGCTCAGTGATGTGTCACGGGCCGGGGAGCTGCACCTGCAGCAGCGTGCCAGCCGTGAGTGACGTTAATGAGCAAGTCAGCTGAGGAGCAGAGAGCAGATGGGGAGACAAAGAGTACTGGTGAAGCGCTTGGAAAATCATCTTTCCCTCATCCTTGTCCCCCAACCACCTCGCCATCCTCACTTTATCACTTTGCATAGCAAAGTCGTTCAGAGCAAGCAGAGTACAACGATGTTAACATGAAGCAAGAGACTGTATTAAACTCGTGATGGTAATGCTTATCTTGAATGTGGAGCCAGTGTGACACGCTCAAAATTGCTACAAAAGCTGAAGAATGTTCTCATAAAAAGACAAGCATGGAGACAATGCCTGGCTCAGCTCTGAGTGAGAAAGCAGAGCTTGTGATTCATATGTATAAAACCATATGAGGTATATTGTATTGCAATCATTTTGCTGCTTAGAAATTCTATTGCTTAAGTTCCAGGAAGCTTAGAGGATATATTCATGATCTGGGCAGGAAGATGTTCTCTTTGCCATGTGGTTAATGCAGAGAGCAGACTCATTTTCAGTCAGCAAGCATCTGCTCTGTCCTCTGGTAATAAATCGATTTTATTTATGCATGGATTTTTAAGGAAAATCCTCAGCACTTTGTCTCTAGCAATCTATCCAAATATCCTCGAGTGCCATGAAATGAATACAAGTTGCTTAGTCACTAAGCATACTGCAGAATTAGGGGAAGCTGTTCCCTTTTCATGGGAAGATATCCATGAATATGAAAATAACCACTGCACACATTTTAACAGAAAACAAATGCAGTGTTTGGTAATGGGCAAGCAGAGAAGCTGTGTCAGAGGAGCAGGATTTATGGAAACTTGAGCACTGCTCTGGAATATTTTTTGAGCTTTATCACTGTTGTAGCGTTTTTCCTTGTCTGGCGAGTTCTCCAAGATTAGTTGCGGGAAAGAGTGAAAGAATGAACAGGCAAGGAGGCTTGGAAAGCTCTTCAGTAATACTGAGGCTTAGTTTTTCATCTGTCTTTTCTGTTTCTTTGAGGGTTCAACTGGAGTTTAGCTAAGAGCTAGGATGCTTAGTAGATAGAGATGGGGAATTTCTGAAGCATTGGAGAGGAGCAATGATAACCATTTTATCTGCATTTCCACAGATAATGCTTCTCTTTTTTTTTAATGTTGCTGTGACTTGTAATTTTTCCCCCTCTCCCTCCCATCTCTGTCCCTTAAGGCCCTGTATTTATATCTCATTCACAATGGTCCTCCTGCCTGGCCAAGCTATTTTTGGAAGAATGACAGTGAATCAGATTACATTGTTCATTAAATTTTAACATGTAGTCTGTAAAATACTCTGAAAGCTTCCTATAATTTATGTTTCAAATGTAATCTCTTTTTGGATTCATGACTGGCTCTGTCAGAAACCTATCAAAACAGGTTGGGCCTTTCATTATTGATAAAAGCATCACCTGTTCCTGGGAAATGCAAATATATGTGTTGGTAAAAGTATTAAACATCTCGAATTAAGCAAATATCAATACCCATAAAGGAGAGAGTTTAAATATTAACCTTTAAAAATTAATAGTAATGCAGGCTTGGTGAATCTAAGTCTACTTAGATTGAGACATAGTCTGATTTTTGTTGACTGCATGTGCAAAGTGCTATAAAGTTGGCTCTTTAATTTTTAGGATTGCCATTAAAGTGATAAATTGAGCTTGAATAAACTGAAACTACTTCATTCCTGTGTGTTGTCTGTGACACAAATACAGCCAATCTGCTGCTTGCTTTTCTAAGGTCTTTTCAGTGCCAAGGTTATTCTGCACAGAAGCTTTGGATACTGCTGGTATTTGTTTGCATTGCACAGAGCAGCTTGTTAGAGCACTTCACTCATTGAGCAGATTCAGACTTGTTCCTATTCTTTGGGAGGTTTCCTTTGTCTCTGATTATGCAGCTGAAGGGAAGGCGTTTATACAGCTAGGGATGAATTCAATGGCCATGAAAACAAGGACACTATAGCACTGGATTGCCAGACAGAAATGTGTAAAGTGTCATGCATGTAAAGATCATCTTGATTCCAACCTGTATGCTTCATGTAAGTGTGGGTTTGGAGAAATTACAGCATCAGCCCAAAGCAGTGTGGCCTTCTTTGTGGAGAGAAGGGGGACCATTTTCAGGAGCAATTCCTCTTCCCAGTCCCTTTGTAGAGCTGAAAAAGAGCAGAGTGGTATGGAAGAGCATGGTGAGGAGCTGCAGAATAATGGCCAGGCTGCAAAGGAAGCAGGAAGCAGATATAGATAGGCTCAGAATTACACTATTCATATAATGATAGTAATATTCACACTGCTACACACTCTGACCCAGGCAGTGTTACTTAAGTAAATGCCTTGAAGGGAGTAACAAGAATCTCAAGAAGCCACGTAAGTTGTTTAATTTTAATGAGTTCTGGTGGCTGAAGAATGAATTAAAGCTTTGTGATGCTTAGCTAACTGCTGGCTTAAACCATGATAGCATAATAATAATAATGAATTTTCCTTTTGTCTGTCCTAGGTTGGCTAAGCAAATCCAAAGGACCTGCATGTGAGTAAACTTAAAATCACTACTGTACTGTGAAAAATGCGTGCAATATTTTACTGGTTAGTATGTGTCTGTGAGATAGGATTCCCATTATACTTTTTGTTGTGTTGGATAGGCTTGAGATTCATCTCTATGCCCCATTTTCCTTTTTGATCCCTGGATTTGGGAATGATGGCTGCCCTCAGTTTGAGAGAGGGAGATCAGCTTCATATCTTTCACTGTGCTTGGAAAGGATCCTTATGCCTTCTATAGCATTTAACTTCAAATAACTCAAGAAAACAACAAATCAGAATAAATATTTCATTAAATGCAGAGACATGCTGCTTGTGAGAGTTTTGAGAGGCTGACAGAGTATTGAGAGGACAGGGAGGACAGGCTGAAGTAAAAAAATCTTTCATTTCCTTTAATCAAGGAAAGTGAACATCTCAGCATGATTCTTGATATATTCCATTGGATACTCCTGCTTTTCATTTCATGTGCTCAGAAAAAGTCTAAAGTCTTTCCAGAGTCCATGTTATGGATGCATGCAACTTTGAAAGGAGTTGGGAAGCATATTTGGTTTCCTTATCTCTTCTAAATATGTAAAATGGAATTTTCTGTCCATTTTTGTTCAACTCTGAAATATGATTTGTTTAGTCTGACCTTCTCCCTTCTCTGAAAAAAACAAAACCAAAAAATCTACAGGACGAAATCTGAGGGAAATGGATTAATGAAGAAGAATTTAGAGGTGTGGGAGGGGAATTTTACCACCTACCAAATTTTGGTCTTCTGAAAGCGGGGGTTAAGAGTTTGGGTTTTTCCCTAGTATTACAGGAAAAGTCCTGGCAGTGGGATAGAAGAGAGTTGGCTTCTTTATCACCTTGTCCCAGATCCTTTCCTGCTTCTGTCCCTTTTGAATCCTTTGCACCCCAGTGCAGCTGAGGTGCTATTTTTTTAGAATGTGTTTTTCATGTTTTTCATCTGTGCAACCCATGTCTGCCATTGCTTCTCCAGCCCTTTTGTTCAACTGAAGTACCACAAGTAGTTACCAATTCCTGCACATGCTGCCAGCTGAAGAGATTCTGCAGTGGGATGGCAGAGCAGGAAGTACATTTGCTGAGGAACTGTGGCAAACTTCAGCCTGGGCTGTTACTGCAAATACTGCTGGAATAGCTGGTGTGTGAAGCTGTGGATATGACCTCACCATGCTGACATGGGTGATAAGGAACAAACAAGTGGTAGGGCAAGGCAGGAAACTGTAGATTGAGTCTTCAGCTTTTGTGGCTGAATCTGTCAAGGCTCTGCTAAACCTGGGAATCTGTCTAGATGAGAACTGCTAAAA
The DNA here is from genome assembly GCF_052056855.1 of Sturnus vulgaris. NCBI lineage: Eukaryota > Metazoa > Chordata > Aves > Passeriformes > Sturnidae > Sturnus > Sturnus vulgaris. Next base: position 14,424,626 of record NC_142248.1, on the reverse strand, counting down.
CACTGCTGGTAACAAGCTGCCAGTAGTCAGGAGTGAACATGGTACTAAAGGCACTTGAACAGCAAGCTCAGAAATGTTTGTACCTTTGTGAAAGTAATGGGAACAGGATTATGGTATTGTCAAAGAGGTTGCACCTGCTTATCTGTGTGTGCTGGTCAGCACATAAAAACACATTTTCCTTTTAAGGAGCTGAAACTTCTGGGAAGCATTCATCTTCCCTTGCAAACAGGAGTTCTCGAGGCTCTGCTTCTGCAAAGTGTTGCACTGGAGTTGGAGGACTGCTTCCAGATGTTGTTAAAGGGATTTGAAGTAACCCCTTAGGTGTGGGGCTGCATAGATGAGTTACAGGATGTGCTAGATGGTTGGGCTGGAGCAGGCTTGTTGCTAAACTGTTGAAGAATAAAATGAGCTTTTGGCCCAGCCTAGTACAGTGATCCTTTTATTTTGGAACGGGGAAGGGAACTTCTGGATTTTTTGTACTGAGAAGACTGCCTAATTTCAAGAGGTTGTTGAGATGCTCCCTCATTGCTTATATACTTTGGCATGGGTGGTGCTGGGTGGAGATGCCTCTTGTGTACCTTCTCTATAGGTCCAATGCTGTAAATGCAAAAATGAATGTGTTTATCTACCTGGCACAGTAAAAAGCATTTCAGTGGGAGCAGAAGCCAAAGAATTGAACAGTAGGATAACAAAAGAGCATATTGAAATCCTGTGGGCTCAGCATTTCAGGTCTAGCAAGTCATCTTAATTCAACTGGGAAAATATTTCTTGTTTGAGAGCAAAAAATCACCATTGCTGCTGCTTTTGAGATACATCTTTTACTTTGTCAGTAAAGGGAAAATATGTCTTACTTGAAAAATGTTGCCTTGCTGTAGAGTGAGATAAGCACCTCTGGTGGATGTTGTCTTGAGTTTTCAGCCCACAGACAGGGAAGTGTCTTAATTAGAAAGTCGAATGCTGCTGCTGCATTTCTGGCTAGAAAGAACATTTTCTATGTCCTGAGAAAAAGACCAACATGGTGTGTAAAGAATTTTGTGTCAGACATATCCTTAGACAGTCATAAAACTGTCCAGAAAGAGAATAAAACTTTTTTGTGCTCTTACCAATATTGTAAGGGAAATGGGGATTTGTAGGAAGGTGGTAGAAGAGATCGAATGTGAATGAGGATCACTAGAGAATAAGATTCTAGGAAGGAGAGGAGGGGGACTGTTTCCAGAGGTGGAGTTGTGAAAAAGATCCTAGTGGTTTATAAAGTAAATTAGTGGCTTGGTGGTTAAGTAGTGCAAATCCTAAAAGAAGGTAGTGTTTTATTTATGCAAGTAGATTAGAACAGTTGAGAATAGTATGGCCTTGGAAAGGAGAACTCTAGTAGAAAAACATATGTGTTTATTTTTTTAAGGGTAGGTCAGAATGTTTTAATGCAGGAGGATGCCTCTACAACATAAGGGTTTTGAAGCTTTTCTGTAGGCAACAGGATTGGCTTGTGAGACACTGACAGAGTTTAAGGATTTAAAGGTTATGAAGTGGGTGTGCTCTCCAGGGACTGAAGCTTCAGTGCAGAAATCTGAGGCAGAAGCAGATCAGGGTGAAGATGCCAGTTACAGGAGTGCTGGCTGTGCCTGTCATTGAGTACTCTAACATTGTGGATGGTGATCTGGGGGGTGAGATTGTGAAAGACCAGATAGCAGTTTTCTGTGAAAGATGATGTAGGGAGGAATTTAAAGTGGAAGTTGCTGCCATATTTAGAATAGCATCTGACTTTCTCAAAGTTCTGCTTTTCCTAGTTTGTGTTCAGTTTAATAGTTAAAAGCTGCTTTGCTCTTCCCCCTATCCTGCATTTGTTTGGCTGCTTCACCCCTGTAAAGGAATCCTTTTTGTAAAGAAAATAAACATACCAAAGGTACCTAACCCATGATCCTTGTCAGCACTTCTTGCTGATGATGATCCCTTCCAGGTGAGGGTCTGTATGTTACTGTAAGTGTGGAATGAAATTATATTAGAGTGGGTGTCTTCTAGTCCTGCCTTTATTCTGGACCACCAGCATCCTGGAGACTTAACCTCCAGGAGACCTGGGTGATGCTGCAGAGGCCTTTAGCAATGTGCTTCTGGTGTGTCATAAAAAACTCACAGCTGTTGATATATCTCTGTCATGGAGGAGAGAAATGTGGATTTCTAACAGTTTCCTTGTGCCCATTCCTCTGGTAACTTCAGAGCAGCTATCGTTGAATCTCGGAGCCCTGGGGATGCCCCTGCTGTGTAACCTGTCTCCAGTAGTTCAAGTTTGGGGCCTGCTCGTGTGCTTTTTGAAAAGGACCCAAACTCTACGAGTTGTGTTGAGCCATGCTTTGTGCTGCAGCACATCTTCTCTTTTGCCCAGGCAAAGTATGTAAAGTACCTGTAATGTTCTGTATTATCCTAAAGCTAGGATATTCTAAGGCTTCCATTCTGTCGCTGGTTTTGCTTTCCCTAGCAAAAGTAACAGTTGAATGTGCCTGGAGAGCAACCTTCAGGTTTCATTGTAAACATTTTCTTTGGTGTAGATGACTTAGGTTGTAAGATACTAAGAAAAGGTAAAAGCTTTATCATTTGCCTGTTTGCATTCAGCTGTCACTTTTCCCTCAAATGAGGAAATTACTAATTTTTCATATGTAAGCTGAGAAATTTGAATAAAATCACAAGCGGCAAGGTATATGCCTTTAAGAGCAAGTCTTAGTGAAACCCATGAAGGTGGTAGGTTTGTTTTTTTTACACTTTTATTGTTTCAGTCCTCCAGTTCTTTTCCTTTCCCAGCAAACTAGTCTTGCTGCAGATATTACTGTCATTAGCCCAAAGCAGGGTTGACCTTTGAGCCTTCTTACGTTGAATCTCTTTATTTGCATTTACTTCTCAAATATTTAAATGTTACCTTCAAGCTGACAGTTCGTGCTTTGATGGTGATTGTTTCCTCCATGGCATTTAGTAAGCTGGACTCCACTTCCAGAGCAGTTCAGGGAAGATATACAGTGCTGGAAGAGCTGAGCTATCCTGGTACAGGTTCTTCGTAAATTTTTGTCACTGGTAGTGAAACACAGAGGCAGATGACAAGAGTGGCAGCCAGGCGCTGTTAGCACACTTGTGCTGTGTGGGAGAGGAGGTGTGTGCAGTGGTGGCCAGATCGCTGTCTGCTGGCATAAGCCGTGCCTCTGCTGGGCACACACACTGCGAGTGCAGTGTGGGGGCTGTGCTGAAAGAGGGTAGCTCCTGTGAGAAGCTCTGCCTCCTCTTAGCACCCTGGAGAACTGACTGCCTCTTGGCACATGCCTCCCTCCAGCTGTGGAGACTCCTCAGGGCTGGAGCACCTTTTCAGAGAACTGGAATTTTTTGGTTTTTTTTGTTTTTTAGTTTGTTTGGTTGGTTTTTTGTTTTATATTTTTCCTGTCAATATTGTCTTGGTCATGTCTTTAACCAGATCTTTCCAGTCATGAACTTATCCTGTATATGAGTTGAGTCTTTGGGCAGGCAGTGGTATGACTGCATGGGGGAAAAGAACATTGCAGCCTGTCCTGTGGGACGCGGGTAGGGCCACTTTTAGCATCCTTGATTCTTGCTGTTAGTAAAACAGAGGTTGGTATAAGCTGCTAACTAGGGGTGTTGTGAAGAGATTCATTCTCTGACTACAGTCAAGGTGAGCAAATTCATAGCTATTTTACTGCATACCTCCGGCCAGTTGTCTGAGGCAGGTCAGGAGTATTTCATGCTTGGCTGCATTGGCTGCCAAGGAGGGATTTGAGAGGATGAAAATTAATGTCTGTTCTACATCCTCTGACAGGAGGAGGGTATCTTATCATTACGTCTGTTTCCATCTCCTCAACTCTTGACTTAATTAGCTGCTTCAGATGGAGGAAATTTTTTCCTGACTTTTGTTAGTAGCACCAAGGGAGGATGCCTGCAGAATCTGAGCTTTTGTGGTTTCATTTCTAAAAAGCTGCTGCTGAACCCAGGATTTCAAAGCTGCTTGCCAGCATGCACTGTGCACAAATTAAACCAGACAGGTCTCTCTTTCCAGAGTGGTCTGTCACCTTTGTTCTTTCTGTGGCAGTAGAGGCTGGCCTCCTCATTAAATGCAGATACTTTTCTATAGGTAAGAGTTTAAACATGTGAGCAGGATTGGGATTAGGGGCTCTTACAAATTATTTCATGGACTCATACGATATGCTGAATTGGAAGGGATTCATCAGGAGTATTAAGTCCAACTACCTGCACAGAACACCCCAAGAATCACACGATGTACCTGAGAGCATTGTCCAAATGCTTCTTGAATTCTGTCAGGCTGGTGCTATGACCACTTCACTTGGGAGCCTGTTCCAGTGCCCAGCCACCCTCTTGAAAAACTTTATTCTGGTATCCAACCTAAACCTCCCCTGACACAACTCCATGTCATTTTATAAAGTCCTGTCACTGGTCACAAGCGTGACGAAATCAGTACCTGACTCTTCTTCCCCTCGTGAGGATGCTGAAGACCACAGTGATGTCCCCCCCTCAGTGTCCTGCAGGCTGAACAGACCAAGTGACCTCAGCTACTCCTCACTTGGCTTCCCTCCAGACCCTTCCCCATCCCTGTGGCCCTCCCTTGGACATTCTCTAATAGCTTAATGCCTTTTTTATACTGCGGTGCCCAAAACTGCATACAGGACTCAAGGTGAGGCCACAGCAGTGCTGAGCAGAGTGGGACAATCACCTGCTTTGCCCAGCTTTGACTGTGGGGTTAGGGTAACTTCACCCACTGTCAGGGTGAAGTGGGAATTGTTGTAAATGCAGCAGTGTTTGTGAATAGGAAAAGTTTCAGTCTGTAGTTTGCTTTTCCAGTTAACCTGTGTTCCACTTGGTGTGAAACTTAGCTTGATCTACTTCTCAGGCATTGTGGTGATGATGTGTTTTTTCATATAGTGTGAGATGGTAGGAAATGGTATGTTACAGGAAACACTTTTGCAGTAAATCCTGTAATGTTTACAACAGAATCATCGCTTGAAGTTGCTTTTCCCTGACTGGTATCAGAGGAAATGAAAACTGAATTGAAAACAAAACTAGAAAGCCCTCTGGTAACCATCTGTCAATTGTTAATTATCATGTGATGGCAAGATGAGATTTGTGGTGCCTGGTGTGGTCTCCAATCTCATCACAGCAAATAGTTCCAGTTGCTTTTGCTGGGGAAGTTCTCTGTGCTCTGTCCCCTTGGAGTAGCTTTCTCCATGGGAGGAATTTCTTCCAAGGCTGAGCTGGTTCCCCGGGTGGAAGGATGGATGTATTTATGTTGATTAGTTTCTTTGAGCCGTGCTCTCCTACACTGGGATGTGCTGTGCCCAGTTTAATGAGCAGCTGTAATGATTTTTACTGTTGTGCAGTTGTTTAGCAGTAGCAAGAGAGCAGTCGGGGACCTTTTTCTTTGTCTTGTTTCAAGTCTTGCCGGAGCCCATCTTTGTCCTGGCATGTGTGTTCCGGGATCACAAGGCTGCAGCACACGGCTGCTGTGCCCCTGGCCTGCACACATTAATTCATCAGCTTGATCTTTGCACCGCTGCTCCTCGGGAGGGTCGGATGGCAGCTGCAGCTCCTGTCAAGCATGATGCCGGGCGGGGAGCTTTGGGGGGGGGAGTTACAAAAGGCTCAGTTTAAATCATCTGTGTAAGGGCACAGCAGAGGCTCTGTCACTCAGGCCCCATGCTTGTCTTCTGGTGCTATGGTTGTAATGACATTAGCATTTCAAAAAGGGGATTACCACAACCCCCGGGCTCTGAGGGGACAGTGTTTTGACTGTTACGTGAAAAGCTGCTTTCTCGTTACCTCTGTCGATTTTCCCCCCTCCTTCCCCCATAGATCCTGAAGGGTTGATGAAGGTGTACATGCCATGTGGGTTACTCTTGTTGCAAGGAAGCTGGTTGTTTATCGGCCTAAATGTGGGCTGGCAGATATGAAATTGTTTCTGATAGCATTCTTGCTTACGGATTTAGAGTGACTGCCTGAGAATTTCCTGATGGAAAGGTTAAAGAGTCTATGTTGTGATCATAGCCGTATGTGAGAACTATCCTGTAGTCATGCTTACAGGAAGTTGCGTTATACTTGTTTGTCTTGTGTATTTCAACCAAAGGAAATGGGCAGCACATGCGTCCTGTTCATTGTCTGCCTTCCACTCATCTCGTGGTATGAAAAAACCCTTTCTGCGCCCAGGCACAGGATTTCAGGGTGATTCCTTGGGAAGTGATTGTATTTTTATAAGGTCTTGTTTAGCAACAAAAATTATTTTGTGACACTTAACTCCTGACTCTTGTAATTCTGTTGCATTACCCTCGCCTCTGATCAATATTCAGTTGATCATTTTTCACGAAGTTCGTTTCCCTTTGTGATGTTACTTGTGCTGGAAACTTGCATTAAGGCTCTAAATATGCTGGACTCTGGTGGAAAATCCATGTGGTTGCTACTTCCTCTCCAGTTCCATTAGCTATAGAAATATCAGATCGGCTCAGACAGATTGGTTGACTGGTCCCTGGGGAAGAGAGGGAATTGCCTTCTTTGCCTGCCAGAGTGAGGCAGGGCTACTTTGTACAACCTCTCCAAATGTGTGGGCCCTAAAATTATTAGCTGGCCCACAGTGCCCAAGCAAAACGCCTTACCTTGACTGAGCACAGTTGGAGGGTGTGCAGCTGGAAATGCTGGTGGTTGCCTGGAGCCTCGTCTGGATATAGCAGGACTGCTAGTGCTGTGTGTGTTGGACTGTTGGACAGGCAGGGAAGGCGGTGTAGTGAAGAGACATTATTATATGTGTAGGCTGAAGTGTTGACAGGCCGTAATCTTTATGTGTGCCCATAAGGACTTCTGTTGCCTGTTGCCATAGGATGTAGTTCACCAGGTGGCTCTGGGAAGCAATGCTGGTGTGTCCTGGCTGTCCCTTGCTCTGGGATGATTCACAGCTCCTGCACAGCTGGGGCTCTTCCTGAAGGGGATGGCAGGCCTGGGCCATAGATAAGCTGTCCCTCTGGGCACCAGGGAGGAGTACAGGATATTCGTTGTGCTGGGGAAAGGAGGCATTTAACTTACCGTGTGAAAACAGGAAATGTGGAAGGCCTTCCAGTAGCATGATAGCTGCTGGCAATGTGTGTGTGCTCCTTCAGTATATTTCAAGCTCTGCCCATCTCCAGGTGTGTTCTAATCTGCTTATTTCTGTGGAGGGCACTTCTGTCTATAAACTTCAACAAGGATGGAGTTTCCTAAACATTAGGTGTTCAACTGAACCAGCACAGAGGAAAGGTGGGTGCCCTGTGCTGGACAGAAAGTTGAGGTCATTCTGTCTTGTCCTCTCCTTTTTCCTGTTTCTGCAGATGCACCAGCACACACAGCTATGCAAACCGACCAGCTGTCTCCTTGGGAAGTTAGTCACTGAGTTGCTGTGCAACCAGCTCTGGTTGTACAGGCTTTTGAATTTACAGTTCAGCTTAGTTCCTGTGCATCTACGTGTGCCTGGTCTTGGGGTGTATGAGTTTCTGCATCCTCTTTTCAAAACTCTTTTCTAGTAGTGATGACAGAAAGTAAATACTCTGTATCACGATGGAAGCAGGCTGCAGAGAAAGTAAAACTGTAGATCTGAATATTGTGAACTGTAAACCTGAGAACTAAAGAATGCAAGAAGCAACAAACAGCCTTGTTTCTGAGAGGCTGATGAAGTTTTAGGTTTACTGTGGGGAAAACCCTCTTATTCTTTTCAATTTCAGGGCAATTACTGTTTTAAGGCGTGCAGAAGAAAGATAAGGACAGCAAAAACCAGAATGAATAAGCACTGGTCATAATATTTTGTGAGTTAAGACCATTTATAATTATTATGGAGTAAGAGGAGGGGGAAAAGCATGAAGGAGAAAGTAGTTTTATTTCCCTTGTTCCCTGTTTGGATTAATGAGTTTAATTACTTAGAAATAGCTAGTAGCAAACTTGTGGCTTTTTTCAAACGTACTTCTTTCAAGACTGCAAATTTTAAAAGAAGAGGCAATTCAGTAAAAATAATTGAAGACATAAGACCTTAACAGCTATATCCCTCATTGCAAGTGCTTTGTGTCAGATGTTGAGAACTGAATTAATTTGCCTCTGATGTATTGAGAGGGGAGAAACTAGGGCAATATACGATGCAATTCTAAATTCAGGGAAGCAAGTGAGACACTGATTTTCAAATAGATCCTTATAATAATAAAGTTGTTCTTTCTTTTGTTCCTGTCAGCAAAAAAATAGGGACAAATGTGGAAAGGAAATGGCTATATGAAGTAATGGGATTCTGTGTAATGAGCAGCAAGAGTGCATGAGGTGGGAGAAAGGAGTTGGGGCAGAGTGCCAGGAAAGGGTCTTAGTACAATAAATAAAGCAGATGTCAGAAATTTCTCACTTCTTGATGGTATAATTTAGATTCCACTAAATTGTTTGTTCTGTTGTCAGCTTGAACAGGTTTTTATAAAGTGATATAGCAGCTAAGCAAGTAAATAGCAAAGAAAAACAGTATTGCATCTTCTTTAAATTAGGAAGATACCTGATGGGATGGCTCTGATATCAGGTACATTACCATCAAATGAAATTTTCCAAAGTGCTCGTGTCCCACTGGTTGGGAGAGGTTGTTTCAAATCATGAAAACTCTGCTGAAAATTTTGCCCAGTGTTTTTAACAATCTGAAAGAGTGATTTAGTATTCTGCTGCTTAAATTTGCAGGCAATACATTACTGAAGGAGAGCTACAAAATTCCCATGACAACTGACTAACATGAGATTACTCTAACAGAGCAACTGAGTAACATTTGGAAGTCCATGAACAGATGCTGGAACTGGCTTTCTCCAAAGGTTGCTTGACCATAAGCTGACTGAGGAAGCATTTGAAAGAAAGCTTAAATCCATCTCCTTAAACAATTTGCAGTGATGGCAGTCTGTTCTGAGTTGTTTCAGAAAGGCAGTGTAGTACTGTGTGCCTTTTCCTCTTGGTGTCTATGTATCCCCTGACACTACTCTGCACCTATTGCAGAACTATCCTTGCTGTTCCTCTCAGCCCCTGCAGCCCTGGAGATACTGCACTATGGCCCTGTCTGTGCAGGCATTTTGCACTTGTAGGCAGAAACTTGCTATGGTCTTGTTGTTCAAGAGGCTTTCCATGTTAAATTCCCATTGCCATGAACCTTGCTTTTTGACCACTTCTACTGAGGAGAGCAACTCACTTGGTATGTCAAAATTTTCTATTTGCAGCCACATGACCTCCTCTCAAAATGGACTGTTATGGAAAAAACTACTTTTCTGGGAGCTTTTTGCAGAGTCTAGTCTGGAAATCTGTTGCCAGTAAATGGGCTGGACTGGGATTAGAAGTTTCCAAGCAGTGGTCTTTGGAACACATAACATTAGCCCATGCATGTTTTGCCTGCCACATGATGACAGCTTCTTACTTTCAAACTACTCTAATTGTGTTAAAATAAAGCTTTGGATGCTTCTTTACTTTTCAGTGCAAGCAATTTCTGGAATTGGCAGAGATATGTGCCCTTGAATAAGAAGGTATGTGGTCACAAACTGCCTGTGTAACAGAGGAACGCTCTTGCTGGAGTGTGTTCTGCACACTGAGGTGACTTTCATTGTGATGAGAGGTTTAAAAAGACCAGTAAGAGAACTTCAAAAAGCACAGAGTAAGAGGAAAACGCAGGTGCAGTTGGAACTAGGCCTGGGAGTGTGGCTGTTGCAGGGTAGTGTGGGATCAGTGCAGCAGAAGAGGTACTGTGTTTTGGTTCCTGTTTACACTGTGAGCTAAATAGTAAATGTCAACTGTCTGATTGTCTCTTCTCCCCTGGGAATGAGTGACAGTGACAGCTTTGATGTGCAATAACTAAGTTGCTGTGATTTGTGTTTAGGGTTTTAAGTTTGAATGCTTGTGGGGGCAGGGCTATGAAAGTAGAACATGGCATTTGATATAAGCAGACACCTCCGCCCTACTTTCTGATAAAGCCATACAGACCGGGAGGAAAAATGAGGGAGAAAAAGGTCTGGTGTCATAATCCAGGACTTTTCCCAGTGCCTGGGAGACGTCTGCTTTCTTTGTCCTCAGGAAAGATACTAAAAAAAGTGTTGAGAAGTGAAGTCAGTCCATCGTTTGAGGAACACTCTAGTTTTCCAGACGTTAAATACTCTGTTTTTTGAGAAACCAGCTTCTGGTGGGAGTTGACACGGTGTAATGATGTTTAGCCACAAAATAGCCTTTACACAGTTGCAGCATTAGGTTAAGAATTGCGAATCTATTTTGAGGTTTGTTGCTGGGTGACTGAGAGAATGAAAATGTATATGTTGACAGTGCTAATTCTTGAATGTGTATTTTAGAAATAGTGACTTGGAAATGTCTGGATCCTTGGTAAAACGATCTGTGTAATCCAGAGGTTTTGGAAAAGGGTTTTCCCTATATTGGTACTAATATATCCCTTGTGAGATTTTAGAAGACTTGTGTATATGCACAGAAGGAAGGTGATATTAGCTGGAGGATGTTTTCAAACTCCAGTTGAATGTTCCAATCAGTAAGTAGTGATTTGAGAGGACATAAGAATTCATAAGTTTAGATGGGACTATTAAGTATTTCATTAATAATCTGATGAAAAATACAGATGATTTATGAGGAAGTCCATTTGGGAAGTAGGTACTTTTAACACTTGTCCCTTCTTTCCCAAACTTGAGCTACTTTCAACAGAGGCTAAGCTCTCTCATAGGATCATTGTCATCTGCTCTTCATATCAGCTGCCAGAATGTAGCTGTTTTTGTGAGTAGCATCCTCAATACTAAGTGTGGCTAAAGTAGCTTTTTCTAAAAAGTTAACAGAAAAGGCACGGACGGACAAGGGGTGGTGCAGGCTGTCTGACATGATGAGTGCTGTGAAATTGAGCACAACAGTCTTTGGACAGTCTTTGTAACTGGCAAGAGGAAGAAAATTCTGACAATGTCTATGGGATGTATCTGGTAAGAAGGAGTAACTCCTTTGTGCTGAGCAAATTGTCTGGAGGTAGAGGAGATTGGAAGAAAGGAAAAGTACCAGAAGTTTGAAAGAAGTGGCTGTGGCATTTTTATATTGCCTTTTGTCCTGGTAGCTCCCTGCTGAACATGGTTCTGCAGTGCTGCTTGTTATCTTACTACTAAGGCAGTGGGTTTTGTCTTATTTCTTTCCCCTAAAAACTTCAACTATAATTTTCCCCAATCATATGGAGGAGATGGGGAAACAAATGAACAAACCTAGGAAAGGTCTGGATACAGGAGTTCTGTCTTTAGTATCAGGATGACTTTGTAATACCTGCTGTTGGTCTGTTAGGCTTCCTAGATGGTACGTGTTCAAAACTCCATGTGTTCCTAGTAAACTTGGCCCAAGTGCTCAGGTTTGGGTTCTGAGCTCTCAGATTTCTGTTTACATTTTTCCCTGTAATACTTATTCTTCCTGATTAAATGCATGTGCTATTCTGTGAAATTTTCTATACTAGTATGAAAAAGAAATCAGTTACAGAGCAGTAACCTATTGATTTAGTAAATGGACTCCTGGTTTTTCTCTGGAACTGTATTTTATAGTCTGGATGTTAATTTATCAGCATCAAATAACTTCCCTCCATGCTGTTTTTCCCAGCAGTTTTCAGACATAAGATGTTATTTAAGCATTCTCAAGGAGTCTGCATACACAGTTGGGGGAGTTCCCAAGTGTGTCTCTCTCTGGGGGATAGTGGTTTTGCTATTTTTAGCATGATTTCTTTAAATCTTCCATTTCCTTTGTGTGAGAAACTACTAATTGTAAAGAGGTTGAACTGTATAGTAAATGGATCTCAAATTTCCGTGGGAAGCTTTCAGTCCACTACCAAGAAGCCTGTCAGCACTGGGCACTTTTGCCAAACCCTCTGGTAGACTGAGCTACTTGGAGCATCTGCAGAGACATTAGACTGTAGCCTCACACAGAAGTTCTACAGCTCACAAACAGTTGTTGTAGGGATGCTATCTGTGCACTGTTTATTTTCACTGTCTGAGGTCTTCATTTTTTTTCTGCTGGTGAGCTTCATCTGGCCATAACTGTTTATTGCCTCTCTACTGAATTACGGCCCAGAAGATGTGATGAGAGCAATTACAACATCTGCTGCAGGGAGAAAGAAAAACTGCATTAACTAGTGAATATTTAAATGAGGAAGAAAGTCTTCTTAGTTCAGGAATGTTGAATTAGCATGGGAACTGTTCAGATGTAGACCTGGTGACTGAGAGTGGTGTGAAGTCAGATGTGTGTGATGTCAGGGCTGATTGGCAGAACCTGGTGAGGACTGGGAAGGTGTAAGACAGCTTCTGTGACTGGTCCTGTAGAGGGAGAGAGCATAACCTCTGTCCTCCCCTCTTGTGGCTTTGGGGACTTTTTTTGCTAGGTTAAGGGAGTATTAGATGGGAGCACATGATACCAGGGAAGAGCTGGGATTTGGATACTTGCTTCCTACCACGTACATTCATGTGCTGATGTGGGAGGCAGATCTGGGTCCAGCCTGTGTAAGGGTGAGAACTCTCCAGGGTGTTCTCAGCATTCCTCTGAGCTCTGTCCCCAGCTCTGAGGAAGATGGGAATGCTCATGAATTTTTCTCTTTTGTGCTCAGTAGAGCACTTCCTGTGGCATTCAGGCATGCTGCAACAGCTTCCTCTGCTGCATTCTTCCCTGGGGAGCCTCTGAAATACGCTTTGCTTTTCTGTGCAGGAACCTGAAACTGCTTTGTTCTTGCATGATTTGGAAAAGATTATGTTGTTTTTAGCTGACAGGCTATAACTTCTCCCACTGTCTTGGTTGCTCTTGCTTACTGTTTCCCTTCCAAAGCCTGACTCAGATGGTGGTTGTGAAATCTGTCTGCTAGATCAGTGTCTGCACATATGTATATATATGCTGTGTTGACCTAGGTAGTGGAACAGATTTTATGCTCTAGGGAATCATGAACCTATAAATAAATAAATCCTTTAAGTAATTATTTTTTGGGTTTTTTTAAAATAATCTGGTTCTCCCACCTCATCCTCTTTTCCAGAGGATCACAGAATTAAGCCATTATAATGACATCTTGCAGCATAAAATCAGCATTTCATCCTGATAGGTCTCTCGGTGATATGATAGTTTTGTGGCTCTTGAAATCAAGTTTGAAATGTTGTCCTACTGGATTTGACAATTTAGGCAAAAAGGAGCAAGTAGCAATATAGTGGATACTATTATTATGTACTAACATAGTAGATGTACTAATAACATTAAATATTGCTGAAATGTGCAAAAACTCTCCTTGCAGTTAAATGCTTTAAAAAAATCCCAAATCCTACAACTTAAAGTACCCAACCCAAAGGAAAACAAAACACACCTTGCTAACCACACTATCTCTTTTATGGAGCTAAGTAGTTGAAACAGGAGTTAAAACTAGTGTCTGATGTGAAGGAATGCTGGAGCTGAGCAGGAATTTTCTCATGCCTGTTTGGTGGAAAGATGCCTTTGTGAGGAGGAACAGTAAGATTTTAGAAAGGAGGAGAAAAAACTGTAAGAAGCTCAGGAGGGACTGGAAATTTCTCCAACTTGATGCTGTAAATGATGTCTGGAATTACATATGACAACAAACAAAATGGTCTCATGTTGTTTTGGTTCTTGTGGTAGTCAAGGAAACAGGGTTTGGAACAGCATCTGAAAATCGGCTGAATTGTCTGGAAGAAGCTGGCCTGCTACAGTCTCTCCTTTTCAATAAGGTACTGTCCTAGACCTCAAGGTCTGGCTGGCAGGGGATTATAACAGTATCAATCAGACTTGGCCTGTTGAAGTCAAGAATGATCCAGGTGAAATGCAGTCACTGAGGTGTGATTCTCGGTGCTTTATGGAACCAAAATTCAATTGAGCATTTTCACACTGTTGTTATCTTGTTAAATATACATTGCCCTGAGAAATACTCCTTCTGGTTTAGCAAGAACTGCTCTGACAGGACTAGTGATGCTGTACAGATAAAATGTAGCTGAAGGAAGCCACCTGAGAATGCTGAGCAAATAAGTGCTTCAGAACAATAAATGAAACTTAATAAAATGTCACAAATAATATTAAAAAAACCGAGCTGGCATGCAAGAAGCAGAAGAAGAGAGGGTAGCACTGCAAGATCTAGTGGAAAGTGTCCCTACCCATTGCAGGGGATTTGGAACTAGGTGATTTTCAGGGTCCCTTTCAATCCAAACTTTTCTATGAAAAGCACCCCCAATAATAAAGCATTGGGAGAATCTTTGTTTTGTTTTGTGGCTTTAACTTGACTTTTTAATTGTTACAGAACAAAGAACCTCTCTAGGTTCCAGGGAATAGAAATAAGAAGCAAAGAATACGTGCAGTCTTATATTTGTTACTGCTTAAAAGCAGTGAGTTGCAGAGAAACAAGATTGAAGTTTAGTAGTCCGTGAGGAGACCTGATTTCTTTCCTGAAGATTGTGTTTTGAAAATGGTTACACTGTAGGTTTTGGGATTGTATGTTTTATAATTTCTTTTTATGTCAAATAGATGGAATGCGATTTCATCTTTTCCTATGTTTTTATCAGGCATCAAGGGCTACAAATGAGTTCTATCTTGGCAGTTGCTACTTCTGACCTTTTTTTATTATTATTACATGCATTTTCAGCTGGTTATTTGGCCATGCCTGTGCTTTGATTCCTATGACTACAGTGAAAGTGTCAAAGGACAAATAGTATTTCAAAGGGTGAGACCTCCTTTTACACATCTTCTCTGAGCATTTTTCTTGCCAGCTGTGGAAGGAACTTGTTTTTCGAACAGTTTCCCAATCTTGGCTTGTTGCAGTTCAGTTGTGTTTACCCTGTGGGTGTTTGGGATGAGAAGCTACAAAGACAGAAAGGAAGAATGCATGTTTGCTGCTAGGTGTGCTTTTGACAATTGCTATTTCATATCCATTGATTTGCTTAGAGCTGTTGGTAGGGGCTGGGAAAATGGAGATGAAAAAACAAACACTTTGAAATAAGTGCATCTGTATAGCAAGACAGTCTTCTCAAAGAAGGTGGCTGATAATTGAATTTTCTATACACTGCATTTGTATGCATAATACTAAGTTGCCATTTTCTTTCCATGTACCATTTGATCCCCAGCAGATTCTGAGTCGGTGGAATGTGTGGGACTTTGCTTGTTCTGCCAGAGCTGATCATGTTTTCTGTGACTGGTAAATCAAAGTAGCAGCAGCATCCCACCAGACCTTGATGTCTCTTGCTAGTCATGCTTCAGTCACAAAGCAAGCTGAAACTGGTAGCTTCACTGGATTTCCTCCCTTCTTGCCAAAAAATACTCTCTAATTACTTGTATTGCCAGTAAATAGGGATTATATACTGAGTAGGTGTTAAGTTACAGTGCAGGTTATACAGGGTCTGACACCACCTTTCCTACTATCACCTCCCTAGCTCTTAAATTGCCCCAACACTGTTCAAGTGTTAGGCAATCTAGGTGTGTCACAGCTAGCTCATCTCAGTAGAAGAATTTCTTACTTTTCTTTGAAGATTGAGTTCTTCAGCTTCAGTCTGTCTTAGAACTTTTGACTTAGTAGAGTCTGGATTGAGTCTGTATCAGCTGATCCGTTGAAGAAAGTGAAGCTCAGACTGGCTGAACTTGGCATAAGTGGAAGTCTGCAGGACTGGGGTCTCTGGGAAAGGTTCGTTTGCCATGTGCAGTACTTCTGTCACCATATGGTCTGACATGCCTCCCACTTTGAACAGGATGACTTGAGGAATGTTCAAGTGGGTCTGGGATTTTTCTTTTTTCTATCATGCTGGACTCTGTAGAGAATTGTTTGTGATGCTGAGCTTCTCTAAAGCAGGTAGGAAAGATGACTTAATACTTACAGGCTAAACTAACCATATCTAGAGTGAAAATATGACTGTGCTTAAGAGAGGCTTTCCAGCAAGACAAGGATAATAAGTCTTTGCAGTTCTGCCCAGTCAGTGGTAAATTATCTGAGTGCTTGTTTTGACAAGTCCCGTGACACAGATGAGTCATTCTTAAAGGATAAACAGATCTGCCCAAATATTAGATTCTGTTATGTTCAGTGGACCTGAAGAACAGAAATAGCATGGCACAATGAGAAAGTACTCTCCTGTATGTGTTGGTATATCAGATGGGGTTTCAGGATCACTGTGCTTACCCACCTTTCCCTAGCAAATCTGTCAATAGATGAATTGCAGAGGAAAACTTCAGTCACCCAGGACTCTGGGCTTCCCAGTTTTGTTTCCACACAGATGAAGGTGGAACAACATTTAGCACACAGCACTCTCCTGTGCACAAGCCATTACTCAATCAGCCTTGGCCAAACTTCCAAATCAGTACATTTTGGATAAGCTGAGTCAGAGGCAACAGCTGCTGCTGCTGAAAGGATGAAAAATGAATCAATTGCAAAAGGTTCATTAGTGAACAAAGGAGGCCTACCAGGGCAGAGCTTTTGAGTGACTTGACTAGTTCATCTAAACTCAACAATTATTACTTCAGAGATTCCCATGTCCCCTTGGACTCCAGGACGGCCTCATGAGCAGACTTAGGACTGCACAGTGATCTTTAAGTCTCAGAGTAAACTGTAACAGAACTGGGGTTATAAGGTGGCTGTGAGCTGGCCTCTAGGGTAAGGGGAAGCCACTTGTGGTGGTGGTCGATGGTGTCTGCCTGAGTGGCACCTCATGGTGGATGGGGAGCAATGGACTCCTGCTGCTGTTGGTGTTACCAGCCAAGTGATGTGTGTCATCCTGAGCTTGAGTGGCCACGTTGGAGTCCACAACAGGGACATATCTTGGGAAACTCTCACAGCAAGAACTTCTAAGCCCCATTGCAAAAGGAACCCGATTGCTATACTAGGCTGAAGTTTTAGGAGTGGAAGTTGTGTAGTCATACAGAAATCCACAAGCACGTTAAGTTTCCTGAGGCACTGCTAAATTGAAGACCTTGTGTCACTTGCTGGTAGAGACAAGTTTTACTCTGCTATGTCCTTAAGGTATGTTTCTCTGGTGTCCTCACCTAGTGTCAATAGAGAGACTGTATTTCAGTCAGGGCTTTACAGAGCAGTCACCTGTGTCCTATCAAAACCTGATGTCCTAAATCAGCTTGAATATCATGTTATGCTGAACAGCAATCATGCTTTTTCCTATACTGTCTCTCATTGTTCTTGCTGAAGCATGAGATGTTTTCCATTACACTAGAGCCCCATAGTGTGTGTCAGGCTTTTATCCTAAAAAAACACTTTAGGGTATTGCTATATCCAATCTGAAAACCCACTTAGGAGCAGACAAGGAAACATTGGGGTATATGTGTATATTTCCCCTGAAATGAGACCACTTTTTAGTTTTGTAAGTTTTGAGAAACAGGTAAGCAGGGACAAGATGACAAATGAAAGCTGTATGAAGTAAGTTCCTGTGCAGCTGTTTCTTTTTTTTTTAAGACCATCAAATTATTTTGACAATTCTTACTATTTTTTAATAATCTCCTCTTTGCTGCAATATAAAATAAAATTTAGAACTGGAAGAGCCCACTCTAAAGAGCCTACAAGACTACTGGGTTTTGAGTTCAAAAGCAGAATCTGGAACTCTTTGATTATACAAAATCTTGTTACAGCACTTGCTTAATTTTCTTCTTGGAACATGTGAAAATAATTAATAGGGTGGTTGGAAGAAGGCACAGGGAGGCTGGAAGCAGCCTTAGAAAACAAAAGCAAATGAAATGTGGCCACTTGGAAAGCTGCACTATGCCCATGGGCGAGAGCAGGTTTCTGTATTAAACTGGCTTTTTTGCAGTCACTGTACTGCTGACTCCAGCTGCAGCCCAGATGCAAATTGTTTATACTGTCCTGGCAGTATGGGATGTTGTAAAGTACTGGTCAGCTGCTCTTCATCTTAATGGGACATAAGTAAGCTTCGTGACCTTCCACACACATCACCAATAACTTTAATTTAATTGTGTGTGTGTGTGCAGCAGTAAGATTACTTTATCAGAAGATCTTAAAAGTACTTCTGCAGTTGTTCCTCCTCCTTATTAATGTTCTTCTGCAGTTTGCTTCCTCCTCCTTATTAATGTTTCCGGAATTAAGTTATCATCCTGGCTTTGTTTAGAAGCACCAGGTTTTTGTCTTATGATTTGGTGTTATCCTGATGTCCAGAAAGCCTGGCACGGATGAGAGTCCTGCTGCAGCCAGCCCTGTGCAAACATAACACAGAGCCAACTCTGAAAAACTTGGCAGTGTTAGTCCTGGAGCCTGTCAGGCTGAATCACTCAGGAATGTATCTGAGGGGACCACATTACAGGTGGGCTTATTGCAGGGAAAATCACACAGTTGTCACAGTGAGTAGCACTCTTCTAGGGAGGCAGAGGTGCTGCAGGAGTGCAGTTGTGTTTGGTTGCTGCTTTCCATTGCAGAAATTTTCCTTTCACCGATGTGGTTTTTGTTAGACCTGGAATTTGTATCTTGGTTTTCCAACTGGCTAGCATATAGAAAAATCTGTCCTGTTTTGGAAAGGAAAAGGAACTTGAAAGATGTAACATTTATTTTTCTGCCAAAATATCAGTGACACTGGAAGTTCTTTAACTGAAGCAAGTTTCTCTAAGGGGCAGAGAGAAGTATGTTTTATATCCAATCTGTAGCACTGTAGAAGCACCAGTGGTAACTTCATAAAGCCTAAAAATTTTGATTTTTGTGGAACATAAATATAATTTGCATTTTAGAGTAAGCTTTAATGCTAATGGTTTTCTTTTTAGGAGACAGATAAACTACTGGGGGCAAAAAAAATCATATTTCTAATAGAAAGACAGACAAGACCCATAATTAATGTTGCACTAGCAGGCTTCCTCCATGGTTGGCTAATCACAGCTGAGTGTTAATAAGCACAGAGTTTTTTTAAATACTGTTGTAACATGTTAATTAAGATAATTCCTCTCCATGTGTCTCTTGAGTTACCAGATGGCGACTGCATTGGTGGAAGGCTGCAATTAGAGTCTTTTCTTTCTTGCTTTTTCTTCCCCTGCCCTAAGGGGGGAAAAAAACTAAAGAAAGAAAAAGGAAAAAAAAATGCAGCTTTACTGTGTATGGGATGGCTGTGAGGGGTGCCTGTTACTGTACACATTTTAAGTGCTTGTGTCTAATTATATAAATGCACAGCTATATGATTATATATACAAATCTCTTTGCTTTGATTCTTCTCATTTACCCACATTATGACATTAAAATAAATAAGCCTTCTCTTCAGAGTGTGCTCTTGCTGGGGAAACTGTGATTTCCCTGTGAAGACTCCAGTCCTGCTCAGTTTGGTCTTCTGTCTCAAGATGAATCTTCTGTCTGTTCAGAATAAGCAGCATCTGGAGCCAGTAAAGACAGACAGCTTATTTTTTAGTGGACTTTGGCCTCTGCTTAGTACACAGAACCCAAAAGAGGGTTATGTTTTGCAGTGTGTTTTTAGGAAGGCTTAAAATATTTTAGGGGGCAGGGTCAGTGAGAAGTGTGTGCACTCACAATGGAGGCCTTTTATTGACTTCTGCCTCCTGTAAGTTAAATATAAAGAGGTCCTTTAGCCTCAGCTGTTGTGACTAGGCCCCGGCAGCAGCTGCTGTATCAGGTTTGCCCCTTTGGGAAATGACCCATCTGCTCATGTGCTAGAGAAAGCCAGAGTGCTGAAAAGGAGAAGATTCAAAATCTGTTCTCCTGCTTCCAATCTCCATCTCTTCCTCAAGTACAGACCAGTGGAAAACCTGGGCATCTGGTAACCAGTGTTTCAGGAGTGAATCCTGTCTCTGTCTAGATACACATCAAGTTGTCAACTTTTGCCAGCTGGCAGAGGATGGTTTCTAACTGCAGCTCCTGTGTTTGTATAGTTAAAACACACAGGTTAGTGCACTGGTGGGCAGTAAACATAAAAACCCCACTAATACCTCAAGCTACCTGAAAGGGGAGCAAAGCATGCTTCTCCTCCATCAGGAGAGACCCACTTGTCCTCCAGGGAAAAGGCTTTCTAATGACTGCAGCACACATTTCTGTTGGAATTTCATTGTGTGGGCTAAAAAATGCTCTGAAGATGCTGGAAGAGGATAAAATCTCAAATATTATTCCCAGATCAGGTCATTGTGTTTCTTGGAGCCAGCCTGCCAAGAGAAACCCCGGTCTAAAGCATGTGGCTCTTTGTGTTCAGCACAAACCTGCTGTTAGAAGCAGTGACGTTTGTCCCTGAAATACTTGATGAGCCATTTCCTAGCCTAATATTAATCCAGGCTCTCTGCCTGGGAAGGACAATGCAGGAGCAGAGGGTGCATAGTGGGAAGCTGCTGTGCTAAAAGATTTTGAGTGCATTCAGGCAAGCCTGGTTAATAGGAAACCTGGAGGTATTTAGCACTCAGAAATGGAACTGGCACTCTTGCTGGAAAATGTGGGTGGGGGTGACTGCTTTTCTATGTACCACTAAAGCACATCCCCTTGTCATTGCTTTCTCAACAGGAAGGAAGGTGTGGGTGGGGAGAGGCAGTGCTGTTGATCAAGGTGCTTATCAAGGTACTTTTTCTCTCCAGACCAACTGCCTAGAGGAAGTGTTTCTTTCATTGGTAAAAGATGGTGTTTAGTTAACATAGCTAGTCTAAAAGGGATATGAAATGGTAACAGACTTGCTTCTTACTAAAATGAACTGCTGCTGAGGGAGGGGCTGCCAAAAGTGGCTTCTGCTCTTTGTAGGCTGGTTTGTTTGTACAAGGAAAGAGGAAAAACAAGGATGTTGCCTCTCTGGATTTCAAACTGAAAGCAGACCTGGCTAGTCATCTTCCTCCATCATCTTACTCTCTGCAGAAAGCTCCTGGAGCCAAACACGAGTCCTGTCTCAGGCAGAAGGAAATCTTGTGTGACTGAAGGTCCTGGTTTAAGAAGAAAAATTGCTTGCTGAAAAAGCTTGTGAAATTCTTTTGTTCAGCATGACCCTGTTTTTCCCCTGTTCCTCTAGAGAATGACAGAGCAGGAGATGTGGGTTAGAGGGACATGACAAGTAGCTCTATGTTCTAGGTGTATATATTTTTTTAAATCTTTTTTCTTCTCAAGGCAGGAAACTGCCTTTAGCCTAGACCCTGCAGATCATAGGGGATAAAGTTGTCACAAGAAAAGCAGCTAACTTGGACAGTGAATTTCCTGTCCGATAGTTCCAAAGGGTTTAGAAGGAAAGTGTTTGTAGTTGAAAATGGCACATGTGCCAGTTGCATGTATGCCTTTAGTTTTGGTGCTACTTTGCATGTTTTTTTTCTCTCAGTAGGTGCATAGTTTGAGTTCATCCTATGCTAGGTAAGGATCTGTCCTATGCTAGCAAATGTGGAAGTGTTTGAGACAATGTCTTCCCTGGGAGGAAAAGCTACACTGAAAATCAAAAAAACCCAGACCTCAACAAACACACCAAAACAAAACCAAAAAAGACCCAAACCAAACAAATTTAATTAAAGTTACTTGCAATGTCTTGTGTTAGGTGTAACCTGAGGCACTGGAGTCTGTAACACTGGGAGGCTGATGTTGTTGGTCAAGAAGCTGCTAAGTCAGCTCAGCACTGTGGCTGACTATTCTGCTGTGTGGCTAAGGACAGCACTGATGCTGTTATCCAGTTGGTTCACATTCATACTTCTCTGAGTACTGGTGACAGAAGTTGGGAGTATATC
This sequence comes from Sturnus vulgaris, assembly GCF_052056855.1. Lineage (NCBI taxonomy): Eukaryota > Metazoa > Chordata > Aves > Passeriformes > Sturnidae > Sturnus > Sturnus vulgaris. The sequence continues at coordinate 14,402,948 of NC_142248.1, read as the reverse complement.
CAAGAACTGGGCAAAGGGAGGAGTAAGTTCTTTCCTTACTGGCTTATTAAACAACCAGGAGATTAGTGGAGAGGTCAGGTAGCACCCTGCTGGCAAGAACTGAAATTCTGCAAGGAGAGAAATGTGTCTCTTCTCCTATTAGCAAATATGGCCTGAGCTCTTGTTAGGAAGCAGCTAAATGCATTTGCTAAGGCCAAACCAACATTCAGTGTCACCCCTGAATGGGATCTGTGGGCAGCACTCCACTAGAATTGCCAGACCCTATAGAAGCTGAAGTGAGCATTCTTGCTGCTCCCTGGCTTGCACTTCTAGCCTGCTGAGTGCATATGGTTGTCAGGTTTTTATTGTAAAAAAGTGTTGTGCAAAAAAAAAAAAAGATGAAGCCCTGTGTATGAATTTGCATGCAAACAGCAATTGATAAAAACCCCACTATTGCTGCAAGCCCATTCAGAGCACTAAATGGAAAAGAACTGTGAATCTGGCTCTGTTGTTTTCAGCATGGTGTTAAACCTGGACCTCAGGTCTGAGATTCTGAAAATGCAGAAGGCTTCAAATGGAATTAGTATTTCAGACCACCCATGTAGCTGTGGCAAGATCCAAGCTGAAGGTGGGAGTAGAGAGGTTGGGTTACTCCCCTAGAGTTTGGGGCTGTTTGGACGGTCCTTGCCAGAAATTAGTAATAATAGCTTTTGCAGTTGCCTCAGCTTTACTGAGGTGATGCACACAGGAATTACCCAAGTCTCTGTAGCAGGGACAAGTAGCTGGAAGATAAGGATATCTTGTGTTTATTTGGGGTGCTTTTCTAGATATGCTGTTTTTAAGGCTGGAGGCAAGTCCTGTCTGAAAGAATAAAGGTGACAACATTTTGGAGAACTGGAGACTTGGACAGAGAAGTTCACCTTGCCACTGTGGAGTGTGCTGAAGCACAACTTGTAAGAGAGTGAACAGGAAATGACTGTGACCAGGAGAAAACCTTCCTATGTGACAGGAGATACGAGAAGAGACAAAAAGGTGGCAGGCCTTGAGGCAAGCCAAAATTTTCTCAGCTGTTCCACAGAAATCCTACTGTAGGGCAGTCAAAGTAGTACAAGAAAGTTAGGATGAGGCTTCAGGGGAGCCAGAATGAAAGAAATGACATGGCCTCTAGCACTGGGACAATTTAATTGGGTGCTTCTGTGTTCTGCTTCACAGAGATGTTTGTTCACCAGGTAAGACCTGCTGACATGAGACATCATGACAAGTTTAACCAGACTAGCCAGGGGAATATTTATCTCGATTAGGAGGGTGGTTTTTGTCTGTAGGATGTTTCTCTTCTGTAAGTCTTGATATTATCTGTTGTAGATGAAGAAAGAGAAGTACTGAGCTTAGCTTCTTCCATTTCTAGTTTCCACATCACACAAAGATTGTGGTATGTTATGTTATGTGGCTGTTAACAGTATCCAAGCAGGGCACATGCTCAGGGCATCCAGCAGAGCAGTTGTAAACACCAATGGCTTCCAAAGTGCTTCAGCATAGACCTGTAAGGCTCCTCTGCCACTGCTCTGAGGATGGTCAGACCTGCTAGAGCACCTGTGTAGTCAGTGAGGGATTTACCTGAGGCTGAGTCCAGCTTCCTCTTGAAGTTGCTGGGATTTGGGCCTGACTCATGTAAAGAGCAACTTTATTTTGTCGAAACTGCTCCTGTCCTAGTTTTAGTGACCTTTGTGCCCTGCTATGGAGAAGAACTATTACTGGATGCTCAGTGCAAAACATCCTATCGTTAAGCAATGCTATGTGCAATTGTCTGCCCACATAAGGTGAGCAGTGCTGTGGCTTGTTCTCCCTCAGTTACAAACTTAGTTATGCACTCTGGCAGATCATGATTGGAAGGGTTTATTTGTTTGCTTCCTTGATTGATTGGTTGGATGGTTTGGAGGTTTTTTTGTTTGTTTTGTTTAGTTGTTTCTTTGGGTTTTGTTTTGTTTTTCTCATAAGAATGCTTTTTTTTTTTAAGAGGATTGGGTTTCCATCTCTGTGTAGTCAGATTGCCCAGTGAAACAGGTTAGTGACTGAAAAACAGTTCAGATGCTTGGTGCCGAAAAGAGAGGTGTAAGACCCCTCATAGAGTCCATGAATCTTACTGATTGAAAAAAATAAAAAGACAGTACCAAGCAAATAAGACTGTAGAGAGGTCCTAGACTTCTGTGTGATGGTGTGCCTGTGCAAAGAAGGTTAATACTGGGGAGCTTTTATAATTCTGTGACAATTATCCAATCAGATTGAAGTATGATTTAATCTTTGTATGTGTGAGTGGAGTGTATTGTTCTTCCTCATTGCCACAACAGGCTCATCCTGCTTGAGCTTTGTAAATCTTCTGCTTATCTGTGAATTTCACTCTCGGTGATCAAGGCTCAGCTGTGCTCCTGTGGTTTATGTTCTGAGCACTTAAACCCCTCACTTTTGTGTCAGCACACAACAGACCACATGCTTCCATCTGTGGTATTATATATGACCATGGCTCGGGTTTGTGTCTTTGTTACATTATTCTGGAAATGCTTTTAGTTCTGCATCAGGTTGGCATTCAGGACCACTGCTCAGCTTTGGCTCAGCCAGGACATGAAAGAACCATTTCATCCTTTGGTGATTAGATTAATCAATTTGGCCAACTAACATCTCTTACTGTCGCTAAAAGAAGCTGGATTCCAGCTCCTCGCAGATGTCTGTGAGTCTGGTGGAAGAGGAAGCAAGCGAGGCTTGCTACTTGAAGGAGAGCTGTGAGAAAGGGAGCTGGTGAAGGTACAATGTGATGTTGCTGTTACCGTAACAAAAAAGAGGTTCCTTAATGTTGTGGTGGTTATTGTCAAGCTGGTAACAGCTTTTCAAAGAACATCAGAGCAGTTAACCCTCCTTGAAGGACGACAGTATTTTTTCATGTGACCAAAACAGAAAAATATGGTCCTTATAGGTGATTCGGTGGGACATTGGGTGGAAGTACATACTGGCTTAGTATTTTTTCATTTGCATATTAAAAATTTGTCTGTATATTAAATACCTAGTGGTTTGGAATGGCATTTGCAGAAGCTCCAGTGCATAATTTAATTTCTGCCTGTTAATCTGGAAATAGCAATTTCTTTACCAATGAATGGAGTTCGGTGATGTTCTAAGTCTTTGGACTTCTGTTTCCTTCCTGTTTTCCAGCAGTGTATGCTGGCAGAGAACCAGCTCTCTCAGGAGATGTCATAAGCTTCAGTACCTCCTAGAAACAGGGCCTTTGGGAGTATTTGCTCCCTTTGCACAAGGTGGAGAAATGCTTAAAACCTATTTCTGTGCATCCTGAAAGCTTGATGAATCAAGATCCTGGCAATAGCTTTGCAAGCTCAGAATGTCAGTAAGCCCCTAGGAAGTTGGTAATTTCTGTAACTTGGCTCTCTTGCTTTTCCCTCCCTGGCATGAATGTTTGTCTTGAGATGTCTCACAAGCCCCGAGATACTTCCAAAAACATGTGTTTCAGGGAGGAAGTTGATTACATTCCTGCATGTATCTTTCTGTTCCCAGTACTGAACCATCCCAATACAGCCATGCTCCAGAGTGGTAATAAACAGTTCACACAGGCATCTCTTCCCATCCACATGCACCTTCCATCCACTAACCATAGCCAGGTGTAGGCTGCTCTGAGTGTGTGTTCTGACAGCAGTTGGTACCCAGCTTTTTTCACCCCTGAAGTGTCAGTGGTTTGTTCTGTGGCCAGCAGTAAATGGGATGCTCTGCCTGGTTCTGTATTGCTGTGAACATACCAGTGCTGCAGACTTGGGGTGCAAGTTTTGCTGCTGGGGACATAAAGGGTTATGCAGAATCAGACTTCTGCTTTTTCTTCTGTTAGCCCCAATTTAGAGTGCATATATGAAGGCAATTGAAGAAACCCATTATGGAGAGTATGATAGCTGAGGGCAGTGAAAGCTTAGGAAAGAGGTCGTTGCATTGTCTGTCCCAGGCATTCTGGATGCCTTTGTTATGCTGGACTGAGCCCTGGCTTACAGAGGTGCTGCATTCTGTCGAGATGCCAGGGAGAGAGAGCTGGTCCTGTAGGGAGCAGAGGTATTTGACTTTCTCAGTTTTTCAGGTACCATCAGTCCATCATCTTACCCACCCAAGCCTTGCCTTCAGCAATTTTCAGTGCTATCAACACTGTCTAGTAGATCTCCCCAAAGCTGCAGGCTCTGAGAAGCTTTGTTCCCCTGAGGCTGCCTTGCAAAGGACAGTCCAGGATCAGCTCAATCACGTGGAGGGTGTTGATGTTCTGGTTGCCTAATCCACACTCTTTTTATCTATTTCCCAGCACACAGGCAGTGTTCTTCCATCACAGTGAAGGTGACATTTTAAAATACTTGTGCACTCCTGGATGCTGTGATGACAAATAAAGGTTGAGAGTAGAGGGAAGGGAAGGTGGCTGATTCTGCAATCCCTTCGCTGTGAATAGGACAAGTCAGGCATAACTGCCTGAACACTTATCAGCTGCTTCTCTCCTTTCCTGTCCAAGTGGTGTGTAGAGGTGAGGAGGACTTCGCTTTGCAGTTGCATAGCTGTGCATCTTCTGAAGACCTTACCTGAGAAGACCAAATCAGGGACCTGATGTCGTGGTGTTTCCAAGCCTTTGAGAGTGCTGTTGCAATGTAAATGAGTGCCTGTTTCTTGTTGGCTGGCTGATTTTGGTACATAACTGAGAAATCTCATCAGTGTAGGTGGTGCTTTATGATAGAAGGGGAGCCAGCAGTGAGCTGCTTCTGTGTGCAAAAGGGCTCCCAGTGCAGCGGCCAGGCTGACACATGGGCATAGCTCAGGAGAAAAGGGAACCGTGGGACTGAGCTCATTGCTGCACTCAGCAACAAGATGCTGTGCATGACTCCCAAGCAATTCCAGGTACTTGCTATGGTATAAAAAGGTGTAGGGAAGTTGTCCTGTCTGTTCCTGAGTTTTGGCAACTGCTGTGGTGACACTGGCTTTTACCCACAGCTCTCCACCAGTGCCAGGAGAGGTACATGTTAAACTGCTAAAAATATCTCTCGTGCTCAAATAATTTTGTAATGTAGCAGAAAAACCTCTCCTGGACTGCAGATAAACCAGGGCATTTGTCTATGTGCTTGAATGTGAAATGTGCCATTAATCTGCTGCTTTGGCTGATCCCAACTGCCCTGAGACGTTGCAGGGGCTCACAGTGAAAGGAAGTTTAGCCTCATAAAGTGCAGGATTAAAACACTGCTTACAAAATTATTGCAGAAAGAAAAGATAAAAGAGCACAGAAGGGGTAACAGTTAAAACTCATGAGGCCCAGGACAGTGGCTTCTCTGAAGCTTATTTAAGAATAAATCTCCTCAAGAACAAAGTCCTCCTGAAAAGCTGCTGCTTAGACCCCCATTAACCTTTTCTGAAGAAGTAAATTGAATTGCAGTTATAAAGCTGGCAGAACTCATACCAGAGCATTTTTGGCTTCAGTCAGCACTTCATCTCAGGGTTTATTGGCATTTACAAGCACTACCTGTTCTGCATTCTTACATGTGTTTCGGTTCAAGAGTTGTTTGCACTTAGGCAATGTGGTAAATTTTTCCACAGTGAATGAATCTAAAGTTTTTTTGCTTCTTAAATCTTGCTCAAAATCCAAGTACTTGAACTTTGCCCAGTTGTTTGTTGTGGTTTGTCCCACAGTAGGTGGGTCACTTAGAGGTAGAACATGAGAATGTGTGCTTTAGGGTTTAAGGACAGGCCTGGGTCACCATGCTCTGATGGAATACCCTGCGTGGGTTGACTGATTTTTCATGCCCCAAAATGTCTCAAGAGGGATCTATGATGTGTATTTACCTTTTATGAAGTCTGGGAAGCTGATGTGAATTTTAAGGGAAAAACCTGGATTTCTCCATCTTTCAGCCAGGCAGATACATGTTGTCAGAGGAAGTTATTGGGGCTGTTCTGCAGGGTCATTGTGACCTGCCAGAACAGAGGAAGCTCTGAGAAAGACAAATATCCTGTTTTCAGTGCAGTTTCCTCAGTTTTTGTTTGTTGTTTTTATTTGAATGGCTATTGAAAATCCTGCAAGAAATGTGCTGGCATGTGCCAGATATCACATGTGCCTATAGCACTAGTCAGGGTAATGGAGATACAAAAAGGAATGTGAAGCACCTTCAACACTCCAGAGTTTATATAGGTAAATAGAGGGGCTTTTTTAAGAACAGTTTTCATTATACACTGAATTCCTTTTTAAAAGTAGACTAGAATATTTGGTCCTAGGAGAAGTCCTCTTGAGATGATCAAGTCCAACCTTTGACAGAGCACCACCATGTAACTAAACCATAGCACTAAGTGCCATGTTCAGTTGTTTCCTGAACATTCCAGGGATGGTGACTCCACCATCCCCTGTTTCAACACCTGACCACCCTTTCAGTGAAGAAGTTTGTCCTACTTCAACAAAGTTCTGTTGCCAGTCTTGTTGGTGGCATATAAAATAGTCAAAATCTATGTGCTTTTACAAGCTTCTAGGATGCCTTATGATGGGGCAGGTCTGCACCTTGACACTGTATACCCACAGTACAGAGGGATTTTTGCATTCCTCATTCCTTTCAATAGGTCTCGTGCTCTTTCCCTGCCAGACTAATAGGAAGCCTGGTTGTTAGGTTCACCCCAGTCTCTAGTAAAACAGCTGTGGGAAAAAGATAGCAGTAAGGATTTTCTGGGCCTCTCTCATGTGGAATCTGTTGTGTCACTGTTCAAAAATATCACCAGTTTGATGCCTGCAAGTTGGACTGTTCTAACAAGCAGTATTTAACAGTTACAGAAACTTTATCAAAGGTGTTCTCTGCCATTGTGTAACAGCCTTTCTTCACAGTTTTAGTTGTTTCCTAATTTAGTGGGTATTTGTAGGTGGAAGTCTGCCTATGTTTCATATATATTGTGTCTTCCTCTGAGATGTCCTTCATGATACTTTCTTTTTTTTCAGATTGTCCCCAGCCACCACAACCTGAGAATGGAGGCTATAAATGCCACCCTAGCCCCTGCAGCAACCCTCTGACTTCAGGCAGTGTCATAGAGTATCTGTGTGTTGAAGGCTACATGCTGAAAGGAGATTATAAATATTTGACCTGCAAGAATGGAGAGTGGAACCCAGCTATGGAAGTCAGCTGCAGGCTCAGCCCTGGTGAGTACTCCCTGACTCTAGAATTGCCCTTGCATTGACTTTTCAGATTTATCCTTAAACTTAATGTGATGCTGAGGAAGTCCATATGGCTGTCTCTCATTGCACCAGCAATTTCATAAATGCAGCTCACAATCATGACTCTTTCTTAAAAACATCTCTTCAGTAGCAGCCCATCAGATGCAGACTTAGAGTCCCTAACACAAGGAGAAAAGCCATGGAAAGGATTATAAAGTAAGCAACCTGTTGCTTTTGTGGAGCCTCTTATCCTGAGGCTCTCATCCCAGGAATGCTGGATGCCCCAACAGTAGCATTTTCCATGCTCTCTGGTTTTCCTTGATGGGTTTGACAGTACATCTCCCTCAGTGAGTCTGTGCACACGTGTGTGTGTGTGTGTGTGTGTAGAGTCAGTCTTCCTTGCAAACAGGTTAAGTAACTGTTGGTTTCCTGTGTCAAAAAGATTGATGGTGCTACTTTTCACTGTACTGGCAGAAAGGACATTGCTGACAAATGATTTCTGCTTCTCTTCAGATAGAAGTGGGCAGCTTTTGTTTTGTGTCTCTCCAAGCTGAACAGGAATTCCTCCATCAAAGCAGCAAAGTAAAAAGATTTGCAGGAAAAAATACAACTCCTAATTTGCCTACTACTCTTCTGGTTTTAACAGTGGGTATATTGCATAAAGGGAGAACTCCCTCCCCTCTTCTAGGTGAGCTTGTTGGTAGAACCTTACTACTCAGTCATCCTGAGCCAGAAGGATGTAAACTTCGGAATTAAGTCTCAGTATATAAAGCAAAATGTGTCAGCTTAATTGGAAAGAAACAGAAAAAAAGAAGTAACCTTCATCAAACTCTTTATGGAGCTCACTGCATCCCTGTGATCTCTGAACATCCCATCCTTCCCAAAGACACTGTCTTTTCAGTGTCTGCCACTCCAATAGCCCCTTCCTATGAGTTATAAGGAAAGATCTGGGAGTTTACCTGGCAGCAAATAGATCCTGAAGAGGTTTTCCAAATTCAGCTTTAGCTTCCTTTCCACAGTGATCCCCCTTCCCCTTGCTGTGCACCCAGGCTGGAGAACAAAGCTGAGCTATTGCACACAGTGTTCCTTGAGTGACAGTCCTGCTTGGTGGCACTTGATCTAACGGAAGGATTGTGTTGAATTGTGATGAGCAGAAATCCCCTCAGATTTTCTTTAGCATCTTGAAGATCAGTGGCATTATCAAAAATACAATGCCTCAAAAGTCTGACCCAATGAAAAAGCTATTGCTTTCACAACACAAGGTGTAAATGAATTGTTCAGGGTCAGAGATAGCTGACTCTTAACTAAAAGGTCTCTTTCAAAAGTCTCAAAGAAGGGGAAGGAGGTGGAAGACTCTAGAAATGATTGGTAAGGGTAAGATCCTACCTGCTGCATATAGGATAAATTAAGTCCCTAGCAGTTATTATGTGTTTTGTGCAGCTCTGAGTCTGTCAGCCCCATAGCCTTGTGGCAGTTCACTGTATGAGTTTGTGACATTTTTTTGGCTTATGAGATGGTAAATGTTCTGGAGTGCACCTTGGATAGTGAGCAGTTTGACAGCATCATGTACTGATGCGGAAAATGGAGCATCTCTATTTGCCTACCCTTGTTCCTATTAGTGCCCTGAGAAATGCTGAAAGTTAAAATCCTTACTCAATCTATTTGCCATAGGGAAAAAATGTGCTAGTCACTGGTTTTTTTTCTTGGGGGGAGGCCAAGCTACTTCTAAAAGATTTCAAAGAAACAAATTCAAAACAACTAAACCAAGTTGGTTTGACCCCAAGAGATGATACAGAAAATTGCAAACCAGATTTCCACCTTAAATGCCTGTTTTGGGCATAGATTTCAGGCTGTAGGCTTAAAAATAATGATCCTCCAGCTCTTTTTTTTTTTGTTTTGTTTACCTGTTGCTCTTCCTCTCATCCCTCATAACACGTCTCCTGAATTCCCTCTGCAATTTGAGCCCTGTGCTCCTGAAGAATGTGTTGGATGTAGAAAGAGGAACTGAGGAATTGCATAAATCAAATGTGCAATTCACATTAGTATTTCCTGATGGGTAGGTGAGGCTTTTGGGATCTCTACCAAAGACACAAATTAGGGACAGAAACAACAGATACAGATAATTATTTCCTCTAGGGAGTTGACAGGACTAGTGTAGCCCTATAGGCATGGTGTGCAGTGCTCAGCAATACCACCTCCAAGCCATTCTCTCTTCACCCCCATTTTTTTCCTGCAGAGGTCCTTTAAAAGAAAAATTGTTTTCCATACAGTCACTCAGCACAGCTGCAGAAGGGTAGGAAAGAGTAATGTGAACAGGGCACATGTATCTAACACTGAAAACTCAGCACGCTGAAACAACATCTGCCTTCCTTCTCTCTCCTCTGGCATATGTTTGTGTGAGAGAGAAACTTAATATTTTCTGTGTCTTAATTATAGTAAGTGCATAATAGTACCCAGCCAGTTGACTTCCACCCCTCTTTCCACCGTTATATTAGTTGAGAAAAAAAAATATTTTTTTTTCTATTGTTTGGCCTAAAATATGCTGCATATTGTGCTAGACAATTATTGGACTTGCTAGTGACAACATGATATTCTCTAGCTTTTGCTCAGGCAGATCTATATATAACATGACCCTTACCACCATCTGTCAGTTCCCATGGCCTGCTTGCACTGCTTTTCTGTTTGCTCTGTGTTTTTCCAAAGGACCCTTGTATGTTCCTGGTTTATTTTGGGTTCCCTTTACAGCTGATGGAGAAGTGTCAGCTTGAGCTGTAAGCTGAGATAGGTGCTGTGTCTTAACTGTATGGAAAACTCCTTACACACACACACACTGCTGAGGAGCAGTGTGAATGTTTTTCCTTCTCTATGGCAGTTACTCATTTTACCTTGTGTTCCCCTTGGTTTTGTAGAAAAGGACTCTCCTCCGACAATTGGAGTGCCCACGCTGTCCATAGTAGCCTCCACAGCGAGCTCTGTCGCCCTGATTCTGCTGTTAGTTGTGCTGTTTGTTTTGCTGCAGCCTAAGCTGAAGTCGTTCCATCATAGCAGGTAAGTGTAGCTGGGGTTTGGAGGGGCTCAGAGGCACCCTGTTTCTTTGCACTAGAAACTCATTCAGGTTGTTGGGTTAGATCTGCCTTTTGGGGCAACTTAGCTCCTGGCTTCTCTGTTCCTCTTTTCATCTCCTCAGTGACATCTCTGCCCCATACTACTGCTTTTCTGAAATGGTGGTCTCTGATACCCACTTGCAGTCCCCGTTTGTATGTGCCACCCAAGGAGTGACTTCCTTATGCTTTTGCCTTGGCTTTGAATGGAAAACGTTATGATACTTATTAGCCTGGCTATAGATCAGTTTCCTACCTCTTTTAGCCTTGGATGGGTCCTGAAGTCGATGTCTGGGTGTATATATGTGCATCTTTCCCAGACTGCTTGAGCTCCTGTGGACCTGAAATTAGGCAGCACTGTTCTTTAGGTACAGGTGCAATATGCCATCCTCTGCTGTGGGAGGAGAGCCCTCTTGGCCTGGGTTTGTGGGTAAGAGAAGGGACCCAGGCATAACACTGCTGCCAGCTGAGGCAGACACTCCAGCCATGGGTAGGTTGAGGCTCTGGAGTCTTCCCTCTTCTGAAAAGGCCCAAACTACTAGAAAAGAAAAAATTTCTCTCATGCCTTATGAGGCCAGGTGATTCATGCCATGCCAGAGCTGTATTCCCCATCCTGCCAGAGGTTATCTGGCCGGCAGCAGAACAGACAGTGCTGGGTGTTGTGGAACGTAGCAGTGCACCAGGCTGGAATCAACAGTGCTCTTTGCCGGAGCAGGGAGCTGGGTCATGACCTTTGTCAAATTTAGCTATGGAGGTAAGTGAGGGGGGAAAGCATTGTAACCTTTTCAGTTCTTGTTGCTAAATCCATCGGGTGCTGTGAATTACAGCCCCTGCTCATGTTTAATTGTTAAATCACCATTCAAGTTTCTGTCTTCCCCTAAATGGTGAGAGTTGGAATTCTGCTATGGGAGGTTACTGGAGTTCTTGGTAAGGTATATATGGTAAAATTAATACTCAACTTGATTTTTTTTTTCTCCTTCCCCCTCCTTGTTCCTTTCATTGTTTTTTTTTGAGGCGAGACCAAGGTGTGTCTGGAGATCAGGTCTCTATTATGGTGGATGGTGTCCAAGTGGCCTTGCCATCCTATGAAGAAGCAGTATATGGCAGCACAGGGAATTGCATTCCACCCTCGGACTCCCGAGTGCAGATCGTGCTCTCAGAGGGAGCTGGACAGAATGGACCCAGAGAGATGCAGCAGCCAGACCAAGGGGCTCACAGTACCTTTGAAAGAGAAGATGAAGCCCCTGGACATTCTGGACTGTGTGAAGCCAGTGGCTCTCAGCGCTCTGAAACTGTTCTTGTGCATCAGGCTGCTACCTCTTCCTGGGTAGCTGGCATGGCTAGCAGTAGACCTGTACACAAAGAGGTCCAGGATTCAGAAAGCAGTGACATACAGAGCCTTTTATCACTCACTTCCTCTGAGGAATACACAGATGGTAAGTGACTTGTGCGAGGAGCACTAAATGAGACCCTTTTAAGAGTAGGTTCTGCCGTTGACTATCCAGGGTGAAAAATGACATGGGATGCCCCTAGAGCAGCTTTTGAAAAGATCCAGTCTCTATAGCATGTTTCACATCTTAAACATGTAAGCAATGCTTATTACCTTCTTCTGAAGAATTCGGTGTTCTCAGACTGGAGCCTAGGGCAGTCTGAGCAAGATTGTCTACTGGTTACTCTTGTTTTAGCAAAGGATTTTCTGAGAAATCCAGCCTCCAGCATCATAGTGCAAAAGCAGTAAAAATAACTGTGTTTGTGGAAGCTAAGTTGGTGGGAGTGGGAGGACATGCTTGGAATACAAGCCCTTTGTGATGTTTGGGCTGCTTAATTTTTAGACTATTTTAGTAAGCAGCTTTCTGCCACAAAGTATTCAGTGCTGCAGCCTTAGCCTGCAAAACCTGAGAGGGATGTGCATGAACTTACTGTAGAGGGCAGAGAGGTAAGTCTGTTGAACAGTCAAAACATCTTTTATTTCTAACTTCTGTGCTGTCCTGAAGGAGTGCCTTTGCAATGCCAGAGCTGATGTGAAGGTGTAGCTTAAGGTTGCTTCTGCAGGGACTGCTGTGTCTCGGGCAAGAAATGTAACTGGCTTGTAGATAACTGAGGGCAAAACTTTCCCTTTCCATGATATTAAGAAATACTTTGTGCTAGGAGGGTAATGCAGGACCAGATGGACACCCGGAGTGGTGATGGAATCTCTGTCCTTGGAGTTTTTTGAGGCTGGAGCTGGTGATGATCCCACTCTCAGGGGCAGGTTGGAGCAGAGTCCTCCAGAGTTCCTTTCTGCTGTGATGTGATGAGATGGGGACCACTGCATTGTCATGTTATGAAAGTGGGAGGCTGTCTTGCTTTCAATAGTAATTTTTCTGGTGTGTATTGAACTTCAGAAGTTTGACTAATTTTTCTTTTTTTTTTTTCTCTCCCCACCATTCAGATATTCCATTATTGAAGGAAGCATGAGGTCTGCTGTGTTTGTCTAGTCTTCTCCATCTTGGATTTCTTCCTTCTCCCTTCTCCCTGCCTTTGGGACAGAAGCACTCTGTGCAGTCTTCCCCATCCTCGCAAGCTGTACCCTGGATACCTCTAAGAAGAGATGCCCTCAGCTGAAGATCCAAAGGATGTTGCCAGGTTGCCTCCTGGATGCACCAGTGGAGTTGGTGCAGCGCTGGCTTCCCCATTCCATCAGCATCAGGGGCTCAAGGAACAGAGTGGATTTGAGCTCTCCTCTCCTCTTCCCCAGCCGGATGTTTGACAGCAGCTCTGAAGAGCTGCTCTTTCTTGTGCCTTTCTCCTCCTCACACTGGCTTGTTGCAGCTTATCAGCCTTTCTAGCCCTTCTGCTGCCCAGAGAGCAGGGGCTAAACCCGCTTGCTCGCTGGGTGCAGACACAGTTTAAATATACATACATATATGTTATATAGGCTCTTCTTCCAGCAGCATCCTCTTTGTGATAGGGCAGGGCAAAATGCCTCACTGGGACTGAAATTGGGCTTGGGAGGGATCGCAGTGAAGGGGCAGCTGGTGATGTGTAGAAGCGCCTCAGACGAGATGGGCTGTGTGACAGCTTAGCTGTGCAGGAACAGTTCACTGAGAATTGCTTAAGCACTGAAGGCTGAGAAATCCAACATATAGGAATGCCCTCTGTCCCATCTCTGCAGGAGTCCATTCCTGAAAATCACTTTTGTCTCCTCCTTCTTCCTCTACCAGTGCAGCCCACTGGAAGAGGTTCAGGTGTTTGAAAATACCAACACAAAAAAACGCCTGTAGGTAGTGAATTCCTAGTGCCATTGGTGCAATCCCAAATTCCCTTTCCAGCCACAGTAGGTACTTGAATCCTGGGTAGCTGCCATCTCATAGGCTGGTGTGTCTTCCTAGCTTCATACAGCAAAGGGTCTGCTGTTTTAACCTGGTGGGCTCCAGCAGGCCCATAGAGAAGGGCTCCTCCCTTGTGGCTGGGGGTAAGCAGCATTTGTAAAGCTTCTCCTAAACACAGTGCCAGCCTGTTGCTGTGAGGGAAAGTCGAGTACACTGACAGCAGTGCTAGAGGACACCACAGCTCAGTCCTGAAGTTTTGAGGATTGTTTCAAGTTCTGGTAGTAGGGAAAATTCAGAAATATGTGTACCTCTGCCTGCCACAGTTACCTGTCTGTGTTGGGACTCTATTACTGCAGGAAGCCACATTTGCCTTGAGTATGTGGTCCAGTCCAAGTGCTGTGGTTGTTGTAAGGTTCCTCACTGAGGACTGGACACTGTTCCATGAGATTGGTTTCAGCAAGAAGAGTTGGCTTCTTAGATGCATGTACCTTGTCATAACTGTCTTGAAGTAACCAGGGAAGTGTTTGCCCTGTGAGAAGCTGCTACATTTTTGAGTTGAAGGAGCAAAATGTCATGGCCTTACACATCATGTGGTAATGTACAGGTAAACAGGGATGCTGTCTTTGCTGCTTTGCTTTTGATTTACGATCCTCATCATCCTCATCCTTGTTGCTACAGTAAAAAACATTACAGCACTTGACAAAAATCATACAACATCTTTACATATAAAATAGCTGTGGCTTAGCTCCAGTTCTTTGAAATGGGGATTGGCCATAGTGTCCAGCTGTGTATTTGCTATTTCTTTTCCTGAATAGCTGTTAAATCCCAGGACACATGGAACAGTGTGTTCCTGTGGGTGGAAGAATCCTTTTTTCCCCTATCCTTGTTATAGAGGGGTGTTAATTTAAAATTACAATGTTTTAGACATCCTTCCCTGTTGCTCATGTTACCTTGCATTAACACAAGAATTTGATAAATCCCATTTGGGTGGTTTAGGTATCTTTGTTCAGTTAGGATGGTGAAAATCCTGTGTCATTTTACAGTGGGCTGTGGTGTCTCAGCTTCAAGCACTGTAGAGGACAAATGTTGTTTACACGTCTGCCGTTGGAATTTTAAAAAATAAGCATGAGGACGATTGTATTTAGCTCTTTGACTGTTGGAAATGGTCTAAGCTTGAGTAAAATCTCCTTCATTGGTTTATTGGAGGAGTTGAGCAAGTGTAGTGGTAAGGGAGTGTGGAGGAAAGTTTGTGTGACTTTCCTGCTGCCTATCCAGCTTGGAGCAGGAATTGCTTTTTATGCATTTAAGGTTCTGTCTGCTCAAACTGACCCTCAGCAATTCCAGGTATAGAAGTTGGGAATGTGTTGCCTCCCTGAAAGGGGCAGTGCTAGTGCCAGGTTGGTGGGAGAAGCTGGAAGCTGATCCCAAGGCCTGACCTTGCTCTGGATGAGCACCTGCACCACCAGCAGAAAACACATCCTCTGTGGTCTGACCTCCTCTCTGCTGCTGTAAAACAAGCAACTGCCAGCTTGGGAGAGAAAATTCAGTTTGGGTGGGGAAGAAAAAGAAGCAAGCTCTACGAAAAGGGAGTGCTTTAAGTTTGCAGAATCAAACAGAATTAACTAAGTTGGAAAAGACCTTTAAGACTATCAAGTCCAACCTATGACTGAACACCACCTTGTCATCTAGACCATGGCACTGAGTGCCACCTCCAGGGATGGTGACTCCACCACCTCCCTGGGCAGCCAATTCCTATGCCCAGTCACCCTTTATGTGAAGAATTTCTTCCTAATGTCCAGCTTAAACTTGGTGCAGCTTAAGACTGTGTTGCTGGTTACTTGGGAGCAGAGACTGACTCCCCCCTGGCTACACCCTCCTTTCAGGGAGGTGTGGAGAGTGATAAGGTTTCCCCTGAACCTTCACTTTTCCTGACTGAACAACCCCAGCTCCCTCAGCCTCCTCATAGGATTTGTGTTCCAGACCCTTCACCAGAGAGTTTTTGCCCTTGTCTGGATGCATTTGAGCATCTCAGTGTCCTTCCTAAATTGGGGGTTCCAAAACAGGACATAGCACTCAAGGTGTGGCCTCACCAGTGCTGTGAGTACTGGGGGACAATCACTGCCCTGATCCTGCTGGCCACACAGGCCAGGATGCCATTGGCCTTCTTGGCCACCTGGGCACACTGCTGGCTACATGTTCAGTCTGCCATCAGTCAGTGAACCCAGGTCCTTTTCTGCCTGGCTGTTGTCCAGCAACTCTTTCCCCAGCCTATAGCACTGCAGGGGGTTGTTGTGGCCAAAGTGCAGGACCTGGCACTTGGTCTTGTTAAACCTCATATCATTGGATTCCATAAAAATGGTTGGAAATGGCTTTACTAACGAGTGGGGGAAATGTGGAGGTGGAGGAGGGAAATATGCAACTGTAGCTATTGTGATTAAACATAAACAGGCAGCTTCTGTTGGCTTGTTGAGGCTAAGCCAGCAGCTTCCAGGCCAGTCTCTGTGCTAGCTGGTAATCCCTTCTGATGATTCCAGATCCTGCAGAAGAGCTCTATTCCCTGTAGCAAATCTTGTGGGAACAGGCCCCAAGGATCTTTGTGAGCCAGGGTATGAAGCACAGTTTGGAGGCATCACACCTCTCATCTACATCCTCAGCTTTAGAGTTAATTTTCATATAAAATGAGGTAAAACAACAGGGGAGGAGCCCAAAAGATGTCTGACAGCTTTTTCAAGAGGGAGGGAGAGCAAGGCCTCACTTTACTGGTTATCAAATGATTACTATTCATTCATGTTTGTTTTAATTCTGCAGAGGCTGACGGACTGAGAAGTCTTTGGGTAGAGATATAGGAAAACCTACTTTGCACAGTTCTGTCTTTACTTTAGGGAGCAAGGCCTGAAGCCTAAAGATCACTCATGTGTGAGCTGTGCTCTGCCTCAGGAGTGTTCATTATCTCTGAGCTGAGTGTGTTCTCTCTCGATTTTGCTATAAGTAGATGCAGCCTGGATCTCAGTGTTGTGGATGGGAAGCACAGAAGCTCAGCCTTGCAAGATGTAATACAGTAAATGGTTTTTTACCCTTTTTATTTTCCCCTGATGGGGCCACAGTCTCCATACCTTTTCTTTCCCTACCTATGTCTGGCAAAAGATTTCAAAGGGAGGCATTTTTTTCTTATTTAACACTCCCAACATAATCATCTCATGCTCTGTCATACATGCTGGATTCTGTGATATTCAAAAACATTGAAATTATTATATTGAGAAAAATTAAAATAGCACTTATTTAAAAGTTTTCCATTATTCTTGGAGTCTGATAGTTGGGGGAAAAAGGGCATTTCAGAAATTCAGGATATTATGTGCAATAGAAAAACTTCCTTGCTCCTTTCCAGTTCCATAGTTGTTAAAAAAATAGATGCAACTTATTGCAGTGTTTATAGCTCAAGCATTGTAGAACTGGACCAGTCTGAGAGAGCCAGGACATGAAGTTGGCAGTGACCCATGGGGAAGTGGGCCAGTCTCTTGTCAGGCTCTGCATCACGAAGCTCACCTCAAATGATGAGCCATCTTGGACTGTGTCAGAGTCTTCTGTGGCCTTGAAGGGTGTCAGCAGCACTGGTGAGAGAGGGGTTTGTGTGTTCTGGTTTTAAATAGCTTGTGTCTAGCCATCATTAACTGCAGAAGACGTAAAAATTAAGTCAGGAGAGAGGTACTGAAATATGTGAGCCTCTGGAGTTGTTGCTGAGTTAAAACACCATGAGTTTGGGAGAGAGAAGAGCTTAATGCAGTTTTATCCTGAACCACCAGGGAAGTTGTTGGATAGCAGAATGTGCACTCAGCAAGCAGAGTGCTTTTTGCCCCTTGGACATCTCTGCTGAGGTTTCTCCTTGGCCTTTCAGGTCCAGTATGGTGAATTGTTTACTGTAGCTGGAGTCTTAATTTGGCCTTTCATTGTGTGGAGAGCTCAGGTGTGTTGGGAAGAAATCTGTTCCACAAACTTTTGGAAGAAACATCCCAAGATGCTCCCAGAGGTGGATGACTTGGGTCAATACTGAGGAGTGGGGCTAAGAGAGCAACTGGCTCAGCCATTGGAAATAGTCTTGGATGGTTAAGTCGTTTGCAGCACAGAAAAGGGAACACAAGGAGTTGTCTAAGGAAGAGCTGAAAACAGAGGTTTACTGCAGGCTAATGAGCTAATGCAATCATGACTAGGTTGTAAGGAAGCTTGTGCTTTGTTAGATTATTTAGCATACACCAGCAGGCTTGCTGTATAAAAAAAAAAAGTAACGTACAACTGGTTGGACATACTGAGCTGTCCTTGCTGACCTTTTTAGAACATACTTGCAAAAAATGTGGTTTTACTGTTCTGACAGCAGTTTAAATGAAAAATCTGCCTTGTTACTCTATCCAGATAACTATTTAAATAAATTTCACTTTGTTTTTTTGTATATAAATGCAATAAATCCCATTCGTTTTGCACATCCTGCCTCAACTCATCACCCTTCAGTCCCTACCAGCGAACAGCAGATTGAATTTGCTCTATGTGAAAACCTTTGCTTGCAGAACTTCATTAGAAAGCAGATTTTCTCTCCTATAGGCTTTGAAAGTACAAAGAGGTTTCCTAGAGCAGGCTTCATTTTAAGGTGTATTTTTATACAAGAAGTAAGCCTTTTTCCAGTCCTAGCACTCCAGGACAGACCACACCACTTCCCACACTTCAGGGCCGTGTGTTCAGCACTGCTTTCAAACTCAGCCCTCTGCAGGTGATGTTCAGATCTGTGTACCCACCAGAACATGTTGTATTGATGCTCTGCATATGCTTTCTGTAAGCTATGCTTTTGCTTCTGTCCTTGAGTGACAACAGACAGAAGCAACTGAGATGTGCTGGAAAATGTTTTAGCTCAGATTCTCAAAGTTGCTTCCTTCCAAAAGAAAACAAAGTGAAGTTGACTGTGAAGCAGAAGTCCTATGATGTGGTGGGTAGACTGCTGGTAGTTGCTGATAAAAGTGCAAGGGGAGCTTGATTGCCTTTCTGCATTAATCTTTTCTTTCCTATATGTATTTTCTTTTTATCTGAATTGCACCACTATGGAATTATTTGCAGAATGGTACTCCATATATATGTGGGATTTAAAACCATAACTGATGCTGTGCAGGATGTCACTCAATCGGTTTTATTTTGCTTTATTTTATATGTATTTTCTGGTATCCTGTACATTGCAGTGGGTGTGAAGATAGTATTTTAATATTTGTACAAAGTTTAATTTAATTGTTCTATGTATATAACTGCATTTCTAAATTAAAAAAATTCTTTTGAAGTGAAGCTATAACTTCTTGTGTTTGTTTTTTGGGGGAGTTTTATATTTGTTTTGTTTTGTTTTTTGTTTTTTTTAAACTGCTTAGGCCTTGTGGCCTGGAAATCTAGCAGATCATTAATGAATATGTTGCAGTTGTGAAAACCAGGGTGAAGCTAAACCGAGGGAAGCTCAAATGGCTTGGGGAAGAGAGGTTCAGAGTTGGTGCAGCCTTAGAAGGATCATGTTTCCAGGTTCAGAAGCAAAGGCTACCCTCGGTGTGCTTGCATAGAATTCCTTGAGGAATGAGGCCAGGCTGGGCAGGGGAGAAAGGTTTAAAGAGATCATGTATGGTATGAGTGGATTTCAGGGAAGAAGATGGTAAATATAATAAATGGCTAATTACTTTTTGAGTCTGTATAAGAACAATATGTATAGGAAGAGAGTGCTATTTTTAGAGGGGAGATAGCTTTCGTGGTGAAATAATAATCCCAAGTGGGTAGCAGGATAGTATAGGAGACATCAGAGAGATGTATAAATAGGTGGGTTAGTGCCTCTGTGAGTGCAGAGGGGAGGCTGGGGCAGGCTCTGCTCTTCCCTGTTCTGTAGTTGTGCTGCATTGGGAGGGTGGGAGAAGCAGAAACTGCAGAGGAGCAGACACCCATTGTGCTTTCAGTGTGATATAAAGTCCATTACTATTTTTAATAATGTTCGTTTTGCTTCAAAAACTAAGATAACTGCCTTTTCAGGCAAGTGTACTAATGAATGTTCCTTTCCTTTAACACAATCCATCAGTAATGTAATAAGGAAAGGAGGGAGGAGATCCTTTTGTCCAGCTTGTTCAAAACAGTCCTCAAAGATATTAAGATTTTTGTGTAATTAGAGACATGACTTTTATTCTTTGGGAAGAACAGCCAGGTTAAAGAGAAGGGAAGGGGTGACGTCTGCCTTTCTCCTATTTCCATTTGTTCCAAAAATTATTCCCACACAGCAAGCAGATCTTACTGTAATTTTACTACTGCAAAACTGGAGCTCCCTGGTCAGAGCATATCCTGTACCAGACAGTTGGCACGTGGGAGTCATCGGCCTCCAGGAATTGTTTTTAATTATTGTTTTTCACTGAGCGATGGTCTCCCAGCACAGCGGTTCTGGCAGCCAGGAATGTGCCCTTCTTGACACATTGGAAATGATTTGTCACCTCGGGTTTGTACTGGCAATGAGAAATGACTGGGGGAGACAAGCCTGAGGGAAGCTAGCCTGAGCTGGGTGGTCTGGGCAATCTTCCTTGACAGCTGCCCTTTGGTGGAAGGGCAAAAAGGCCAGGGCACACAGGAACATTTCTGCTTCCAGAAAAGCAGCCTCGCCACAGAGCCTCTCAGAGAAACTCGCTGCGGAACGGGGATAGATGGGCTGTGCCCTCGCCAGGCGTCCTGCCAGCCGGCGCGCTGCGCTGCTGGGCTCCCGGGCAGGATGTTCCTACACGGGGATTGTCCGGGAGCAGCCGCTGCTGCGGCCCGCACCGGGACGGAGGCCTCGGTGCCTGCTCCGTGCCCGCTGCCGCAGCGCCACCACGGCACAGCTTGGCCCTCAGGTACTGGAGCCCTGCCCCTGCCCGGGCCCTCCCTGCGCCAAGAGCTCCCCCAGCCGCTCACTCGTTTTTAAGGGTGTCGTGAAAATGAGGATTCCCCCTCTGGAAAGCAGGATGGCAGCAGGCTAGGTGCCAAGCCGCGCTTTACAAAGCGTTAGCACGCTCCTCACCTGCCAGGGCCATGCAGAGAGCCCCTTGCAGTGCTGTCACTGGAGACACAGCAGAGGCTGGCCAGGACACACTGCCAGCCCCCATTCCTCATCGGCTGTGGTACTTGGCAAAACTGAATGGTCTCTCTTGGCACTAAGCTGGGGTGCAGGGGAAGCGATGGGAAAGCATACACAATGGACTTCCCAATTCTCTCTGTTCCCTTTTGCAGGACAATGATGTTTACCAGCAAATTCCTCAGCTTAACCTTCTGTGAGATGCACCAGAGCTGAGCAGCCCTGGGGTACCTTGGCATAAGGTGATTGTTCTTCGACAGCTCCTTGTCTTGTGGCCCATGGTGCATCTGTGGGACATAGCTCAGGCTTTTCATGTCACATCAAAGAGGAAAAAACAGAATTTGGAGCAAGAGGGCACAGCCTGGTTCCAGTATTCAAGGCACAAACACCCTTGGCTCTTGGTCCGGACATGCCCCTCTGATCTGGCAGTGGTTGGTGTTTGAGATCACGCTGAGTTTAGCAGCTCTGTGTGGCATGCAGGGTTTATCTTCCAGGCTCATGTATCCCAGTGAGCCTGGGGGCTCCACTTCATAGGACAGACGTGCTTTCCCTTCTCCCCACGTACCACACCACAGCAGCCAGTGGCTCGGGCAGCCAAGCATCACTGGGCACAGAGCTGATGCTCTCAGGGAAGGAGGGGGGAGCTGCTGTGGGCTGGAGCATTCTCTGGATACTGGAGAGCACCAGGGAGACCTGTCCTATTCATGGGGTTCAGTGGCACTTGGGGGTGAGAGGACAGGAGAGAGAGCTGGGAATGGCAGTGCATGACCTTGCTGAAAGCTCAGTGACAGCTGGACTGGCAGAGCTGCTGGCTGCTTTGCTGAATTTGCTCCTGCCCTGGCTCTGCCCATCAGGCAGATCCTCTGCTAAGAAGGGCTAACATGTTACCCATAATTAGAAGGTATATAATGTTCCTCTTTAAACCTACATTTAAAGTCTCATCATGTTGAGAAGACCAGGAGCCAGACTTGGGAGTAGTAGTTTTCCTAGGGAGCCAGCTCCTGGATGGGAGCCAGAAGTGGAAGTCTGCTACCCAAGGGTGCAGATATGCTGGGTTTCCCATTTCATGCTCTTCTCTCTGGGTGCTGCAGGACAGGATAGGGCTTCCTGTGGGTGATGGGACTCCAGATTTGCACAAACAGCTTTCCTCCATCTCCATGAACTGTCTGCACAGGATGGCAGAAATGCCCCTGTAACAGTTGTTTCCTGGAGATTTATTATCCTGGGTTCGTCTCTGCAAGATAGAGTTGTTACTCTCCTATAGTCTGTGTTTCCCCTCATAAATGTAACCTGGCTCCAAATAATTGCTTTCTCCAGGAAGCTTTAAAATAGTTGATTTGTTAGTGAAACTCTTCAGTATTTCTCTTATTGTGTCCCTGTGCTATTTTTTTTCAACAGTTTTACAAATAACTGGGAATTTTATCTTTGTGGTATCTCCATGGGGGGAAGGCCCACACTGCTCTTGTTGATGGAGAGGAGAAAAAATAAAGCACAGAAAACTGAAGTAACCTTCTCCAGGTCAGGCTGAGTTGCAGGCAGGGAAACAAATGCTTTTAATGACACCTTCCTCATGTCTTTTTCAGACCTCTGCTTTAGCTGTGAGCTCCTGTTTGTTCTGCACGTGGTGACCGAAGGATGGCCCCTTTATTCCAACCAGGCTGTGCCCGAAGGGAATGACTGAAATGGTAATTCAGAGATGTTGATTGTCCTCATTGTGGAGCCTAATGCCAAGGGTAGCACCTGCTACATAATCGCTCTTTTCTTGATCTGCCCTGTGGCTAAAGGGTTTGAGATAAACCAGTCAGGGCTCTGCCCTCGGATATCAAATGAAGGCCCTGCTGTTCCCAGCCTAAGAAAGGTCAGTGGAGACTCTGGCAGTCGTGCAGGGAGGTTGCCTTTCTTCTTTGCTGAATTTAGGCAGCAAAATTAGGAATTTCAGAACAAGGTGGTAAAAATGCAATGGAGTGTGGGCGGGGTCTGGGTGCAGGGGCATGCGGTGCTGTGCCTCCAAGGCGCTGGAATAAGGTTTGCTTGCTTACCAGTGCAATAGGGAACAAAGCGTGTTATTGTTTCGGTTGGTGTCTCAGTTAATGGGCTGGTCCTGGTCCCAGTGAATTGAGAAGCAAGGATTAATGCCTTATGGCTTCCTCATGCAATTAGCAAAGAAAATTACGAGAGATTCAGGGAGATTACATGTTTTCCTTTCTTTGCTTTTCCTTCTATTCTGCATTTGTACGAAGTAATCTTCACTTTTTGTAACATCTGAGGATTCACCGTTGCATTTTGACCCTTCCCCCAGGAATGCAAACCCACCAGCAGCATCTTATTGCCAACCTGAAGCTAAAGGGGTAAGGAAGGGATGTAAATGGGGGAAGAGAAAGTACTCTTTCCAGTCTCTCTCCAGCAGTGTCAGGGGTGGCACTGCAACCCAAACGTGATCTCTCGGGCCATAGGGGTGATGCTTTGCCACCCAGGTTAATGACTGAGTTAATAAATTCTCCAAGCACGAGAGATTCTGGGCAATTGATACAGTTTCCCTTGAAATTTTCAAAAACACAAACTAAGATTTTTTTTTCTTTTTAAAGTTCAAAACATCTTTCTTATTTTATTGGGTTCCATAACCAAGAAAAAGAAGTTATTTATAACTTTTATGTGTCTCCTTTTTAGTCTGGTGAGGGAGCAGGGGAATATTACTGCTTGAGGGGGATTCCTGCCCTCCCCTGCTTCTCAAAGAAAGCTAGCCTTGTTTAAGTGTTTTCCTTCTGCCTGTCTCCATAGAAAATAGAAGGGATATGGGATCTGGTATTCATTATAAGCTCCCAACAGAGTAAGATCAATGAAACTTTAAATAAAGCAGCTGTGAGCCAGTATGTTATTTAGCTGTTGAAGTTAAAAACATGCTTAACAAAAACAGAGCATAATCATTTGGTGAGGGTCTTTATCCCCTCTCAGAAGCTTATGTGATATCATCTTGTGGCTGGTGCTTCATAGTCACCCAAGGGAGATCATGCCTGAATTTTCATCTATGTACCTACCTATCTACTTGAGTGTGGAGCCCAGATCATGAAGCACCCAGCTTCATTACATATTCGAATTACATAGCCATGGCTACTTTTACCTTTGAAATCAGGGATGTCACCCTTTGTTTCCTTGAATGTGAAAAGGAATTGTCTTTTCTTTAAATAGGGAATGATTTTTTTAAAGCTCTTCCTTATTTCCTTTATTCTTCCTTTTTTGTTCAAGCTTTGGGGAAAAAACAAAATAAAAAAAAACAACCAACCCAAAATAGGATTGAAGCCTCAGTGCAGCTGTCAGGAACACTTCAAGTTTCCTTGTGTATACAGTTTGGTCACAGTGTGCTGTACTTTGAGTGCAGAGCCCAACAGTATTTTCCCCAGGTCACTCTTCTCCTCTGCCATGAAGCTGCCTGCCAGAGCCAGTGCTTTATGTCCATATTTCCATCTCAGTCAGACAGCAGGGCTAGGGTCATGGAGAGCATTTTTCACCAGACAGGGAGCTCGTTTTCCTTCCTCTCAGCAGCACAGCCCAGAGCAGCAAAGGTAAGGTTGATCAGGCCAGCCTTGAATTCATAGCCTGAAGAAAAGGCTTCTGAGCTTCCAGGAGATGCCTCCTACCCCTCCTTATGTGTTGGGGGGAGGGTACCTGTGAGAGCAGCAACATATTTAAGCATCATGACATTAATCAATTTTATCAACTGTCTTGCAGATGAGTCTAAGATATGGGAAAAACCAAGGAAGGGTCACACAATACCAATGAAATTATCAGAGGCTGGAAGGACTTACAAGAAAAGAAGAAAAGGATAAATATGTGTGTCTGAGCTGTACAGGAATAGCTAAGGAGGGTTGCTACTACAATCCAAAAGGAACAGTTCCCAGGGAGGAAAAAGGAGTCTTTATCCTACTTCAAGGGCTTATAACTCAATTTGACAGGAGAAATCCTGAAACATAAATATGAGTTAAACAGACAAAAAATAAAGTTCCTTGTAATGTCATTTGTTAAACTGAAGTGACTTCCCACAGAGAGCAGCAGCCAAGGTTCTTGGGTTGTGTCTGTGCTGGGGAGGGGACATATTTTCCTGTGGAAAGGCAGAAGGTGGTGTTGAGGGGATAGAGCAAGTAAAGAAATTCCTTTGGGGAATCAGAAGTCTCTTCTTAGCATAGAATCATTCCCAGGCTTGCCAAGGAGCTATTTTGAGTGCAAACTCTGAAAAAGTTGTACTTTCAGCTTACAATGATTTTTACTTTGGCATTTTCCTATTTTCCTAAAAAATGAATTAAAATATTTATTATGGTCAAGGTTAACACATCTCTATTCCCCCCCTTCCCTGATAACTTAGTTATTGCAGTAAGGAATGTTGTATTCATTTGAAATGTCTTAATCTTGACTGCCTGCCTTGTTGGCATGAGCAGCT
This sequence comes from Sturnus vulgaris, assembly GCF_052056855.1. Lineage (NCBI taxonomy): Eukaryota > Metazoa > Chordata > Aves > Passeriformes > Sturnidae > Sturnus > Sturnus vulgaris. The sequence continues at coordinate 14,377,828 of NC_142248.1, read as the reverse complement.
GACCAGTTTTCTGAATCAAAGTGTGTAAAAATTGATGATTTAATCTTTTGTTTCACTGCCTTTCTGACCTTTGATGTCTGCCAATCAAAAAATCACTGCACCACGAGGGAATTAGACATTTGGTATAGTGCTAGAGGTTTCTCAGGAATGGTTCATTAGTAACGTCACAAAGTTTAAGGATTAAAAATGCTGTTTTCTTGAGAAGAGGTGAACTTTCTTCATCCTGTTCTTCCCCTGTTATGACCTATGTTCTTCATACTCTGTTTAAAGTGAATTCTGTGTCTCGAGCAAAAGGTGAAGATGACGTGCTCAGCGTTTGCAATCTGCCCTCTGCTGAAAACATAAACTATTGCCAATGTTAGTCCCTGGGTGTTTGTGCACAAAGGAAGTGGTTTATCAAAACAAAGACACAGTATGATTTAAGCTGCTTGGAAATGTAATGGCAGACCACGACCATGACTGCAGTTGTTGTATTTGGGGGTAGCTCTAACATGAAGTTAAATCAGAAAGGGGCTTACATATCTTTCAGGAAAGGTTGGAAAAGGCCAGACAAGGAAGGACACATGATCCTGCAGATGATCTGTTACCCTCGGAAGGTTTGTAAATAGCTTTGACCCCCATAAGGTGTTTTTGCAGCAGTCTACAACTGGCTCTCAGTGTTGTGGTATTTCCTCACGTGTTCACATTCAGCATCTAAAAATAAACACGCTGGCCTGGTGTAAACTTGTTCTGATCATTCAAATATTAACCCAAGGGAAAAAAGATCCTCTCTACTTTGTAGCTGTAATCTTCATGCTGGATCAGGTTCCAGCTGCCCATCTGCAGCTGGCATAAATTTGCATAAAAGCTAACCTAAACCTTGTTGCATTTACAGATAATGTGAAAAATGTGATGGTGCATAATGCCTTGACATTATTAAATTTCTACTGGGATATGATCTTATGTGATGGTGTACTATTCTGTTGTCCATCTGCCTTGACTGCTTCACACAGTGGCAAACTGCAGAGACATAAGCAGTGTCGTCTCCATGTCCTAGAAAAGAGATGATCAGTTCCTGCCTCTCCTTTTTCCTGAGCCACAGCCATGGAAGACACATACTCAACTGAAATAAAAGATACAGTCTGCAATTTCACTGTTGAGCTACAGATCCCCCTGTACCTAAGGTATCTCCAGGACTAGCTTAATACTGCTGCTGAGCTATAATGCTAATATATGGAATGTTAATTATTACATTTGGCTAGAAAAGATGAGTGTAAGGAGCTGTTATCCAGGGTGTTCTGGCAGGAGCCAGCTGAAACAAGGCTGGTTAGGCTGTGAGGGTCTGGCTGGAATGTGCAAGAGCAGCCCTCAGTCAGGCTCCCTAAGTCTAATGACTGCTCAGTGATACAGCTCCAGGGCAGCAGGTTTCACCCTGAATTACAGTCTGCCAAAAAAAACCCCGATTCTACTCGCTAAATATGCTTCTGGGTGGTGGGCAAGGGCTCTCAGCCTGACACTAACATATAAGAAAAGCTTAGCTTTCCCAAAAAAGTGGAAAAACAGGGGGAAAAAAACTGTAACAAACTTATTTCTGAATGTGTTATTCTATTATTTTTAGGTCAATTTCCATTTTCTTTCTCCAATATTTTGAAGAAAAGCAATTGGTGCTCAATGATTAAATTCTCTATTCAATGTTTGCCACCTACTTGAGACTTTTGTAAAGCTATTCTTGAACCCTCATTGCTGCTACTTCTAAGAGAGCTACACTTATGTAGCAGTAACAGAAATCTGCTAGTTTAGTTAGTGATGGAGCTTTGGGAAAAAAACAGAACAGAGAATGCACAGGTAACTAAGAGTACCAGAATGGAAAAACCAAAGAACTGTAGAGGAGATTAACACGGATAACCATAGAAAAAATAATAAATATCTTCACCAGTAGAAGGAGAGCATGCAAGTCACATTTCTGCTTCCATTCAAGAAGTCTTGTGCAACTGGGCAGTGTGCTGAGTCTGGGGCTACATGGCACATACAGCAGCTCCACTGTGGATCTGTGGGACAGCAGTTTCTGTAGAGGGTCTTCAGCAATGTTAGGCAAAGTCTCTGAACCGGAGTCTCTCCTTTTTCCTCTCTCACTCCTTTTTTTCCCTGTTTCCTCCTCCTCCCTTGTTTAAAACTCTCTGTAGGGTGAGGCCATATAAACTTCTTGTATCCAGAACATACTGCAGCAAGTTATGCCACAGGTCCACTATCAGCTGGTGAAGAACCACCTCTTTTTGCACGTTTTGACTTGGACTTCATTAGTTTTATTTGATTACCTTTTTATTTATTTATTTATTTTTAATTTGGAAGAGACAGCAGTTATTCCCTATCAACTGTTTTGCACAAGCAGACTTTAATGGAATATGACTGAGACTTTGTTTCAAGTTTCATTTCATCTTCTGCTGACGTTTTCACTTTCAAATAGTAACTGTATTTACTTAGTTACCTTGATGAATAAACTACAAGGATTTTAGCCTGCTTGTGTGGCTCTCAACAACCAGAACTGCAGGAATGTAGGAGTGTGGACACTGCTGGGCTAGCCAACAGCAATAATATTAACCTAGATGGTCTTCAGACAACCTGAAGCCAAAGGGAGAAATAATACTGCCTGTTTACATAAGACTCGGAGAAACGGGGTAGGAAACAGAGATGCTTGCTCATGACCCTCACGAGAGAAGTCCACGTGAATAAAAGAGTGTGTAACCTGCTGGTAACAGACTTAGGTAACACAGGAATGCTTTAAAGAGTGATTGTTGTCTCCTGGATCCCCTCCTGACTTTGATGCTTTTCACCCAGTGCTCAGATGCAGGGAAATTACTGCTTGGCAGTTACAAGGACAAGGCTTTTTAAAGCGCAGTTTTGTTCTGCTAAAATGAGCAGCTCTTCCTTAAAGGGGCGCTCCTGCCCCTTCCTCTCTGTTCAGTGCTAACCCTTGCTTTTATCCCACTACAGGCTGGTTTTAATTTCTGCTTGCTGCTAGATTTTGTGGTTTAGCTTTGTGTACCAGCTCACTCTGCAGACAGGAGAGTCCTGGTGTTGACAGGAACAGAACTGCCTGTTCCCATGGCACCTGTTAAAGCGCTGTAACTCATTATGAAATTAGCACTGTTAAATGTTAGATGGCACATCTGAATGTATCTTCTTCAGCAGGCAAAGGTTATGATCCACAGGGATAATCACAAGCATTGCCTTTTCTCGTCTTGCCTGTACTGCAGATTTTCCCATCTCTGCATCATCCTGGCTTTTCTCGCAGACTCTGCCTCTGCACAGGACAGAAATCTGCGTCTTTGGAACCCAAGAGAGAAGCAAGTGATACTGACAGTGCCCTTGCCAAACCTTTAGCTACATGGTAGCCTTTCTCATCACTGCCCGCAGCAGAAATAACTTTCCCATTTTTGGGACTGTGCATGCTGTTGCAGTTTGAGTGGGTGTGGGGGCAGTCATATAAAGCTATGATGTCAGCACCATCACGTGCTGTATTGTTCCAGGGAAATGTATCTCGGTGACTAAGCATGAAAAAGAGAAATTCATCCCATAGAGGTCATTAATAACAAATCCTGAGTGTAACAAAGACGGTCCACAAAGGGAAAAGGTAGGGGGTGGGATTTAGGGCAGCATGGGACTCCAGGTGACAATCAGGAAAATGTTATTAAAAGCATCATACTGTAATTAGCAAAGTGCATCAAAGGAGCAGCCTGGTGCAGCTGTACCTGCTGGCTTTTTGTGTAAAGTCAGCTGATCCAGCAGTGCACAAATCTGGCAAGGAGGGTTAGAGAGCTGCAGCCTCTGCCAGTACTAGAAAACTAGTGGGTGTATCTTCAACTGCCAGGTATCTTCATTTCAAATACCCTTTGGGATAATCTCTTGCCTTTACTGCAACCACCTAGAAGCCAAGTTGTGATAAATTCTGCAGTTATGTAAAATGGAGACATATCTAACTTGTCGTTACACATTTGGTTCCAAATGAGGATTTAAGCAGACCAGGATCTCCTTATATATTTTCCTCCTCTCATTCTTTGCTCATTAGGAGCCAGAAACGCCTGACGCAAGCCTTTACCCGCACACAAGAGCTGCACGGGATGCTGTGTACGGGATGAGTGGAAGAGCCCCGATGGTTGTGTTTCACCCCTCAGCACAGCTCTCCTGGCCTAGGCCCCCCGGCGGCCCGGGCCGTTTATCCCCGCGGCCGCCCCAACATGGCTCCCAGACGAGGGCGCCGGCGCGGCCCCTCCGCCCTGACCTGCATTCCCCGGAGAGGGGCGTGGCCGCCGCCTCCGCCAATCGCAGCGCGGGACGGCGCTGACGCAGGGGGCCGCCTCCATTTCGCGGTGCAGCGCCGCTGTTGCGCAGCAGTCGGAGTCGTCTGTCGCCCGGGCAGGACGCATCCACCCGACCGCCTGCTGCACCGTACCGCGCAACTGTCCGGCTCGGCCTGCACCGAGACCTTCAGCCCAGGTTCGTAAAAGCTCCGGGGGCTTCGCCGCAGAGCGGAGCGCGGGGGAAGCGCAGCGGCCCGTGTGCAGCGCCGGGCACTTCTGCTGTATGGCCGGCTGGCCCGCGAACCTCCAGCCGGCGTTGTCGCCGCTCCGTTCCGTTCGGTGCGCGCCGCGGCGGGGTCGGTGCCGCAGGCGGGTGCGGCACGGCCGCCATTTTGTGGAAGAGCGATGGCGTTTGCTTTTCTTCCTCGACTCGGCGGGGCGGGGCTAACTGGGAGGGGGGCAGCTGGGCGGGGCCGAGCGCAGCGCCGGGCTCCGATTGGCGCGGGCTGAGGCGGTGTCCGCCCGGCGCCGTGCCATTGGCCCGTGGCGGGGGCGGGGCCCGTGGCGCACTGCGGCAGCGGGCCGTGCTGAGTCACCGCGCGGGGCCTGACGCGCCTGTCCCCGCAGCAGCGCCGCGCACACACAGCCATGAGCGGCTGCCGCGTCTTCATCGGGAGGCTGAACCCGGCCGCCAGGGAGAAGGATGTGGAGAGGTTCTTCAAGGGCTACGGCCGCATCCGTGACATCGACCTGAAGAGGGGCTTCGGATTCGTGGTGAGTGCACCCCCTCTCCCTTCCCCAGTTCCCTAGTGCTCACTCGTGTTTGAGGTTTACGAAGCTGCTCCGAAAGAAAATCCGTTGACGCGCCCATTAAGGCACACCACATGACAAATAAGTATCTGCCGGTTCTTTGGAATGTAATTTTTTGGTTTTGTTGTCTTGGTTTTGCAGGAGTTTGAGGATCCGAGGGATGCAGACGATGCTGTCTATGAATTGGATGGAAAAGAACTTTGCAGTGAGAGGTGAGGTATCCTGTTTCATTGCTATAAAAGCTCAGGGATCTAAAATCTATGTCAATTTTAATTTGAATTGTGTTATCAGTACTGGTCAAACTATTTTGTGTTTGGGCCTTACTTTTATCCTGAGAACTATTAACTGTATACAGAAGAGGAAATACATAAAACCACGTGTTTTGTTATGTTTTTGTCTTCACAGGGTGACCATTGAGCATGCCAGAGCACGCTCGAGGGGCAGAGGCAGAGGGAGGTACTCTGACCGGTTCAGTAGCCGCCGCCCGCGCAGTGACAGGAGGTACGTGCAGCTTCCAAACAGTGCAGTGTACGAAAATAATGCTTTGGGCTCCTCCCAGAGAACGTGAGCTGGAATGAGCTATTAAAAGGTGTTATTTGCCTTTAAAGTCGTTTGGCGTGGCAGCAGGATAGTGAAGATTACAGAGCTTTTCTGATACGCCTGTCATCCTTTTGCTCCCTTCCCGAAGTATTTCATGCCTGCCCTAGTTTGGTCGGGGTATTGCATAGCTCAGGTTGCAGTACTAACGATGAGATGGTGATACCAGTTCTTGGTGCAGCCTTAATTAATATTAACATGGTTATATTTTATTTACTAACAGAAGTCTGAATTACTTATTTTGAAACAGAAACGCCCCACCACTAAGAACAGAAAATCGCCTCATAGTGGAAAATTTGTCTTCTCGAGTCAGCTGGCAGGTTTGTTGAAATATGATTAACTATTTTCACTTCATTTAATGGGTATGTAATGTAATGTAATTATTTTGTAAAATAATTAGCTAAATTAAAACCTAATTTCTTAAAATGTTTATGTAATTAATATGATTTTTTAGTAACATAACTTAAATATTTGGAATGAAAGCTAGTTAACGTTAATTCATAATAATAATATAAATTTATATGTTTGAGGATATATATTTTATTTTTTTTTTCTTGTTTTTAAAATCCATTTTAACCACATATTAAACCCTTTATTTGCCAGCCTATCTGTGTCGTTGGCCTTATGACGAGGAGTGCCTGTGGGTTATCCTAATCGTTCTGTCTTGGTCACTCTTGGTCGGGCCTGGTTGACTTTCCAGTCAGCTCCTACAATGTCACTTGGCCACCTCTAGATCTGTGTTTGCCGGTCTAGACGTAATCGATGCACTCCTTAAAGTGCCACATTGCAGCGGTCCCAGAGCGTTAACGAGATCTGATTCCTAAGTTGAGAGCTGTTCTTCCTGTAACGCTTCCGAATAACGAGGTCCTGGTCGAAAAGAGTTGAAAGATTGGAAATTAGGTGGTCGTTGGAATCCTGATCGCAGTAAAGTGGTCCTTGGTGACATCAAGCATAGAGAATGTCTGGATCCATCATAGTCTCCTGATAGGGAGGGCAGTGCGATTAATGGCTTCCATCGACTGGGTAGTGTTCGGCAAGTGGGTGGCGAAGAGCCAGTCGGGCATATGTCATGACGGTATCTCCGGTCGCTTAATGCAGTTTGCTGCTTGGCTAGCCTAGGGAAATGTTAATAAAGGTAAAGTAAACTATATTTTTAATGACATATGGGGCACAAAATAATTGGTGTTATGTAAATGTAATTCTCTATTCGTATAAGAATTGTAATGTAAATGGAGACTGAAATAGTCCAAAAATATATGGGTAGTATTTCAAAGTCAATCCAGTATATATAAAAATGTGCTTTTTTATTTCTTTTTCTCTCTCTCTTTCTTTCTCTTTGCTATTTAATCTATAAAATCATTTTAGACTGATATTTACTTTAATGTTAAGACCTTTTGTTAGCATTTTGCTTAAAGCAATGTGCTTTTCTCATTTATTTCGTGCCCTGATACAGATCATGATACAGATAATGCAATTTTGATAGAATACAAGTATGGCAGTTGCCATGTTTGTGATTTATCTAACAACTTCTCTTTCAGTAGTCGTAAGTTTCTTTTGTTTGCTTTAAACTGCTTTTGTATAGGTAAACGTTAATTTCACTTCTTTGCATAACATAAACGGTCTTGTGTTAGGATCTCAAAGACTTCATGAGACAAGCCGGGGAAGTAACCTTTGCAGATGCACACAGACCTAAGTTAAATGAAGGGTAAGCCTATCAAGTAATCTCTTAAAAGCTGTAGAGTAACCTGTATATGTAATGTTTGGGGAGGGAAGCTGGCTACTTTCAGTGTCAGCAGCTGTTCGTGGCTTAATTTAGCTACCCTTTGAGAATGCACGTGGGAAATGTTTGGGGAGGAGAATTTTTCATGCTTCAGTGATGACAAAGGTTGATTACACTGAGCAGTATAGGTTTTGGAGTTTTGTTTTTTGTAATTTTGCTTGCAAAGCTTGTAATTATAATTTTGCTTGTATTGGTAAGTACAACTTCTAATAGCTTAATGTTTGGGGATTTTTTTTTCCGTAGGGTGGTTGAATTTGCCTCCTATAGTGATTTAAAGAATGCTATCGAAAAGCTTTCTGGTAAAGAAATTAATGGAAGGAAAATCAAGCTAATTGAAGGCAGCAAAAGGCACAGGTACAGATTTCTACTCTCTTCAATAATGTTTGAACATTGACTGAGAAACTGAAGTTGGTGGCCGGGCAGCCGTGCTGCAGAGCCGTGGGGTGGCCGGTGATCTCCGCGGCTGAGCTGACAGGCGCTCTGTTCCCTCCTCAGTAGGTCCCGGAGCAGGTCACGGTCGCGCAGCAGGAGCTCCTCCGGGTCTCGCAGCCGCTCCCGTTCCCGCAGCCGCAAGTCCTACAGCAGGTCACGGAGTAGGAGCCGTAGCAAGTCACGATCAGTTAGCAGATCTCCGCTGCCAAACAAGAGCCAGAAACGTGGTTCTTCCAGCAGATCCAAATCTCCGTCATCCGTAGATCGGCAGAGGTCCAGATCGAGGTCCAGATCTGTTGACAGTGGCAACTGAACTCTAAATAACTTGCCCTGGGGGCCCTTTTTTAAACCATACTTGCTAAAACTTGTGGTAAGTATGTGACTTTCTGTGAGAAAGGGTTTGGATAGGGAGGGGGGAGGGAAGGGGGAACTTTGTAGATGTGGACCATGGTGGGAAGGGTTATTGACTAATTGTATTACATGTTTTTTGATAACACTTTTCTTGCTCACATTTTTTTGTGACTGTCTGAAGTGTATAGTTTGTGTATATTGGCAGAGCTCTTTATAACTAAAGCAGACAAATTTTTTTTGTACTCTAAAGTCATCTGAACACTTAATTCTCAGTCTATTCAACTGTGAATAGCAACTCAAAAACGCTAGTTTGATATCTCAGACTAATAGCTTTAGGCATTTAAGAGCTCTATATGTGCTGTACATAAAGCTTTATTTCAGAGGGTATTTTTTTGTGCTTTTGAGACATTGTTTCAGCTATAGGTCAGCAGATTAAGTGCTGGTCGGTACTGGTAATAAAACTTTATTTTAAAATATTTTCATTTAATATAACTTGCACTACATTAAGAAAATGCCCATTTCACTGCCCTGTGGTAATAATATTCTATAAAGCACTCTTATTTCTTGATACCTAAGAATAAAATAGTTCAAATAAAGTATAAAGAAACATTTCTGCTTCTAGTTTGTTTCTTGTTGTTAATAAAGCGGTTGTGACTGTATTAAAATATTTCTTAAAGATGGAGATGTGGCAGAGTGATAACTCTTTTGGGCAGGGGTGAGAATTAGCATTCTTTTAAATACATCGTGTGATGTCCTTGGATGTCTCTTATGAAATAAGAACGTGGATAATCACGCTGTCATAGTTCGTAGCAAAAAGCGGAGTGGATGAGTCATTTAGCTTTTAATCACTTGGGATAATAAATGTGGAATGTTAAAGACAAATGCAGTCAGCATACTTCATTAGTGTGTTTGTGCATGTTTATATGAGAAGACTGAGGTGTAGATAAACGATTTTTGTAAGCATTAGTCCTCATTTTGGGGGAAGAGGGATATTTAAGTTGGTGGGTGGGAGTAGTGCAGCAGTAGTACCGTGAGGTTCTGTGTTTCCCAGGCTGTGCAGTATGGAGGTTTATGTTGATTTCTGGCCAGAAATTATTCTTTCGTTTATTAAGTGTAGGTTCTTGGTACAAACCTGTTTATCCTTAATTAAGGCGAATTACTTTGTATTACAAGGCATAGTCTGGTCATTGGAGAGTGGATGCTGGTCTTACCTGGTACTCTGTGTGTAGTGTGACCATACCTAGGTGGTGTCTAGAGCAGGTGTGGTGTGGAGTTCACTGACTGCTACAAAAGAAGGCACATTTAAGGTTCATCTGGTTTTGGAGGTACAGCTTGGTGGGCCCAAACTCAGCATACAAAGGCAGTTTGTGTAGCTGTGATCATGGTTTGTGTGGCCTCTGCTGTGGGGGATCAGTGGTACCATGTGATACCGTTGGAGAATGGGAGAAACCAACAGCCCATGGGCTGCTTGGCTGTGCATTGGATCTCATCAGCTTCTGCATGGAGAAACTTTGACAGCTCATTCTGGGTCTGTTAGAGAAATTGCATTAATCTGCAGTGATATCATCACGATCTGCTCCTATTATGTGCCAGCAGGACAGTTACAGGTAAGTGAAATTAAGGGAACTGATATAGGCAGTGATTTTCTTACAGGTAAAACTGGGACAGTCACCTGGCATGTTCTTCATTCAGCTGTCCCAAAGGGTTGTCACAATGACTTTGAAGTCACTGAAAGTCTCCTCCCTTCTGGGCTGACAGAGCGAGGCTTAGTCTGGAGCAAGGTCTTTGGGGAATAACTGGGTGCAGATGGCTCTGTGCCTGCTGTGAAATCAGAGCAGAGATAAGTCTTTGACAGAAAACTGGAGACCTATGAGCTGGCTGCAGAAGGTAGAGCTTGGAGGGTTGCAAGAGTAACTGCTGCAGAATCCATATATTGTTTTCCTGGCTTTCCACTGTTCCTGCAATGTCTTGACACTGATTTCATTTCTTGAGCACTGAATGTGTCCGCACCTGCACAGATAATTTTTGCTGCATCTAAAGACAGAGAAAAATAAGAGACTAGGCAATTCTGAAACCAGGTTAGGGAAAGATTGTGATAGCTACAACTGAATTTACTGAGTCATTTAAAACAAGAGGAAGGAACTTGTGATTCTTGCCAAAAGACTGAAGCCATTTTGTTTTCAGTCATTTATGATCTGGAGGCTGGAATACAGCCCTTTTGTTACACTTGCCAGCACCTGTATGTCTGTTTCCAGTATCAACTGCTTTGCTCTACACGCACCCAGGGATCCAAATGAGTGTGGCTTTCCCCCCCATTAAGTTATCCTCCAGCATAGCTGTAAGGTATGGTAAAGTGATCCTGAAGGAGCTCTGTAGCAGCTGCTCTTCTGCATCTCTCTCAAGGCAGTGGAGAAAAGCTGGACTGGCAGCATCAGAGGTGGTGGGTGGAGGATGTTCAGCTGTCCATGCTTCAGCCATCTGTGCAGTCAGCTGAGCTTTGGAATTAGGGAGAAGAGTCTATTTCACACCTATACCAATATTGTATATATTTTAAAATGAAATTTCAATCTCTGTATGTACTTTTCTAGCAAAAGATCCAAATGTTTCTATCCTTTAGCTGCAGTATTTGGCAATTCTGTCCTCTCAGGGAATCACTTAACAGCCTGAAGCAAAGCTGGGAGTTGTTGCATTAAAGAATATGTAATGGTTTTGTGTAATTTTAGCCACATGCAAACACCCCTGTTCCTTACGTGTACTCAGTGCAAGCCATGACTTTGACAGGGTGCCCACCGTAGCTTAAAGCACCAGACTGCGAAAACCTGAGCACTGATAGTTTTGATAGTATGCAGCTGTATGAAACATCCTGCTGATGCAAGAAATCCATGGAATTTCTAGGGTCTTCACTTACCTCTGAATTTTTTACTCTGATTTGAATTTAATGTGTTAGGTATGTAATCCCTAGTTAAAGAGCACTGGATTCTGCCTTTATAAAGCAGCGATTCATTGGTAGTTATATTGTAAGCGTGTATGGCTTAGCATGGAAAGTATTAGAAATAAAGGAGCAAAGCTGTACTTGCCATTGGCTTGCTTTACTCTGTCATGGATACGAAAGACCAGGACGAGCAGAAATCCTTCTCCAAGCTGGAACAGCAAGTAGAGTAGTGGGAAAAAGTAGAGGGGGCCAATGATCTCTGGGGCAAAGGTGACCTTGAGGAGAGCTGTGCAAAGCTGCACATTCTGGCAGCCGGTTTCCATGCACACTGTCCGCCTGCACCTGAAGGAGAAAAAGTTAAATAGACAACAGATTTAAATTACTTTCAAACAATTGGAACAGAGCCCTGCCCACCTTGCTGGTGCACTTGCCTGTGGCTAAAAGCTGCTCTTTCAGGAGCAATCCTGCAATCCCTAGAGGGTTTTGCCTCCTCCTCCTTTCGCAGTGGGCAGAGACAGATCACGTTACATATGTGAACTTTGTTCATAATGGTATTAGAGGCCTTGTGTCCTGCTCTGGACTCTGCAGCTTCTGCAGGGAAACAATCTCCTGGGGTGGTAAGAGTTCAACATATGAAGGTATAAAATAAGACTAGAAGGATTCCTACCTGGTTTAGGAAGGATGAGGAAAAAAGGAGGAGCAAGCTTTATATGCCTGGTTTTCATTTTAAATTCCTGAGGCTGCAGCTGAGAATGCACTGACTGGTTTGGGGCAGTAATCAGCTGGAGAATAATTGTGTCACTTGGGGTTTGAGCTCTGTTGGTTTTTCTCAGTTCTTTGGATTTGGAGTTCTTTCAATAATTCTTTTCCCCCAGCTTCATTACCAAGGGCAGAGGTTGGTAATATGTTTAGCAGGTCACTAGCAACCTTAAGCCAAAACCATCCATCTACTTGTTCAGTGAACCTTCCATGGTGATCAGGTGTCTGTGCCAAAAACCCCTGCTTTTAGCCATTCCTCCCCTCTCAGCTAAGCCAAGCAGAGGTTAAAATCATTTTCTTCCCACTCAAGGTATGGGAGTCACTGCCTTGGGACCAGCTTGTACTGTGTCTGGTTGTGTTCCTAGGTCCTATTTTGGGTGAATGGGAGCCAGTATTCTACAGAAGTATTTTCCTAAAATCCATATTTTCACCATTGCCCCCCCAAAGCAGACCTGCCATACCTCTCTGTTCCTGAGGGGAGGGAGAGGGGAGGGAGGTGTGGCAGAACATACCGGTCATTAAGCTTGAAGGCTGCAGAGACAGCATAGCCCAGCAGGAACCCAGTAAGAGGCATTAAGGCAGAAGTTCCCAGGAGAGATGGTGAGAACACAACCATGATACAGCTTCCCATATTGGCCACAGACAGAACAATTACAGCAGCAGATGACAGTAGAAGCATAATCATCCCTGCCTAAAATAAAAGTGATTGAGATGTGGACAAGAGAGAAATCGCCAGCAAAATTTGCCTCAGCTGTTAGAAGCAGCTGTACCCAGTTCTCTGTCCATCACGTGCATAAAATGCCTTTCATGGACATAAATGTTATCAGTAATCAACAAGAGACCATCCTGGGCTATTAGCGAGAGAGATCTTAAATTACTAAACACCTTTCTAGTCTATATGCAAAATGACTGGTCTTGCTGCACAAGCTGCTTGTTTCTCAGGCATTATCACTTGTCTCTGGCCAGGTCCCTTTGTAGCTCTAGTCCACCCCAAGCAGGTGCTGAGGAAACCACTTTACTCACAGTTAGAGCCTAGTGGAGTTCTTGAATTAGACAATGGTTGTATGTAGTTGTCTAGGTTTCTGTTTTGCTATTTAAATGTCTGATGTATAAAGGAGGCAGGGACGTGATTCCAGGCATAAGTGGGCACTTGGTGATAAAGTGGCTTCTGTTGGATAGGTATCTCCATGACTTAAGCAGCAATTTGATTTTTGCCTTGTGCTAGACTTCTGTGAACAGTGAGGTGGTTTTAATTTTTTTTTTTTTTTTTGGGATGGTTATCGTTTGATGGGTTGGTTTTTATCTGGGTTCTGCTTTGGTTGCCACCTATGAGGTTCATTAGTGCTGATATAGCAAAAAACCTCCAAAGTTAAAACTGAAGCAAAAGGAGATCAATGCAGGAAGTTGGCTACAAAACATCTGCCTGGAAAAGATGGAGGATTTCTCCTTGGGCAAATATTTTAACCATTAAAGTGGTGGAGTGGATATCTTGAGCTCTATCCTCAACTGTTTGCTTTGTGATTTGTGGCATGTCTTAAAGAAGTTAATATGCCTGTGATTCTATTTTTGAAAACTTCCTCAAGACCCTTGATTGAAAGGCAACTAGCACAGGATACTTCTTACCTTGGTGATAAGGCCAGTGTACTGTGGTTTCTTCTCATTCAAGATGATGCCAATGGCACAGGGGATTAGCATCAGCACCAGGGAGGTGATTATTCCTTTGTAAGGTACCTTGCCCTCCAAGTCACCCTCACGCAGTCCTCCCGAGTAAAGGTACAGAAGCAGTGGCATTAATCCAATTGCCAGGACCATGGAGCATGCAGTCATTACAACGCTGAGATGAAGAAAGGACCCCTCAGTAGAAGAACAACACTTTTTAAATATGGAGAATGCAATCTGATTACTTGCCTGGACAAATGATTTTAATGTAAGATTTTGCCTTGTTTTGTCCCACCCTGTCACTGAGGTCTCCTCAACATCACTGTCAAGGATGTGATATGAATGGAGAAGATGCCTCAAGTTTCACTGATCAGTTTACACAGAACTGCATGGATAGATAGAGCATATATATATGCTCTATGTACTGCTACATGGAGATGAAAAAGTGTTCCTGCACCCATGTCATTAATAGCTGCATGCCATGATTCAGAGAAAAGTACAAAGTCCCACTGTAAAACAGGGACAAATTAACTTATTGAGCAATATGGGTGCTTTTAAAAATGTTTTGGACTTAATATTTCAGTCTTTGTCCAGCTTCTTGGGGCCTCCTAATGGTGATTAGATTAGTTTCTGAACCAGTCACATAACTAGATTGGCCTGGACAATGAACAGATATGTAGCTTTCCTTACCTGAGGTTCATGTCCCCTCTCAGTGCCAGGCTAAAGATGTTGGAGAGGTTTCCCCCTGGGCAGCAGCCACAGATGAGGATGGCCAGGGATTCTGAGGTGCCCAGCTGGAAGAGCTTGCCCAGTATGAATGCTGTCAAGGGCATGATGCTGTACTGAGCCATTATGGCTATTGCCACACCTTTAGGTCTCCTGAGGTGAGCTGTGATCTTGGCTATCTCCATCGTACATCCCAGAGACACCATGATGACGAGGAGGACCACAATAAGAATTACATTCAGGGCTGTGTCTGTAGCCTGCTGTCCAAATGCAAAGGGTGGTGCCAGACTGGTCAGGGAAGTGCTGCTCTGCATGCAACCTGGGCTCCAAAATTCTGGGCTATCAAAAGCTCCCTTGGTCTTGTTCATCCTGCTGAGGTCCCGTCTGTAAGTGGCTGGGAAGGTAAGGGAAGGATTGATTCAAAAGTCCAAATAACATTAAATTAATGCAAGCAAAACATGAGCTCTCTTTCAGGACCCCACTCTTACCCTTCAGCAGCTGTTGAAACAGAAATCTGTGTTTAGAACAATCAGTTGTGAACCCCATTCACTTTGGAAATATCCTGTGCAGTTTGTGTATCTTCTGCTCTGGTCCTCCACTTCTTCCAGCATCCACCCTCACTATGAGACAGCTAGTGAGAGGGAGACAGTTCAAGGTGGGTAGATAAAACAGGTAAAGCTGGGCACTTCATACAAAGGAAAATGAACCAGAGCTCCTCTCATTCACAAGATATTGCTGAGGGCAATACTTGAAAAGATGATGCATCCAGGGTACTTTGTTTTTAATGAGATTATAAAATATTTCCTCCGGCCATAAATAAAGCTTTTGATAGCAAGGTCTATGAAGATATTATGTGGATGAGTAATTTCTCTAGTAAACTCCTTAGGGGCCTTCATGTGTCTTTTCCTGATGTGTTAAGTCTGACGCTGTCTAGAAATTTTTTGGTTGCATACAGGAATTAATTCTCCAAGCTGTTGAAAATATTATCCCCTCCTTGGCACTGAGGGAAGGTTCTGCATGGTAGGTTCCTCAGCTGACCTCTGCAGTGCAAGGCTGGGCTGGATGGGCACAGCAGTGCTGCATTCAGGACCTGGGGTGTTCTGCACTGCTGTCCAGCTGGGGCTGCAGACATCACACAAACTCTCCAAGCAAAGCCACCTAGGCAGCTGTTACCCTCCCCAGACTGGTACCTGCCCTGGGCTTGCAGTACGAGGCTCTGGTGTGCAGGGAAGCAGGGCCTGGGCAGCTGGTGCTGAGGCAGGAAGAGAGACTGCAAAGGTGGTTGATCCTCCAGCTTCTGCAGGGGTGACTGCTGCTCATCCTGCCACTGCTCCCTGTCCCTAGCTGCAACAGGGGATGTGCTTCCCTACACCTGCCGTGCTGGGGAATGGCACATTGCCTGCCTTGCCCTCAGGTGCCACACCTTCTGATCCCTCGGCAGGTTTTGCCTTCATTTAAGGCATTTATTGCCTTCAGATTGACCTGAGCCATTCCCTAGGTCAAGGGAGGGACTCTAGAAACAGACAGAGCTGAGCATGTTAAACTAGAGCAAAATGGATGCTGTTACCTTAGTGCCAGTGGATGTGGCTGTAGGAAGCTTTGGCAGATCAGTCCGTCCTTTTCTGGCTGAGCTTGGTGAGTGGATGTCCTCCTTGAGTCCTCCTGCTTCAAGAAAATCCCCCTTGGTAAAATCCTGTCCTCTGCTTGTAGGATATAAAGCCAGGGTCTAAAAGAGCCTCACAGATAGGGAAGTTGTTGTTATTTGGTAGTAGGACTAAACAGGACTGGGGAAGGATTTTAACTGGGGAGATTTGCTGCACTGTGGCTGAGCTCTAATTCCTTTGCTGAAGGGTTTTATGATGCTGCAGTAGTGTGGCCATTGCTTCTATTCATCTGGGAGCTCAGCAGGCTCAGCCTTTGCACCCCTATTGCTCTGGAAACATTGCTGGAGGCAGGCAGGAATGTCAGAGCTGTTCCCTGTGTTCCTCCCCACTTGCTCTTGCTTTGGTTGGGAACTTTGTTTTTCAGGCTGGCAGCCAGCCCGGAAAAGCACCAACAACAGCTCGGGAGGCCAGCACAGGCATCTCCCATCGGGTGGGAAAGAGCAGTGCCTGTGGCTCTCAGTGGTCTGCACATCCATGCCCATGGCTTCTCCTATGCCTTTGTGAGCACCACGCTGCCATTGCTGGGGACAAGGGGCCCTTCAGTAAGTCACAGGTGGTGCCCTGAGCCCGCTGTGTCACTGTGGTGGCAGAGTAGTGCCTTGGCTCACTGCTGGTCCTGGCTGAGCAGGTGGGGCGAGGTGCCTGCAGCACTGTGTGCATTTTGCTTTTTGTAGGTATCTACAAGACTACCAGGCACAAGCAAGGGCTGCCCAAGTAGCACATGGGCAAGATCCATAACAATTAAGAGAATGTGCCCACAGCAATTCTTTATCTCTTTCTATCCCTCTCTTCAGGATCTTTCCCCTGTGAATCCCCAGCCTTCCTAAAGAAATGCTTGTTTTTCCACGGTGTTTGCCTTTTAGCTGTGTGCTGAATTTTGTAAGAAATGCAGAAAGAGTCAAGCCAAGCAATAAAGTGCTTATAAAGTGTCACTGCCTCGGCAGCACCTTCTCTTCCCCTAAACTCGGTGTAGCTCAGGTTTTTAAAATGACAATGTTCTAACATTCTTACCCTTTGCAGGACTGTAGAAGAATGTTTCACTTACTCTAATAATTTTAAAAAATGCCTGTTAGTTGTTCATTGTTCAAGCATTCCTACTGATTCCCGGTAGTTAATGGAGAAAACGCCACAGGAGCCAAGAAAGAGACTGGTGCAAGAAAGCAGAATAAGGGCTCAGTTCCTAAAAGGTGAACTTCCAGGTGCTGTTTGCCTTTCCCCGTGAGTTGAGGGGTTCACAGCAGGACTCGCCCCTCGCTGGCCCGGGGATCGCGGCGGGTCCTGTTTTGGGCTTAATATTTCAGTGTTTGTGCCGCTGGAGGGCAGCGGTGGCACGGCCGGAGCCGCCGGGCTCGCCAGGGAGAGCGGAGCGCCCGAAACACAAAACACAGAGCCCGAAACACGGAGCAGGAAAAACAGAGCACAAAACACAGCGCCCGAAACACAAAACACAGAGCCCGAAACACGGAGCAGGAAAAACAGAGCACAAAACACAGCGCCCGAAACACAAAACACAGAGCCCGAAACACAGCACACACTGCTCAAATCGCCTGTACCGAGTTAGGTATTCCCAAATTCACAGGTACGGTCCAGTGCAGCATGCATCCAGCGATGCTTAGCAAGCCCAAGGCATTGAAGGAAGTATTTAAAAAGAGAGTAAGAAAATGTATACAACTTTGCAGACTTCCTTTTGGAGCTCGAAATGAGCTGTGGTGTGGATTTTATCTATCTATCTATCCATCTATCTATCTATCTATCTATCTATCTATCTATTTTAAGGAGTTAATGCTTCACGCTTTCATAATGCAGCTTCGTAAATTCATCTGATAAATACAAAATAGCTTGTGTTGTGCCCTTTACAGTGGTTGGGGGCTGAAGTCCAATTTCTTGTTTGCAGCTGGGTTATCATCTCTCCTGTGTTTTTACAGAATTTAACATAACCTGAGCTCAGTCCAGCGGCTGCACAAAGCCTTGTTTCAGCAGGTGTGCCCGACAGGAGCAGTGGTGCTTGATTTTGTCAGATTTCAACTGTTGGCCCACAATACAAAGACATGCCTTTGACCTCTGGTGCCCACATTTTGCTCAGGTAAGGTTTGTGAAAACAGTGAGAACTATACTGTTATGTCCTTAGCTAATCGATTTGTTCATTTCTGTGTTGATTTTGAGGCAATTTGCCCACCACAGCCCTGCCCACATGAGGCACTATGCTGGAATGGGGATGGAACAAGGAGAGATTCTGCAGAGACAATCATGACTTGTCATGACTTGTTCCAGCTGTGGCTGAGGTCTTTGTCCCAGCTAGAGACCCAGGGTGGGCTCGGCAGTGTCAGCCAGAGCATGATCCAGTTGGCCAGCAGTGGGAAACAAGCTTGCTCTAATGCCTCTTCTCTGTCAGGGAGGTTATTTTAAATCTGAATTTGCCAGGCGTGTAGGCATTGTTTATACCTTGAGCAGTGTAGGAAACTCTGTAGAAAGAAATGCTGCTCCTGAGAGAGTGAAGTGCTTCAGTGATTTAGACCAACATTTCTGTCATATCAGTACACTAAATCTTCCTCTGAATTTCCAGAGGAGGCTTTCCACCAGCACTGGGAAATACCTAAGAATCTTGGTGAGTGGGAAGGGTCCTACCCCATCCTTCCAGTGGTGTTACTACTCTAAGAGATTTTAAGTTACTCCAGGCAGAGAGCTCTGGAGAAGGCTTGTATTTATGGTAGGAAAGCCCAGGCTGCCATGGATTTCTGGCTGCTGTGATAGATTTTCTGTTTCCCTAAGGAACCTGTAGCAGTGGGCAGTGTGATGATACATGGGAAAGACTCTGTTTTCCCTCAGTGGAAAGCAAGCTGCAGGTCTGGGGCAGAAACCTCCCTGCTGACGGGTTGAGGGGAGCACTGGGGGCACCC
The DNA here is from genome assembly GCF_052056855.1 of Sturnus vulgaris. NCBI lineage: Eukaryota > Metazoa > Chordata > Aves > Passeriformes > Sturnidae > Sturnus > Sturnus vulgaris. The sequence continues at coordinate 14,358,944 of NC_142248.1, read as the reverse complement.
CACGCTCCCAGATACAAAGGATATCTCTGCTTTTCCTACCTGCAGGAAGGGTGTCAGGGTAATGTTGAAGGAGGTTCACCTCAAGGGCAGATTTTCTAATGAAAAACTCAACAGAAGGAAGTGTGTTCATGTCTGTGATGCTTATTTTTCTCTGTAGGAAGAAATATTTTTACTGTCCATTGTACTTAGTTATTTACTATGAAATTAGTGGGTCTAGTTAGTCTCGAATGTTTCATTTCTTTAGGGACCAGATGCCAAAGACAGCTTCACAAAAATTTGACAGCCTAAGTTTTTTTTCAACTTTGATAAAATGCTGTCAGCAGGACATTTCCCTAAACCTGTCTCCAGCTTGTGTAGCCTTGACTATTGCTCCTAGCTTCACAGGAGAAATGAACCTTAGCTACTGTTCTTTGACCTTTGCAGGGTGAAAACTATACAGAAAATGCTGTGTTCTCTCTGGGTCACATGAGAAGCCTCTGGCAGGAGCCTGGGAGAGCTGCTGTGGGCAGCAGAAGGTTGCCCAGTTGCTTGCCTAAATTCCAACTGTGGATGATGTACACCTTCAAAGGGCAATTGCACCTTGAGCTGAGGCAAGTGTGCTTATTTTGTATCAAAGCTTAAATTTTAAATTATTTCATTCAGTAAGTTGTACTCAAGTTCTAGTGTCATAGCTTTAAACTGCACAATTAGTGACAAGCATGGTCCTTCCTACATAATGAATATGAAAATTTAATACAGGAGATGGTTAGGAAAGTGGCAAGTAAGAAATAAGTTGTTCAGGAATAGCCAAGGAGTACTGAAAGAGTCCAAGACCCTTATACATGCACAGAAAGGCTGGTGTGAAAGCCGGGCTCCCATAGGACACTCACTGGGGTGTTCTGAGTGTTCCAGCCCAAGGGAGCATCCCAAATGGGCATGGAGGACAGCAGGGATTCACAAGGCAGCACCATAGCTGAGGTGGGGCACCTGAAACCACCTCACAAGGGATGTTTGAAGCCTGGATAGTCCTGGACTGCTGGCCAAGCTCTTATGATCCACAATCCATCAGTGGAGAAATCCTAAATAAGTATCTGTGTGTTCAGCAGCACTTGGGAATGGGGACCTGTTTGTTTACAGTGTAAGTTCTGTGACTGCTCCGTGCTGTGGCTATGCCACTGCTTTTTAGTTTGGATTTGTGCACTCTATTTACTTTGTTCCCTTTTTCTTCAACTTGTATTTGTTGTGACTGGACCCTGATTCAGTCTGAAGAGGCAGGATGTGTAGAGTTTATGGTCTTCACTTGCAGGGGAAGAGAGCTGGACTTACTCCCTTGCTTGGCATCCTGCTGTAAGACACAGGCAAGCCAATATCTGCTTCTCTTCCACCGTCCTGCTAAAGCCCTGTTACTGCCTGCCTGGACTGAGCTATTGGCCTTTCTGCATGGGAGTGCAGATGTGCTGCAAAAATTTCAAGAGGGCTGTTGAAAACCCTTTGCTTATTTGTGTACTTTACCCATCTGCCATCTTTGGCAGCTCCTTAGGCCCATGTGGGCTGAGGTCTGTCTGGAACAGCAGCCTCTGGGTGGCTGGATCCCAGTTTGGGTGCCAAACATATTCCTATTCCTCATGAATGTTTTGCTGAGTTTGTGGGCTGGTGGAAATCTCGTGTGTTAGGCATTGCTGTGTTATTGGTATTCCTGTGGTCAGCCCCTGTGCTTGGGGCTTGTCCAGGCACCCAGGCATTGGCAAGCCAAACCCAGCAGTGCAGTGCTTTTGTCTTGCTTTAATTAATTAGAGTAGGACACAATTATTAGCAGCATGTTTTTGTTTCCATTTGTTCATTCTGACAGCAACCAAAGGAAGCCATTATGTCTGCAAGAGGATGTTTCAGCAAGTGTTATGGTAAATAAAGCTAACAGGATCAGTGCAAAGGAGAGGATCACATTCTCCTAAGGACAGCAATCGATAATCAGGCTGTTACATGCCAAATCCTTTCAAGAGGCACGATAGCAAGTTCACACTCAGATCAGCCTTTAATCTTGGAGGATCACTGACCTCTTTACTGGCTGATACATTTCCCACAGTCTACCTGCTCTATAACACAGGTCTCCCTATAAGACATGTGGCAGTTCTTCCCGTGCCTGCAGACACAAAGAAAATAAGTTGATGGCACCCACCTGCCCCTTTTGGCCAAGACATTTCTGTATGGATCAGGCTAAAGATGGAAGACCAGGTCTGGGCTTGACACTGGATGATGTTTCACATCCTTCCCTGCTCCATGAGCAGCAGCAATGTTGAGCACACCATAGGGTCCTAGAAACTGTGTGCTCCTCTGCAAGTAGGAAAAGCTCAAATGTTTATAATTTTCTTTAAGAAACAGAAAAAAATTACCTGTAATTTCAAAGCTATTGTTCTCTGGAGCCTGATGCACAATTTTTGAGTATGTGGGGCTGACAGTGCTGGAAAGGATGCTTTTCTCTCCCCAGATAATATTTTTCTTCTGGGAATTTTAATTACTGTTTCTGCACCTTTTTCTTGGCTGGCCTCTCTGGCAGCTGAGGTGCCTTCCCCATCTCTGGGGGCTTGGAAGGTGGTGGAAGCCAGAGGTGGTGACAGTGGCCAGGACTGCCCCAGTGGCACAGGCTGGGCTGCCCTGCCTGGTTGTGTCTGGCCACATCCTTCAGACCTGCTGGGCAGCAAAGCCTCTCCAAGGTCTTGCAGCCCTCTGTCCTGCTGGGGAAGGTCTGGGGAGCTCACCAGGGCCAGGAGCACCCCTCGTCCCCACTCAGCTGCAGACAGAGTATGTGAACAGCTTGGCTTGGAGGGCTGTCTCCCACCTGCAAAGCTTGCTGTAGGGATGTGATCTTCCCTGAGGATTCATGGAGGGCTGGGGCTCTTTCCTCCAGGGGCTTGTTTGCATGGCTGGTGACTCCCGTGAGCTGAGCCCCAGTGTGACCCTGCTCTCAGCAGGGCACAGAAAGGCACGGTGCCTTCCCAGAAATCCTGCAGGGACACAGCAACACTGCTGGGCTCTTCCCTCTGCCTCTCCCTTCCCAAGCCACCTCCCCTGGGCACTGCTCTTTCATATTTTTAGAAAGCACAGTTGATGTTTTTCAGTGCTGGCTTTGCACGTCAGCAGCCATTGCACAATGAACTCTCAGGGGCCATTTATTTCACAAGCAAGGGTCGTACCCTGTGACAGTGTTTTCCATCACCTCCTCAAGAGCACTCTGGGCTCTAGTTGCTTCAAAATGGCAGCTATTGTTCAGTGTCCCATGCCCTGCTTGAAACCAGGCCTCCCCCAGACATGTTTCAATAGCTCTTCTCTGTGATCTATTTATCCCCATGTGCTTTCAGGGGGAGTGGGGAAGGGCTTATTCCTATTTTAGGGACCAATGCACCAACACGCTGCAAGCAGCCCCTTTCTCTGCCTCTCAGCTTTCTGAGGTAGTCCTAATTTAATGTAGCATAAGACCCTTGCAGAGCTGGAGGATCTGGAGGCTGGCCATGCTCACTGTACCAAGGTCTGTGCTGCATGGGCACGGGCCAGCCCATCCTTTACAGAATGATGGCAAATAGGGAAGTTATCATTTGGATTTATTAAAAAAAAACCAAAAAACCTCCAACCCTCTGGATAAAGGAGGGCAACAATGAGCAGCACTTTGTTCTACAGCTAGAGGGTGACCATGGAGACTGGGGGAGACATTTATTACCTTTCGTAAGAGAATTGGCAAGACAAGTAGAAAACTTCAGAGGCTTACAGGCTGGCTGGGCAAAGTCTGCATGCCCTCCCTCACTGGCTGGGGGCTCTGTACGTTAATATGGTGCACCCATATTAATATTGTATATCCATCATTTCCCACCAAAATATCTTATTACAAAGAGTTTGTTTCTCCACCCCTCTATTGTAAGCACCTGTGGGTCGTGTGGGTCCTGTGGAACCAAGCTTAGCTAATCCATGCCATCTCTAACTACTCCTTCAGGGCTCTGACTGTTTTCACATTTTCTCAGCTGGGTTGAGCGCCCTTCTGAATTGTCAGCCTAATGCCACCCACACTGATTTATATTCCCAGAGAAATACAATTGTAACTATTTCAATTACAAGAGACCTTGAAACCATAAATGTCTCCAAAGTTGTGATGAATGCCCCAGTCTGGGACCACAATAATCTTGCCTCCCTAAATTTTTCCCATTATATTTTCTGGAATTTGCCTGCATCTGATACTCCAGAATGATGTATTCTATTCCATATGTACTTCCAGCATGTGCACATCTGCATGGCATACGATTTGCTTCCCCTGACCTGATGCCCACACTTCCAGACTATACCAGGACTCCTTTCTCTCACTAAGGCTTCTCCCTAGGAAAATGCCTCTTTTGGTTTGTCCTGTTCCTCCCTATATTTGCTCATCCACTTTGAAAATAAGCTTTCCATAACCCAGGATATTATTCATGTTTGTTTTGGACTAGTTCAGGGTTTTGCTGGAAAAGAGGGCACAGTTCTTGAAGGTTCTTAGGACATTGTGCTTTATTTCAGGCACAAGCAAACCCATTGCATTTAGCATGTGCAGAGCTGCATTCACCTACAGAGGTATATAAAGGGTAATGATAATGTTGCCCAGAAGGCAAACACATCAAAGGCCAAGGAGCAGTTAAAATGTATTATGAGCTGTTGGCAGTGATTGTGGGGGGTATTCGTGTGTTGCTGATTTGGACGGCCGGAGTAAATGAAAACCCTCTGGATTAATTGCCACACCAAAGCGATTTGGAGGAAAATGGATGCTGATGGAAAATGACAAACAAGGGAAAACACAGATAGCTGGGTGTGCTGACCTGCTGTGGGGCACTGCTGATTAGCTTGCAGCTCCCTGGTGTGCCCTGGAAAGGCAGGCAGAGCTGGGGGTGCCCTCCAGCACCCAGCCTTTGGTGGGAGCAGACTGAGCCCCACGGGCAGCGTCTGCAGCGCTGCTATTTCAGCACAGCCAAGTGGGTAGTTAGAGGTGACACTTACCAGGTGTCTCGTGACACCTGGACACCATGGGACAACAGTTTAATTACTTTTAATGATGTGGGGTGCTGGGGGAGGGAGAGGAGGCCGTGTGGTGCCTGGTGTCACAGAGCAACTGAAGCTGGGAACTTCAAAATGCATTGCACAAAGTCTGCTGGCTGAACCAGATGACAACCAGAATTGAATGATACGCCCCCATCTTTAGCTACTCCATACTCCAACTACTATTTTGTGGTTTATTATTAATGCTTCAATTTTACATAAATGGCATCTAACCTAAGTGTTACACTGGCAGCCACATAAACTCCAATTTTACCAGCTCACAAGCTAATTGAGCAGCTAACACAGCACCAGGTAAGTCATGCCCTTGCAGACCAAGGGTTTGGTATCCTCATGCTGAGGATAGAGGGCAACTGAGGGTCTTTCATACCCCTACACTGAGGCTGCAAAAGAGGGTCCTTGTCTTCTTTCTGATCAGCAGCTGTGTTCACCAATGGGTTTCTAAAAGAATTGTGCAAAAGCCAACCTGCCACAACTTGTGCTGATATCAGTGATCTCTCATCTGGACATCACATGGTTTGTCCTGCCAAGTACATCCTCTGTCTTGCCATGGTCTGACCTACTCATCACTGACTCTGGTAGAGACACTGTTTTACTGATAGTCTTGACTTGACACCTCCAATTTGTGTGGTTTTCTATTCTGTTATACCAGTTCCTCCTGCAGCTCAGGAGTTTGTTTCATTCCTGTACTCAACTCTGTGCTTTTCACGTTTCTCTCTTGCAGAATTGAGGAATCCTTGTCATGGGAAGGTGATATGCTTCTGGTCACCTGGTGATTTATTTACAAGGTCTCTTTCTTCTCTCATTATGCTCTGACTGGCAGGTTCTCCCAACCACGTGTCCTTCCAGCAGCTGTGCGGGTGTGATGGGGATTGAAGGTAAAACACAATTCCAGAGGGGTCTTTCTCTGTCCTTTTCCTAAATAGAGTTATAAGAAAAACAGTGAAGTAAAGTTAGCAGAAAGACAGAGAAGGAAAGCACATTGCTGTATGCAAGGCAGGATTGCTGCTCTCCCCAGGACCTTGACCCAGGTCTGTCAGGCTCCAGTCTTGTCTCCCGGCTCACTGTCACAGATTATTTAAAACATGGCCCAGCTCTGCAGCCTCTGTCACTACCCATCCCACTGTCCTTCTGCTGGCAGTCTCCTCTTCTGTGGGTGTCACAGGAAAAAAATCTTGCCTTCTGCTTGTGTCTGGGGGCTCTCTAGCAGGGTGGGAGAACACATTTTTAATATAGTGAGGCCATGAGAATGAGCATCGCCAACTTTTCTCTGACATGATTCTGAAAAATTCATTGCTTTTCCCATAAATGCAAGGCATATATAAATAATCTGTTTTCAGTCTTGAAGATGAAGGCAAGCATCAATTTTAAAATCTATTTTTAAAGCAAATAGCATTGTAATTTATAATGTTAAACTAAAGTTTTTGAAGTGCTCTCATCCTTGGAAAAGAGAGAACATTTTTTGGTGACTAATGATGAAGTGTTTCTAAAGGTGACTGAGCATAGCACAAAGAGTCCTAAATATATTTATTAGCTTATCAAACATAATTAATTGAATTTGGTTGCTAATGGCTGTGACTTTGCAAGTGAAAAGCACTTTTAGTTAGCTAGACAGTTTCTTATCAAAGAACAAAAATCCAACATTAAAACATATGCAGCTTTTACTAAATAATCATGCTATTTGTCAGACAAGCAGAAGTATCATCACTGAAGTGCCCCCAAATGCCAAATTGGGTAATATACATAATTAGGCCTCATTTGATTAGATATGTGTTCATGGGAACAGCAACACTCGAGATCAATATATTGGTACAGTCTTGAAATAATCTTCAAGGGGGATGATGGCAACATCTGAAGCTTCACTGAGGAGACTTTTGGAACATAACCTACACATGAATTTTCTCCGTTCCTGTGGTTATTTATCTTATTATCTTCTATTTTTAAAACAATGCATACCTTGGTTCTCAAAGGTGATATACTGCTTCCTCGAAGTGTACACTTTTGTCCCTACAAGAAAGATCTCTTACTCATCTTCATCACTTTATAAAGTCTAAAACCTTCCTGTATTTAGGGATGAAACCCAGCAATTGGCAAGGCTGCTGCAAGCTGTTTCTAGGAGGGGCAGGAACCATCACCTGGAAGGCAGCCCATCCCAGATCCACTCTCCTCTCGCAGCCCAGGACAGCCCTGTGATGGATAAAGTCTTCTGCATGTTCTTTTAGGCTTTTGCAGAAGCCTTCTGAAGAAACTGCAAGTTCTCAGCAAGAAACTGATTTTGCACCAGATACAAGCCCCAGAGAGCCTGTAAGCCCTGAGCTACTGCCAACCCACAGGGAATGAGTCCAGAGGGTACTGTGTGGGCAACAGTGGAACGCAAGAGAGTGTTTAGCTGGAGATGCAATTTGAATTGTCCCTGCAGTTTATTTTCATATGCTTAGAGGGTGAACGAGCTTGGAAGTGTTGGAGAGAGTCAGAGAATTAGCATTATTTATAGAATAAGACAGAAATATATCTCCTGGTGCCACACTGTATGTCCAGGGATGATGATAGGCTTTTGCAGAAATGCCCCCTGGGAAATATTTAAAAGAAGGATTTTTCCCTGAGTAAGGAAGAGACCAAGATACAGAAAGTTCCCCCAGGTGAAGGTGCCAGGGGGAGACTGGTCTATAGCAGGAAACTGAGGCAATAGGTGCTGAGAGTCTGGCAGGAGAGGAGCATGGAGTGTCAGTCCTGGCCGGTTTGGGCTAGAGGACTAAGGTGTGTGTGGCTCACCTGGTCATGTCAGCTATCCCACCAGCCACGCTGGACCCTTACAGTGTCCTCACCTTATAGGAACAAGACAGGACCTGACACCAGGGGACTCTGAAGATATGTCATGGAGAGGAAGTCAACACTGAAAGACTGTGAAAAATAAATGTACAAAGATGATTTAGAATGTCTTTTAGCTTTTTGAAAGAAGAAGGCTATCCTAAGCAAATGGGAAACAGAAGAGCTAAAAAGCTTTGGTGGGCAGAGAGGAAGCACAGGGGAAGATTTTATTCCCTGGTTTAGCTATTACTTGGCACAGAGAACTCCCAGGAGCACTTTCTCTAGGGGGCCAGTGACACAGCCAGCCAAATTTGTGGCCCTCAGCTGGACAGCAAGAACACTGTAGGAGTGTCCATAAATAGTTGTCAAACTGTTACTGGATGCACCATTAGGATTACACTTACTGAGGTGAAAGTGGATATGTGGATCCACCTTGGGCATGATTAGGAGAGTGTCATCTTTCTCCACATTAGCATGTTCTTAACTATGCTCAGGGGAGAGGATCCTCAGCAATATAAATTAACATCACAGGTCAAATTATACTGAAGCTGTGAAATTCCTACACCCTTCCCTTTTTTCTTTAAGTACATGCTGTTTTTAACACTTGTTCCCAAAACAGGAGATTATTCAAACCAGTTTCTTGTTATTCACTTCAGCACCAAACTATGAGGTCTGAAATAAGTCAGGCCAAGAGAGCAGGAGGACTCTAAACTGAGTTGTGTGTGAACCCTGTGGTGATGGTAGTGATGGCTTTGCCAGCCCTAACAACCCTGTTTTTAAGGTATCTTGTGGACAGACCTGAAGAGCATTCTCTGGTCATGGGGGTGGAGGCCTGGCAGCTCTTTGGTGGTGAAACCAGCCCTGAGGGAGTCCTGGGGATGTCACTGAAAGGCACTGTGGATGTGCTGTGTGTGGAAGTGAGAGTGCTCACACACACATGGACGTATAGGCAGTGTTGGTCCCTCCTGTGATAAATGGCTCTAAGTACAGCTTTGTGAAATTTTGAATTTCTGTTTGTCAGAACAGAAAAAACTGGGTCAATAAATAGGAAAAATTGTTTCCTGGAATTATATCAGTCATGTTCAGAAATGTTTCCGTGTTCTGTTTTGACATTTTTTTGGATCAAAGTGAAGCATTTTGACATTTCTGAGGTAGGAATGTTTTGTTTCAATTTGTTGAACTGACATGAAATGTTTAGTTTCAAGTCTGCTTAACATTAAAATAGGCAATGCCTTTCCTTGGGTTTGGGTCCCATTCTCTCCTCTGGGCTGTGCTCCCTGGGAGCTCTGCCCAGCTCCCATAAAGCTTGGGCAAGGTCCACGTTGTTCTCAGTGAGTGCTCAGCCACAATCCCCATGCACAGGGAGAAAAGAGGCCTTTTCGGGAAAGTTCCTTTCCATGCTGAACTCAACTGAAATGAAAAAAAAATTGTGGCAGTTGAAGCAAAGTGCTCGGTTCCAGTTCACTGTGACAAAACATCATTTCTTGTCAGCAGCATCCATGTTTTCCCACAGGCACTTCTTGTGTTGCAGAAACTGTTTTCTGATTAAAAATGATCTCCCAGTGAGTGCCCACTCACTAGGTGTTGATGTGATCGACACCAATGAGCTCTGGAAGCTGTGCAGGCTGGACCCTTGGATGGAGTGGAGGAGCTGCCCTTGGTGTTGGTTGAGCAGATTTCCCAGCAAGCTGAAGACCCCAGAGCCCCCATTTGCCTGCCTGGGGACTGGCTGGGGCAGCCTCTGGCTCGGCTGTCCCCAAGGGAGGCGAGGGGGCTGCAGTAGGGACAGGAGTGTCTCCTGGGAATCAGCAGACTGCTCTTTTCTGCAGGTGGCTCTAAGGTCTTCCTGCGATTTCTGATGAAATTTACATAAAAGTCAGTTCAGAAGTTGCTTTGGTTTGTTCTCAACAGCTCTTTATGGGATGAAGCAGATCCTACTACTTACTGTGAGGGATAATTGAACTCCTTGCCCTCCCCCTTTCCTGGGCAACAGCTTCAAAAGATCTCTGATTTTGCTCACCAATCAAGCAATCTCATTTGCAAAACAACTGCAAGGGCCCTGCAAAAGCAGAAGGACAGCTCCTTTGTTAAATAGTGCCTTTTGGTGACACAAAGGAATCATAAAGGTGATGGAGCTGCAGTCTGGACAGCCACGTTTCCTGGACTATGCAGACTGGCTTCCCTCCCCCTCCCAGCTGTAATTTCAGACCCCGAGTCTCAGGATTATGCAAGGCTCGAGCCCAGTGAGAACAAGGTGCACTGCAACTATTCTTAGCTCCAGAAATTATTCCTGGCTTTGCTTTGAAATCTGAACCAGGGTTAATTTCTCTCCCCCTTCCCCCCTGTCTGTTTCCTCTCCCCTTTCATGTACCTATTTGCATAGACTGTCATCGTTAGAATTTCCATTAAAATTGAAAGCCTCCTTCCTGCATGTCACCTCTCGCAGCCCCCTTCCGCTTGCCCTGGTGACTTTTGGAGGGCTGGAGAGCAAAGGTCCCGTGCTAGCATCGCCTCCCCAGCCCTGCGTTCCCCCTGCCCTCCGTCCTGCTCCTCCGTTGCTATAGGAACATCCATCAACTTGGGAGTGCCAGAGAAAAAGAACAGAGCGTTATCTTAATTATTTAATGATTGATTAGCATATGTTTACTGAGCACTTCAAAACAGTGCATAATTTTGTGAATTGTTTATTAACTGGGCAAGTGGTATAATTTGCTGAACATCCTCCACTCTCATTGTTTCAATAGGAGGCAGCTCGAAGGCTTTGTAATAGTTACATTACTAAGAGTACTAGTAGTTCTGCTTCAGGAAAATAATTTTAATTAAGAGGCTTCACCTCAAGTTTTCATAGGCAGGGCTGCTCTCAACACCTGCCACTAAGGTTACTCAAACACCTCTGTTATAAAGACCTATGTTCAGCTGTTCTTTGGCAAGTTTCACCCACCTGGAAAGAAGGGTTGAACTTACTTCTCCTAAAGGCTGAATAAAAAGAGGAGGCAGAGAGTGCTTGCAGCTGGTAGTGAAGCATGGCTGGCTGGTACAGGAGCCTCAGCTGCACCACCCTGCTAAGTGATGATGTTATTGCCAGAAGGCCACGGAGGTATTTTGATAAAAAATTGTGTGCTCTGTGCCTGTAGTATCAGGTTGGAAGGACTGTGTAAGCAGGCTCTGACAGCTGATGAGGAGGATGGTGCTGATGTTGTGGTGTACCACTGTGTTCCCACATCCAGCTGGGGATGCCAGCTAGACCAGTATCCTTGCCTGTGCTGATTGCAAACTCTGAGCTCTACCCAGCCTGACCCAGGTAACCTGCTGAAGCCAGCCTGCCTCTGCTCTCTCCAGCCCCCAGGGCCTTCTTTGGGTCTGACTTTCCTTGATGCCTGAGTGCTCTCTGGCTTCTTCCCTCTCCTGCTAACAAGCTGTGGCTCTTGCAGAGAGATGCAAGGTAAATGCAGACTGAAGGGCTCTGTGTCACTAAGCATGGGAGAGTCTGGGGCATGGAACACACACTGCCATGCATGCTTGAGAACTAGGACTTGCAGTCAGCACGGTTTTGGTGTGAGCTGTCATGCACCTTGGAGACCTGTAGGGCTGGTACACCCTCGGTGTCAGGCCTGAAGGTCCTTGAAGGTGAGACAGGATAATGTGATAGAATACAGGCAGCTGATGAAAGCTGGTGCTCCCTGCCTGACCCGGCCAGGCTCCTTACTGAGTAAGACCTGCAAGACCATGGCTGCTGGGGTGGAGGATGATTGGGACGATTATAATTCTAGCTGGTGCTTTTGGAGGGGCTGTTTTGCCCAGGTGCTTGGTATGAAGACCTATGATGCCATGGGACAGGTGTTGATCAGGTGTGTGATGTGTACAGCTCCTTAGTTTTTAAGAGGAAGTACAGAATGAATAAGGAGACTTGCTAAACGAAACAAATTTGTCCTGCATTCACTTTGGTATTTAGGAAGTACCAAAGTCTTGTTAATTTTAAGGACTCTTGGAATTCCCAGCCCTTGTGAATCCATCTTCTGTAGAGCAATTATCCCATAAATGTGCCTTCACATGTGGCAGCCACCCTTCAGATTTTTAATGCAGTTTAATTATGGATTGTTGCAGAAAAGTCTCTGCTCCACCTGAAGAAAGCAGTAGCAGTATTAGGTTGTTATTCTGTAGTAGTTCAGCACTAGAGGGGGATGTAGCACGTGCTTTACATCCAGCAGGTTTCCTATGTGCATGCAACAATATTTTACAGTGGTGTTTATGAGGAGGCTGTTCCTTTAATTGCCAACATAAAGATTTTTGTCTTGCAGGGGCAATTTTCTTGCATAGGATAAAAATCAAGAGAGGCTCCTATTTGCCAAGCCTTAAAAGACTGTGCTTGTAGTCAATTAATTTTGTTATGTTTCATGCGTGTCTTGGATATTGGGGCTTCAGAACTTCAGGCAATTTACAGGTTTGTTTTTTTGGTGTATGGCTGACATGAGCAAACAGAGGCTGCTCTTTAGTTTGGCTGTAGCTCTAATCCAGGCTGCTGGCTGGAAGGGTCTGAGCTCTGCCCTTCTTACCAAGGGGACACTGCATGTGCTATGCTGTGGGACTGCAGTCTGTTGTGGTAATGAGTCCTGCAAGTAGCTGAACAAAGATGTAAAGCCAGATCCACCCAGCTCCACTTGCTTGGAAAGCTGCACGTTTCTGTTTTCAGCAAAAATGGCTCTTCAACTTTGAAGAGGTCCCAGTAATAAAAACCAGTTGTCCACTTCATGCATGAGCAAAATACTTGGCAAAAAAAGCTGCTGCCTTGAGGTTTTGCAGAAGCTGGTCAAATTCCTGTCCTCTTGTTTTTCTTCTCATTTCTAGTGAGCAATTCTTATTCCGTGTTTTACGCAATAGTGCAGGAGTGTGCCAGTGTGAGGAGGTGACTTGCTAGCCTGTTGGCCAGGGAATTCCTCCGTGTGCCTTTGGCTATGATACTTTGTGAGAAGAGCAGCCAGGCTGGTGTATGCCATGTATATGCACAAACTGCAGTAGAAGGTGAGAATGTCACTTGCTGAAGAAAACCTATATTCAGGCCAGTGGCTAAAGACTCCCACAGATCCAAATTTTGGCAGCTTGCTCAATGGGAGATAATCACGTGTGCCCCCATGCCCTCCTCTCCTTTCTCCTGCTTGTACCCTGGAATTGCATGCGGCTGTGGTTCCCACCTCGGGCTGAGAGAAATGTCGGCTAGCCAGAAAAGATGTCCCCATTCACATTTCCACACAGAAACTTTTCTTTCCCTACTTTTAGTGCCTGTAATTACTTCTTTACTCTAGTGCCAGCAATCTTCCATCAGGCATCGTTATTAATGGAGAGAAAAGAGAAGGGAAGGGAGGGAGAGAAAGAGAGAGAGTGCCACAAAACTTAATTTAATCGCAGCACCCCATGCTCAATTTAACAGACACAACAGCTCAGAATGGGGTCCCTGTGCAACGGGAGGGCAGGCAGTGGAGCGTCCCTGGAAAGAATTAATTGTGGATGACAATGTGTAAACAGTGCAGATGAATAGGGCATGCAGGTGTGAGGCACCGGGGCCATCCCAGGGACTTTTTCACACGAATTTCAGCTCCTTCACTGCTGACCTGCTCCCGAAAACGTGATTAGTGTCGGCGTTGGGAAACCATTCAGGGTGTCAGGATTTGGCACATATTAACTAGCCCTGGGGAAGAGGGGAGGGAGCACATGGGGACTATGAAAGGAGGAAGTCTGGCGGACAAGGGGATTGTTAAAGGGCCAGAAAATCCTCATTGCTCTGAGGTACCCTTGCTGCTTGGAGGAAAATGGAAGGGAGCCGAAGCAGAATAGAGCTCCAAGGCACTCTAGCCCTTTCTGAACTATGTGGAAAACAAGATAATGCATTGTGGAATACTTTTCTTTGAGTGTCTATCATAAATATTAGTGATGTTTGTATTAATGACATTTCTTGGCTGTGGCTTCCCCAGTTCTAGACACTTCAGCTTGAGAGACAAACAGTCAAAACAATCAAGAAAGTTAATGATGCAACAGTGCTGAGAACAGGAAATATCTCTTGGGTATCATATGGAGGTTGTTCAGAAGGCAAAAATGCTGCTTCACAATTATGTACTCTATATGTACAGTGATACAGACAGTGGGTTGTACAATGGGCCCAATTTACCAAGCCTGAGGTCAGACGCTCTTAAATTTTGTTCCCTGTGCCAACCTGGCTTTTTGCATCCAAGCAGGGGAGTTACATGCAGAGAGCAGACAGTTTTCCCACTGACAGGAATGATGCAAGGGGAAGGATGGAACTTGATGAGGACTGCCATAAATACCAGTGCCAGTGCTGGATTCTATTATGCTCTTTCTTCCTTGCTGGAAATCCTTTCCCTGCCTGTTTTGGGCAGCATGACAGGAGTGTTGTGCAGGTGCCTGCTGAGATTCACAGCTTTGCACTCCCTAGACCACTGCAGCCCAAAGACTTGGGTCTCACATAATATAACAAAAGTAAAAGTTACTCTAATTGCAAACATACTTGTGGATGTGAAGGTGAGGTTGGATTCTTGCTGGCCTGGTGATGAAAAAGGGCATAGCCCTTGGTGCTGATTTGGCAGTGCAGACTTCTTTGTGGGCAGCAAAGTGGATCATCCCCTTCCTAGGCTGTTTCAGCTTGGAGACATAAAATAGATGCTGAGGGGAGGACATGAAATATCATCACAGAAACCATGAAGGCAAGTGTAGAAATCCCACCTCAAATTCAGAATTGCACTTAGTTGCTGTTGGAAAATTACCTACTTATTTTGTGTAGTAACACACAATTATGTGACAGACTAGCTCAGCTTCCTTTTGAGAAAAGGCTGGCTGTGGCTGCTGCTGCCTCCAAGGGGGGCTGAGGGAACACAGAGCTTCATTGCTTGGGCAGTAGAAGTTATGCCTTTAGTCCTGATTGTGGCAATTGGAGATGATTTCTGTGATAAATCTCTGGAAAAGAGCAATGGCTATGTGGGAAAGGTACTCCTTAAGCACTAAAGTAGCCTGGCAATGCTTATGTTCTCAGTTAAAGGGCACAACTTGAAGGCAAAACTTGATTGCTGTTAAGCCCAGTGATATGTAGATTCATAAGAAATAAGCAATAATGGCACAGGCTTTGTGCAGTACAGGCCTACAGAAAGGCTGTGTTGAGTTGTGATAGTTCAGGCATGGAGGAGAGGGGGCTAAGGGAAGGTCAGTAATCTGTAAGCAGTGAAAATGAGACAGCTGAAGAAACTGAAGATGTGTGTCCCCAGTCAGTTGTGTTGAACTTAAGACCATAGCTCTAGTCTAGCTCTTGAAATTTTACAGAATCCTCACACTGGGTGTTTAACATGGGGCTGCATGTGAAATATGCTCCTGTGGTAACAAATTGCCCTTTCTTGTAAGGATGCCCAGTTAGTGCAGAGGTTCTCAAGCTTCATGGGAAATCAGAGCAAGGAGGGATGTCCCTTCTCCAGGCAGTTCTGTCATTGTCTGTGGTACCAAGCATGGGGTCTGGGCATGGCCAGGGTGATGATGGAGGGGCTGGGCTCCTGGGCACTGTGACCTTTGCAGAGGTGCTGGTTGAGGTGTGGTGCAGGTGGGAGCATCTGCTGCCCTTCTAGGCTGCAGAAACTCTTGAATACAAGCTTGTTGTGACTGTGAGTTGAAAATTTGAACTGTTTACATTAGAATTCCTGATGCTATTCCCGAGTTATTGTGCAGTTCATGTTGCTCCTCTTAGTGCTTTTTCCTCACAGCAGGTGCCCTTTTTCAGGCCTATCAGCTTATTGATCAAGCATAGACCCCCAAGCATCCTGAGCCATGACTTCAGATCCATTCACTGGTTAACCAGGGGTAGAGCTCTGATCTAAAAGCAGATATGGCTGGAAATCAGCTTGGTTGCCTGACTTTTCTTTTTAATGTGAGAATGTAGCTTGATGTGACAAAAGGAGAAATGTATCCTTTCAAATCAAGGCAACAGTATTGAAAAATCCCAGTAACTGTGGGGAAAAAAAAATCTCTGAGGCAGCAAAAGGGATGTTTTTTAAAATTAAATAAACAGTCAACTGGATAAATAGTTCAAATTGTGTAGAATTCTTAATGGTGCCTCATTTTCCCAGCTCTGCTAAAGGTCCCGAGTTTTCTCTTGCTTTCTCACAAACACTTCTGCAGTTGGTATTGGTTATCCTATCTGATGAATTTGATGATATACTGAGCCCAGCTTTGCACATGTTTCTGTGCTGTGAGAGGGCATTCAGCAAAAAACTTGGCTGTTTTCAGCCCCCTGCCAGTGCCTTGGCAACACTGGAGTTTTTCAAAGTGCTCTCAGATACAGAATCTAAGTAACTTATTTTCCTTGTAGTGAAGCTGGAGCAAAAGATGCCTTCAGAAGAGGTTACAGTAGGGGGGAAGGAACCAGGAGCTAGAAAGTGAGATGGAGCAGTCTGCCCTAGGAAAGAAGAACTGAAGCTCTGGGGGCATTGGGCTACTGGCACAGGCTAGGACAAACCCTGCATCTGCCATGGGAAGGAGACCTGGGAACATTGAGAAAAGGCTGAATTCACAGTTCAGTATTCAGGCCAATGAGAGATATCTCACAGCTTAGTCTCTGTGGGGTCGTTCACCTTTTCTTAGCTGGTCTGCTTGTGAGTAGTGCTGGCCTAGCTGCAGCACAGAAATGCAGTGTTATGGCAACACTGAGACAGAGAAATTATGAAAAGCACAGCCTCTCCTGGTTTATGGGTGATCTGAGGTACAATTAAATGTTGCAGAGCTTAAAGAAAAGATATATTTCTCTCAAGTTGGAGATGGGTTGACTAATTTCAGTAAAATACGTCTGCATCAAACCCTCAGCCAATGCTCAGATGAAGTACATTCTGATTAATTTGCTTTTTTCTGACAAGTTTTTGAAGTCTGCATTTATAGCTTCTGTTGGGGGTGCTTGCAGAACTTCTAAGCATCACTTCATAGACAGGCTTGTTGCATATTTTCTGTTTCCTAATCAGTGCCTACACTAAGGCAGAGGACATGCAGTACTGATTTCTCAGTGCAAATGGTGTTCCTGGAAAATATTTTTCTTAGGTGTAGACCATGAGTTTGAAGGTAAACAAGGCATCTACTTTAGTTCTAATAGTTTATCTGTATTAATTGAACTGGAAATGAAAAAAACACTTAATCCTAGCTGTTACACAGTGGTGGATGGTTGCTAATGCCATCTGCTCTGGAACAGGCACCAAACTGGTTATTCTGGGTGCTCAATCTGTCTGTCCAACTAGCAAAAGCTAATCCCTGCACTGCCAAGCCCTGTCCTCTGGCTAGGGTGGAAGCAGGTCTGACTCTGGTGGCATGGTCAGAAACACAGGGTTTGGTTCATTGCTGGCTCCAGCTGCAGTGGTCAAGCATAGGGCTGCTTAACAAATGCTCCCTGACACATGAATTGTGTATCTTATTATCCATTCCTGTGTTCCTTGAATTCTTTCTTTACCATCCCTGCATCTCCATTTCTGTTCCTCAACCGAGAGACACAACCTGCATCTAACTAAGTTGTCCATATATCCATCTCTGGGTTTGTTATTTCTGATACTGCTAACCAGGTAATCTCAGGCTTATGTGCTATTACAGGTGTGGTTACCAGGCATGCTGGCCTGGCAAGGCCCTATTTCCCAGAATGTCCCCAGTGCTCCATTCCAGCTACCTTGTGGTCCAGCTGTTGCTCACACACGTTCCCCATAACCACGTGAGGGATCCAGCCAGGCCCCACAGCACCACCTGTACCTTTTGCCAGCTTCTCACAATATTCCCTCTCACATTCAGCTTTCCATATCACATTCACTTTCTTGCCTGTTAGCTTCCACACTCTTTCCAGGTAGCTCAACCTCAGACCATGGCCCAGCTGGCAGCTTGATGCCTGTGGTGTTAGCCCCATCCTCCTGCCTGTGGAGTTGTTATTTGCTTGTAAATGATCCATATGAAGACTATTAATATATTTATTGGATGACATAAACCAACTTGTTACTGAAAAGTCTTGCCTTTTTGAGGATATATGACAAGAAAGCCAAGGCAGAGATCCTGTCTGAGCAGTTGTATGTTCTGCTTTCCAGCTAATGCCAAAAGCCAGGGCTGTTTAATAACAAAGCAGACTCAAAGAAGGTGGTCGTGAAATGTTTGTGGATGTCCTTGCGTGTTCCTTGGCAAGTCTGTGGTATCACCTCTAGTACCCCGAGGGTGGTGAAGTGATTCAGCTTGGTTGTTTCTTTCACACCTTCAAGAATGTGTGAGGTGTCATTTTGGATCTGCTAAGCAATGCTGGATGCCTGCCCAAACAAAATTGCTGACCATGGGAACAGTTGAAGTCCTTATGAGAGAGGCTTGGGGGAGAGGGTGTGAAAGCAGCCCATGGCAGAAGCACCCATGAGGTGTTTGCCTGTGTCTGCCCTTCCCTCAGCACTCCACTTTTGCACTTCTGCTGAGCCCCAGTGGGACCAGTTCCTCCTGCCCAGCCAAGGGCAGGGAGAACTGTTCTCCATTCAGGGGTGCTGGGTGAGCTGAAGCACCTGCAGCCACACTGCTTGTTCCCAAGAGAGACAACTGCTGCAGCTCTGCTCTCCCTCCTGCCAGCCACCTGCTCACCTCCAGCTCCCACTGGCAGCCACAGACCTCTGCCAGGCACTGATGGGCTCTGCATGCCCTGCAGGCTGGCATACCTGGGGAAAGATCCTTTATGAGACAGATGATCATGCATGACCTGAGGACCACAGCATTTGTGATAAGGTAAAGAACTTGCTGTGAGGCCACAAATGAGTAGGTAACCCACACCTGAGGGGAATGGGTCTACCTCAGTTTTCCACCTTGAAAACTAAGTGAGATTATCCTAGCTGTGAGTGCCCATTACATTTGTATACATCCATAGACTTCAAATGGATTGCAGCAGCATCACTGCTTAAATCTTCATGCTGCAGGCTAAATTCCTACTGGATTAAGCCTATTAGAGAATATGAGCTCTTTATGCACATTCTCGTTGACCTCTCTTTGCATGGCAAGATTTTGGCCTGTAATTATTTCTCAAATACGTTAGGCTACGTGTATCCTAGATAATAATAACATAATTTATGTTACCTACTTTTAAAAGCCAAAGAAATTGGATTTTTTTTAACAGAAGGTAATGTTTAGAGAGAGAGTTAGATACTGAAAGATCTGAAAATATCTCATACTAGAAATGCACAGAAAGCTCTTTTTAACCACACCAAAGAGTCTCATTCTCTCCATATTTTGAGCACCTTTGTCTTCTTTGCATATATAAAAGGTGAAGTATTTGGCTAGTTCCCAGCCAAGACTGCACACCCAGGATTCCACCCAGCTTTTTCACTCCAGTCATGCACACAGTTTTACCTGTTTTGCCAGTGAAGGAACTGGTGGGCTGTGCAGCCTTGGCTGGTGCCAATACTCAGCCTCAAAAATTTGAGTGGTTAGGTGTTGGTGGCCACACTCTGGAATGGCTGCAGAAAGTTTGGCTGAAAATGTTTTCTGAAAAACGTACGAGGATCAGTCCTCTGACAGCATATACATTTCTGCTCTACCAACTAATCTTAACTTATTGAAGAATCAACCTTTTCTTTGATGCATGATGCCTGGCAGTTTATCTCCATCTTTGGGCCACATTCAGGAGACATTATTACTGCAGGCAATGAGAAAAGATATTTTACAGCAGGCCTGATAGCTTGCATAGGTATTCAGGGACAGACCAAAGATCAGTGCAATCCACGAGCATTTCTGAAGAGCTGCATGTACTGTGTGGAAGAGGAAGAGACTCTGTAATGAACACATTTCAGGAGATCTACAAGTTCTGAGAAGACCATAGGTATGCCCCCCACGAGGTCTATTCTTTTAGTCAAGTGGCACATTCTGTGAGGACTCTTGTTTTCTAAGGAGCAGCCTTTGGCAGAGGTGCCATACTCATGGAGCTCTGGCATCCACTGCTGTGCTGCTAAAGCAGGTGTGTGTATTTGGGAGGCATTTCCACACACATACAGGAGGGTGCTTGTACACAAATGTGTATGTCTGTCTCTTATGTGGCTGTGTTCTTTGAACTGATCCAGTATCACACTGAATGAATGGGAGGTGGGTAAAGCCTACAAGCCTACTCATGGGAGTACCAATTTGCATGAGCATGTCCTTGTTTTGAAGCAGACTACTGTTCTCAGCAGACTGCAGCCTTTTCCCCTTCTCCTTTTATATTTTTCAGTATGAAAACACTGCATATACTTTGCCTCTCTGAGGGGTTCCTTGTGATACAAGAAACGCATCTTTGTCAGTGCTTTATGTAGCCTTAACACCTGAGGAAGCAAATGGCAAGCACTGGAGACTGATGGTGCTCAGCACACTCTCTTGATCAGCCCCATAAGCTGTGTTCTCTCTTCCTGCTCTCTACTTTATCCCCAGTGTGTATTACACTTGCCCCAGCTTTGCAGAGATAATTTGCACTCTCCTAGTTCATTAGCTGCTACCCCCTCCTGTCCATGGGCAAAAAAAAGCCCTTACTGTTCAAAAGAACACATGCAGCAATCATTAATGCTGACCCTAATTGTGCCAATTCAAACCACTCAATAGCTCTAATTAAAACCTCTCTTGTGCAGGGCACTGAACAGTAACAAAACTGTCACCCTGAACAATCAAATCATGGAGCTAAGAAATTTTTTCCCCCTGTTGTTCAAATGTTGTTGCTGCTGTCGGAAGGGTCATCTGAAGGGATTAAGTATGGGGCTTTTGTAGCCTGCAAAGTTGGTGGGAGTAGGCGGGGGAATATCTAAACCCAACCAATATCTTTTGGTCACAGTTTGAAATCAGAAGACGCCAACTTTTTTCCAGGTCTCCTTTCATCCACTTTACCCACCCCCATACAGCAAGCAACACCTGCAAAGTAGACAGGCTGTTGGTTATGAGACACATGGACACCACAAGTCAACTTAAACATCTGCAAAGGAGGGGGTGAGGGGGAAACCCAGGCGTTCCTATCCCTACAACCTTGTTTCTCAGGGTCCCTGACTACACTTTCCTGTGTGCCATAAATAACTCTGCAATTACATTAATTGGTTGCATATTTGTTGACACAGGGGTGGACAAGGGTAGGTTATGGTGGGAGGATTTTTTTGCTTTCAGTGCAATTTTATACTACTTTCTTCAGATGTGCTTTAATCCCCACTCTCCCTCCCCCCATTATTTAGAGTTCTCATGTCTTTCGGAATAACTTTATAAGCCTGTGGGTGGGAGGGGGGAGCAGGAAAAAAAGAGCGTTAAAATTAATTTGATGGCACCCATGCACACACATCTGTTCTGCTATGTTTCCCTAGCAAAGTCTATCAATCAAAAAGAAAAGGTTGATATGTATCACAGTGGGATATTTCAAAAAGCTGGATGCAAGCAATTGTGTGCTGGAAGATTTTATTCTGCAGTAAGTTTCTGACAGGAATCAAAAGATAAAAATAGTGTGCATGTATATCTATATTTTATTTTACATGTCTCATTTTTTTTAAGGAGGTAGTGAAATTAATAGAGCAAAAGAGTTAACTACCAAAATTCCAGTCTCAGTATCTTTTGTTCTGTTTATTGTTGTGCATGTTCTGAAGCCCAAACCTGGGATCACATGTAAGAGCCTGACAATGCTGCAAATACTTTTGTATCTGTGCTTCTATTTTAGATCATTACAGGAACACATGCTAGCTACCCTGTGTGGTTCATCTCAGAGTACTCGGTGTGGGGTACTTCACTGAGTCTTTCCTTCCAGTGCCTTCTTGACTTGCTTTCTTTTGCTAGTAGTAATCAGAGTTGCAGTGAGAAAGTTTAAGGCATGTTGTGTTTCATCTTTCCTCCTTTCTTCTCTTCGTAGCTGCTGTCCCAGCTGAGAAGTAGGGAGTGGGATGACACCATAGAGCACTGGCAGTCTGCCTCTTCAAACACGCTGAGCACTTTCTGTTAGAAACCACCTTCGTTGTTTCTTGTTCTGTCTGCTGGGCTGTGCCGTGTGCTGTTACAACATTGCCTTGTCTCAGCAGTGAAGCCCTTTCATTTAGCCAAGGATAAAATAGCCCGTACTTAAGAGTACAGCTTGACTCAGCCTGTAAGTATTCAGTGTTGGTTAGTGACGAAGCACAAAATCTTGATGTAAAAAGACACGTTCTTTATGTATAGAAGCAACAGCACAAAAGCTAAGAATGTTTTTAAAACATTTTGAGGTGAACAGTCTCCTCTTGTGCAAAACTCTTTGCAAACTTGGCCATATGAGCAGATAGGTTCAGGATACGGTCTATTTTCACCAGTTTGCCTCAGACTGCGTGAGTACTAGTCCGGAGTCAGCAGGAGGACCACACTATTTTCTAAAAATGGGTGTGGTGCGCTGTGATGTGTGAAGGTGCTGATCCACTTCTGCCCTTGTGCCACCACTGAGTGGTAATGCAACACTCTATATTCAATAGCAATGTGCTCCTACAATGGGATGAAGAGAAATAGGTGACACTACTATACAGCATTCTAATGAGTGCATTTCAGAGCAAGGTCCCTTCATCAGCAACACCGGACAGAAGAAACCAGAGCTCTTTGACAGTTTCGTTGTCTGTTGGGGGAAATGGGACATAGCAAAACATGCCTTATACTTCTTTACACTTGCTCAAGAAGTGGAAAAAAGGCACAGAGGAGGGTTTTTGACCAGTTCTAGGGGCTTTTAGCCAAGCTGAGAACAAACTCTGGGACCCTAGTATCTTGTCTAGCTTCTGGAAAGCAGCAGCTTTTTCTGAGCTGATTCGTGCCTGTCTTCATACAGGAAGCTCTGTGTGTGTCTCTGTTATCTGTTGAGCTGAGGGTAGGGGATTTCTGCGAAATACACTGCAGTGTAGATTCCCATCGCTTTCTCTATGGATCTCCCACGGTCCTGTCTGCCCTTCCGTCTCATTCCTTGCCCCCACTTTCTGGGCAGCAATGCTGGAGTCTATCCTCTTGTATAAGCTGTTGCACTTTAATTTTCAACAGGCCCCTATTGCTCTTGCACCTTGTGTGTGGTCTTTGAACGTTATGTGGCTCGGCAGCTGGGAATAGTGAGTGGGTGGGCAATTTAAAACAGAAAAGACTCTGTATCAGCACAGGGCTGAGGTTTGAACTCTGCTCAGCTTTGGATACGTGTAGCTGGTTCTCAGGGCTGTGATTTAAGTGCCGTTTTGCTGGTGTCAGTGTGAAACTTAAATCAGTGTTAAGAAACTGGTAGGGAAGAAAAAACAAACTTTGCCTGTCCGATAACAAGTGTTACTCTCGGCCCTGATGAAATATTGCAGGATCAAGGCATCTTAGAATGTATTCTGCTGTTTTGTCACCGCTTTGCCTCCACAACTAAGAAGACAAAGAATGTCTATTTTGATGTCAGGGTTTCTTTGCTGGAGTATATTTCCAAGCTGTTTAATGTCATTTAGAACACATATCTGATTCTGAGTTTCCTGAAGGTATGGGATGCTAAAGGAGAGAAGCAGATGAGGGGAGTGCCAACCCATGAGACAAAATACTTTATTGCATTCATCTGAGCGTTTCTGTGAGGCAAGGTAAATGTGCTCAAGTAACAAAATATAGTCCCAATATCATAACTTGTTGAGCTCACAGGGCCTGGTCCTCAGTTGCTTCCTTCTACTTCTTGTCGTTGTCTATGCTGGTGGAGGATTGCATGGAGGGGAGGCCAGGCAAGAGACCCTGCATTCCATGAGCCCTGGCCTGATTCTCACGCAAATTCTTCTTTTGCACTTTCGATGGTGAGCCCACTCTGCATGGGCAGAGAGTTCTCATGCATGGGAGATTCACCAGTTGCTCTCCTTTGTATTTGCAGCCCAGAGTACCAAGTCCTCCAAATTTCAGTGCAGAGGTAGTTTTTTCCCCCACCCACTTTCCATCTATCCCACCCAGGTAGACAGGATGATCAGAAAGAATCCTTGCCTTGATAAGATTGATAAATGAGGTTGGAACAGTTCTCCTCTTTTCTGGAGTCCATATGGAGTCCAACCCAACTTCAAACTCATAGCTGACAAAATAGAAAAAAATTGGCAAGTCCCTAAGTACTTTGAAAGATTCTAAAGGTTAAAGATATGGTCGATTGGCATTCTGTTTAGAGCCTGGAGTGATGTTATATTTGCTTTACAGAATTCAAAGGAATGCACAATTAACATTAGAAATCTATTAGATAGATATTTGGAGTCATTCACCATCACTGCAGTGGGCCTCATATTGATTTTTAGCATTATAACCTATAACTGGCAAAACATAAGTAAGAGTAAAAAGGCCAAAAAATGAGAATATCCTTGTTTCCAAAGAGCTGGCAGATTACAGAATAACACAAGCTATGTCGTAGTGGTTCCACCCTTAAAAATAGGTATGTGCTGAAGTACCATGAAAAACATCCTGAAGATCAAATGAACATTACTGCCTCTTTACTACATCTTGCACTTCACTTCATTCCATTCTTTTTGGTTTTGTTTTGTTCTGTTTTCGTAATAATACTGATGTATGGACATCAGCCTCTTCCCATGATGGAATATGACTGGATATTAGGATCAGATGGGATGGGCACTAGTGAGAGATGAGGGTCTGGCAGTGCTGGGAACTAATCAGGACTACTAGCAACTATTTGAGAAACCAAAGTAGTGCAGCCAGGACCAACACACCTTATAGAGAAAAAGTCTGAACAGAATTTCTATATGAAGTATAATGGCAGACTCTAAATGGATCTAAGGGGAAAAGGTTTGAAATCCTGTAATATTTTTGACAAAGCTTTTTGTTCAAGTATAAGTGAATATTCTGTGAAGAGCTTCCAGGATAAAAAGCCCAATAGAACACTTATTTTTTTACTAACAGGGTTTCTGTTTTATTCAAGCATACATGCATATAATTAGCTTCCATAAAAAGCTGAGAGTCTTTTTTTTTTAACATAATCCAGTAAATACACCCCAAAACATGCTGAACACCCCAAAGCAATGTGTTTCTGCTTCTTAACAAGTGTGAATACTTTGTGCTCAGCAGCAACTGACTGCTATTCCATCGTGGGAAGAAGTTGTTTGCCATACACCAGTATCACTATGAAAACAAAAAAGAAAGGAATGCAGTAAAGTACAAGATGTAGTAAAAAGCTGTGTTGACAGTGGGATGACACTGTAAAATTGCTGTATGCTGTGATTTGAATCTTTTAGAACCCTTATAATCAATGAGTCAAACTTACACCTCCCCGCACTCCCCTTACTCTACCTATGTCTGGGAAGCTGGGGAATTGTATTCCTCCTCATTTGAGGCTGACTGAACAGACTGTCTCTTCTTGTGGCTGCTATTCTTAACTTCATAGGGTCATGAATGTGCTCAGCTGTGGCTTTTTAGTCTTTGCTCTGGACTGCCCCAAACTTGCCTCTAGATGGAGATTTGCAGGTGTCAGCATGGTAGAAAACATCCCTCTGCTACTGCAGGGTCTCAGCAATTAAGACCTGGCAGCAATGGATAATTCTCTGATTAAAATGGTCCAAATGGTTTCAATAGGCACAAAGTTACAAAAAGAAAA
Source organism: Sturnus vulgaris (assembly GCF_052056855.1). NCBI lineage: Eukaryota > Metazoa > Chordata > Aves > Passeriformes > Sturnidae > Sturnus > Sturnus vulgaris. The sequence goes on along the minus strand of NC_142248.1, from coordinate 14,333,524 downwards.
AAAAAAACACCAACGAAAAAAGCTCTAAATTCTGCATTGTTACAACCCACAAAAACAAATCTTAAAGCAAATTTCCCGTGTTCTTCTTTACCTCTTTTTAAAATTGTGACAACAAGTGACATCTATTCCCTATTAAAAGCTGAATAATCATTTCTACTAAACATATACAAGAGGGTATATGTGCCCTGATGGAAGCTGTGGCAGATAAAGCCCATGATGGTTGAGTGCCAAAAGTGTTTAAAAGAGGACAGTGATCTGAAACCTGTTTAGGACAAGACAAGTAGAAGCAGAGGCAAATAATCAAAGCAATCAAACAGTTCTCCCTGAACAGTTGACAAGACCACCAATATACACGTCCTGTGCCATGAGTTTGTGGTGATGCATGTGATATGCAAGCACCATAGCAACAAGATATTAATCACCAACACAGACAGGCAGAGGTTGGGGTAAGTCTTCAGAGGTGCAAGTCTTAGGCTGTATCTCGTGTACACAGCATGCCCCAACGGTGCCAGCTTCAGTGCTACCTTTCCAACATTGCAGAGTTGAATTCATTATGGCTGAGCTTACCTCTTCCTCTGAAGGATCCATGTGTTGGGCCTGGTATACAAATGCCTGGACATGAAGAACAACTTCTCTTCCAGTTCTGTGTCCCTCTGTCTTTGCGGTTTTCAGTTACAGACTCTGGGCAAGGTCTTTGCTAGTGAGACATCACTGATCGAAGTGGCACTGTGACAGAAGTATTTTGGCACTCTGAGTGATGGCAGTGTTTTTCAGAAGAGTTCAAGTGAGAATATTAGGTTCCCAATTCCTCTTATGTTTCATCAATAGCCTTCTCTTGGCTCATCAACATTTCTGTGATGCCACTAATGCCCAGTGCTGGCACTTCCTACTTGCCAGCAACTTGAGAGAAACAAGAGACAATTTAATGGCCCAAAGCTTTCTGTTCTTGTAGTTTATTCTATTTGCCTAGATTTTTTCTTTGATGATGGCACACTAGTAAAGTGCACCTATACCAACCAGATACCAGGCCTAGTGTGCCAAAGAGTTAGGCACACATTTTAAACGGCAAAACTGATCCCTGGAAAAGACCCATGTATTCTCCCTCTTAATAGTGTCTTTAAACAGAGCTTGAATGTCTCTCCAGCCTCCTGAATGGTGACTTGAGATTTTTGGGCTTGGAATAGCTCATTATAATTTAGTGTGATACGTAGGCCAGGCTATGAAGTCGCTTCTGCACTAAGGCAGTTACTATCCACAAGGGAAATATTTCTCCCTACAGAGAAATACCTGGCAATGGCTGGGATTACGTGTGGCAAGGTTATGAACAGCTTTGACCATGAAGGGGTCAAAGGTTTCTGTTATTGGGAATTTCTGACCCTCTCTGCAACTTCTACTTGGTGTTAAGATGCTGCTGGTGTTGGAGCCTCACAGGCATTGATGGGTAGGTTTCTGGTGTAGCTGGTATTCTCTACTAGGGGGTAAGAAAACAATTACTTCTTCATGGTGGTAAAAAACATTAATTTAGTATAGAGATCCTGATATGCTTGTGTTTGTGCGTGAAAACACCAAAGAAAGGCATTCATGTTAAAAGTACAAGTGATAAAGAACGCATGAAGGCAAAACACGAAATAGATCAGATGCAAAAATCCCCCTATGAAATTGGAGAGGAGAATGTAGGCAAGTATAATATTGTTATCTGGACTGGAATTTAATCAAGACTTAACTATGAGGTGATGTGGTACTTCAGTGGTGGGATCGCTGCTCAACAAAACTGTACCAGATTCTGCCTATCTTTTCACAGATTCAGGTGTGCACCAGTATAACTTGCTCAACCTCAATCGAGCTGATCCTGATATCCACAAGGACACTCATATTCAGATTTCCCAGCTCTTCCCCTCCTCTTTCCTTCAAGGTCTCTCTGCTCCTGCCATGTGGAATGGTATATGTTCAGGTGTGGATCAGAGAGACTTTGAAATGGAAAATCAGAGGATACCACAGGCCATACTGGAAAAGAGCTGGCAAAGCTTAGAACCAGGCTGGCAGAGTAGTGAGGGTTAGGACTAAGGTAGGCTTGTAGGGGGTGCTGTGTTTGGAGTCCTAGAGAAATCTCTAAGCCAAGAATAATGAATACTGGCAGAGCTCCATATAAGTAACAAACGGCTTATCCTGTCTAGGCTAATGACAAAATGTTACATATTGGTATTTTAAATTTTTTTTAAATTTTTTTTTTAGGGAAAGAAAGATTAAAGCAACCGCTATACCTAACCACTCTGCCTTGGTCTGATAAGATGCCAGAATTACATGACTTCTGCTGTGTAACAAGGTTCTTTGTGTGGGCGTAGCAGCCCCTCCCCATACCTAGCGGATACACTCTAGGGAATTTTTCAAGTGCGAGTATTGCCTCTTGTAAGGTCACTGAGTAAAGAAAGTTAATATATTGTGTGCAAAAATGTCATGTTTTGTGTGTTTCCATAAAGGCACCACAAAACAGCCCTACCTAAAGGTTATTATCACTATTACATGCACAGCCATGACCTCCCATGCGTATTACTCTGCAGTATGTTGGGCCTCTGCCCCACCCTCCATTAAACTCAAGGCAGTAATTTGAAAACTAAGGACTTGATCTTGTGAACTAGACTGGCTTGCATTTACATATCTAGTGCTCAGTCCCTCTGTCAGGCAGAGGGCTTGGCATTACTCGCTGTCTCCAATGCTCAGGGTCTGTAGCTTGCTGCCCTTACAGTGTCATGGTACTGCTCCCTCTTTAGACAAGCCTGTACACACCAGGCCTTGCTGGTAGATCTATATCCATTTTCCCCTCTTCTGCTTCTGCGCCACAGCTGCGCTAACTCGCATGTATGACAATGCTCATTTTCTACCCAAACTTCCCATTACTGAGTGCCTGGTGCTTGGATGAACTGGGACCCACATGCAGTCTCTTACAGCTTGTCATCTCAAGAGGTACCAAACTTGGACTTGGGATATTTTTCCAGGTGCAAGGCATGTATTACCAAGGACCCCGAACACATCACCGGTGTGAGATCTGAAGGATTTGCTGGGCAATGGATTCTGGGGATGCAGCTGGGAACGCAGAGGAAGATCTTCAGGGACAGGCAGACTCTGTGGCTGTGGGTCAGCCATGCCCCGTACGGAGGTGACACGAGGATCTGCACTCCCTGCGACAAACTCGCTCCCAGAGCAGCCTTGGCCCCAGAGCGCAGGACCAAATGAGCCCGGCTTGTGGACCATGCGGTGATTTCCTGTGCTCAGTTTACTTGCTGGCTCCCCCGGCGCGGTGCGCGGCTCAGCTGTCACTGCCCCCGCCCGGGGCTGGGGCCGGCTATGCCCCGCACGGCTCTGGGGCGAGGAGTGCCGGCCGTATCCCGCGGCCCTGCCCGGCACCCGCGCACACGTCCGGCCGCCGGCATCCCCAGGTGCCACCGAGGGCTCCAGGTGACACCGAGGGCTTCAGGTGCCACCGGGATCCCCAGGTGCCGCGGGCACGGCACGCCGCCCGCCCCGCGCCCTCCGCCGCGCCGCCCGCGGCCAACCTGCGCCGCCCGCCGGGTGGCGGGGCCGGGCGAGAGGCGGCGCGGCCCCGCCATTGGCAGCGGCCCGCGGCGGCCGCACGGCGATAGGCGCTCGGCGCGGTCAGTGCCGGCCGGCCCCGCCCCGCCGCGGCTTTATAACGGGCATCCCCATGGCCGAGGCGGGGAACCTGCTGCGGCGGCACCGGCACCGCCGCACCGCCCGGGACAGCCGCCTCCGGTGGCCGCAGAGCCGCGCCGCCCCGAGGGACGATGATGCCGCGGGCCTGGCGCAGCGCGGGGGCTCGCCCGTTCCTGCTGGCGCTGCTGCTGGTGCATCTGCCGCCGGGTCGCGGCCACCGAGCCACGGGGCCCCGGGTAAGTGAGCTGCCGCCCCGGCGAGCAGGTTGCAGCCCTGCCCCGGCCCGCCGCCCCTGTCAGCGCCGCAGGTGGAGCCCCGGCCCCGGGCAGCGCCCCCGGCCCCGCTCCCCACGGCGCGCACCCCCGCAAGGGCCTCCCCCGCCCGCTTGTTAAAAGCCGGGTATGGGCTGCATGCGAGGAGTTCATACACGGGTATTAACTTGTTGGGTTTTACTGCAGGAAAACACGGGACGGGGGGAGGTTGGCAGGCTGTGCTTTTATATTGCTCGACTTGCGTTTAATGTAGTCCCTGTTCTCAGCACATAGCTTTAGGACTTTTCTTTTTTTATGCTCCCGAGCAGGGATTAAATGAATCCTTGCAATAAAGCTAGATGCCTTCAGTCCAGGCTTCTCCCGGTAGGAGTCTAGCTCTGTTTTTTTTAATCTGACAATGTTTGACTCTTACTGGGGCTGTTCATTTCACTTACAAAACTATTACATTGCTCTGGGGAAGAACCCAACATTTTTCTAAATATGGTTCTCCCAGTGAGTGAGTGTTACCACTGCAGCCCCACTACGGAGTAGCGTGAGAGTTTTCAATTATAAAGCTGCAAAACAGTAGCTGTTCTTCAGCCAATGCTGCAATGAAAGCACAGCTCTGGGGAAGTGGAAAAAAACTCACCTCTCTGTAGGCATGTTGGATGCACTGGCCATGTGCATTCTTGACCCAGCTGTCTAAAATGCTAGAAGTATATTACCTAATTAATTTAGACCATAGTTAGGCAAGACCAGAAGTCTTTGAAATCCCTACTTAGCCAAAGTATAACAACAAGGAACTTTGGTGAAATGTTCTTTTTTTTCTAGTGGAAGTGTTGTTTGACCATGATGGCTGTTAAATGCTTCTCAGAGCTGTGGAAAGCGTACAACTGGCTGCACTGATGTTGTTGTGTTCAGCTGTGCTGTGTAGCCTCTTTTATGGCCAGATGTGTAACAGCAACTGTTAGTTCTGATCTCACTAGTTCTAAGTCAGAACTGATGTGTGCCATAAATTACTGAGACCTGCTTTAAAGGATCAGGAAACACAGGGAGGCTTATGGATATATCTTTATTACCTCATATCAAGCATAAACCTCAAAATCAGAGTGATTCCAAATAGAGAGGAACTTTAAAAGTGATAAGTAAGAGTCTGGCTGGATGACGAGGGTCTTCATCAGCACCAGCATCTAGCTGCTTTAATGAAGAGCAGTTGAAACAACAAAATAAAAAAAAAATCCTGATGGTAGTGCATGATTGTACAATGAGCCTGTATACCAAACAGTTTTCATATATACTATTTTTTATACTGTACTTTACAAGGCAGTTTAATTGCTCCCTGTGCTGTGTTGTCTTGGAGTGGGAGCTACTTCAGGAGAGTGGAAAACCAAATACAAAGGACCACTGATTTACTTTTTGCTTGAAGTAAGTAAACCGACTTTGCTATTTCTTCCTTCGTGACTGGGGAGAATATCAGCTGTGAGCACTAACATCTGTAGTTCTGCTGGAAGATGTGCCTTAAGGTTTTAACTTAGTCTTTTAACTTAGGAGCTGTTAAAAAGAAAGCTGTGTATTTCCAGGATGTTGTACTTATGAAATCTGTCTTTTTGCCCCTCAAAGTATCTTGATTAAGTGTATATGAAAGTGAGAAGTTTGGTTTGCTTGGTTGCAACCAGGTTGATTGATGTAAGCCCCTGAGCTTCATCTCTTCCAGCAATTAGACGTTGCCAGTAAAATTGTCATTAGTATAAATGTGGCATACTTTATGTTCCAATAAAAACAAAAATACTTTATTACTAATTTCTTAAATAATGGCTACCATGTATGTATTTCTCATGGGGACTTGTGATCAAGAGTGTATTCCTGTCAGGAAGTCTCCCTGGCCAGGTGTCAGTGTTGCAGTTCTGGGGATCTGATCTTGTAGATGCTTAATTGCTAAGTGTGATACCTGCTCTTTTGCACTCTTTTTTGTATGGTAAGCACTAGAACTACAATATTTGCAAGCTGAAATTCTTTTAAAGGTTAACAACAGTTTTTAGTCCTAATCAGTGAATTCAAATGACCAGCAATAATGCTTGAATCAAGTTCTAGATTTTCCTCCTTGAATTTTTCTTGTTACAGTAGTGTCCTAAGATAGGCAGACAATATTCTTACTAAATACATAAGCAGAAGAGAATGGCTTGCTACTGTTTGCAGTAAATGTTGAAAAACTAGAGGTATTGAAGAGAAATAGGTGTATCTACATCCCTTATGCCAATAAGGGATGAAGCTTTCAGATTAAGTGAGTTCAGGATAATTACTTGAATACCAAGGTAAATTAAAAGTGCAGCTAGTACCTACAGGTCTGTTGAGGAACTTCTGGCTCTCAAAAGATGTGTGAAGCTTGCTGTTTCTTGTTATAGTGAAACTATGAGCAGTGATGTGAATTCCTTAGGCTTGGTGTCAGTGACTTGTAGGAAACATCTGTCTCTTGCATATATTCTGTTGCCCAATGACAGTTAATAACAGCTGTCCCAAGTGAAGCCCCATAAGAAGTCTAATATCTTGTCCTAGAAATAACTTGGAAGCCCAAGGCTGCTGTGTGACTTGCTTCCTCACTTGACAGACTCTAGTAAAGCTTCTGCTGTGTTGCACAGTCACCTGGTTGCTTCAGCTTTTGCAGCTCAGAAGAACATTGTGGGACCATACTTGAAAAATGTCTGTTTGAGGGATGCTGCCTTCTGGAAAAAGATAATCAGGCTTTATTTTCTATTCATATTATCTTCCTATTTGCCTCTTTCTCTCTGCTGGCATGAGATCTGGGGTGTGTGACAAGCCAGGTCTTGCTGTTTCCTCCCCTTCTTGAATCTAAAGCAAGAGATGGGGAGCTTGACCAGGCTGGCTCTTGCATCTCCTACTGTGTGGTGCATTTAAGCAGAATTCTTTTATAGCAGATTAAATAGATTGTGCCACTAAGCTTTGTTTTCTTCCATCTGGCCTTTGTTTTTACTAGTTCAGGGAGAGATCTGTGTTGGCCCTCTGCTTTCTGAATGTAACTCCTGACCATTGTGACAGTAATGACAAACACTAGCCCAGAGAAATGGTGGATGCTTGCAGAAGGCACACAGTGTGACTGCAGCAGTCAAAAGCTGTCCTATGAACGGGCTTGGATTTCTGGAAGACTGGGGACCTGCACCCCTCCACTGACTTCAGAGGACTAAAAGATGATAGGAAGGGAGGACAGGATAGTCACTATAACTCTTCCTAGTTCTTCATAGTTTCATGCATGAAAACATGTTGGTTGGAGATGGGGGAGGACCTTATAGTTCAGGGCTGTTGCAAAGGAAAGTAGTAAATAGTACAACTGTGAAGCTACCAACAGATTCCAGGGAATAAATTGGAGTGCCACTCCAATTTAGCATTGGGAATTTCCCGCTGCAGTTGGCTACTAGCTAGAACACCAAATAAGAATCTTGGTAAAAAGTGCTGAAAAGTCTCCTGCAGCTTTGTTCTCCCCCCTGGGAGGAGGAAGCAGCACTGCAGCTTATGCAGGAGTGGCACAAGGAGTGTGTTCTGCTCTGTGTTCACTGCAGCCCCACAGGAAGGGTTCCACAAAGCAGGTGTCTTTATGCATACCAATATTAGGAAGCCTGTGTTCTGTATGGTGGGAAGGAATTACAAAAGCACGTGTAATAAGAATATAAGGTAGAGGACTTCATACACAGAAGGTCTAGAACAGAAGAATGAACGTTAGGATGGGTTTTCAATGACTGAATTTTGTTTCTTGTTTGAGCTTAATCACCACCCTGCATTGCAAAGTCTACACTAGTAATTAGCAATTGAAGCACTTTAATGCTTTTAGATTTCTTTACCATTGGAAAGATTCATTTAATGAAGAAACAAGTACCCAAATGCAAGTCTTTAGAAAAGAGACGGGACAGTTTTGATACTCCTATGACAAACTGATGCACTGTTTCGGTTGGGTGAGGGATGTTTTTTACCCAAGTGGAAGCTCTAATTATATATGGAGCTATATTGCTTATTTCTCCTTCTCCTTGCTAACCTTTAATGTTAGCTGAATTCGTTTATGTTACTAAAGAAACTGCTCTGACTTGTGTTTTTTAAACAGTATGCAACTGTGTTGAAGAACAGGCTTAATTCTTGGGTAGAAAAGTATTAAAACATTATGTTCTTATTGGAACAGCAGGACCTGTTCTAAACAGAAAAATGCTGTAGGATTTTACTTGCTTTTTGTTGTCTTAGAGTTGCTGTTTTAACTGCCTGAGCTTCAGAGTTGGCTACAATAATATTTCTACTCATGTTAATGAGCTGTGCTGTCAATGAAAGATTTCTGGCTAGCAAAAGTTTAGGTACAGAAAAAGAAATTGCTTATGTATTTTTGCTGGTGATGGCAGCAAGCACTGTAGCTGGTGGAACACCTGCAGTGATTACCTTAGCACACTAGAGCTAGAAACTAGAAAACTAGTCCAAGAGGTTATCTTCACAGTGCAGAGCAGATGCTCTCTTGGCTTCTTTCATTTCCAGATGGCCTGAAGCAATTGGTAAGATGACTGTAAACTCATTTCAGTAGTGTAGTAGCTCTGAAATATTAATACTGCTATTTAAATATCTTAGATGTTCTTATCCTGCCATCTCAAACTAATTGTGACATTACTATGTCAAAAAAACCCCAAACAAACAAAACCCCATTTGTCTCTTACTTGGCTGGCGAATCCCAGTTCTTCTGGTGCTGGCACATCTGACAGTGCAGTTAAGTGTTACGCAATAAGCTTTATGCTAACATTAAAAGCTAAACATGGAAGCAACACAGGTGGAGCTAAAGCTGATCCCTGAAGGCTGCTGTGCTGACTGTCATACTTAAGCATCCTGTGTGACAGTGTGGTGGCTTCCTGATAGAGTCCCCTGGCAGCTGCCACGAGGTCTCTGGTACTGATGCACTATGCAGGGCCTTTTTGGCACAGCAGACCTTGAGCCAAGCTTGGTGTGCAGTGGGAGTAGTTAACTGCTTTGGTCCTCAAGTGGCACTCTGGCAGAGTAGCAGCTGTTGTGACTTGAACTGTGAAGCTTACAAGTGTAATAATTACTGTCATTGCATTGGTAGGACTCTAAGCTTCCTATGCTCTTTTGTGAGAAGCTCTTGTTTGTGAAGTACTTGCTCTAACAGGGAAGGTTGCCATTGATGTGGGTGAATCCATTCCATGCTGGAGCTTTCTGGATAAGGTGGGAGGTCAGTTTGCTTATGCAGAGAAACTACCAGGATGTAATGGGAGTGGTATGTAACTCGCTGTCTCTTTTGACTGGCTCGCATGAGCAGTTCCAACTTGTGTTCAGCAGCTTATATGTGAACCATGTGAAGCTTTCTGTGTGTGATGACTTTACTGCTTGGAGGTATGAGGAAGGAGTATTCTGGCACCAAAACCCTGACTGAGAATGCAACTTTGTGCTTTTTTTTTTTTTTTTTGTGTTGAGGGGAGGAGGCATTGCTTTGAGAGCAACAACAGGAAAGCATAGCTAGTCACACCAGGGTGTAAAGTTTTATTCAGGACAGTGAAAACCACCCACCATACAAAAGAGTTCTTTGTATACGGCCTCATGCAGGCTATCAGCAGCTCTTCAGTCTGAGAGCAGCTTCCCCAGTATAAAGCCTTACCTTGGAACCAGTCTCATGCCTCCTATACTGGATGTTTTTTTTCTCTTTATTAAAGTAGGTATGCAATTTAGGCTCCTGTGGGATGCTGCAGTAACAATATAGATAATGTTCATGGGTTTTAGAAGAGTCATGTGCTTGTTTGCTGAGGAAAACATTGCTTCATATAGTGGACCTGCACTCTGACCACTGCTATTTTTTAAAAACTTGAGGTGACAAATATGGTTATTATGGTTTTCTACAAGAACTGCTCCAAGGGAAGCTTTTGCTGTCTGAGTAGAAGTCCTTCATGCTGAAAGTGCAGCTCCTGCAGTGTGGCGGGTGACGATGGAGCAAACTGGCTTTGGTTTATGAAGGAATTCACTCTAGCCTGTGTGACACTTTCAGAGTACTCTGAAGACTGGCCTGAGCCTGACTGGATGATGCCAAGGCATCAGCAGCAGCCTGGAGTAACACCCATGGTGGAAGGCTGTTCTGTCTCCCTCACTGGAGATACTCGGTTACTGTCTGGTTGCAATCCTATGCCATGTGCTCTAAGATGACCCTGCTTGAGAAGGGAGGTGGGACCAGATGACCACCGTGGTCCCTTCCAGCCTGGCCCACTCTGTAATTGTCAGATGTTTCTGTGTGTTCTGTCCCTAGAGCAGTGGCCTAGAAGGCCCTGTAAGCCTCCAGCTGCCTGAACCCTTTGCTGGTGGTCTCCCAGCTGTAGCCTGATCAGGAGGATTTGCCTGCAGGTTGGGCTTGTGCATTTTTGCCTCCCACTAGCTTGCAGCTGGACCAGCTGCTTTTGGGTCCACTGACAGAGGTTTGCATGTGGAGTGGCACATAGCTATGCAGTGGGGAAGTGAGTGGTAGGTGTGAAATGAGAACAAACTTAAGTACTTCCCCTCAAGGTCTGTGCCTAGAGATAGGAAAATAACACTAGTTACTATAGTAACAGAGGCTGCATCATTAAGGCTGGCTCAGGGTTTTGGCAAGTAGAGTCTGGCAGCAAAGCCTAGACAAGCAACCCACCAGTGATGTTGGCAGACTCTTCATGCAGGTGGAGGAAGTCATACAGAAACTGGTGTGTGTAGGTAGATAACTTGCTCTGCCATGGGCACCTAGGCTCCCCTCTTGGGCTGGAGCCGAAGTTGTGTTGCCTCTGGATGAAGTAAATGAATGAATGTGAGCAGGGCATTTTACCTGAGTAACTGCCACAGAGGACCATACTGCTCACTGCTTGACGATAGACCCAGAGCATGTGCCAGGGTTCTGTAAACTGTCTCCTTGCCCCATACACTTTGACTTGAGTTGGCTAAGGGGAAGGTAGCAGCCTGTTTGTGTGCAACATTCCTTCTGTGCAAGGCATAGACTATTGAGATTCTGTTCTATGAATCTGTTGTGATTGGCTCTGTAGTCTACATGGCAGCCCTTGTCAGTCTGAAGTTAAATTTGATTCACTGCTGTAAGAGCATTGGCCTAATATAATTTTTCTCTACTCTGAGTCTGGTGATACATGTAATTTTCCCCTATTCAGAGTTGAAGAAACATGCTCTTTCTGTGCCACTGAGATGTTGATTAGAGCCGGGGTTGAGGGGATGATAAAAGTGAGGGCTTTCTCATGGGAGAGCCTCTGATAGAAAGAATCATAGTAAGTGGAAGGGAAGGTGTGTAGGGATAAGAAAGATGGGGAAGTAGGACAGATGAAATAACTTGTTTTTCTAAGGTTTTTCTTGGCCACTGGTCCAGTTAATGATAGTTGGAATCATATCCAGAAGGAAGTGCTGATCCTCAAATAGGGAGGAGAGGTTCCAAACACTTAGTGGGCAGATTCTGTTTCAGAGTTTCTCTTGGCCACCAGTCCTCTGTTACCATTACTTGGGTCACAGGCTAGAAGGAATGTGGAAAATGTTGTCTATCCGTGTTCTCTTCCCTGTTCCACGACTGAGAATTATCATTTGAATTGCACAGGGAAGCCATATTCTGCCTTCTGATGAACAAAATCCATTAACTTAGCTTTTATGTGTAGGCTTGTGATGCATAGAATAGTGCTTGTTCTGTAATTTCATGGAGTCCAGAATAGTTGATTAACAACTTTTTCTTTGGTTATATAGAGAACCCAAAATACAACATCATACAATCCTTCAGTTGTAATTCTAGTACTTTAGGGCTTGATGCTCCAACAAAGTAAAACAATCCAATACAGCCTTAGTGTAGAGGTAACTGTCTCAGATTCTATGTCTATTGTGGGTTGCACAAGGAGCAATGTGACCACATATGCTATGGAGGGGGAGTGAACTGGGAATCAAATAGATAAGAAAGCATCCTTAGGTGAAAACACCTGGCAGAGGTAGTGGTATCCTTTAATGTCCAGATGTACACTATCTCTAGATCTTGCTTCTGTGTGTACCATATACATGATAGTCAGAATCAGTAGTATGGTAATATTTTGTTGCAGCATAGACTCCCTTGAGTAGTATGAAGATTAAAGAACCTACTCTAGCTAGGACATCAAACCACTTCCCTTCCCATTTCTTTGAAGCAGATTTATATGCATTCTACACTTGGGCTTAAACAAATACATGGTAGAACTAGGTGCAAGTTAAGAGGTAAAAAGCCAGAAGCTCTTGGGTGTAATTTCCAAGTGGAGGATATTAAATGAGTTGGAGTTTGTGGATGCTAGCCAGATAAAGGGGTTTCTGTCTGAGCCAAGAAGCTGCTTCTGATTTGGGTCAAGTTACCATACAGAATGGTGGTAACTGTTGTTGGCTTCTGCCTGGAGTTTTGCATTTGACTTACTCCTTTGCCCTTAAAAGTAAGCAGACAAGTGTTGCAAAAGTAGATAAGCTGTGTGCAAAATTAGCTTTTAAAAATGTGTATGCATCTGGAACGCTAGAGGATTATCAACTCTAAAATTGTAGGGTAATGTGAGTTTTAATGTGTGTGCATCTCAGGCTTAGTGGAAGAAAATTACTTTTTATATAGAAATCTGTGAGACTGGTATATGTAAAATGAACAGGGGTGTTAATTCAACAATTTTTTTGCTCCACAGTTCTAGAGATTAGCTTATTTCCCTTTCTGTGTCTTAACCTCAAAGTATGTAAATCTGGAAGAACTTGATCCACCTTTTAAAATTTAAAACAATACCAGTATCTACAGCCAAGGCTTTGGAGTTCTGTCAGGTATGGGATTGGGTGTAAGTGCTGCCATATCTTCCTGCTCTTGTAGTAAACTGTAGCCAACTGGATTTTCAGTGCTTCTGCTGGTGGTGTTATTTGCCCTCAGTTAGCTGCAATGCATCTGAAATATTAAGCTAGATGAAAAAATCTGTCTGACTAGAGCTTTAACATAACTTCAGAAAGTGCTTGCCATGGGATAGGATTTCTTAAATGCACTGCACATGTGTAGAAGTCCAGGGGTTTAGTTTTTGACTGTAAGAGAATGGTGCTTCAGGCTGCTGTACCTGAAGGCCTCAGGTTATTCTAGAAGTGCTATCCTGCAGCTTTGTAGGTAAAAATCTGAAGTGATGGCCAAGTGACACTCCTTATCTGGATATGTAATACCTCATGGTGGAATAAGGTATTTATAATAAGTGATGGCTGGTGTCTATGCTACCTAACATGTCCCATGCTTTAAGGTGGTAAATGTTGAAGACTTTTGCTATGATTTTTTTTATCAGGGTTGCTATACTACTATTCCCCTGTCTTTGTCAGTGTCTATGAGCTGTCTTTCCTTCTTTACTATTGCACATGTGCAGAGAGTATTTTATGAGCAGGAATCATACCCCTAGGTCTAGGTTAGAAAGTCAAAGCTGTCTTCTATTGGCTTTATCTTGTTAGGTGCTCTGCAGAGCCAGGGATGTTCTGCTTCATAGAGTCAGCATGTTCTCTCAGTGGCAGTAACTGCTCTTGGACTCCCTTTACTTGCCCAATTTAAGCTTGAACTGTAGGAGCAGTTGTTTCAATTTCTACAGACTTGTACAAAATTGACATAATTTGCTGGATAGCATATTAGTGATTGTTAAATCCATGGTCTGGAAGTATGTCAGCCCAGATTTTTTGTTTTGGGTGCTCATCTTCAGGAGCTTCCAGGGAGCTGAGTGTTCTCTTCACAGTGAACTATCAAAGCGCTTTATGCTCCAACTTGGTGGTTGTTTTCTTTTTCTAAATTAAGGATGCTTACATCGAGATAGTCTAATTGGCTCTGAAGGAATCTGGATGTTTCTAGTTGTAGCTGTTGAAGACTTAAGTTTTCCAAGGCTGTCAGGTTTTGTCCTCTCTTCAGTTCCCCTGAAGTAACAAATGTATTAGTAGAAAAAAACCTCTGCTCTGCTGGATTTGAGCTGTCACCTAAGCTACTACCCTTCTTAAAATGTGAAGAATTGTTAAAATCTAACTGTTGGAGCTCTCCTGAACTTCCCAGCTCACTATACTATTAGTTATATATACCCTGAAATATCAGAATTAAATTTAAGGTGGCTGATAGGGCTTTAAATAACTGGACAAGGTAAACATTTACCTTTTGTTCCTAAAATAGGGTGTCTCTTAAGGGTGAATAGGACAGGGAGTGGAAAGCAGCAGTGTGAAACTTTGGCTTTTCTTGTATTTGTCTTCAGTTGTTAATGAGACTCTATAAATTTCAGGATTTTTGTTGTGAACAATGGATACCTAAAGGAGTTCCAAACTAGCTGGGTTGTGAGGAGAAGTTGAGCTTTTCTTTACCATGAAAGTGCTTCTTCACCTGAAGCACTTTGGCAGCTGTGTTGGAGCAGAAACTTGCTGTTGCTCATTAACATACTGCAGTGTGTGTTTTGCAGATTTCTAATCTGGATTTGAGCGCACCCATAGGATGAAGTATCCAAACCCATCTGCACTGTTTTGTAAAATCTGTTGGTGTGTAAACAGGTATGATGTGTAGCTGTCAGCTTTTATTCTAGGAGGATGAAGCTATCCTGGTTCGTGTGTATGTGGTTCTTGCATGACAGTAATTTAAAAAAAAAGTCAGTCCGAATTTCCAAACCAAGTTTTGCCTGTATAATCAACTTAAGAAAAACGCAGTATATCTTTGAGAACACTAGGGTCTTTTTTGATGCTGAAACTGGAACTGAGTGGGAGGAAAAAAATTCACCACACTTGAATAAATTTAAGCATTCCTAAAATGTGTCCCTCAACATTTCTGGATTTGGCCCAATTTGGGAGAAAGACAAAGACAAGCATAGTTTGAGCCCAAATATATGAGAATCGGATCTAGTTTGAATAGCTAGTGTCATAAGCAAACTAAGTTTTTAATTTTCCTGTTGGAACTCAAAGAATTTACCTAAAAGTCCTCTTAAATTTTGCTTCTAGTTCTGTTGGCAACAAAACCAAAAATGTTTCCACAGTTGCTTCACATAACTGAGGGACATTTTCTCTGGCCCCTGCTAAAGTCCCAGAATTGGGAAGAGTTCAGTAGTAGAACCTTATGCAATATGAAGAGAAAGGTTTGATTAAAAAAAAAAAAGTCAAGCAACAGTGTGCTCTTACGTGAATGACAGTCCCAAATAAAAAGTATAACTTCAGCTCTAGGCAAGTTTTTCTCAGTAGTAAAGAAGAGTGAGCTACAGAGGCATAGCCCCTCCATGTTTAAAAAAGGTAGTTATCTTACCATAGTAACTGTTCTTCCTGATAAATTTCAAATCTTCTCAGGTATCCCATGCAACTCTTAGCTCTTTTTTGCTTTTGTTAAGGGAATTTCCACATCTGACCTTAACTGGAAAGTCTACTATAACTACTTCCAAGTTAGCCTACCCATTAAGAGTTTCACCTACAGAATAGCTTCTGACTAGCTTTTCTTTTGTCTAGACTCCTGTCAAATCTGCTTCATTCTCTCTAAGATATATACTCTCTGGGTGTGCCTCTGTTCAGGCAGGGCAGTGGGAGTGGGAGAACAATTCTGAACTTGGTAGTTTTTGCTGAATTCTGCCTGAAGCCTTCCTCATGGCAAAGGTGTGTCCAATTTCAGGAATTCATACTTTTCTTTGGAATCACTGGTGCAAGTAAATCAAATTAAACCATATATATATTCCACTTGACATGTTTTCCTTCAGTTTGTTCAGCATTGATAAACTCACTTGTAAAGATATAACCAGCCTTTCAGGGCAATGATTAAATGTTGCATGTCAGAGCAAAAGCTAAAAATGACTTTCACTTCTTTCCTTGTCTTTACCTTGCATGAAACTGTGGAGAATATAAGCACTTGTATTCAGGAAGTGCCAGAAGGCTGATTATAGACGTGATGAAGTCACCTCAGATTAAGAGGACAAAATAGGGTGTTATCTTTGGCTTGTTTCTGGTTAGTATTTATTAGAAAGCAAACCTAGGGATTACCACAAACAGCCTAAGCCAAGCGTGTCAGTTCTTCAGTGGATGGTAGACTGATGTTCACGCAGATCCATGCATTTCCTAAGGCAACCAATTAGGATCAAATGAGAAGAGATAATCTTGTTAAATCTCATGCCAGTGTTCAGATGGGTAGAACTGTACTTATCTAAAATTGCTTTAGTGGGACTTGCTAGTGGCTTTTGTTTCACTAGCAGATGTTGATGTAAAAATACAAGACTCTTTTGGCATCTGTTTTATTGTGAGGTGATTGACACCAATGCTAGGCATTGTTTACACAAAACATCTGAATGTAGTCACAACTGGATTCAACAAGATACTAAGTGAAGACACTATTTATAAATGCTGAAACTGATGAAGCTGGTTTAGTTGATGACCTATACTAAATTGCAATCAGGATTTGATGGATTTGAATAGAGAAAACATCTTAAAATAGGCAAGGCACAGAGTCTGAGGAAGTGTTTCTTACCCAAAGAGCAGGGAGTACTTTCTTTTACTTCCCCAGCTCCTACCTTTTTTTTTTTTTTTTTTTTTTTTTTTTTTTTGCTAAAGCAGCTGCTGCAGTATCAACTCTAACTGAAACGCTTATCAAGCTGCTGTCCTGGCTTCTTATTCATCCTGAGCGCTTGCCTTAGAGCTTCACATCCCCAAAATGAAGGAAAAGCATCAGGAAGTTACTCCTTACTTTAGGGAGCAACGTGCCTCTATCTTAGGTATACTTTAGGGACATCTTGTTCTCAGATGGGGATTATTAGATTTTACAGCTGACTCTTGGGAAATCTTTCTAGATGTATTATAGGGCAACATCTATGTTATATCTAGTGCTGTATGCAGAGTCTGCTTGGCTTGGACAGTTTTAGTTGGACCTGCTGCTTTCAGACAGTGAGCTTGACTTTGTGGGAGGCTTCCCTTCAAATGTGATTCCTGTTTGGGGAAAGTTTTTGTGGAAATTGAGTAGATTATAAAGTCATCCCATTTTAAAGCTCAAATGGCATTGGTTCAGCAAAGCTACAAGATACTAAAGAGACAACTGTGAAGGGCTGAATGAATATCTGGCAAGTGTCTGTGTCAGTTGAAGCTTGTAATCCACTTTGGTTATTGCAATATAAACTCTTGGGCTAGAAGAGGTCAACAGTTCTGGAAAGACAAGATAGCTCTAAATCTCTGAGTTGGTGTCAGGCAATGACAGATTTAAACAGAACTGTAAATATTCACTTGCATTCACTTAATTCCTCATTCCTTCCGTTGTTTGATTAATTTACTGGTTTATTCACTTTATGCCAGGGAAATCTGCCTTTCTAGATTTCAGAGCATCCCTGTATTTCCTAAGCCTCACTGATGCTACAGTACCTCTAATGACGAGCAAGCACCAAGTTATCCACAGGGCCAAACAGCATGGGCAGTTCTTGACTGGGGTATGAGGATTGTGCCTGGAATCTGCAAACTGGAAATGGTTCTGCTTTTGTCCTTGCTTGGATGGCTGGTTGACCTTGCCCAGCTGCCAGACCCCTCCTCACTTCTTCCTATACTTCAGCAAGGGTTTTTTTTAGAGACTTCAATCTTGCAGAAAAATTTTGCTCTATCATGGCCTCTCCATGGGCTGCAGCTTCCTACAGAAAATGTTGACCAGCTCTGCTGTGGCATCCTTTCCAGGGGCTGCAGGACAATACCTGCTCCTCCGTGATTTTTTCTGTGGGCTGGAGAGGAATCTCTACTTTGGTATCTAGAGCACCTCCTTCACTGATCTTGACTGTGCTCTGGCTTCTCACTTCCTGCCCTGCTCCCCATGCCATGTGACATTTTGCCCTTTAAGTTTGCTTTCAGAGGCACTCATAGCCTGGCTGATGGGCTGGTCTTTGGCTTGCAGTGGGTGTAGTATGGAACCAGCTGTGTCCAGCACAGGGCAACCCCTGACTTCTCACAGAGACCACCTCTGCAGCTGCTACCAAAACTTTAGCAATACAGGTGGTCAGACAAGGTTCTACACCGTGAACCAGCATTGCTGCTCCTGAAATGCTGCCTTAGATTGCAAAGCTCCCAGCAGAGTTAACAATAGTTTTGCCATGCTTCTGAAAGTGCCACCAGCAAGGAGTTCACATGCCAGTCAAACTTGTTGTGCCTTTAAGTCAGCTGCTTCAATCTTTGTCAAGGCAGTGTTGGTGTCTAGGAGAGGCTCCATGTGGTTTTGCTGTGAAAGGTGACAGTACACCTAAGCAATATCAGAGAAGATGTAGTCTAGCCTAAGTTCTACTCTGTGCTTTTATTTTTTTAAGATATAGTCTCAAATTGACTGAGTACTTTAAAGTTCTATTCTCATATGAATGTAGATTTCAGGTTGATTGTGTTACTCTGTTTTTTCCATATGAATGCCTTTACCTCCAGAGCACTGCAGTTCTGTACAATTTTCAAACAGCTGCTTTGCAGGCATGTGTGGGACTTATGGGGGATGACTTTCATAGCAATGAAGGGGGAAGCCTGGTCACCTCGAAGTTCTTTGGGGTTCTAGCTTCTACACACTATAGGTGTTTCAGATCATGGCATATATGCAGGTTCTCTGGCATTGAGTTGAGTGCTCACATGAATCCCACATGAATTCAAGCACTTAAATGCTATTCATTTCTAGCTCCAGGAAGAGCCTCTGAACATTTTGATATGGCAGGGCTGTCACATCCAAATGTAAGTACTTCCCTGTTTGGAGGGGAAGAGACCACACAGTTAATGGTAAGTGCTATAACTGGTCCTGATACTGAATAATTCTGAAAAAAGACTGCCAAATACTGTATCTCCTGAAAAACTTTGACCTGGGAAACTTACACAAGCTAGTAATTTTGGTCAGCAACTATCTCCAAACAGGATAGGAATAAATATTTTTAAATTTCTAGAATCAGACAGCTTCTAGCCTTTTAATCTGGGGGTTTAAGCCTTTACCAAGTAGTTTCTCAAAGCCCCATGAAGACTAAGGTACCATAGTAATTCACAAACACTTTAAAGCACTTATGAAACTCTGTTACTTTACTTGCATTGTGTGCATCCTTTTGGCAGGATATAGTGGGAAGTACAAACTCTAACTAAAATGTAGTAATTAAAAAAAAAATTATCTGTAGAAGCACTACTGCTTGAGTTAAGGTTGTTGGCATTTAAGTGCAACAAGTTTAGTTGGGTACTCTCAAGCTGTAACAGCCTCCTGTTTCCAGGTTGTTTTTCTGCCCATAAACAATCATTTATGCTGCAAGCATTCTGTGGTCTGTGTTTCCAAGCTCATGTCCAGGCATGTTTTCTTATCCCTGACTATGGGCTGAATATGTTGCCTTGGCCTGCTGTGAGTTACAACCAGACAACTGCTGTGGCTGGACTGACCAATTTTGTCTACCAATTGTGTGGCTGGAGTTGGATTTAGTCACTTGTCTTGGTGGTCAAGTCTGGATGAAGAGCAGCTACTGAAGATGATCTAGTCAGCTCTAGCCTCCTGGTTGAAGTGCTGACATATTGTGGAAGTGGAGCACCTTTTAGAGTGCAGAGCTCTCATTATGATACTGCAATTTCTGACAGCCAGCCTCTGCTGGCTGTAGGGATGGACCATGCTGAAAATGGGCTCTTTGTTTCTAGTGGCTTGGCACCTCTAGTTATCAGGAAATTTAAAACACTTGGAAGTGTTTCAGTTGTTCCTCCTGTGCCACATACTAGTGAATTAAGTAAAGTTTACTTTTGAAATAGCTTCTAAAAGCACAGTAATTAAAAAAAATCCATGGATGCTTGCAGCTATTACCTTCGGGAGACTGGACACTCACCTTAGTGACAGAAGTGCATTTCTCCTGTTTCAGAAACCCAGTTTCTTCATTGTTCTCAAAGACTAGTTTATTAACTCATCCCACCATCCATATGCTTGTACATCACTGGATTAGAGATGTTGGTTCAGTGATAATATTTGGTATTTGGCTCTAAGTAAGAGGTGATGGCGTGACTTGGGAACAGTTAAGTGCACCAGCTGAAGTCTAGAAGTGCTAGTTATGAACTTTAATCCTGTCCTATTATATAACTCCTGTGGAAAAAGGATTTCAGCTCTGAGGTTCTGCTGCAAGTTAAGGATAAAACACTGCTTTCCTTTCCTGTACTCTTAGGAGCTGTGCTAATATAACTATGCTTCTTACCCTCTTTTCAAAGTACCGAGTTCCAAATTTTTTTTTCTGTTTGTAATACAAAGTTCTTCGTGCTGGCTTCATAGAGAAAGAAGAACTTGTGTGTACTCACCATGAGTTGATAGCTGAGAATAGGAACAAATGTTAATATTTACTAAAACCACAGTAGACCCCTTGTCCACCCAGTGTTAAAAGTTGCAGTGTTCTGTTACCATGTTCCAGCTAAGTGTTACATGCATGAGAAGTAACTTCCAACGAAGTGTAAGACAAACTATTTCTGTAGCCTTTTGGAGTAGACCAAGGCTCTCTGTGGAACTTGTTGGATAGAGATGATTAATCCCCTCTTCCTCCATGAATAGTCTTAAAGCAAGAGCAGATTTCTTTGCTAATGTGCAGTAATGAAGACCAGTTCAATGTGAGAATAGTTAGGGGCGTCTTGGCTGATTTTGGTTGAAGACTCTACTTGCACACAGGCACACTGTGCTGGCAAAACTTCCTATCTGCTCTGCACCTAGTGTAGGTCTAATTGAACACAGGGCTATCTACAAGAGTTTATCTTCTAAAAGAAAACTGTCCATCTCTCCAGCAGAGATCTGGGGTGGCTTGTATATCTCAACCTTGGCATTATAATTAGTTTTATTCTGCCACTTTTTTGGAAGCTTCCCCTGCAAACCTGGTATAGTGGTTGGTGGGTAGATCCAGATCGTTTACGTGTACTTTTGAACTCTGCAAGGATGCCCACCTTTGCCAGCAACTGTAGCCATCACTGTGATGTGATAATGGTATTGCCTGGACCTCATGAAGCTGGGCTATGACCTGGAGGTGCTTTGAACTGGCATACCTGGTCATGCTGTACTTCTGCTTAGTGAACTGCACAGTGGGATTGTACCACACTGGTTATGACGCTGCTGTGTGCTGCCCTGGGCAAACTGGTTTCAAATTGAAGGTGGAGCAGCACTTGAGGGGATGATGTGGCTCTTCAGAACATGGAAGAGTTATCCACAGTGCACTAGGAACCGAATTTTCAAGAGGTATTGGTGGATGGCTTTGGCCCCATATGTACCCTGAAAAGTCTTTGTCTGAATAGGGAAAGAAGACCAAGCCCTCAGGTGTGATAAACTAGATCTAGGCTGGCTGGGGCATGCTATTAATTTAGGCCCTTCACATCTACATTCTCTCTGCTATTAAGACCTATGGCCAACCTGTGCAAAGCTCTTGACAGCTGCTTTTTATTTTCCATTGTCAAATATTTAAGTACTTCCTCAAAATAGAAGGGTGAGATGATTCTGATGAGTGCAGGGCTTCTCTGTTCATCTGTTGCTTGTTAAATGTAAATGCAGGATCATCAGTTGCCTTCAGTTCATCTTTTTTAGGTTTGCAGCATGGAAAAGTGGAAATCTGTCATGGGTGTCTGTAAATACAGTATGCTAAAATATTGTCTGTAAGTGTGAACAACGCTCTTGATGGAAATGAGGGAAGTAGATCTGGAATTTGCAGCAATGTTGAATTTAGCTTGGAAGGAAAGAAGAGGTTATTGCTGTCTGAGGCATAGAATGCTCAGAAATCCTTTCTGTTGTCTAAATTACCAAAGAACTTGAGATGAGATGGCAAAAACTTGACCAATGTATGCAGCAGTGTGTCAATATATGGGTTAATGTGATTTCTGGCTTGATTGGGGGAATTGGCTGATGTAAGCTAAAGGCTGCAATCCTGCATGGAGGCAGTTATGATAACCATAGGATGCTTTTCACGTGGTTCTAGGCATGAGCATCCAGGGGTGATGTGATCCCTGTGGAGAGGGAACTTCGTGTAGGGGGAGCTGATGGAGAAGTCTGAGTTCCCTGTAAAAGAGGGGGCCAGGGGTGTCCCTCGCCCGGAATCCTGCCCTCTCGTGGCCCTGGCTGTGCAGGGAATGGCTGCCTTGTGACCCGGAGCACCGAGCCTGGATTTGCTGCTCGGCAGGACCGGGGATGCTGAGCACACAGCTGTGCTCTGGCAATGTGAGAGAGATGTGAGGAGGAACAATGGGGAACACTTCCCAAGTTGAATTATTAAATATTGTGGGATGCCATCCAGAAGCAAGATCTGGGGGTACTCACACCTTTGAAGTCTGTGAATAAACTCTTACTTAGAGGAGCCCACTGTGGAAGAGTGGCAGCATTCCCTTCTCTAAGAGCGTGGAGGGTAGAGCAAAGAATCAAATACTTTGATGGTAAAATGGAAAGCTAGCCAAGACAGAATTTCAGAATCACACAGTGCAGAACTGCATTAGCAGTGTAGTAAAACCTGTTTTACCTCAAACTATGTAGATAAAATGCACATCACTTTATTTACAGTGCCATGGAAGACTGTACAGGCTTGGGAACCTGGAGCAGTTGGAGGTCTATATGTGCAAGTTAGCTACAGGTGTGCTCTCTAACCTTTAGGTTAATCTCCTAAAGGAGCTGCTTAGCTTTGAATGCTGTAGCCTGTGTGCTCCCTAACACTTTATTGTTTTTTTGAAGAATAAAACTAAGGATGTTCAGTGTTTGTGTGGCTATAGAAGGTTAAAGGGTGTTTGGTTGCATAATTGGCTGTCTGTACTTGCTTACTACCAAAGGAAAACTGGTATGTGCCTTGACTGCAAGATCAAAACTGCTTTCAAGACTCTTCCTCTAAATCTGATCTTTAAATTTTCTGTGGCTTCTAGTAATGATGCATTAGTTCAACTTTCATTCAGCCCGCTGTTGGTGAAAGTTAATTAGATGCTTTAATTCCACTTGAATAGTTTGCCTGACCAATAATATAATTAATTGACCATTTGTGCCATTTAGAGGTGTAGGCATTGGTGTGCAGCATACTGATAAGGTATCTTAGAGATGGCCTTCCTGCATGCTTAGTTATGAAGTGCTTTGAACTGGAAATTGAGCAATTACCTCTGGAAGCAACTAAAAAAGGCAAGTGGAAGTTGTAGCTGGATGATAGCACTGAATGAACAGAGATTGGGTTATGCATCTGGATTTTGAAGACACTCGAGTCCCATCTGAGTGTGCTTTTGGATTGGAGGATCTCTGTTCTGGTAACTTGCTCAGGTGGTTTTAAGTTGGACAACTCCTAAACAGCTTCAACATGGTAAAAAACTGAGCCTAAAATGCAGTAAGACTTGTATTTTCTCTTTAGATTGTGTTCTTTGAAGTGGTGCTCCCCCGGTGTGTTAAGGCTTTGTACCAAGAATTGAAGGATTTAAATTCACTAGGCTTAGGATCTTTGCTCTTCAATGAGGAGTAAATCACAGGCTTGATAAGAACTTTAGGGTACCTTGTCCTATACTAATACACTGGGTGTATAATTGCCAAAATACACACCTGATGCTTATTCTCTGTTCAGTGATTTGTTTACTTCAGTAGTAAGAGAAAAATGTTTTTTGAACAAACTCAGTGTGGTGTCTCTTTTTCCTATCAAGCCTACTGCAGCTTTGAATTTCTTAGTTATAAAGTATCTAAACTTAACTTGCCACGTGGTACTTCTGTACTGCCTGGACAAGGCTGGAGGAGTTCAAGCAGGTGCTGACTGCTGTGTCCATCTGTACCAGGTAGGCCTGTTGGAATAAGAAATAGGTGAAGACAGAAACTCGTCAGACTTCTGCCCAAGTCTAGTAGCTGAATTTAGGTGAGAAAATCCTTTAAGGCTCTCAATCACTCTTTCAGCAGATCTCTGCTCCAGTAATTAAGTGTTGAATTGGAACTGTTCAGCTTCTGCTTTTATCATGGATACTACACTTGATTATGGTTGTGTGGCTGCATTTATCCAGCCAACCCTGTTTGATACTGAACTTGGTGGACATTCCTGTTCTGGATGGGGAAGAGCAATACTGAGATGGCAAAACAGTTCCTAAAGCAGGCATACAACTTCTGTAGCTTCTTTGAGCAGTTGGCTTGGGTGCATCTGCCAAAGCCTATCTGCCAAGCTGATCTACCAGAAAGGTACATGCCTGATGTGGTATTTTTAACTCTGGGCTTGTCAGCAGCTGAGTGGATTTCTTTGTGAAAGGGAATGATGTCAACAGTACTCCTACTTGAACTTCTCTTCCTGCGTAAGTATACTAAGCTGGATTGTCAACAGTGTGTGTATTGTGCCACAAATTGTAGACTGGGAGCAATCCAAAGGAATTGTCCTGAAAGGTTTCAGGAAGAACCTATGCAAGTTGTAAGCCATCTTGAGAACTAAATGCCACATCAGACTACGTACATTTTCTGTTCTTGTCTGCCCTTTTTAGATTGAGAATTTGAAGGAGGTCCTCACCTTTTTGAATGTGCTTTTCCCCATTGCTTGTTTTGGGGTGCCTTACTCTATTTCTGTTACTAGTTAAGTGGATAACTGTTTATTTTTTCTTTTGCAGAGGAGCTACCATGTGTTTCTAGACTTAGAGCTGAGAGGAAGTGCCATCACTGGAAGCAAAACCAAACTCATCCTTCATTGCCTCTCCCAGTGCTTTTTATCCCACAGGTTAGTTAGGTAATAGGAAAGAACAGTGCCTGGATCTTGTGTTGTGCTAACCTCAGCGGGTACTCCTTTGAGATCCTAAATGGCACTTGGCTCTGCTGTATTTGTGTTGGTGCCCTGTTTACACTTAGCTTGCCCCAGAGGTGGGAAAGAGAAGGCAGGAATGTCAAGTACTTCAACTTGCCAGAGGATGTCTGTGATTAGGTAACTTAAGAGGATTTTCAAGTCTTTCAAACAAGGAATAAACATGTCAAATGTGATGTAAAGCTCCAGAGTCTTACATGGATGCTCTCTTTGTCAAAATTGGAGCATCAGGGTAGTGTTGAATTTCTAGTTTTGAGCGGTCTCCTGTGATGGGGAAGGTACCAGCTGTTGTCAGAAGGGCAAACAGGCCACAGCTGTAATTGCTCAGACGTAGAAGAAGAGAGCTCTGAGGTGTAAGGAGTTAACTACATGCTACACCTGACCACAGTGCTGCATTATCTACTCCTTTCTTGGATGTGCTTTTAGTGAGTAACTATGAACATGACTGGAGGCTGAGGGAGAACAGCTTTCCAGGCATTAAATGCCTGAAAAATGGTGGTAGGTTGTGCTCTCTTTTTATCTTTTCTACTAGCTTGTATCCGGTTGCATTTGATGGGATCCTAGTCATTCCTGTTCCTAAGTAGGACCTCAAATTGTTCTTGTTCAAGTAATGCACAGCGCCTAAGAGAATTCCTGCCTGAAAGCTCAAATGAGCAAAAAATGTTTAGAGTGTTTTTGTGTCTGTGTTGGCTTGGAAACTGCAGAGGAGAAACTCTGCCAGTCTCATTCCTGTAGTCTGGTAAAACTTGGAATAAGATATACTAGGAGGTCTGGTTTGTCCTCACTTCAAATTTAGGAGCGGGAATGTTCTCTAGGAAAAACTGCTTCTCCACATAATCACAAAAGCATCTCATGCTTTCTAATAAATCTGAACTTGATAAAGATGCTGATGTAAGTAAGCACGGTCCTTTGTAATTTAGAGAGAAAATGAAGGTTTTTGCACAGATAGAAAATGCATATCAGGGGTGAAGGCTGGTGTCTGAGAGAACTGGAGGATTAGTATCTACTGAAGCCACTGGCTATATTGGGAAAGGGAGAAATGCTCCCCTCCTCATTCTTCTCACCCTCAAGCCTAACTGGTGCATAAAGCTTTGCCTGCAGGCAGTCCCACACTGGTGCCTTGAGACTGGTTTGTAGCCTCTGAGATAGCAATGCCTTAGAGTGGAAGCATGGATGTCTGTCCCTCCCTGTTTCTTCTGCAGGATGTTACTGGGAACACCATTTCCATTGCATGAGTATGCAGCAAAGCTCGTTCACTCAGAGGTGCTGGTTAGTCCAGGGACAGGCTATTATTGTGGAGCTTGCCCTTCTCCTCCATGCCACAGAGCCCCAGTGCAAGGAGTAGGCCTGCAGAATGGCAGGAGATGACTTGGCCATCTTGTCTGGATGATGCAGCTTGTAGGCTATCAGCTGAAGAATTATTATGCCTGAGATGGCAGTAGTCTCTCCCTGTTTTCTGTAATCCTCGGTTATTTTGGGCTACCTATTTATAGACACTGGGTGTCTAAAACAGAATTCATGCTAATTGATGTATTGATTTGCTGCAGAAGGACATGCTTGCTTTGTAAGCATTCCTACAGAGGGGAAGAAGTTTAGAGCTAGAAGAGAGATACTATCTGTGAGCTGCCTTGGCACTAGATGTGCTGTCCTCACTGCTTCTAAAACATCTCAGAAGGAAAAAGGCTTATTTTTGGCCTTGTTTCCTTTTTATTGTAAAATGCAAGAGGCTAAATCTTAAAAGATTGTGGACAAGGACTTGGACTGAGGCTCAAGCAGATAGAGATCACTGCTGATAAACCATATATGGGTTGGCTAGAGACGAGTTGTTAAAAAACCCTTTGCAGTGGGCATTGTTTGGAAAACTTCATACAGACTTTATAAAGATCTTCATAGTTGAATTCTGTGACTCTTTTACTGGGCTTGCATTTGACTCCTTCCTTTGCCATTTTGCCTGCTGTCTTTTAAATCTCTCCCAGTATCTTTCCTGATGTTCAGTTTCTTTTTGCTGCAAGTTCTCTTTGCAGGTATGATACTTTTTCCTTAAAGCAGAGTTGAAGCTCCCTGCCTTTGTAGGCTTGGGTACCAAGTTGGTGCCACATATTATCACCGTGTAAAAGAATTCTTAAGATAGTAAAAAGTTATAGGTGTTTCAGCTTTATTAACAGTTTAATTTCTTTAAGAATAAATAACTTGCCTTTCTCAGGCAACATTTCTCCATTCTTCTTGGAAGGAGAATTTAAGCTTAGCAAGCTGAAGAGGTCAGTGGACTCAAGAATCCCAATTCCATGTGGTTAGGAAACAGATATTCTTCCAGCACCTGAACCCAGTGCAGACAGTTTAGATTATGGGAGGAATTCTAGAGGTTAGTGAATGGTTCTGCTCATGATGAATGTAAAAATAAGTTCTCTCACAAACAAGTTGTTGAAAAAACCTCGAGCTGATTCCTTTATTAAAAAGGCACAGGGAATTGTCCCATTCAACTATCTACTGTCTTCTGACTACTAGTTTAATTCTTGGATATGTGACACTACAAAAATGAGGGTAACTTCTGCATTTGGAAAAATATGCTTTGCATACATGGACATTGCATAAAGGTAATAGAAATACGTAGCTGAGTAGTCAGAACATCTGTGAATAAAGTTATTGTAGGAGCTTATCAAATGTTTATTAGGTACCTCAAAACAGACCTTAAGTGATATTTCTGCAGTGGAAGTGTGGTATATATTTGTGGGGGACAGTTAGCTGTGGCTCTAGCATCCTGTATTCCAGTTAGTGAAACTAGACTGTGATTGTAAAAAGCAGTGTGTTCAGAATTGTGGTGCTGCTGCTTTTGATAGGCTGGTGCTGATCAAAGGGGTGGAAGAATATCTGGTTTTTGGCGCTCATGGGAAGAAGAATGATTGGTGTAAGCCTGAAAGGGGTAAACTTTATCAGAAAATACTGTTATGCTGGGGACATGATTTTCAGTAGAAAATGGAGTGAGATGCTCAGGGACAAGGTGACAAGTCTTAAGTCAGTAAGCTAGCTAGAGTGAACCTTCCAGGCAGGTCCCTAATTATAGATTGCCTGCATGAATCCATGACTAGCCTTTGCTATGGATATTGACTCCATGTTTTGAGGAATCCTGGCTAAGTACTGAGAAGAAGATGAGCAGTTCCAGTATCTGGTTATGAATCTATCACATGGCACTGTTGTGAGGAATAGTGCTACTCCAAACCAGCAATAATCTCTTTCTACCTGAACTATTTAATAGTAGTGGGAAGAATTTTATCTGAAAATAATGTTTGTCATGGGCGGTCTCTGCCGCTAAAGATGACTCATGCTTTTAGAAAAAAAGATGAGGAAAGAATAGGATGGGGTTGTCTTTCCTATGTAGTTATTATGTGCCTAATAAATTTGACCAATAATTTGGGTTAATTGCTACCCAAATTATGGTAATTGCAAAGGCCAGGTGATTTATGTGTCCTCCAATAAGAGCAACCTCCTGGTTTTGAGCTAAAAAGGAGTCTTTTGGCTCTTTTTCCTTGCAGAATGCTGTTTTGGTGGAAGTACACTATTTCTGCCTCTTTGAGTTGAAATAAATTCTGGCTAAGAGCTTTCTTCTGTATAGAAATATTAGAATAAGAGCTGCTGCCATTTTACAGAATTGTCAGGTCCTTGAACATTCCTGGGAAAGCAAAAGTAATCGTCTTCTAACAAAAATCTCATCTCTAAGTTCACATACTGAGTTTCTGTGAGGATGCTGTTTTCATTCCTTGGTTTGACCTCTTCCCAGTTCAAGCTAAACCTCTTTTTATTAGTACTTAGTCACCTGAAGCATTACACACCTTCAGAGCATGCCAGTTCAGAGAACTGACTTGAAGAAAATTGTTTGGGGCAAGTGTTACTATCACAAGGTGACCTGTGTTTTGGGGCAACCAGGCACGCCAGCTTTGCTTCGTGCTCTTTAGCAATTCATTTAGTAACAGGCTTTTAAAGATTCATACTTACATTCTGGCACTTCTGTAAAAGCTTCTTTCTATGTTTAAGGATACATATATATATGCAGGTTCTGCTTCAGGCTTTCTCATGGTAGTTAACTCCTAGACCTAGTCCATTTGTTGAGTGCAAACCCGGAGTTTATCTGATTTAGAGAACTTTAAGTGATTCCATTTTAAGAAAAATTCTCAGATGAAAATACCTCTCTGATGCAGTCCTCACACTCTGTAATGGAATCTACTTCTGGGTATGAGCATGAAGAATGGTGGAAAAAAGCAAGGGATATAAATCTGTATTGTAGCCAAAAGCTGCTCTCAACCTCTTTGCGTGCAAACTTCAGGCTTTCCTTCCTTGAACCTTGTTCACAGGTGTTCAAAATCTGGCTCTGCTTTTACCTCCTAAAGTGTTCCCTCCCTTTTACCTAGGGGTTAATGATGACTAAATTTTATTGCAAACTTCTTAGAAAGAAGTTTGTGTTGGGCTCTGCTTACTAATGAAGGAATTCCAGTGAGGGAAGGGAAGAAGGAAGCTCCTTGGCTGAGCCTCACAGACAGACTTTGAAATTGCAGTAAATCCTAGTCCTATGTGAACCCTAACATACTTGTACTCTTAGCAGGCTCTGGTGACACAGGAATCCAGCTGAATCCAGTGAGTGGAGTCTCTGCAGGGCAGCTTAACACTGTTTTCTGATGATTTGTGTTTTCTTAAGGATAATTCAAGTTCGCATTTTTTTCATGTTCTTTTCAATTCTGCTTTCATTTTGGGTAATTCTAATGTTTTCTTGACACTGTCTTGATATCCAGGTGTAACTGTAGTGGGGTACTTCTAAAAATCTTTGCAAGAAACAAAGCTACTGATTCACTGCCCTGTGGCCAACAACTCTGTGTCATCCAAGGGCGTGTTAGTAACCAGAAACTAGGCTACACTTACCTTTCTCTCTCACTGAAAACTAATAGGAATAAAATCTCAGATTTCAAGATGTAAAATAGGTCATCTGGCTTGATTGATCAAAAACTTGCCAACATTGAACTGACTTATTTCTGTGTAGTCTGGAGTCAGAAGTACTGGAAGACAAAGGAATATGGTGGTACTTGAGCTGTAACCAGTAACAGAGGGTTGGGGATAAAAATAGCATCCAGTGATAGAGCTGAATTATTGAGTATAATTAGGGTGTTTGAGGGACTAATTAATAACTTTCTCCTTCTGTTTGAATTCTAAATGAGAAGCTGGCTAGTGAAATTGTTTGGGTTTGTAACGGGGAGAAGAGGAAGGCCTAGCAAGCTGCAGAAGTTCAGATGAAAGTGGAGGACCTAGAACGGTGATGAGGGATAGAAGTCTGGCATGCAAATAAAAATAAACATGGGGAGAAGATGCTTGGTGCAGGAGCTGGTAACAATATTTGTCTATGTAAGATGTTAATGTAATTGCTAGAGGGAAAATTTATTTCCAGAGTCAGTACAGAGTGGTCTTTCTGTGTGAGCTGGCAGATTTCAGCTGGGAGGATCAGAGATGACTCTTCTTCATTTTATTAGTTTCCTCAAAGGTTTCAGTGTTTTCCAATTAGGCACTGAAAGAGAGCAGATGAAATATATAAGAACTGTCTGAATCTTGAAAGGATTGGAATTTAAAAGGAGCAAAGACCAAGTATGAGCAAGTAAGAGTGAGGAAAGGGAAGTATCTAGTTGCAAGGAGACTTGAGTGGAGAAACGAGTGGAGCAAACAGTCATGGCAGAATCAGGATTGACAAGGATAAGCAACTTGATTCAGTCTGGAATCTTTACTGGTGCCTCCATCTTTAAGGTCCAGGAAGCCTTATAGCAAGGTGACACACAGCCATTTCTCATTTACTGATTAACCACTTTTAATGAAACTGTCACTTGGAAGTTCTTAAACCCAGATATTTTTTTCCTTGGGTCACAGTAGACCTAAACTGACCTAGTACCTGCTTGGAATCCTATTAACATAAAATCATTTTTTCTTAACTCTTCCCTTCCTATTTGTAGAGCTGGATTTCCTTACATTTCTTAAAGTTGATTACTCTGCCAATTATCTCTTGCCTCCTGGTATAGAATAAAAAACTTGTAAATAGTGGAATGATACCTGATTCAGCATGTCAAGATTTTTTTTTTTATGAAACTAGGATTTAGCCCTGTTTGCTAAGACAGCTAGTGTCTGGGATAACTATTCTGCTTGAAGAGTTCCCAGACTCAGGGGAGAGGAGAAGAGAGAGGCCCTTTGCACCAGAACAGGCTCCTCCTCAGCCAGAAGCCTGCTGAGAATAGTCTTGCTAATATTTATATAGTTCTGAGCTGCATTTTGGGCAGTGCATGGCAATCACCACAATCTAGGCCTTCATTATTGCCATCTATCTGCCTATTTTTAAATAAACCTCAACTGAGGCATGCAGCACTTTATAGTAACTAGAGCTCTTCTGAGGCTTACATGTGAGCAGAGTGAGGGTATGTAATTTGTTGTTGTTGTCTTGGATGAAGAAAAATGCATGGTGTAATTCTTGCATGGGTGGCTGCAGGTGTATGGGGAGAAGTGATTGCTACTCTTCATCTCCCTTGTTCCTACCAATGCCTGCCTGCTATCCCTCCAAGCACTATAGTATTGCATGAGCAGTAAGCAGCCTAATCTTGAGCTGTGCTGTTCAGTGATAAGGCAAGTCCTGCTTCTTCTGACCCTTTCTGCTCGTGTCACTTCTTCCTGGGATCATTGTATTGGCCACAGTCCAGGCTGCTGTGAAGGTGGGCAATATCCTCCAGTGAGAGGAGGAGCCTCAATTATTTTGGTCAGGAAAGCAAATGTCTTCAGATGAAATTGGCCCAGTAGCCTCTTAAGCTATGGAATGCATAAAGAAAGAAAGGAAACTGCTTAACCCTTTACAGAATCTCATTGTACTCTTCTAGATGTGGTGATGGTGTGAGTACTACTTACTCTTCATAGGGTGAAGCAGTCACAAAGCTGTATGTGGAAGCTGGTATCACAGCTTGCTTTTAGTCTGCCGACTAAGAATATCAGTTTGGTCTTTGTCCACTGTGAGAAGCCTGACCAGTAAGCCTGAGTATGTGTTTGTACTGAGGCCAGGTCTTAGACCAGACGGAAAGAGATCCAGAAAATCTGAGGAATCCAGATAAAACCGCAGATGTTTTCCCATAGCTTTTTCAATAACATGCCCTGAAAAGGAAGATGAGAGACTGCAATAATCTTGCCAATTATCTGTGTCAAAGATTTATTGTGCAAAGGTCTCATATTTGCTTATATTAAGACTGATATCCTGCTCCCTTCAGGGAGGCAGACAGCAAAAATAGACTGATATGTATATTAGAAATTTTTTAGCTTCCACTGGAGAGATGCACAAATCCTAGCACAAAGTTGGCTGAGCACTTCCAGAACCCCAGTAAAGTGCAACTGGAGGAGAGTTAACCTGAAGAATGCTGTGTGAATTTGGACTAGAGATGGCTACTTGTATGGAATGCTCTTAGTCCTCAACAGAACAACTCGTATATGAAAATACTAAAAAAGATACTGATGATAACCAAAGATATCCAAGCCCACTGGCTTGGATAGCTTTTAACTGCAAGGGGCTTGATGAAAATAAAAGTTAGCTTCACTTTTGTTTAAAGTGAAATACTGTAGAACTGGAAATACTCAAAACTTATTTCCCTAGAAAATCAGGAAAGCATGTGTCTGCTTTTAGCAGTAAGGAAGCAGGATGAGTATTCTGCAGCTCCTCACCAAAAGTATGAAAAATAGTTCAGTGTAGCTAGAATAGCCCTTACTGCAGCTTGAAAGTAAACACACTAAAATAAACAGTTCTATAGTACAAAATGTTGTGAAAAAGCTGTCAACCTGAGAGTGAGCAGCCTGTATTAAGATTACGAATACCTTTCTTCTTGGATGTGGGGGTTAAATGTATGTAATAACACTGTGGGAAGGAAGGGAAGTGCTTTGGTGGAAAAGGAATTTTCTATCTTGCTGGGGAAACTCATATCAACAGCATCAAGATACCTGTAAATATTTTTTCTTTTGAAGATACCACTGTCCTTGCTTCCCATTCTACATAATAAAACTGCAGACCTCAGAGCGGCCACCTGACAGCTTAGAGATGTTTCCCCCTCCTAGAAGAAAGACACTGAAGGGCTGAAGTGTGTCCAGAGAATGGCAATGAAGCTGAGGAAGGTTCTTGAGCTCAAGTCTGAGGAGCAGCTGAGGCAACTGGGGTTGTTTAGCCTGGAGAAAAGGAGGCTCAGGGTGACCTTATTCTCTCTAAACTCCCTGAAAAGAGGATGTAGCCAGGTGGTGGTTGGTCTCTTTTTTTTCAGGTAGCAAGTGACAGCACAAAAGGAAATGGCCTAAAGTTGCACCAGGGGAGGCTTAGATTGGATATTAGGAAAAATGTTTTCACTGAAATTGTTGCCAAGTATTGGAACAGGCTGCCCAGGGAAGTGGTTGAGTTACCATCCCTGGAGGCATTTAAAAGATGTGTAGCTATGGTGTTTAGGGACATGGTTTGGTGGAGAACTTGGCAGTGCTGGGTTAATGGTTGGACTTGATTATAGAGGTCTTTTCCAAACCAAATGATTCTGTTCTATGATTCCTTGTAGAGCTCAGCAGGAGAGGTTCTGCTGGGAACATCATACCAACCACATCTGTCACTTCAGTATGGAAAATATGCCTGACCTGTGTAAACAGATTTTCCATGTAAAAGCAGGTTTTCATGCTAGTATGTAGTAATATTGCTGGGTAGTTCAGCAGTAATGATGAAATGCAACATCTTACTCCCAAGCTATTGGAAGGCATGTGAATTGTACTTGAACAGTGTGGAAAATCTCACACACTAACAACTTATTAGTTTGAAGTGTGTTGCCTAGTTTGTTTCTTCAGTGAATGGCAGTGCTGTAGAGATGCTTGACCTGTTTTGCTTTCCTCTCAAAGCTCAGCAGTCAGCACCTAGGTTACTGCTACAATTTCTAAGAAAGGCACAAGTAATTACTGTAAAAAAATCCTGTCTGCAGAAATTGGAAAGTATATTTATGCTTCTGAATGTTTGTTCTGTCACTGACAGGTGATGGCATTAGAGCTAGCCATGGTGCCACTAACAAGGGTCCTTCCTTCTTGCCTCACACAAGTGTTTTATCATAGAAGTGTTTCTCTGTAGCACTTCCAGCTCCTGAAGCAACCAGTTCATGCATCTTGTCTGTAATGGAAAGGTTTCTATTGTATTTTTAGACTGTCATATTAACTGCCTATTTTTTTGAGGCAGGAGCAGAGAGCAGAGAATTACTTTCATACTAGCAGAACAGAAATTCCTATCTTGGAGCTTTTGTGCACAGCAGCTTCTTCAATTTGTGATCCAGAAAGATTCTGTGCTGTCCCAAAAGGCTATAACTGCCTGACAGTCCAAGGAAGCATTGTCCAGCACTTTGTTCACATGGCTAAACTCTGGATGGCTACGCCTACAAAACTGAGGGAAGCATTTAGTTTAAATGTAAGTTGAAAGATGAGAATTACTTTTAAATGCTGTAAAATACAATACAAGCAGAACTACAGAATGAAGTAATGAAACAATGAATCTTTCCCTTAGGGAGTTGGGAGGAAAAGTTTATTTTTTTCTGACTTTTGACAAGAGTTTCATTTCTGTTTTGTATTTCCTTTCCTGATTCTTTCCCTCTTGGTCTAAATTCCTACTGGCAGACTTTTTTTCTTGCTTAGCAGGATTGGGTTATTTCACTCTGAATTTAAAACTTGCCTTGCATTTAATGTATCTGAGTCACTGTGGAATACACCAAGGTGAGTTTGGCACTTGAAGAAGTGAGTATTAAGCCAAGCCTGGGATCCTTCTGATGTCAACAGCATCCTACTGAAGAGCTGTTTTGAGGACTCACTGCAGGCCTGCTTAAGCAAGAGTTAAGATTTCTAAATGGTGCTTCTAAAAGTTATCATCTTGTATAAAGCTGAGTCTCTGAAACTACTTTTCTGTAGGTCAGATGCATATAATCTTAATGTCAAATAACTGCATGTATTGGTAGGTGGACATCACTACTGCAGTGATTTGTAGGGGGAGTAGTACTTCACGGCAATTAACTGAATAGTTAATTTATCTATTAACTGAACAGTTCACTTCTGGTATGGAGAATATGTCTTTATTGTTGCCTCTTAATCTATAGACTAGAAGTCCAGGGATAACACATCCTCTGTGATGGAAAACCCTTTATATTAACAGTACTGGAACAATAATGTTAGTAATAAATGTAAGAGAGCTGCTTCTGCTTTCACAAGCTACTCTGTATTTAATAAGAGTACATAATATTATGTATGAAAAGGTGAAATTCCAGTCTTTTCTTCAGTTTTGCTGTCTCTGACACTTCAGAGGAATAGGGACAACTTCCTTTATTACTCTGTATAGCTTTGAGGCCTGTGGGCTGTGAAGGCTATTACTCTGTATAGCTGATTAGGCCAGAACTAAACATCTCTCTGGAGATGGCAAGGTAGGTCTGTTGAAGGAGACATGACAGTTCTGTCCCCACACAGTGCTTCAGAAGCTTTGGCACTGGAGTGCTGGTGATAATACATGTGAAGCTGCATGAAATGGGGAGAAGCTCCTGATGCAACCATCTTCAGTTAAGAA
Organism: Sturnus vulgaris; assembly: GCF_052056855.1. Lineage (NCBI taxonomy): Eukaryota > Metazoa > Chordata > Aves > Passeriformes > Sturnidae > Sturnus > Sturnus vulgaris. The sequence goes on along the minus strand of NC_142248.1, from coordinate 14,298,281 downwards.
TTGTCTTTGGATCATAAAGGGATAAGAACAGAGTTAAAGAAAGTGAACCCTTGAGTGTTCTCAGTACCTCCTTTTTTAACATCCCTTCTGTGCAATGGAATTTCAGACTTGGCATTCATTTACTATGCGTCTCCTGATGGGTAGCCAGCTCTTGATAGGTTTTGAACTAATGAGATCAGTTATTTCTAATATCTAATTCTTGGTTCTGCTGTTGGCAGCAGTTATACCAAACATGATGAAGGCTGGATGCCAGCTTTGATTTGAATGCCTCTTTCAGCATTTTTGAGGAATTATTTAGGGACCAAAGTTCGTAGAGCTATTGAGTTTCAGTGGGTGGCATTCTCCATTCTGGAAGTTCTACAAGGATGAATAATTTGTGATGGAAGAAGTGCCTTTGTATAGTTTTATTTCCATTGGAGCTTAACCATGAAGATGTGGCTGCCAAACTGTGTTGGTAAACTGTGGTCAATCATCATGTCTCTTTATGAGATTATCTTCTAGCAGAATAGAGCAATTCCAGAGGTGGTGGTGGTCATCATACACCTGCTTTGTCTACAGTAAGAGTGTCTAATACATATGGTTGTGGTGTAGACTAGAAAGTGGGAAAAGGCTATCTGGCTTGAGGTAAACTCAGTTGTATCTGTCTTGCTGTGAGTACTTACATAAATACTTACATACACTTACCTTGTGTGCGTGCCAAAGGGAATGGTACCTATGTAGGAGAGAGTGTTCAGGAGGTTATGAAGCCATCTTTGGTAAGACTTGATATCTGCTTTTTGCAGTGGGCAATCTCTGGCATGGCTAGAAACTTTTGTCTTACTGGGAAGAAAGGTTTATGGGAGGAGAAAATGTCATTTTTGTCTTGCTAGTTTGAGGTATTTTGAAAGCTTATCAATTAACTTGGTGATTCCACTTAGAGTAGGTGTCCACTCTTCAGCAATAACACTGTGCAAGTAAAGGGCAAAGTACTTTGAGTTGTTGAGAGAAAGACAGCATGAGAAGGTGCTTAAGAGAAGGAGGTCTGGATGAATTGATGTCAGGTGATGAAGACAAATTTTAGCACCTTTGAATTTAAAAGGAAGCCCTTTATACCTGTCAGGGTACTGATGGAAAATCAGGAGAGAATTTGTATTTCATCAAACAGCTTGTTCATTTAAGAATGCTTCAGCAAAACTTACCCAGCAGACATGCTTGCAGTTTATGTGTAACCCCACAGAACTTAACAAAGACTCATATGAAAAGCTTATATCAAGACTATTCCAGTACTCCAAGCTCTTGCAAATGGGGAAGAACAATTCCTAGGCTGACTGCATAGCCAGTCCTGCTAAAAGTAGTACAAGAGGGAAAATAGGCTCAAGAAAGTATTATTTCACAGCCACTTTCTGCAAGTGGCTAGACTTCCCATGCTAGTGCACAGAACTCTACGAATCCTGGAACTGACTTTTAGTGATTTATACAGTGCAGGGTAAGAAAGTATGTACTTCAGTCTCCATGGTTTGAGAGAACTGGGGCCAAGAGGGAATAGTCTGTGCAATGGTTTGAAGCATTCAGTATGCTCATGTTTGGGTAAGCATGGGGATTACTCTTCATGGAAATCTTGTTTGAGTTACTGTCCTTTGTTGAAGTATACACCTGGTATTACTTCAACCCTTCTGCTTTTCTGAGAGCTGCTTTTGAGAAAAACATATCCCATTACAATGGAATAGCTGACTTCTCACCTAGTGACAGCACGAAGTTGTAATCCTGCTACATTTGCTAGTGGAGAGCAACAGCTTCAACTATCATTATGACAGATTAAAGTAGGGGATATAGTTTACTGAGAGATTAACTTGGCATAAGGTATACAGTAGGATGTTTTGGGTTTGTTTTTCTAGTTATGCTGAATAAGCATAGGATTCCTTAAACTGGAAAAACCGGATGGTATTATTAAACGTTACAATTTAGTGAAGACAAGATTCCACAATTTTATATTATTGGAAGTTTTGCTGTTACTGTCTTGGGACAAGAAGTTCGTTGCCTGACTGTTCAAACATTTGGATTTTCTATCTGGTTCAACACGTATAGTAGCAAAGGTAAAGAGAAGAAATAGTCCAAGTTAAACATACCTTTTCTTGTCAATGTGTCTGACGAATTAAATTTAATCTTAAATTTGTTCTAGCCTTACATGTTACCTTGGCTGCAGAAATACTCTGAGTAGGAGAGTGAGTTTTGACAGAAACTGAAGTAATTACTTCAAATAAATTAAATCAGTCTCTACCTTAATACTGCCAGGCTTACTAGAAAGATTTAGAAATTGTGTGTTAGAAATGTGAGACTTAAAATGAAGTTTCTGTTTCGTGTTTAAGTTTTGGTTTCCTCCTCTCTTCAGATGATTGGTGTACTGAACTTATGAGATGCATAAACCTGTGACTTACAAAACTGAAGTTGGATTTTATGAAGGCGATACAGGCATGTGGATATAAAAATTGTGTGGGAGAAGGGATTATTTTAAAATACGAAATGAATTTCTTGTCCCTGGAGTCTCTGGCATTTTCTTTCTCACAAGTAAATGTAGTTAAGCACTTTCATAAACTTGCATGTCAAAAGCAAAAAGAGAAAATTTTCCAAGTTCACTCTCTGACTGCAATGACTTTTTTTATCTATGAACAACAAAATCACAACAAGGAAAACCCAGAGTGCTGCTCTGAGATAAAGTGCAATTCTAAGGGTTTCTCTGAAACCTTTGGTGGGCTTTTCTCCCAAACCTTTGGTGGAGACTTCAAATACTCCATTAGGCATCTTCTCTGGATCTAGTACCTCATCTTCTAAAAACAGAATGCAGCTGCTGCATCATGTTTAGGGATCAGTTGGCAAAGAAAACAAAAGTATTATTTCTTAGCTAAATGTCATCAGATGAAGTGTATACTTAAGTGCTGCTCTTCATTCTAGTGGCTTACACAAAGCAAGGATTCCAGGAGGATAGTATGAGGGAAGGAAAAATCACTGTAGAAAATGAGGTTTCTAGCCTGTAAGAGCAAATGCAAATCTAGAGTTTGCTGGCTTTGCAGTGTGATCCCATACATTTGCTCAGCCTTTACCATCCTCAAGCACAGGCTCTGTGCTTTGAACACATTCTTGTTTGCACAGCTGGAGGCTTGGGGTTGAAACGTGGTGCTTTAACTTAGGCTAGACTCTTCACTTTGCAGGAGGGGTGACTCAAGAAATGAAAGTACTGCAATATCTTTCTTGTAAGTACCTTCTGCTGGGCAGAAGTGCCCATCTGAAATTTGTTGGGAAAGCCTTAAGTCTTGGTATAAAACTGTAGGATACTTAAAAACCCCACCCAAGGAACTTCTTAAGATGCAGAACTTTGAGAACCTTTGTCTTTAAAAAGTTGTCCAGGTGCCAGTGAAGTACAAACTTGTGAGCATTTCCAAAAGGGGTGTATTAAAATAAATCAATCTCTTCCTTCCCCTGCCCTAAAACACATGACAACCTTCCCAGGAAGCTCACTTCAAAAGCCTTTTTTCACTTGCTAGATTCTGAGGCTGTGTGAGTGCTTTCAGGACAGAGGCTGGACAGCTGTTGGGAGTTTGGTGGCTTTGGCTGGGTGATATCTTTCTACACATGTAAGATGCAAAAGAGATTTTGCATCTCTCTCCTGAGATTTTAAGACTTTCAAATTTTTGTCTTTGTATTCCTAGAAATGAGGCATTTTGGGTCTCTGGCTCAGAACAGGATCTCTGACCCCTGTGAAACCTGCTAGGCTTATGGTTCCATGGCTTGGACTTGGCTGAAGTCCAAAACCAGTGGTTGAAATTGGAGTGCTTGTGCCCTGTAGGCAACCTGCCATGGGGCTGAGAGTCTAGCCATGATTAAAACTGGAACTTGGCTCCAGTTCTGCCTCCAGAATGGCTGGTTGCACCAGTTTGGAGCCTGAAACCAAGGCATAAAAATGTGAAATGTTTCTTTCCAACAGCAACAAAAATGTCGAGAAGTTTATAGTCTCCCTTAATGTGTAAAATGGTATGGTTTTCCTGGGGAATTCTCTCTGGGAAGGACTTGCTCATTTGTACTTAAGTCAGGCCAGTCTAAGTACTTTGACTAATGAGTGGGTGATCTGTGCCATATGAATATACCTAGATGAATCACATTTTCCCAAGCGTTCTAAGGGTCCTCAAACTTGAAATCTGCCAAAACAGGAGTGAAGTATTGCGTGTGCTGTTTTGTCTATCTCGGTTTTGTTAGGCGGCAGCACTCTGCAGTCCTCATCTGAAGTGAAGCTGCTAAATAGCAGAGGCACCTCTGTTTTGATCTGTAGTGAACTCTAGATTTGTTTCTCAATAGATTTCCACTTTCTCACGTTCATATCATTTGTGTCCCTTGCTCCCTCTTTTCCCTGAAGCCTTGCTAAGGCATGTTACTGTGGTACTACAATGCCTTGGCCATTTCTCGTTACTTCCATCACAAAAGGCTGTGCTGTTCTGTTTGTGCTTATAATGTACCCAGATGGTGAATAGAATGAGTGACCACCAAGCTCATTTTCACTTGTGGGGTCAGACCTTTTTCTGCTAAATAACACAAGTGTTCCCAGCTGCTGTGCAGCTGCAGGGAGTCTGCTTTCCTTCACAGGCATTAAAAACCCTTTAATCAGTGTTTGTTGTTTGTCAGCAGTGGTGTTGAGGTGTGGAGAAAAAGAACAGATATGCTTTGTTGGCAAAGTTAACTTCATTCTGACCTCTTATCTTTCCTTTTTCTTTTCAACTCTGAAGAAGCAGAAAGCAGTTTGGGAAGTGGTTTCTGCAAGCACCTGTGTAAATGTATTTGCTAAAGGAGGAGGTTTGTGTCCTTATACAGATAGAACATTTGACATAAAAAGATGCTCTGAGAGCTGCATTGAAGTGGAAACTTTAGGGCAGGGACTCAAACTGGCTGGAATAGGTACTGTGCAGACTCACTTAGTGTAAATAAATGGTACGTAAATACAAATACTGTTGCTTAATATTAATGTTACTTATCTTAGTATTGACTCTATATTCAACAGATCCCATTTGCAATCTGGTCAATATGAACTTTTTCCTGTATAATAGATGATTCCTTTGAGTTTTGGAAGGGGGTTTGTTTGTTTTGTTGTTGTTGGTTTTTTTTTTTTTTTTTTTTAGCAGGGGTTTTGTGTTTGTGGTGGTTTGTTTGTTTTCCTTTTAGTTCTGCTTTTAATAGCTTTCTTCTCATGAAGGAAAAGGGAGGAGATAACTGATAAGCTGTCTCCAGTCCCATTTGCTTTGGATGTAGTCTGTTCTGAAACAAATGGGAACACAGAAATCAAGAAAAAGCTTTGAGAAATTTCAGAGCTAAGATAATTATTTTCCTCTACTTTCTAGATGAAGCTTGGAAACCTGCTGGTGCTGCACATATTTGCAGGTTTGCTTTTTCACCGAGTCCAGGTTTGCTTGCATTGTGTGTCTGTGTATAGAGCACTGAGCACTGTTCTGTGAGTAGTGATTCTGTTATTTGCAAAGTCTGTTTGTGTGTGCATCCTGTCCTGTTGGGACATCAGGCTTTGATTTGAACTTTGATGGTCGCTGTAGAACATTTGGCATTAAAGACAGAACATTTACCTTGCTGCTCTTCCCCTGGAAAGACCAGAGAATCACATTCCTGTGTGGGCCGGGTGGGTACCAGGCATTAGGGCACATTGCTCACAGCCCTCAGCCCAGCTCAGCAGTGTCTCCAACAATGACCAAGGGGCTCTTCTGGAGCAGGGCTGTGCCCTTGGGAAAACAGTGCCTGCTTGCTCAAAGTAGGAATTATAAAATAAAAATCAAACTGACTACATATGGACTGTGGTCCTAGCTGTTAAAATTACAGAATCAAGGGGTCTCCCATGGCAGACATGTTTTAGCATTCATCCATTCTTTTTCTTCATGCAGCTGAGGTTGCTTACAGAGGAGATAAAGCTCTTAGACTGGCAAAATGCTAGAGGAAAACTTTTTGTGCTGGGTGGGAGGGGATGTAGACTCAAAACATGTAGTATATTAAATGCTTGTGGGTGGTCTTTATTGACCATCACTTCTGTAGCATGAATGCTTACCTGCTAGAAAGGTAGAACAAAGAACCACCATTTTATACCTGCATGCTGTCAGGGCTGCTGGGCAGAGATAGGGGCTGTGAGCTACAGTGGAGCAGGTACCCTACTCTTAGAGGGAGTTTTTGAAGCCCTTCAGATCTCCTGGAGATATTGCTGGCCTTTCTGGCAGCGCTGTTTGCGTGCATGAGAAGAACTCTGATCAGACAGGTGTGATCCTGGATCCTTCTTGAATTTAATGCAGACTTACACAGTTACAATCTACTTGAACAAAACAAGCACCATCTTGTGCAACTACGTAAACCATAAACTTTTTTGGTGAGGCAGGTGTGGCATTTTCAGTGTCTGGAAAGCACCGAACATGCTGTGTGGGCGCCCTACTGTAATCCAAATTACAAATGCTAAAAAGGCTTTTGATTTTTTTTTTCCTATTAACGTGGTTCTTGGCTTAATTTGGATAGGCAAGAACTTCACAGACTGCATTGGGGTGCTCTGCATGTTTCCTCAGGCCCGCATAATTAATCAATGTCGAGTTGTTTCTGTTTCTGCAAGGAGGCACCTGAGGAAAGCTCTTCCACAGCCTAAGGTTTAACTTGTTTGTCAGCCCTGAGAACAGCTTTCTGTTCTCTAGAATGAAGAAGAGGTGTTCTGGATGTATGAGCCCCCTCTATACTAAGTATTTTGGTGTAGGCTACAGAAGGCTTAAGTGAGTTTTCATGGTACAAGATGACTTTCAGTAGGTTGGTAATATGATTTGATGCTGAGAACCAGTATTTTAGATTTTGTGTTGAACCTTTGGATAACTCATACATGTAGAACTCAACTTCTGACAAGGAATTTGCAAAAAGTTTCATGTTAGTAGCTCGAATCTCCAGTTGTGGTAAACAGGAGATTTGTGTGTTCCTTCTAAATCATAATAGCTCCTGTGTTGAACTGAATACTTAATTGCTGCATGTGCAGCATACTGTCCTATCAGGCAGCTCTGCTTTGAGAGTCTGTTTATGCATACAGAAACCTGAAAAGCCTTATGAGTTTTTGTGTCTGACATCACATGCTGGGAGGAGGCTTCAGTGTCTTCAGCCCATTGTTTTTTGCTGTGTGTACAGTCACTACCAATCTTTGCACTTTGAGGGCGACAGAAAGACATTACTGTAGCCAGAGCAATTCCAAGTTAAGTTGTGATAGTCCAGCCACTGAAAAGAAAAAAATCTGGTCCAGCTTTACAGTGTTTTTATAGTCTAGTCCAGGTCTCTATAAACAATTTAAAATTGCCTTCAGGTTTAAATGTTCCAATTTCCCATTTGGAGCAGGTGTTGCCAGGTTATAGAATGTGTTGCAGAAAAGGAACAAAAACATTTCAAAAGCACTGTGCTGTAACAAATAATGTCAAGTCTGTGACAGATGAGATTTAAAAAAAAAGTTTGCCCCACCAGAAGTAAAATGAATGCCAACCTTGCTTACTTTTCTCAGCTGTCATGTTTAAATAGGGGGTTTAGTAATGCATTAGTTGTCAAAAGATCCAGCAGTACAGTATGAAAATATGAAACTTCTCAATAACCAAATTTCAGAGATGCATGTTCTCGGAGTGATTAAAAACCAACCTAAACTAGGCTTCAGGCAATGTTTTTTCAACAGCTTTAACCTCAAAGCATAGAGTAGACAGCTTTGTAGGAAACTGTAACACCAAGGTGATTATGGCAGTGACTCACACTTCCCTGTAAGGCATCCAGCTATCAACACACTTGGAGAGCTGTGGCTTTGTGCATACAGGCAGGGTGTCAGTCAGTGCCCATTTGCCAGCCAGCTCTGAACTGCTGAGCTCAGAGCTGCTTTGACAGCGAGCTGGGATATCGGTGTGTTAGAGAGCAGCTCTGGTGCCCCCAGGCTTGCAGGAGGCTGTAGGAATGGGAGGTAGGGATGGGGAAGTGCAAGGCAGGTTTGACTTGCCTTTTCTTTGCTTAATCCTCATGGAACTTGTTTGAAGAGTCCTCTGAAATCTTCCTGTGAGCAGGTGATTGGGTTTGTGTTGTAATTAAAAATCTGATGAACCACTAAGTGGGGTCGTATGGGAAGAGAAAGAGGCTGCTACTGTCATGACTTGCCAAAAATTTCTGCCAGTGGTTATGGAAAGATACCTTCAGTTTGGATCCTCAGGAAAACAGTATGAACTTGGAAAGGAGATCTGGGTGTCTCTATAGTTGACTTGAGGGTACAGCAGTAAACTACTTCCAGATGTTGGGATTTGCAGGGAACAAGCAGACAGAAGATGGGGACTCATATGCATTGTGGGTTTCCACATCACCAAAAATAAGGCAGAATGCCAAGGAAAACAGTAGTGATCATGATATGGAGAGAAGTGGTCTGGGTGAGAAATTGGAAGGTCGGGATTATTCAAGCTACAGAAGACCGACAAAGAATGACACGTGTACAAAATGGATTGCATCACAATAGAATGCTCGGGAAGAAGAGGCATGCAGAAAGATGATATAAATTCAAACTTCTGAAAAGAAATAGGTTTTCACATAGTGTGTCATTAGATTGTGGGCTGCATGGAGTGCAATTGCCAGTGTGCTGGGTGTCATCAAGATGGAACAAAAGGTGACTTTGGGAGTGTGCAGGTATGCTCTTGCAGGTAGTGTTTACAGATGATATTAACAATGCTTTCAAAAACATCACTAGTGATATAAAACTGGTCACATGCATGGTTCAACTACCAAGGCCAATCTTGATATTTTATTTGTATTCATCTGTCTTTGGTGGTAAATTTTTTTGTGTCTCTGACTAAAATTGTCTAGTACCAGATACTGTTTGTGGCCCAGCACTGGGCAAGCTAGGCTGTTGTGACTCAGTATTGCCCTTCCCGTGTGGGTTGTGTTTGGCTTTGCACATCTTACTTTTTTAGAGGTGAGGCAGAGTGAGTAATGTTTCCATTTTATTAAAGAGAATGGAATGGCAAAGACCGTTAATTTTTTTAAAGGATGTACGTGTTTCATTTAAAGTTCCCTTCAGGCAAAGTCAGCTTAAAATGCATTATAGTCATATTGATATTGTCATAAAGAAAAAAATACACCACGCTCAGTTTTGGGAAACCAAACAAAACCACTGTTTTGTTTTTTTTTTTTTCTCCCTCCTTTTTTCACCTCCTTCAGTTTTTAATAAGCGACCGTGACAGAGACCCGCAGTGTAACCTGCATTGCTCCAGGTCCCAGGCCAAGCCCCTGTGTGCCTCTGACGGCAGAACGTACGAGTCCATGTGCGACTACCAGAGAGCCAAATGCCGCGAGCCCGGTCTGAGCGTCACGCATCGGGGCCGCTGCAAAGGTAGGTGGACTTCTAATGCCACAAATGGGAGGCCTGCCTTGTAAGAAATGGAATTCTGAGACCTTTGAGTTTAGTAGCATGCTCTGAGAGTAATCTGATTTGGAACTGTGCATTCCTGCAAGCAGGGGTGTCTGAGTGTTGGTTTAGGCAGTAGAGTATGAGCTGACTGAATTATCAATGAAAGAAGGCAAAGGAGCCACAGACACCACTGAAAAAGGGCTGAAATATATGTCTGCAAACAGAAACAACTGGCCTTATGGAAAAAAACAAATCCTGAGAGCAGACTTCTTCCTTGCTACCTATGCTGATGAGGAATCAAGACACCTTTAACTCTTTGACAGCAATTTGGAGTGGGGAAGAATATGATGCATGCTAGATGTCTAGTCCCTTTTCAGACATACACAGCCTTCTGTGCTGAGCTAATTAAGAAGACAATGCATGCAAGGCTTTACATGGCTTTTTTTCTCTTCTGTTTGCTGTTACACATCTACTTAGGAGTGTGAATACTGTCCCTCAGTGCAGCTTTTTGGCATAGTCTAAAGATGAAGCTGAAACTTTTAAAAAGATTGTTGGTGTCTTGTCACACAAATGGTTTGCATTTGCAATGAAGTGAAAAATAAATTGGAGTCCATTTTCTGAGAACACAATTGGCTCAGAGGGCAGATAGCACAGGTGTTTTTGGCAGTGGATTAAAGTGACAGGAGAAACTCATTACAATCCATGTGACGTAATAAACACAATTCATTTAAGCCTGGCATTTGTTTATAAAGGCTTTTTTGCTATATTAAAAACTTATTTTGTTAGAATTACTTGATATAAAATGGAAATCCCTTTTCAGTATATTGACAGACTAGAGTTTAAGTGAATTATGAGCCTGACTTCAAATATTATTCTCTTTTAAACAGTTTCTCATTGGAAAAAAACTTACTTGTATGATTTGTTTGTTTGTTCGTTTTTTACTACTTCTGGGTTAGTTTATGGCAGCTTCTGCCATAGCATAGACTGGGGCCTTTGAATCAGGCTTCTTTCTAAATACTGGCAACCCAGAACCTTTCTTGGCAGAGCTTAAGAAGCACTTGGTTTGTTCTTGCAAGTGATGAATTTTTGAGTATCACAATAAGAAGCAGTATGGTGAGAGTCCTGTTTTTGCTTTCGTCCTGTGAGCAGAGTGTCTTAGATAAGCAGCTGCATAGCTGATATTGGCATATAAACTGGCACTGTTCAGTTGCCTAAAACGTGAGATCTGAAATGCAGTACTACTGTATTTCCATATACTAAACTGTCTGTTTTGGGAAATAGACAAAATTTGCTTTCCAACTACACAGCCTACTGCATGTTGTGGTTCCAGAGTCCCAAAGAAGTAACTGAGACTTTTTTTGTCTTGTGTACAGGTAAAGTACACTTTCTTTCTGCTCTCTGATGCAGTCGAAATGTTTAATTGAAGCTAACTTGCATTCTCCTTTCCTTTTTCCTCTTGCCTGTTAGGTTCTATGCTATATCTAGCAACTTGGGAGTGTTTGTAAACTGAAAGTCTTGCTTTTAACCCACTGATATGCCTGCCAATCCCTGTGAAGTAGGAATATTCTTTCAACTATCACATGCAAATTTAACCTAGCTGGTAATTTCCATATGTGCTACTCTTGAAAGGTATTTTGTTTTTCTAGCTGGAACATGACCTCTAGTGCGTAAAGATCACAGTTGTTGGCAAATCCAGGCAGTTGTGAGATAGCTGTGCTGAGCTACAGGCTGTTGGCTGGGTTTGTATTGTGTACTTGCAAAAAGGAAGGTATTGCCAACAGTGTTCAAGCACCTTGTACTGTATCAGGACACTGGCTGTACCCTAAACAGCCTTCACTCCTCCTGCATGACAGATGCTCTACAGGAGAGCTCCCATGGAACTGTAAGGGATCCTATGGGCCATTGAGCTCAGTCACATGCAGTTGTGATAGATGCTGTACCCAAGAAATTATCCTTGTGGAATGAGAAGTTTTAACTTGCACTTCATTCTCTGAAAGGGAGAAACAACAGGCGACTAAAATAAGTAAAAGAGAAAATATATTGTGGACAGCAAGGCATAGTTCTGCAGCCCAGATTATCGTAGGCTTCCAGTGTATATGCTGATGACTTGAACTGTGCTTGTGCCAAGGCAAACAGAATGGTTTCCATAGTGAGAACAGAACCTTTTTGATTCAACTTAATGCTCTGTTCTCTCTCAAGAAACTAAGGACCTTTAAAGATGAAATTTTGCCAGCCCTTTGGGAGCTATAACCTTTATTCAGCTCTCATTTGTTGCTAGCTTCCTCATGTGCTTCTCAATGAAATTCCTTCAGTGCTAAATTATCTGAACTCCCTCCAAACCCTCACATATCACAAAGGGTTAAAAGTCAGGAGTAGCTTAAAGTGATCAAATTATGGCACCCCTGACAAATGGAGCCTCACTAATGAGATCTATAGGGTGATTCCAGACGGTATAGCTGTGCTAAAATACACAGCCAAGCAATGCTACCTGGATCTTTTCTCAGGAGGTGTCATATTATCTGATGTTAAATAAGAATTATACCTCAAAACTTTGCAGTGGTGAAGGACTTGTTAATCTTGACAGCTTGCCAAGAGTCATTTACACAGTGATTGTTTTATTGGTGTATATCTGTGGCTTAGAACACATTTAAATTCTGTGTTAACTGGTTGATTTCTAGGAGCTTCTTTGGCTTATTTAATTATGATGTGGGAGTGTTCTAAAAGTTCTCTTTAGATTTATTAATTAGGTTAATAAGTCTGCTGGTACAGAGTTTGTTCTTAGATCACAAGTCACCGTGAAGAGTGAACCTATCTGTAAGTTACTGATGGAGATTGTAACAGGACCTTCAGCCTTTCTCCTGGGATACAGGCAATGAACACAGCTTTTGGCTAATGTGCTAGAAAGGCAGATATTCTGACTGATGGGTTATTTGAAGATAATCTTCTCTACCTACTATTTTCGTTGGACAGGGGATGATGTTTTGGAGCCACTTTGACTGCTCACTAGATCCATGTGTTTTGTCTTCAAACTTGCTTTAGTCTCCCTTGACTATGAATAAGAATGTCCTTCCTTGGCAGCAGTTAGTAAAATATAAAATGTCACTTTCAATCACTTTGCAAATCTAGGCATGTTCTGAATAAATTAGGGAACTCTGGAGTAGAAATGCAATGTGGATATTGAAAAAGGAACAAAGTGCATTGGTGTTGAAAGGAAGACAAGAAGGTGATCAGGAGCAGTCAATGTGGATGGGGAAATCATGCTTAACCAACCAGACTGCCTTCTATGGTGGGACAACTGGCTGGATAGATGAGGGAAGAGTAGTGGGTGTTGTCCACTGGACTTCAGGAAGGCTTTTGGCACTCTCTACCATGATATCCTCCCAGGAAAGCTCAGGGAGTGCAGACTGGACATGTGGACAGTGGTGTAATTTGAGCACCAGGTCTCAGGGATTGGGATCAGTGGCACAGCTGTGGTTGGAGGCCTGTCACTAGTGGTGTCCCCCAAGGTTCAATACTGGGTCTATTTTCATTCAACTTGTTCATCAGTGAATTGGATGAAGGGACAGATGCCTCTTGAGCAAGTCTGTTGATGATTCAAAGCCAGGAGGGCTGTGGAACTCTTCAGAAAGATCTGAGGGTTGGAGGGATGAAAAGCATGGAACCTTATTGAAATCCAACAGAGTATGGGGTCCTGCACCAGTACAAGCTGGGGGCAGACTTGGTGGAAAGCAGCTCTGTAGAGAAGGACCTGGGAGCCCTGGTGGACACCAAGCTGTCCATGTGTGCAGTGCCCTTGTGACCAAGAAGGACAATGGGATCCTGAGCTGCATCAGGAAGAGCACTGCCAGCAGGTCCAGGGAGCTGATCCTGCCCCTCTGCTCAGCCCTGGTGAGGCCTCACCTGGAGTGCCGTGTCCAGGTCTGTGCTCCTCAGGACAAGACAGACATGGAGCTCCTGGAGAGGGTCCAGCAGAGGGTGACAAAGACAATGAGGGGACTGAAGCACCTCACATGTGAGAAAACACTGAAGGATCTGGGCCTGTTTATCCTGGAGGAGATGTGACAGAGAGGGGACCTCATCAATGTATGTAAGTGTTTTGAAAGGAGGGTGTCACAGGATGGATCCAGATGTTCTGGTAGTGCCAAGCAATAGGACAAGATTCTGTGGGCAGAGACTGGAACACAGGTAGTTCTGTCTGAACACGGGGAGGAACGTTATTACTGTGAAGGTAACTGAACACTGGAAGAGCTGTCTGAGAGATTGCAGAGTCTCTTCCCCCTGAGATATCTGTAGCTGTCTGCACTCAATCCTGAGTAGCATGCTCCAAGGGACGCTGCCTTAGCAGGAAGTTTGGACAAGATGACCTCCAGTGGTCCCTACCAACCTGAACCATTCTCTGTGGGTGAAAGAAGTTTGAGATTCCATGTGTAGAACCTGACCCAAATGAAGTGGAAAACAATGAGAAGAGTGAATAATGATTGATATCCTGTACAATAGATAGGCATGTTTTTGTAGTTTGCTGAGATCCGTTTTTGTATGTTTTATGCAAATACACAGATACTTGAGTAAATGGGTATGAACCTGCTGACTTTAGTGTAGCTGAACTGCTTTATGTCTGGTGGAGACCTGGCCTGTAGGTGAGACAGTTACCTAATGGAACTGAAAATAATAAAAAAGTTGCTTGGATCAATTTTTGCTGTTTGAACTTTGGATACAAACGTAGGAGAATTAAAATTAAGTAGCTTTAATAGATTTTGGTGGTTGCATTGTATTGATTTGCTGCTAGTGTTATGTGAATCCTGGAGATATTTTACTTCGTGTTATTAGGAGAGCTTGAGTCTTTATACCATGATGTTGTGTGGTGTCAATACTGCCTCTGCCTGTTGAAGAGAGGGTGCTGGAATTCTTGGAGCCTATTCAGGAGTGCAGTGTGTATATTATGAGGGACATGGTGGTCTTGTTTGAATAAACTATTCATGGATAAGATCAGCCATGGTAACTGGCCAATTTCATTGCAAAATCCAAAATTATGTGCACCTGCATTGTGCTGATTAGGCCAGGGATGTCAAAAACATCACTTGTAGTTAACAATCTCCTGGTTGCCAGCTGCCAGCTTGAGAATTAATTTTCTTTAAAAGGCAGCTTTCTGAGCTACAGTAAATCCGTCCCAAGTTTGAAGATATTTAAAGTAAAATCAAGCAGGTCTACTTTCAAAAGAAGTTATGCAGTTTTGGTTTTTCACCTAATGTAATGGAGGGAAAAGTGTCCAATTTAGTCTGCTTGAACCATGAAACTGGAATGCATTAATGCCATTCTGGTTTATAAACATGGTGTTTGATATTCCAGGGAACATTTACAAAAACAGGGAAGAAAGTGCTGAAACACTTGGATAAGCAGTCAAAATGCAGAATAGGGTATAGGAACCTACAATCATAAGATCAGGCTTTAGTAAAATTTGTAATGCATCTTATTTGGGGTGAGCTATTTGACAGCTACTTTTTAAGCACTTGGCACTTATGTAATACTTTACATTTTCTAATTAACAAAGCAAAAATAGCAAGGTGAAGTCATCCCACTGAAATCACATGTTGATGCAAACATTATAAAAATACCAGCTTGTGGAGTGAGGAAGAGAAGGATTGACAGTCCTTTTAAAAACAAACTGGTAAATGTTGATCTTAAAGGCACTGTTTTTACTGGAACTGATCTGTGGAAGACTGACAAAAAAGATAGCAATATGCATGCACCTCTCCACCCAGCATGGTATGCAGGTGTTTGTTCCAAATCAAGACTTTAAAAGGACTGGCGTGACCTTTGGAAATCAATGAGGGAGGATGGGAGAAGTAATCAGTCCTGAGTGTTCGTGAACAGAAGAAAAACTCTGTCTTCTCTGTGCTTCAGCAGCAATTTGTGAAGAGTCACCACTTGAGCCAACGATTGAAGTGCAAAAGATGCTGTAACCATGATGAGCTCTTAAACACCTGATGGTGTAGTGGCAGTGTGCTATGAAGTGTGCTCTGCTGGGTGGGAGTAGAGAGTTCAATCTATAAAGGCCAGTTAAAATTGCTGGGAGGGACATGGTAGCCTTAGCAGTAATGTGTTTATATTATCTTCTTAAACTAAGAGCTTGATCTTCTGCATGTTTCTTTGTTCATTAGACAAATTGGACAAAGATCTGGGTTTGTTTCCCTTCTGCCTGGGCTTCTAATGTATTAGTACTACAGGGGATATCACAAAATGTTTGTTTCTGTCAGCTCTGTGCTGAAGCATCCCGTTTCAGTCGTGTAGTTGTGAGTGTACTAGCATTAAAGCAGATGCTATGTGGAAGTACTTTATGCTTCTGTTTTATGTTCAGGAAAGGAACCAGAAATGCCTGTCTGCAGTCTTGTATCCTCATATATAGAGACTAGAAAACACTTTCATTTGGGTACTTTTGGTTTGATTGTCATGTCAGAAATTCACACCTGTTTTTTTCCTTGCAATGCACATCTCCATAATGTATGCAGGTTTTTTTGCTACTTAGTTGTCTCCTATGAAGCAGAAGCGGAAAGTATTTTCAGTCAAGCAGCTATGAAACAAAGTGCAGGCACACCATCTGGTTTTGTAGTAATGTCCTCTGTCATGCCAAGCTAGATTAGACTCTTAAGCTTGAACAGGAGATCTGCAGGTGATAGGTGTTCCAGTTAAAAGCATTACCAGTGCTTCCTTTTCAGTTGAAAGAGTGAACATGTGTTTGGAAGGATCAGCTGGCAGGGCTATCCTCCACTGGAGATGTGCAAACATGGTCTGATCATCTGATCATTGTGGGCAAGGTGAAAAGGAAATTCCATGTCAAAGCTTATGGATAACTAGAAAAAAAGTACAGTGTAAATTTTATTCAAGTCCTGTAACAATTTCATTCTTTATACAGGTGCATAATGCACCCACCTGAGATCAAAGCTCCATGTACTTGGTATTGTGCAGACACCCAACAAACAAATTAGTCTAAAGATAAATGATGTAAGATCAGAAGTGACACGAGGTCACAGTGGGGTGAGGTGACCAACTTGTAGTCAGTCTCTCAGTGGTCATTGGCAGAACTGATAGAGGTACTGATGCTTTCTAACCCAGTGCCTGAGCAGCTGGCATTTCTACTATATATTATTGCTATGAATCATTCCTTTTCCAAAGAGAACAGTTTGATTTTCATAATTTCAGAAGCCTTGTGAAATCCTTCTTGGGAAGTAATGTGTTATGTTTAAAATGAGACCGTGTTGGCAAACTGGAAACTTAATCTCTCGAGTCATCAGTTGTGTAAATAAAATACTTGGTCTGAAAGCTTTGATCTGTCTATATCAAAACTATTTTACAGCATTGTCGTTGATTTCTGTGTCTAGAGATGCCTAGATGGAAGTGACTTCCATTGCCACACAATGTGAATTCAATTGCTTTAAGAACCCAGAGTGTTTTAAATAAATTCTAATTTAATGCTGGTGTTGGTGATTCTGTTGTCGAAGTGAATGTGATCTGTGAAAGAGAATGTGATCTTCAGGGATCCAGTGGAATTTTTTGTTAACCAATATGATTTCCATGCCAGGTAGAATGGGGATTGAAACTTGTTTCCTCTGTATGGTGCTGCTAAAAGATTTTGAAGTTTTACCACTGAAAAGCTTTAGTCAGTGGATTCATGGGAGAAGAAGGAAGGTGCTAGTTCTGGTGTCAAAGTGCCGTGGAAACAGATGTTCACTGTTTTTCTTCCCTTTCTCGACTGAACAGAAGTATTGTTAGACCTGATATTTTAAAATGTAAACACCAAGTCAGTCTGGATCTCTACAGGGCAGAACTTTCCTCTTTTGCCTCATCAGTCATTAGAATTACACTTATCTGAGTATACTCGCAGTGAGCTCAGCCTGGAAGGGGTTAAGGTTATGCTACACTTTGCCATCATCCGAAGTAAGAACAGAGATCTTAACCCTTTCAAACTCTACTTGCAGAGCAAGATTTTTGTCTCCAAAGTGAGCAACTGATATGAGAAAGTTGTAATGCACAGCTGACTGTAAGCACTGGGACTAGAGGTAAAAGCTGAGTTTCAGGAAAGCACAGGAAATGGCATATCTGCCTCATTGGAACCACACAAAGGTGGAAGTTCATATGGATGACTGACTATTTGAGTATCTTCCTGGGAGAGTTGCTCAGAGAAGAGGAGGTTGTCGCTTCTTTTCCGCATTGCTCACTGCTTGGCCCAATTATTTGGTTTATACTCGGCCATCCAGTTCTAGGCTGTTAATGTTACTGGCCTTTCATTGTGTGGATATTATGCTGCAGTGCTGGTTGAAAGAAGCTTCCAGGATCCTTAGATGACCATAAAAACTATTGACTAGGAAGTTAGGCAGCTCTTAATTAGCTGGCTTGTGGTTTGATTGTCTAGGTTCATATTTGTCTTGTGGATCATGAGTGGTAACTCCATATCTACCTTGTGAATGTCTGGGTAATGGTCTTTTATGCTTTGTTTATTTGTTTTGGAGGTTTTCCTCTTGCAGCTGCGTGGGTCGACTGGTAGCTTTTGGAGAGGCCAAACTGCAATGTCAAATTAGTTTTGTTTTTCTCTTTGTAGATGCTGGCCAAAGCAAATGTCGATTAGAGAGAGCTCAAGCGCTGGAACAGGCAAAGAAGCCCCAGGAAGCAGTCTTCATCCCAGAATGCAATGAGGATGGATCATTCATGCAGGTAAAATTTCTTTTTGCTTCATGCAGCCAGGCTTCAGGTGTCTGTGGGAGATTCAGTGTTAAGGCATGAGCCAAGTGATGATAGCAAAGTGGATGCACACTCTGACTCAGTTACTCAGGTAAACATTTGAAAGCTGGGAACTTTTAGTCAAATGGAAATTTTGATTCAGTTGCAATACCTTAAAAGACATACACATAGGTAATAGCAACCAGGTCCAGTGTAGTACAGAAACAAATGGCATTAATCTTCAGCATTGCATAGAAAGAAATGCAGTTGTAGGGAAGGTCAATACTTCCATGGAGAGGGGCTATGAAGAAAGCTGTGGCTTACACAGGGCAGGGTGGATGCAGCTGATTCTGTTATTGCTTCTGCTTCATCTATCCCAAGGAACAAAAGCAGTCTATTCAGCCTGTTCCTTCTGCAGGGTACTTCTGTACTGTGTGTCCTGCAGTGATTTGGAGGACTGGGAGAGAGGAGATGAGACTGCTTTGAGTTTTTGATTCTTCACTGTTCAGTTGCTGAAGTTTGCCAAAGCAGGGTAGGAATGAAGAGTGATAGCTGGTTCTGTTACCACAGAGTAACATTGAGTAGTGTCCTAGTGCTGACTAGCTGTGTGTTAGAAATGCCTCATGCACAGTTTGCTGACACAGTTTCATGCTGTCTGCTCAGTTTTGCATGCATCTAAAAAGCGAAAAACCTGTGACCTCTACTTCGTGGATTTAGGTAAATCACAGAATGTTTTTTGCCTAACCTTTCATACATCTAATACTGCTCTAGATACTTTCTTTCTTGGAGAAATTTCTATTTGCTTCATTCAGCCAGGCTTCATGTGTCTGTGGATACACTGGTTGTTTGCAAGGTCTTCTGAAGGTAAAATAAATTCCAAAATACAATCAATATTGGCTTTAAAAAGATGGAAAAGGCAGAGAACTTTGGATTTGGTTCAAACACTTTGTGATGCCTGGGGGGTAGGAGAGGAAAGATTTTTTTTCTGTGATAACCCACAAAAAAATTTATTCCCCTCCTCGGTCTTACCCTCCTATCATCTGGTGTGTGGGAGTGTTATTGTTTTTGTTTTTTGATGATGAAGTAGAAAAAGTTATATTCATTCTGCAAACTTTTCATGCTGCTTTAGAGCAGCATTATATTTCTGTACTGTGTGGACCATCATGGGAAGGGATAAGAGAAGATGGCTGCAGTTTAACTGAACTTTCAATTGTTGAAATTTGATTTTGTGTAGAGCTTCTCAGATTGTGTTGGCACTGGAGGCTAATGTTTATAAAAGCTAGCACAGTGGGCCAACATGGAACAAAGTGTTCCATGTTAAACTTATAGTTCAAGAAAAAAATGGTAAGGAAAACAAACTTTGAAATGTCTATCACCTGTCCATCAACCTCTTGGAGAGGGAAATAGGTAAAATTTTTATCCTTATAAGCTGGACTGATGGTATAGTTGATAAAGCTTTGTTTCAGACAGGTTTCTTTTTGAAGGTTGATACCAGTGTCTGGATTGTGGAGAAGTTGCTGGACTTTTCCTTGGCACATTCCTTAGCCAGTGTTGGTTGCCAGTTGAGGGGCAGCATGAAACTGCTTACAAAAATTGTGTGGTGTCAGTTGGCAGCCAAGTGATATTTCGCATTCTTCCTCCATTCAGTTCTATCTGTGAACGCTGAAGTGCTTTTGTTTTACCTGGCATGATGAAGGAAGCCTCTGATCTCTTTGTATCTGGAATTAACTGAAATTCATATAATTCCTTGGTTCATAAAAATACCCTGTGTTCCACATACTTCATGACCGAGCTTCACCAGTTATATTGCAGCATTTAAGGTAATTGTCCCTGCATAAGATTTAAGTGAAAAATAATGTCCAAGAAAGCTAACTAGTTTCAACCTGCACTTGAGACAAATATTTCCTTTAGCTTCTGGTCAAAATGAGTTAAATTTTGATTTAAAAAACATGTATAAAGACTAGAATTTTGATGAACAGTCAAAACAGTTTTGCTTCCAACAACTCATGAATAGATCTCATCTGGTGGAGGTATTTTTGTGCAGAGAATTTGGAGGTATCTCTTGTGCAGAGAATTGATGTTTCTGGGTTCTGTTCTACAGGGAGGCTGTGTTCTTGTGAAGTCCCTGAGGTCTTGCTGAAGTCAGCTCTGGACTGTTATTAGTTTATTCTGGTTCAGTACCCAGAGTGTTGCTCCATCTAGACTCCAAAATCTCAATTGGGAAGGAAGTTTCTAGGAAAAATACCCACTGTGCTCTTCAACGTGGAATCCCCATCCCAACAAGAGGCTAAGCAGATGCACATGTTTCAGGGTATATACTCTTTGTATAAAGTTGGCTAGGGAGACTTTTTCAACAGCTTCCCCCTTTCTGTGTAACTGTTATTGAAAGGGAGTTTTATGTAGAAGAAAAATTCTGATCAATGAGGAAGCAGAGATGTATGCATATATTTAGAACATCAAATGTCTGAATTGTTTCAGCACTCATTCAAGATGTAGATGACTTGCTTTCAGGTCATCTTGCCGAGCCTACTGAACACAGTAGGTGTTCAGGCCCACATTGCTGTCCTTGCCATCAGACTTCAAAAGAGTCTGATTTTTAATTTAACTAATTAATTAATTGTTGGACATTCTTGAAATTTTTGTAGGACTGAAAAACAAGAGCAGTACAGATGTGGGAGAATTTGGTGGTAGTAACTATGTTCAGAGAACCTGCTTGGCCTTAACTAGATTGAACTGTTGCTTTTGTAGTTCATCATAATTATCTTGATTAGAAACTAAATTGCAGTCACTGTGGGTAAACACTGAAGATGGGGCTGTTCCTCTGAAAGCAGCTCAACTTTGCCCTCTCCAGCTCCTGGAGTTGTACCCAGTTCAGCCCTGAATTTGGGGCAGATTGGCAGATTGGATGGGGCTTAGGGTGGTGATGAGAACACAGATCCTCTGCTGCTCTGTGAGCAGGAGCATGCACCGAGGGGCAGCGACTGCAGCAGGAACACCACACTCAGCTCACTTCCTCCTGCTTCCCTGCAGCACTGCATCTGCCACAGTTAGATGTGGCTACAAGGGTGAAAAGGAGAAGAGCCTAAAGGCCAAGATCTTAGTTTGGCTTGCATTTAAATCCTTTCATAAGGAGACATCATGCATGTCTTAAAACACTTGTATGATCTGTCTGGTTTTCATTGCCTGTGAAATTTAGACTGAAAGCAGTGTTGCCACCAATTCTGTTGCTCAGCTGATCAGTTTTCCTGTGCATGACTAGGTATAAATAAGGTTTGTGTACTGCATCAAGAGGAGCTGGTACTTGTCAATTCACTGGTTGTCATAACATTTCTATGCAATGTGTGCTGCTTCCCTTATTGTTGAGTATATGTATTGCAAAAATCTTGTCAAATCCCCTTTTAGTGCTACTTACCCATCTAAAAATGTGACATGGATTTGCAGCATGAAGAAGTGGTGCCACTGCAGGCATGGTGGGATGACTGCAAATGGGGAAACAGACCTGATTAATTCCTCTGGAATTGCTCTGCCTTTATATTGTAGTCTATGGGGAATATTATTTCCTATAACAAAATCTCTCTACACTTAGCCCACAGTAATAGAAGCAGGAAGATAAAATTCGAGTTATTCACAACATAAGAATGTTTGTTAGATAGGAGTAATTTGATTAATTGTAGAAAATGTACTGTCACGTACTGTTGTACAGAATTGAACATGACTAAAACCAGTTTCTGTTCCCAAGACTTTTGCCTGTTTGCTGTTATGCTGTATTTTCCATAAATGCCATTCTTTTTCCATGCTGCACTTAACCTGCTGTGATCTGTTCTTCATAAACAACAGGCACTAGTGGGTAATCTGCACACTTTCTTTTGCTGCCTAGTGCCATTGGGCTTGTTGCCATGGGCTGAGGGAGACTTGCATTCTTCATAGTTTTCCCCCAAGCAGTTTTTCAGAAAAGGTTGCTGAGATTTTAAATGGGATCTGTTTCAGACAGATTAATATGAACATGAATAATGTTAATCCTGCCTTGAGGGTGTAGTTTTGTGGGACTTTGTGGTATGTCTTGTTATTTGCTGCCACCTTCCACTGTCTAGTTGTGGTTTCTTTTCCTCACAAGTCTGCATACAAGTGTCTGAGGGCAAATCTCCTTGGGGAGTTTCTTTGAGTTTAGGGTTCTTAAAATATGATTCCTGGTGCAGTTATGATATAGCACTGAGATGTCTCTTAAAGTGAGTGCATCAGTCAAACCTGTAGTCTTATGGCAGGATCAGTGAGGAGCTGATTATCAGAGCAGTTCTGCATTATCTGATAGCTTCCAGAGCATTCCCACATCTCATAATATAAGTCTACTTGGAAAGAATGATCTATATTATGGTCCATACCAGTA
The DNA here is from genome assembly GCF_052056855.1 of Sturnus vulgaris. NCBI lineage: Eukaryota > Metazoa > Chordata > Aves > Passeriformes > Sturnidae > Sturnus > Sturnus vulgaris. The sequence goes on along the minus strand of NC_142248.1, from coordinate 14,275,782 downwards.
GTTTCACTCCACACTGTGCTAATGCACACATAAAGTTCTGTTTTCTCCCAAGTTCCACAAACAGCCTGTTGTAAAGATGTGGGGAACCCTTTCAGCCTTCAGTGTGACTTCATGATGCAAGTCTGCTCCTCTCTATTGGCTCGTGTAGGATGATGCTGGGCCGAATTGCAAACTCACTTAATGCAGCAGGATACTGTGTAGACATATCCTTCATACCCTGGATGCTGTCTGTTATTCCATTATTCAGTGCTCAGATTCCAGCAATAGTAAGCTCTCAATAAACTCACCTCTCCTTTCAGAAGAACAGTCTATTTTGTTAGATTTTTAAAAACCCTCTTTATAAAGCATGTGGTTTTTAAATGGTAAGTAGTTCTGGCTTTTTTTTATTAAAAGACATCTCTTCTATAAAAGATGGTAGCTGTAGCTTTCTGTGAGTACTGCTCTACGGGTTTGTTACTTAAACACTTGATTTCTTCCTGTGGCTTTCATTGTGTTTCTCATTTTTATGTTGTGCTAAAGATAAACCGTGAGTGGGTAAGGAGGTAAGAACTTTGGTTATTTGTGGCGTTTCTTCAAAGAAGTGCCAGTCGAGATAGCAAAGGAACAGGTTCTTAAAGCAGGAGCAGACATACTTAAGGAAAGTGACAATGTAAGGTCATTCTTAGCTTCAAAGTGTCATATTCTGTGTCAGAAGCAGAAAGCCTCTCTTGGGGACCCTTTACCCGAACTAAAAATAATATGTGTCAGCGTGTGTGATGGGAATGACTAAGATTCTTTTGCTTCGGATCATTTCTTTCTTTGGTTATATTAATAGAGAAAGTCCTGTGGAGCAAGCATTTCTTGAGTGGTGCATAGACTTGAGGGAGGTGGGTGCTGCATAAAGCCCTGGTGGGAATATTTACACAACACCATTTGTGAAGAATTAAATATGAGTGGAGAAGAGAAAAAGTGACTAACATTATTTAAGCGGCTGCAGTTCCAAAAAGGCTTAAACACAAGATGCTGACTGATTCAGAGCTCCCCTAAAATTGCCCATAAAGGTAAGGCAGGCTTCTGACAATAATCAGCTGACTCTTAATGTAGCAAAAAGTATGAAAAGATGCAGGTCCAAGCATTACAGCAAGACATGTGAACCAGAACAGAGGCATCACCATGTAGAGTTAAGATAAATAGCCATCAGGCCAGTGTGCCAATAACTTGGGTTCAGGGGACTTTCTAGCTGAGCCTCAATGGCTTGAGTGAAGGAAAGACTTGATTAAAGAATCCTGTGTCACACTGGCTTCTGCTCTCTGGGTCAGACTAGATGACCTGCTGGCTTGGAGCTGTTTATTTAGCTGTTTTTACAGTGTTTACAAGGAGCACCTGGATGCAACCGGGATTTGCAGCCTTGCCTGGTGCTGTGAGTGCACTCAGCTCTGCTGCCTGCCCTTAGCCTCAGCAGTGCTAGTCAAAAACTGGATGTGTTTTTTTTTTTTCTTTTCTCATAGACATACAGCTTTCAGTACAGAATGAATGTTCTTCCCTTCTCATCTCTGCCCCTCATTGTAGAAGGAGCCAGGAAATGTTTGTTTGATCTGTGATGGGATAGGAACAGGTTGCTAAACTTTTCATCTGAACAGCAGTGAGAGGCTAGTCTGAGTGTTGCTGTTCCTGTGGTCAGCCCAGTGCTTGTCAAAGGTGCTTTCAAGCCTCTTAGAGCAAACGACCTCTTTCTGTAACTCCATGGAAACTGGTTTCAGCCATCACAGAATTGCTGCTTTGCCTCTGTTCTCTCTGTCATATGTTTAAACAATTTTTCTCTCACTTCCAGTTTCTATTTGAGCAACATCCCTTTGATCCTCATTTGTCTAATAGTTATAAAGAGATTCTGCTTGCTTGTTTAGAAGCTTTACTTGGGAATCTGGTTCTGGCATTGCCAGTGAGATATTGAAGAAACCCAAAGAATGGCTTCTTTTTCCCCCTGAGGAGCTTAAGAGGCAGAGTCATCACCCAGTGACTACTCTTTTAATGTTTACATCTTGTAAGGAATTTTATGAGAGCAGGTATTTAATCACATGGCCAGTATATTGGCTGCTGTTTGATTTCACACATTGTAATGGCAGGATGGAATAGAGAAGCTGCTGCTACACTTTTAATTTGGGGAGTGGTGATATGGAGCAATTTTTCTTGGGTTTGTCCCTCATGCTTTTCATCCTTCAGTTGAGACACAGGAAAGATGTCCTATCTCTCCATGAAAAATAGGAACCGTGTCCTTCTGCATGATCAGGGATTTGGCTGCTTGCAGTGCTTGAAAATGGAATTGGATTTATTTTTTTTTAAATGTAGATGTTAATGCGGAATCTGTTGATGACCTCAAATGATTTACAGGTTTTATTTGTCTGATTTCCTATTATATAACTTAGAGTGTTCAGCTGTTGGACAGGTGTATGTTAATCTGAGATACCAAATTCTGTTATGTGCCTTTCCAGCAGTAATAGGTGTTCGTAGCTGTGACTTGGTTAACAATCGAGTCTATTAAGTATATAAGATTGTATTTTAATATACAAGATTATATTTCCTCTACCTCGGTGCTTAGCTTTAGAAGACTGAGAGCCAAACAAGTCAAACACACTTTTTCTAATGTGTATTTTGATAGAGTAAAAATTAACTAAATAACTGAAGATTAGATCTGTGCAGTAAACATCTGTCATGCTTGCATACTTGCTCTTCTGGTGACAAATGTTTAAAAATCTCACTGCTTTGGGAGTAGGATGAGAATGAGGTTGAATTTTGGGTTTACAATTGAAATTTTATTTAGAAATAAAAGCTCAAACATAAGATAAATAGAAAATTTTAAAGTAAACCCCTACATTTTGAATATTCATTACCATAGGTGCTCTGAAATAATTGACATTTTGTGTTTGTTTACACACAGTGCTTAGAGAGGGTATTGGATCAGCTATTGCCTTTACACTTTTTTCAGTGTCACACCAGTCCTATGTAAGTGAGGAGCATACCTTCCCTCCCAGCCCTTAAGCTGCAAACTCTAGGCTGTAGGCCACTGTTGTTATGATCCTAAATTGTACTGAGACCTGGTCAGGTATGATGGTGAAAGGTAGCATGTCTCAATGTGAAGACATTCAGGAAAAACGGCTGTATTGATTCTTGAGATTTCTGAAGTGCCCATTCTTCATGAGTCTGGCCTTTAGGATAATGGGTGAGATTTAATTGCAGTTGTTATCTGTAGAAGGGAAGTCCTTTGGTGCTGCAGTAAAACATGGTTGTGGTTGTTGTGAAAGTGCTGAGTGCTGTCAGTCTCAGATTTTTTTTTCTTCCTTTTTTTAATGGCATCATGGGGGAAGAAAAGGTCATGGGGTACCAGTCCAAGGAAGACTAGCATTTCTTAATCTAGTTATTTACAAAATTACTTCACTTTTTTATGGATGTAATGTGCTTGGCTTGTATAAATGAGTGTATGTAATAGTTCTCCACTGAGGTGAGTTATATAACATACTCTTAGTTAATGCATCTATCCTGAATTTGTGTCAATACATTTTTTTTGGACTCCTCTTCCATGTACTTTGTTATTTTTCTGAAGTCTTGGCTAAAGGACTATGGAGTGACTAATACTTGAGCTTTTTTAAATGTTGGGTGCACTGGATCTTTTTTATATAACATAACATGGAATGGTCTTGCCCTGCAAATTCGAGACCCTATCCTGGCATTTAGCTCTATGGCTTGGGTAGGATTTTTACAAATCGTGCTCAGGTGTAAAGACAGCTCCTTGTGCTGTTGGGAATGCAGTCTTGTGTGTGTGTGATCAGTGAAGGTAAACTCTAAACACAAACCCGAGCAGTTCTGTAACATTTGTTTTGAGTGTTCAATTGATTACATTGAGCAATAACAAATACTTTCTAACTTGATTATTGCTTATTATAGTCATGCTACTTTTGAGTAATTTGCAATCAATATTGTGATATATTGAGAGAAGAAAAGTGAAACTCCAAATAGCAGTGACAGTGACTGCAGTACCATGGGTACATGAGATAACTGTTGATTTTGGCTACTAAAAGTAAATGCTTGAGGCAAAATGATTGATTTGCACTTTAGTAAAACCCAAGATAAACAAGTAAAACCCAAGATAAACACAATGTACCATGTTATAATTGCTCTTAGATCATGTTTTATGTGATATTCAAAGCCTTTTAAAAAAACTGTCATTAAGTCTCTGAACAAACTTTGCTACCTTAGGGCATTGAAGCCAGCTGTCAGCGAGGGGGAATGACTGGTTTTGCTCTGAAGGATCCTTAATGAGGGGACCAGCACAAACACCCCATCACTCTTCTCTTCTGTGTGAAAAGGACTGGAATTAGAAATTGGTTTCAATGAACTTGTTTGGAAAAAGAGAGAATGGACAGAATTCATTTTACAAGTTAAATAAAAGGGCAGTTTCTGAAATGGTCTCATTTAATTCCATTTTTTTCAGAAATGTGTTGAAGGAACCACCTCTAGTTTATAGTAACAGAACACACTTCTATATCATTTCAAGGTATTGATGTGCAGATTTAACTACAGCTGAAAATATGCTTGTTAGAAAGAATTTTGGGACCTGTTAGTATTTACACTGATCCCTGTACAATGATAGTTTGCTTTTATCTAAAAGGTGTTAAAGGCATCTTGAATTTCATCCAGTTGCTGGCTATTCTGAAAGCTGAGGCAAAGGCTGTCATTAGATTTGTTAGGCTGAATGAAATTTTAGTGCTGCTGAATTAGTATCTCCATAGATGTTACTAAGATCAGCCTGCTAGATCAGGACTAATCTATTCTTACTTGAGAGGTTCTGTATCCTAAATTATTAGTAATTCTGGTGTCTTTCTGTGGTGAAGGAAGGAACTGGGCAACTCTAGATGTTCAGTTCAGAAGTAGAGCTTTAAAGTCAATCAAGATGAATTTTATACTGTGTACCTTTTGACTTGCTAGAACCTCCATCAAATGTTCTTAAGTCCATGTCAATATATGAGGAGCAAGCATTTTGGATCTTGCTCCTGCTGTGTAGTTTGACATAGTAACAGACTAGGGCTTAAATCTGTCTGCAGAAGGTTTGCCAAGTCAGTATTGTGTTTTTCCAGTCATGTTACTGAACAAAATGCTTTTGAAATGCCTACAGATGCTGCTGTCAAGCAGTGGCTGTGGAATTTGGGATAGGGTGGCCTTTCCATAACCCAGCTGGGATGCAGCAGGAACAAGTTTTTAATAGTAAACTGTAAGTGGGATGTAGCAGAGGGTGGGATGAGCTGCATCCCCCAACTAAAGTGTTCTCAGATGGTTGTAACCTCTTTTGCCTCTTGAATTTCAGCTACAGGAGTTGGAGTAGGAAGAATCACTTTTCTTTGGGTTCTTTGGGTTCGGGGGAGGTGAGGGAGGAAAAGATAATTATATCAAGGGTAGTGTTCTGTAAGACCTCCTCACTCTGAAGCATGTGTTTGTGATACTGCTGTTTGTGGAACTTCCAATAAGATGTTGAATTATAATAAAGTGGTTGGTGATAGAGTGAGAAATGAAATGCCTGCTCTTTGTTTTATTAAACAGGTGCAGTGCCATACCTACACTGGATACTGCTGGTGTGTGACACCTGATGGCAAGCCTATTAGCGGCTCTTCTGTACAGAACAAAACTCCTGTATGTTCAGGTACTGTGGGAGTGGCTTCAACAAATACTAACTTTATAACCAAAGAGGGTTGGGGTGAATTCAGCCTTTTGAGAGAGCCTGATCTTTTCAAGTGACTTGGCCAGGTTAACCCACTTAACACTGCTCTTTGGACTTTGGCATGTCCACCCTGCAATTAGGACACAGGCACTTCTGCAAGGCTCTGTAAGAAGTGTCTAACGTGGCAACCTGTGGCAGCCAAGGCAAGAGTCAGTGTTGCTGTGTACACCAACACCAAAGATTTGCTGAACAGATGGGATAACTTTTTTCCATGAGCTGTGTTTTAAAGAAGTGGTTCTTGAGCTGTGTTTTGTGGGACATGGAGTAATTTTTTTGTACAGAGTGATTTCAGTTAATTCCTGAGGGTGATTCTGTGCAAAACTGCCAGTTTCTGGAGTCCTGCTGTTATAATGAATTTGGATCTTTTGACTACATTTCATAGTTTAGGATCCCTGTGTTTGTGTCATGGGGCAGGCAGGACTGAGCTTGCACCACAGGCTCACAAGAGGGAGGTCCAGACCCAGGCTTTTACTCATGTTTATTAAGTGATGTGTTTCTGGGCTCTCAGCCTGACATTATTTTGCTGCCCAGCAGTTTATTGAGACCAAATCCACAAGTTTCTTTAAAATAGAGTAATGTTGTTTTTCTTTCTTCTCCTCACCATTCAATATGGTGGTCCATAGCTCAACTGGAATAAAATTGGGCTCTAGATTTTCATATGGCCCTGATCAATAGTGGTCTAGCTTTGTGAGCTGTGGTGAACAGTGCTGCTGTGACAACATCACAGTAAACACAGGCAGGGTTGGCAAGCTGTTCTGTACTTTGGGGAGATTTAAAGGGAAGCACTAGAATTGTGCTGCCCTTCTCACTTTAGTCTCTCCCCCCAAAAAATTAAAGAAGGAGGAAAAGACAGTAAGCATAGGAGTGTGTTTCTAACATGTTCAGTGATGCCATATAAGCACTGCTGCTGTGTCTGGCTTCTTGCTCTACAGTCTGCACCTGAGGAGATTTTAGTATAGTTCTCCTCTCACACCTTGCAGCATTTTCCCTTTAGATGGGAGCATGACTTTAGGATGTTGAATTTTTCTCACCTTATCCGGTATCTTCTTGACTGTAGGGTGTTCTGTAGTAATAAGCAAACATAAGTGATTTGCCATAAGGGTTTGAGTTGAGTTGGAGAGCTGTCTAAGAACCAGTGAGCTGATGTACCTTGAGGAGATGCTTTTTCACAGGCATGTGGAAAGAAAAAAATATTAATATCCTATGTTAGTGTAAGGTGCAATCCTACAGTAATTTGGCTTAAACCTTTAGAATATGACTTTATGACACCATTTTCAGTCTATCACTTTGGTAGGGCATGTTTTAGACTTTTATTGATTTTTTTTTTTTTTCAGTTAGTCTTGCACTGTTTATAAAATCGTGTTGCAGAAAAGTAAAGTCATGTTGTACTGTAGGACACAGATGTTTGACATATGGTGACAAATACTGAGTTTGTGCTTACTACTTGTAATTCAGCAGTAGATCTGTGATGAACTGATCTGCAAGTGAAAGTGTCCAGGCAGTAGTTTACCTTCAGAGTTCGTCTTGATCAGATTCTTGGGCCTGTCAGAGCTGCCTTCTTTAAAGCTGACTTTTGATCCATGTTTCCTGAATGTTTAATAATCACTAGAACTGTTTACTAATGGTGCATGGAAGATTCAGTTTCCTGTGAATAAAGCTATTAGAAAACAAACCAAACAACAAAAAAACTTGTCCTAGATTTTTATACACTTTGATAATGGATTTACTTGAAAGGCTTTTATTACCTGTTCAAGTTTTAGTAGAAAACTGTGATGAAGCACTAAAGCAGAGTGCAGAAACAAGCATAGAATCATACATACTATGTGAAGATCTAAGTTATAGCAAACAACCCAAGATGTGTTGTGTTCGAGTACATGCTGGATCTTATTCAGTGTCCCATTTCAAACAGCTGGGGATGTTCAGGGGTTGGTTGAAATCCATTTTCTGCAAATTATCCCACTTAATCCCTTTCCTCTAGAATACTGTGCTTGCATTCCCTACACACTCTCCCCATCTGCTTTTGATTTGTTCTTCCTGACATTTGCAAATGAAAGAAGTGACTCCTATTGATCTTTCCTTCTTGCCCTTGGATTTATTCCAGGCTTCTTACTAGTATGATGCTCTGTTGAGGTCTTTTGAAATCACTAGATCCAGCTACTAAAGACTTCTTGTTTACCCTTATCCCAATTTAATGTCTTAATGCATAAAACTTCCTTATATTTTTCACATTGGTTGAAGCCACAGGCTCTCTTGAGTCTTAAATGGAACTGTTGACAAGTGAAATCGATGCTTGATGAGTTGAGAGATTGACTGTATTAATGTGACATCATATATTCTGTGTGATCCTGCAGCATCTAAATGGATGTCTTTTTTTCTTCTTTTTTTTTCTCCCCTTTAGGTTCTGTAACTGATAAGCCATCAAGCCAGGGTAATTCAGGAAGGAAAGGTGAGTGGAGTCCTGTGCTTCACCAGTTTGCTTTGTAATAGCAGCTGCCCAGCCAAGTCCCTTAAGATAGCTCAGAACACGGGTTCCTAACCAGCTCCAGGGTGCAGGGGTGAATGTGCCACTAGAGCTCCCCTTCAGGAGGAGGAATAAGATGACTGCTCTGCTTCCTAGGAAAAGGTGTGCTCTGCTCTGTGCTTCTCAGCTGAGTTGAAGTGCAAGAAAGCTGAGCTTCCCAAAGTGGCTGGTCCAGAATAACCTCTGCTTGTTCACCTTGAAGTAACCTACTGAGCATTTCTCAGTAAAATCCCATGAGATTAGGAAGGCTCTCTGTATGATTTGTACTCCAGGAAACAGGAGTGCCAGTGTCATGGTTGTGGCTTTGTATGCATTGAAAGGTGGAGTTTTTTAACAGTGCATAAAACCCTCTGGCCAACTGGAGCAGTGCTGGATTAAACCTTAACAGTGCTTGGAAACCTCACAGGCAATTGAGTCTTCTTCTTCAACTCCTGTCTTCAGTCCTTGTCTTTCCTGAGCAAGGCATTAGATGGGTCATTGTTCTTCTCCTGTGAGTATTCATAGCTCTTCCCTGTGTCCTCTGGTTTGCTGAAATGGTTTTGGAAGGATTGACCACTGAAGCATACATTGAGGAGCAGTCAAATATGTCTTTAGGCCTTTTCCACACCCTAATTTTCAGCCTTTTCCTCCTCTAGCCCCCGTTGAGAGTCAGCTTTTGAGTTTGTCTCTGTACACCAGGAAAACTCTGCTGAATGCATCCTCACTGCTGGTGGTGATAATGAATGCTGTTTCCTGGGAGAAGTTTTGATAACTGAAGCAGGATTTTTAGTGATAACTCTCTAAACAACTTCTTCCTGACGCTTCAAAACCAAGGGAAATACTGACTTTGTTGCCAATACTTTAATTTGAGGGACATCTTCCATGCCTGGGAATGTCAAGCAAGTCCTGAAAGTACTTAATAGGGATTTGATTGCTCTGTTCAGAGTAGAGGTGTATTTTGAACATATCTGCTCTCCGGCCTATTGCTTGTATTATAATAGCTCAAGAAAAGGTAAGGAGAAGAAATATCCAAGGAAAACTACTTAGTTAGACTGAATGCTGAAGCCTGTTTCTTATTTTAGGTAAGGATATGTCTCTTTAAACCTGTAATTATGCATTAATGTGTAATTGGCACCTGAACACATGGTTATAATTCTGTTAAGGCAATCATTGCCAGTCTAGCCTGAAGTACAAGCAAATCAAACCACTATTGAAATCTGCATTATTTTTGAGTTATTTGTAGGTTTTTTACCTGGGTAGTCCTGGTCTGTTGTTCTAGAATTGAAAGCAGCTGACATTGGATCTCATGAGCAACAGGAGCAAAAGGGGAAAACATCTGAACTTGTTTCTTCTTCACTCCCTTTATTAACTCAGAGGTTGGAACATTCAAAAAGAAAACTGTAAATGGTATGAATTAATTTAAAATTTATAATATAAATTGATTCTCATTGGTGCTGCCTATGGTATGCTTGGTCATGTGGCTGTAGAAACTTCCTGTGCAATAGCTGTCAAAGGGGAAATGTTTCCCTTTGGGCCAGCATGGTTCAAGTAGTCATGTAAACTTTGTCTCCTGCAGCTCTGAATCTGTTCCTGTCTGCTAGAAACCCACACATAAGCAAGTCTGGCCCTATTCCATCATGTTAGAAGAATACTTATGAGCAGCTATTTGATGGGCCTTTTAAAAGCAAAAGGACTTTTAGAAGCTGTAATAATTTGGTTTAAAATTTGATGGACATAGCATTACTTTTTCATCTAGTGGTGAAAATGACTAATATAAAAATTAATTTGTCCTTCTTACCAGTGTTTCTTCTTGTCTTAAACTACCCTGATTCAAAATTCCAGTATCAGATCCTGTTGGAAGGAAGCTGTAATCAAGAACAGCCTGGCTTTGGCTTTCTTGAAGCAAGATGGTTGCTGCAAGTCTGGCTTCTCTGAAGACTGATGGCAAACCAGCATGCACATAATCATCTGTTCTAGCTGAGTGCTCAGACACTCGTTGCAAAGATTGCCTTTGCAAGGTGGCAAAAAGGGCAGGATGAGGAGAGGTCCAGCAGGAGCTGGGTCAGTGATGACTTTTCTGTTGTACAGCCTGGAAACTTCTGATATTTCTTTGGGCAGCTGCCATCTGATTTGGGAGCTTTTGGAATTTTCCCATTGCACAGCAGACTCCTCCCTCTCTCCATCCCTGAGTGAGGGTCTTATAATCAAAGAGCATATCTGGCACAGAATAGGTACTCCGAGGAAGACAAAGAATAGCTAAGACTCTCAAAAGTGATTACTTTTTTCTCATTCATAAAGGAATGTAAAATATGAGCTAATAAACTTCGTGCCTTTCAAGTCTTCAGGGCAAAAGGGTGGAGGCTGCTCTGCCTTGGAAGCAGTGGATGGGTAGGCGTATGCTGCTGGGTAATAAATGCAGACTTTACTAGCATATTAGCTCTCCTTTAGAAGAGGCAAATTAATGTTGGAAGGAGAAAAAGGCTGGTTATTGGTAATAACTCTTTCTCTGGATATTTTGTCCTCTTTCCCTTCCTGTTTAGCTCTGATTTCTGGGGCTCAGTCGGTATGTTGCAGTACCAGAAGATGTGAGGTAACATGATTCTGCTCACAGGTTCTCTCACTACTGATGAGAAGAAAACAAAATGCCTTTATGTTCATGTGGCTTGGCATGTAGTTCCAGAAGTGGTTCTGGGGAGCTTTTCTGCAGAGAACCAGCAAGCATGCTGGCAAGAGATACTTCTTATTTTTAAATTCCATTCTCTGGTTATTCATATTAACATTGCTGCTATTGCTCTATGATGCAAGGCCAGTTAGTCATAGAATTTGCCCCATAAGGTAATTGAAATAAAATTAAATTGGCACCAAACTTAAAACTTTAAAATAGGCCATATTGATTTGTTCTGTGTATGATCAGCGTTCAGTTGCTGGAAGGCAGAGCAGACCTGGGCCTGGGGAGATGGAGGCATGTTTGCATGAGGTGGAATAGAAACCCAGGCCCTCCAGGGCATGCTTGCTTTGTGACTTTGCAGCTCAGACACTTATCACTGTCCTTTTAATGCTGAATTTGTCCCACAAGTGAAGAACAAGTTCCCAAGAACTTCGCCAAGGAGTCTAATTACCCTTCTGTGAGATTAGGATATCCAGAACCTGCAGATTTCTGCTGCTTTTTGTACAGTTCTTTTGGATAAGGAGCTTCTTGGATTAATTGGCTCCAGTTGCTGCTTAGTTTGAAGGTCCTGAGACACTTGGAAAGTGCATGCTGTCCTTTAGAGGTCTGGATCTCCCCAGTGTTTCCCACTAGAACATTTTTTTAATGTTTTAAGAAGCAGTGAAAGGCATCCTTGGAGCTAACATAACTGGATTTCTTCCCTGCCTAAAGAATGCAGAACATTCCTTTCCAGCCAAAGGGAAATTGTGCCATACTTTGAGACAAAAGAAGTAAACATGAAACAGAGTTTTATTTTCTTTATCTGGGAAGTGTTGGGCCTTTAGCTCAGATTTAGCATATTGCAATCAGGAGTAGTGTCTTCTACAGTCACCAAGAAGGTTTTAAAAGTAGTCTGGTTAAGAAACAGAAGGATGTTAAAAAAACAGCCATGTAACTGGTTATCTCTGTAAAGTCACTTGGTCTTCCTTCTTAAAACTGGAAACAGAGTGAATTAAAAGTGAATGAAGAGAAAATATATTGAAGTGGGGATACTGATTCATTAGGGGTAGTTTACTCTTCTGGACACAGTATGATACCACTTATAAACCAACTGAATGAAGGAACTGAAAAAAGATGGTTGGTTCAGTAATCTGGGATTTAAGATGATGTAACTGCAGGGTAAATTTGGGCTGGAGTACCCTTCAATGTCAGTCATGAAGAGTCTTGAGTGGTATGAACCCCTCTTTTATTTAATAAAGTCTTTAGCAGTGCAAAAAACTTCCAGGCTTGTCTTGACATGTCTTGTTTCCCTACTGCAAAAGCTGCCAATAGTATCTGCTATTCCCTGAACAGTTGCTGATGAAATGTAAGCTCTGATGGCCCTGCAGAAAGCAAAGCCCAGGTTGAGTTTGTTGTACACTTACTATCTTACCTGTAGACATGACCCTTGTATGGAGCTGCAAAAAGCTTTCCTTAATGAGTTTTGCAGCCTACAAGAAAACACTGAAGCAGTTTGCGAAACCTAAGATGAGCAACTTAAAATTCCTACCAATTAAACATGTAGAATTGGGTTCCTTTTTGTGGGTTTAACTGTCAGAAATCAGTTTAAAGGCAGGCTTTGTTGGCAGGAAAATTCTGGGCTGCAATTGTGGGCAAGTTGGCCCGTTCTGTGGTTTTTTTCATGCAGTTTTCCAAGAGTCTTACCTCTAGAAAATACTAATGGCCCAGTTATGCAGCCAACAGACTGAGCAATTTGAATCAGTAATGAGCCATTAGTGTGAGTCAGTAATTAGGCTGAGCGGTAAAGGGCGAACACTCTCCTCAGGCAAACCCAAGTGAAGGAGGCTTGTGCTGATGAAAACAAATGGAGCTGCTCGTACCTGGGGACCTGGAAACTTTGTCTGCTGGTGGTAAGAAGTCAGGTGCAGCTGGCCCTAATTCACCTGTCCTCAGCTTGAGGGAGAGAGCCTCCACAGGGCCTCAGATGTCTCACAGAAGATAGATAATACCTGGACAAAAAACAAGGTGAAATGTGACTTAAACATCAGACCGGGACTTTGGTCTTTGCCTTCTCCAGATCTTTCTGGATTCAACTAGGTACTGATCAAATGTGAAACACCACTGTGCTGTTACACAAATCGAGCTTCAGCTGTGTCTCCAGCCTCATAAACGCTGAGAAAATGCTGTGATGCCTTAAGCAGTTTGTGGAGAATACAGGAGAAAAAGAGAAATACTGCATGGCCTTCATCAGTAAGATGAAGTAAATACAAGTTTACCGAAGCAATATGAAGTCAACTGATTGTTCTAGTTGGTGAACACCATCTTATGTTTAATTTATTGCAGAACATTAGCAGGTAGCAAGTCTGCAGTGCTCCCCAAACAATTCATCTAGATTCCTTACATTAAGTGTATATATTTAAATAAAAAATAGATGCTAATTTAGAAATCCAGATGAAGGAGAATTTTCATGCAAGTATCATTTTCTGAACTGTTTAACTTCATCGTGTAATATTCCTAGACCAGGACTGATGTGTTTGTCAGATATTTTGTGGGTAAAATATGCACGTGTGCTGAAAATGTGCACAAACAATTTGATGCTTTTGGATAGAGCTGGGTGTGTAGTGTAGCTCCTTGGAATATTACATGTACCATGTATATGTAATAATCTGCTTCCTGAAAGCAACTGATTTGCTATGTGTGTGTGCTACAAGAGTGCTGCAAGTCCTTCAGATGTGCAAAAGCTTGATTTGTTCTACCACACACTGATGGTGACAGTTTCTCAGTCGACCCTGTTAAAATCTTACGGAGTTAGGAAACAATCTATGGGAGAAACATACACATGTGATTCTTTGCATGAAACTAGGATAAAAGTTCAGTGGACTGAGAATTTATGGGGCGAGGTTAGTGTAACAAAAACTGTCCTGCAATAGCTCAAGTGGGCTGTGAGCAAAATTTCTGTAGATGGAATTTGTAGCACATAAGATTTTGGTTAGCTCATATAAATATTTCCAAGCAAAATTAGCGGTGGAATTGAAGTTTGCTTCCCTATTATATGAATAGTTCTGTAAAAAATTCTGTTAACTTAATCAGTAGGTTTGCCAGCTTGTAAATAGTCAGAATTCTTTCTGGTTCCTGTTGCTATCTCTATACTGTATATCATCTACAAAATTATTTATTAAATTCTAGTTAAATGTAACTCTAGAAAGCAAGTCAATTTCACAGGTATGGTAGACTTAGTTTGCCAACATGACAAATTTTATTGGATAGCAAGAACCCAGCTTTTAAATTGGAATTATGATCAATTTTTTGAGAACAGAGGAATGTAATTTTACAATACTGTGTATATTGGATCACTTTCCCAGAGCAGAGCAATATTCTAAAAAGCACTTAGATATATCACATGAAGCAAACAGACTTTTGAAATATTAAGGTCTAGAAGTAAAACCTCAAATTTGTTACATAAACAGTAGAACTAAAAACAATCCCTTTGGTTCCCCACATCACTGCCATGTCTGAAATTGTTTAGTTTTCATCAAGACTTTTTTGTGGGCCTCAGAACATATGTATCAAATTTGAGACTGAAGAAAGTTTCATTGGCAAGTATAAAAAGGTAAATTCTGTTTTAAAGTGTATTTTGTTTGATACAATGCAAGAATTCTGCTTTCATCTATAAAGTAGCAGTTCCAATTGGTAGCTTAGTCTATATAATATGACTTAATAAAATTGTAGTTTACAAGTGTTATTATAGCAATCTACAGACAACTCCTGTCTGTAATGTCTTAAGAACAGCTGTAAAGGTTTTTAAATTATTAAGTCATAGTATTGAGCAACCTGGTGAGTAGATCTAATAAGTCGACTAACAATTGATTAAACAACATCTGTTAAGGTATTATTAACTGTTTATGTGCTATACATGGATTTCTGGTATCTGATCATTACAGCTTGCATAGAAATAGAATAAATTTGGGGTCTGTCAGCTGGTTTTGTTGTTAAAATACTTTTCTCCTGTTCTCTTTTTAAAGAATTGTTGACATTATTATTCTCATGCTGTATAGAATCTAGACATCTGAATGTTAGTGTTGTTTTCTTTCATTACTCAGAGTAATGCACCAGGAAATACGTTTTGTCATGGTGCAGGTGTTTGGTCAAGGGGCTGGAAGTACTTTCCTTTCAACTCCTTTGCCCCTTAAGCTCTGTCAAAGTTTCTCTATGAGAGAGAGAAATTGTGATGGGAAAGTTTGAATGCATGCAGACCATGTGTGCCCTTAAATAAGGTGGGGAGAAGCTGGAGAGACAACCCCAATGTTTGTTCAAGTTTCTGAGATGGCACCTAGGGGAATTAAAGCTTCTTTACAACAGATCTATCTGGAATAATAGCTTTCCTCTGTGTGCTCATCTGGACTTTGGTTCCATGTTGACAGCAAGGGAGCTGTACTGCAAAATCCTTTGATAAAGGCTAAGGATGGGAGAAGTCTTCCCACAGACTGAATTTTTCTGGGCTGTGTCCATGTCTTTCACTATGTGTTCCTGTGCTCAGCTTGGTGCTCAGTTTCTGATGCGACCTTTAGGTGCTGCAGCAAAGCAATTTGTGTAAGGACTTGACAGGTTTCATCTTGACTGTTCAGCTTCTCACAAATATGTCATTAAATGAGATGATTCTTAAAATCAGTTGTCTCTGGTTCATTTTGAACAATGCATCTGTAGATGTCTGGCAGTCTGTAACTTGAGGATTGACCTTCACCTTAAAATAAAAATATTTTAATGTTGAGAATGTGTTGTCACTTACACTCTGTGTACACTAAGATGCTTTATTCTGTACATACACATTTCCTTCTGAAACGCATTAGATCCTTTGGAGGTACTTCCAGCAGTACTGTTACCATATCTGGTTCCCTCTGTTCTTCATTCCTTCCCTCGTAGAGAAGAACTGTTCCTTTGGTTTCATAATCAGATAGAAAACCTCCTTTATACAAAATTCAGATCCTGGGGTGAAAAAGCTGGGGCTATGTAGTTAGAGAGCAAAGTTGTGCTCACTCACTAAAGCGCTGACACTCCTCTTTAATGATCCAGGGAGGAAAAAAACCTGTGGAAACAAGCAGTTAAAAAACATATATTCCCCCCCTCCCCTTTTTCTTGATTTTCACACATGCAATACAGATATAACAGTGAGGTATCCATTCTCTTTGCCTGCAAGGAAATGAAAAGGCGTATTGTAAGCCCAAGGCTAGTCTGGTTGTCAGCCAGGAATTAGTGCTCTAAAGGAGAGAGGGGCTGGCGAGAGAAGAAGCTGGAAATGAGGAGCTAGAAGGGGGAAAGTACACTCTGAGATAGGTTGAGTGCACATGGCTAGGGGTGGAAGGGGTCTCGTGCTTCCTTAGTATGCAGGTGTTGGGAGAAAGGAAGGCAGCTTATACACAGGCATGTGTCTGGGGGAGCAGGGTCAAAAATTTAGACTATTTACTTAATCCCTTGGAAAGGCTTTTTTCTCTTCTGTTTTCTTTTTGTGTTTAACAGACTGCTTTACAGGGGACACGTGTGGTAATTAACACATGCAGCTGTAGGGCTTCAGCCATATGTCTGAATTTCAAATGGCCATTGATCTGGCAAATTTGCTGCCGTCTCCAACCCCCCACTTATAGGCCTTGAAGATGTGGGAGAATTTATAGAGTCTTTACCTTGAAGAGACTAGAGCTGGAAGGAGAGGAGTGAAAGGGAATGTGAGTGATATTGGGGAGAGAAGGAAGAAAGAGTGGCATTGTAATCACACCCTTCCATGCCCCTTGCCCCAACTCACTGTATCTTGTCAGGTAGCTTCTGAAATGTTTCCAAAGCTAGGGATCTTGTTATTACTATAAAAAGCTTGCATAACAATTGTTAATTTTTTTTTCCTTGTTCAGCAAAGCAATCCAAGATCAGAATCACAATGTTCTTGTGGGCATTTCAGATGTGCTCCCTTTCCCATAGCTGCAGATATCTGGGCTCTTGCACAGCCTAGAACTGACAAGGTGGTAGTTGATTGTGGACTTTGAGCAGCCTTTCAGGAGACATAGTTGAGGAGGACGTGTCTCTTGGGCTGTGTGGAAACAGAGAATACTTCACATCAAAGCAGAGGCTTCTGAAAAAAAAAAAAGTGATATATTGTAGGTAGAATAAAACCAGAGAGGCTAAACTAAACAATCATAAGGTGGTTGTTTCTTTTGCCAGCAGTGATCAGGCAGCTGTTGACAGTGCTATAGAGCTTTTTGCAAACTTTCTTCAAAGTTTAGGGCAATGTCAAGTGCTAAAAATCTTGCTATGAGATATGGTGCCTTAAGCAAAATATTTCTTTGTGTGGAAGCTTTTTTTCTCCCTGTTTTATTTCAAATGTCACTCAAGGCAGTGAGCCAAATGGAAGATGGTTCAAAATTAAGATACTGTAGCTTAAAATTCTGCAGTATCTATAATACTTGTAGTGTTTACAGGGTGAGATAAAAATGACTTCTTCTACCGAGTATGAAGCTATAAAAAAGTTAAGCATCTCTTCCTCTACTTCTCCTCCTTCAATGTATTTTTAAACAGTCTCAGTGCTAGCTATTGCTGATTTCTTGATCTCATCACTCGCTCTACAGTGTAAGTAATGCTGACACTTTGGAGGTGTTTCTGCTTTGGATTAGGGAAAAAAAAAAAAAAGCCACCAACAAACATTCCTAACAGTCTATACTCCAGCTTTTGCTGACTGTGGTTTGCCCAGCCTGTATAATATTGCTACTCTGTTTCTCTGTGTTGTGCCTCTTCTCTCCAGTTTCCCTGTGAAGCTTTGTGCGAGGACTGTCTGGACCAGCTGTGTATTACATTGCCCCTTCTAACTCACCTCCCTTTTCTCAATTTATCACTACAGACAGTACTCCTTCTTGGAACAAGATGGCCTAAATCCCTTCTATGGATTGGCAATAACTTTTCCAGATAATTTGGTTGTAGCCTATATTGATATGCACCTGGATACAGTTTTTATTACGTGGATAAAGAGCCTAATTCTTCTTTATTCAGTGTTTATTACAGATTATTCCCTTTCAGTTGTTAATCTCCCTGAAGAATAAGGTTATTTCAATTCTTCCTCTCATCCTCATTACCTTGATCCTTTTCTTTAGAAAAAAAAAGAGGAAGTGCTGGATTTACAGCTGTATAATTGCCAGGTTGTATTTACCACAGCAAAGCTTTTCTATGCCATTTGACCTGTGAAGGTGTCTGCTGGTCAAAATAAGCCTTGGAGACTGTTTTGAAACTGAGTGCCATCCCTACAGCCAGCTGCCATTGGTACTTGGTAAATATGTCATCATTTTTCAACAAATGTCATGATTTTTGGTAACAGGTAGTTTTTGGTGCTGTGTGTTATGACCAGAGCAAAAAATCATTTAGTCCCCCTGATTCTTTTAGTTGTCTCCATTTCCCCTCAGGTACGTGTCTCAGTAGGGAGATGACATTGGATGCTTGAAGGACTGCTTAAGTACACAGCTGAATGAAAAATACTCTGCTCCCATTGGGAGCCCCTTTCTGCAGCCTGTATGTGCTTTTTAGTTTTGAAGGCATTCCAATAGCCTTCCCAGGTGTTGTTGTAGCTGACTTTTTACACACTGGAATTGTTGCTGGTACATGAGGAGAGGAGCCACTCTCCGTGGTGGTCGAAATTCGTTTCTTTAGCTGTGCAGAACATTGCTAGCAGCTGTGAAACATCAGTCTGCAATGACAGGCAGGCTGAGATCCTGTCTGAAAACTTACCAGATGACGGAAGCTGAGCCTGGAAGCTGAGCCGGGACTCTGAGCTTTGTTCCCCTTCTCCTTTCTCAACAAGTAGTTGAACTAGAGTGTTCTAAATATTCTTACATTGCTCGTGGGGATGGGCTCATAGCTTGTCTGTTGCTAGATATCATGTTCTGAAATTATCTTTATTATTATTGTGACATAAACATACAAGTCAATATATGGCACTTACATGTAGCATTTCTAGGCAAGCTGTTCTGTGGGGCTAATGGACTCTAGTCCAAAGAGGGATTTTAGTGTTGTCCCTGCTGCTGCATAGCTTATTTCAGAAGATACATGAACAAAGTGAAGGAATGAATTCTGAAACCATAGGATTGAGAATATAGTCATCTTTCAAGGTAAAAGTATTGTGTAGCTTATAGAGTCATTTAAAAAAAAAAGGGGTGGGGGGGGCTGAATTTCGATTTTTAATTCAGCAAAGTAGCCAGAACAGCAGTTGGATAGAAAAATGCAGCAATATGCAGTACTTTGCCTATGATGGAAGGGAGGAATTAAGCTCAAAGGGAAAAGGGCTTGAATCTGATAGAATGGGAATGGTAGATTAAGAAAAATTACTTGTATTTTAGCAGCTCCCTCAAGAGCCTTTGAATGGATATGCAGGTTCTTTTAATTTTTTTTCTTTGTTTTCCTCCTTCTGTCAATTTGAGCCACTCTGGGAGTAAATTAAAGGTTTTTTTACTTAAATCAAGGCAATTAAAATCACTGGCCATCTAGTTGTCATTCTTTTTGAGACAGTGACATAACTGGAGGCTTGGTTCTGTAGGTCAGAGCTGATAACAAGAGCATGTATTTCTGAGTCACAGGATGATTTCTGTCTATCTTGAGGAGTAAAACTGCTGCTGAGATTGTTACAGGAAGGTGAGAATAAGTTTCTGAAAGTGGGAGAGGGCACAGCTGGGACAATGTCTTCACAGCTTGACAGTGATTCCACAGTGATCAAAAATAAAGCTTTTTGTGCAAACTTAAACTGAAGATGGTCTCAAAAGTAACCTGACCTTTATGCTTGCTTCACCTTTTTAACAGATAAGGTTCAAATCTGACCATACACATTTATTTTTCCTATTACTTCCAAATATTTGAAGAGATCTGTTTTACCTTTTGGGAAGGAGTTTGGCTGTGATGTCTGAAAACTGTAAAATAAGGTAAATCTATGCACAGTGACACGTCTTCTCCTTTTAAACTTCCTTGCATTTGACCTCAGAAATGCTCTGATAACCAAACTAAAATCTGCTCGTGCTTCTTTAACCCATATCTTATGTACAAATTGCTTTTATAGAGAAGATCATCTCTATGCTGGAGTTTGGCCCAAAAATGAACTGAGAATTCTAGTTCTAAACAAGAGAAATGTGTACAGGTTCCTTACTCTGAGTTACATCTGTGCTCAGGCGACCTGTGGGATACTGCTGCTTCTTGTCCAAAACTCTTAAGCCTGCAAAATCGGTTAAGACTGTGGTTTACTGTTTACAATTTGGAGAGAAATTGGCTGTAAATCAAGAAATTTTATTTCACAGATTTTGAGGTTTTGAATCCCTCACTTATTGCTCGCTAGAACAAAAGAGAGATCACACAAACTTGTGGCTCCCTGCTGTCCTCCTAAGTTAGTTGATTGCACTATATTGGGGATTTTAGCTTGAGAAAGGGGAGAGGAGAGGGTGAGTCTCAAGTTTGAATTAGGTGAGTGCTCTTAAATAATGGCTTTAATAATCTTAAGGTAGGTAGCTTGTCTTCTGCTTGGAAGCATGCCCATACACTTGAGAAAGATGTTCTTTGGAAGGCAACATTTGTGTGTGTTAAAACAACAACTTTTCACAAGTAGTGAAGCAAATTTACATGACGAGCAAGTTTACTAACAGCTCAGCTTAATTCTCTGATCTTTATAGCTGCTGCTTGTTCAAGTGACATGTAGTGTCTCTGCACTGACACCAAAGTCCCTAGGAGTTTTGCCATCGAGGTGGTAAAGTATAATGGCTCAGTTTTCAACTGCCTTGTCTTCCATGCAGCAGTGCTAGGAAGTTATTTTTTTCTCCCCAGAAAGATTTGCACAACTTACAGAAGAGAGTCAGGTATTCTAAGTGGTAATTACTGCAAGGGCTTGGTTCAACCTGCAAAGTTCAAATCTGAATCTGGATCTGAACTTTCCCAGAGGCAGGGGGTGGCTTTGGACATTGTATTGGTTTGACCTATTATAGTGCAAGCTCTGAAATGCAGGTCCAAATGTGGGCTGGGATTTTGTATCTTCCCAAGTGTGAGACATTAAGGGTCACTTTTGCATGACACACAGTTGAAATAATATAAAACTGGATCTCATGTTGGGGAAAGTGTCTACACTGTTATGTTTGAAGGGTAATACCTTGCTATGTGTTTATTTTTCAAAAGAAGCTGTTTAAGAATGAGAGGCTAGAGGGGAGGTTTCTTTTGGCTAATTACTGTAGAACTGCCTTTAGAACTTATGCAGTAAATAAGGACTTTGGATTTTAGAGAGATTCTGTCTGAATCTCAAGATTCAATAGTTTTAAAGCCACTGAACCCCGGAGACTAGAGCATTGCTATTAATGAGTGCTACTCCAGACCGCTTTTGACACATTTGCTTTTGAAGGACCAGGCCCAGGAAGAGGGAGCTCTTTGTTTGTGGTCAGAATAAACTCATTGTACACCCAGACAATTAACTCTTCAATCGACTTGCCAGCCTCTGTAAAGCACTCCACTCCCCTCTCTGTCTACCTCCAGTTCTATTCAGACACTTAAGCACACCAGTGTTTTTTGTTTATTATTCTGAAAAAGTCCTTCACAAGAATAGTCGAAGCAGATCAACATTGTCCTCCCAGCAGCATTTATCTCCGCCTGGCAGTGAGTGTGTCAATCAGGAATCAAAAAGCCAAACAGAGGAGGCTTTGAATTGTGTCACAGGGGTCAGAGTTACTTCCAGCTGTCTGTGCATGGGATAGGCTTTCTTGCGGGGCAAAGAATTGTGCTGCCAAACAAACACTGAGTACATTGGACCACAAAGTCCTTGGGGCTTGAGTGGCTTTTTTCATGTTGATGCACCTGCGAGGGAGATGAGAGAAGGAAGTGGGGGGAACTAATGCCTTCCAGAAGGCATGGGGAAAGGCTCCTTATCCTATCTGGTTGATATCTGGAATGCAGTGCTGAAGTAAAGGCTGCCTGCTTCCATATGGCATACAGAATAGTTGACACAGGAAGAGAAAAATTACTGCAGTGTCAGTGCAAATCAACCTTTGCAGTTAAGAGCTCATTAAGCTCCACATAGCCCTTACATGTTTAGCACTTAGGCACATTTCCCCCTTTTTAAGCAAAACTTTACTTGCCTGTATCCAAGTGTTTGGGGGTTGTTATATCCAAATGCAGCACATTGCTGCTGTTTCTTAAAATTAAACAAATAAAGAGTGAGAACGTGGCTTTTGCTGATTTGGTTTAAAAAGTTGGGTTTTTTTTCTTAACACCAGTGGGATCTCCATGCATAGAAGTGGTTGGACTTGATGATCTTAGAGATCTTTTTCAACCTAAATGATTCTATGGACAGGAGTGTGAAAACTTGGCAGGGAAGTCTATCTGCACTTGTGTGTTTCCATTTCAGCTGCTTGCAAAAACTTATCTTGATTGGCCGGATTGTAAGATTTTTTTTTTTGTGTGAATGATAACTTTCTGCACTTATATTGGCAATACATGTCTGTACATAAAAGTTGCATAGACTATTATATTAATTATGACTTGCTGAAATTGTTTCATTTAATGTAGGGAAGGATTGTGGCTAAGGCAATGATTTGCTCCTCTCCTGCAATACTAGAAGGGACATGTATTTTTGTCTAAGACCCCATGTAGTGCAAAACACAAGTTGGTGGTTTTTTTGTTTTTTTTTTTTGTTTGTTTGTTTAATACTTAAAATATCCTGGATCTGGGGGTAATACATAGAAATATCAAAGTCAAAACTTTGACAAAATTCAAGATTCAGGGAACTGCATGGAATACAAGGAGCCTAATTGTCTTGGCAGGTCTTTGTTTGTCTGGCTGGAGTTACTAAAGCCACAGTAATATTAGAGTATGTGTGACTTAAGACCCTCAGCAGTACTGAAGCTGGGAAAGCCCTTCTCCTTTGCTGTTGGCTTGACAGATTTGCTAAAGGTGGACTTTGCTGCATCGAACAGGACCTGCTAAGAGTTGACTCATTGTCCTGGCTCTCTGTGCTCTAAGTTGCCTATTTAGCTTCAGCTGTGCTCTCTAATGACTCAGCCAAAACCAGATGGTGCTAAGTGAAGGCACCACTTGATACTGGAAGAAGGCTGCCTCTTCCCAGAGCAGAGCTATGCACTTAAAATTGTCATCTGCTTATTCTATCAGTCTGACTCAAATCTGGGAACCACTGATGTTCCAGTTACAGACTTACAAAAAACGCTAGTTTTTGTATAAAGCCTGGATTATTGACTCCATAAACACCTGTGCTCTTCAAAATGGAAGAAATGTTTGCAGATTGCCTCAAGGATTCCAGTCAGAACACATTAGCCTCGCACATTACATCTCCTACCCAGGAAAAATATACTCACTGCACAAGTCATCTGATTACTTGCATCATCACATTAGCAGATTAAGACCTATATGCTTCTTTAGCAACATCAACCTTCAGTACAGAACTTTTATCTCCTAACTTTTCCCCTTTCTACAGCTTCCATTAGGTGGCTTGAGTTGAGAAGGGTAATTCACAGCAGCAGGCAGTTACTTCACATTTTTCCATAGTAATTAATGCTTTTTTATGTCAAGGAGTTTACTTTTCTCCTGCCATAATTTAAGTTACTCATGGCCTTAGTGCTTGTCATTCAGAATAAAATGATCACTTTAACAGGTGTCCTTTGCATGAACTGGATCTCCTTCTCCCTCAACCCCAGTGTACAGTGCAGTCATTGCAGATGTGGATGCATGGGGAGGGGTGTTCTAGTGAGAGCATGAAGAGTTCTTGCCCAGCACTAATAGTAGATCAGGACGTGCAAGTAATTGTCCCTGTTTTGAGTCATTGTCAGTCAAATGGAATAAAAACTGTTCTTGCTTATGAACTTCTGACAGTAGTAGAGCAAGGGGAATTCTGGTTTATATCCAAGGTATCTTAATGTGAAAATGGCCTGGGGAGTCTCATTTAGACCTGCCTGTTTCACTCTTATCCTGTGGCAAGATAAAAATACCATCTTAAAGTTGACAGCAGTTAAGCCAGAAAAATCTGCTTAACTTTTGAAAATGTACCCTAGGAAAAGGACACTTCCTGGAGGAGTTTTACAGCTTTAAAATGTCCCATGAGCAGGTATTCTGCTGAGTGATACTGTCTGTAGTCAGTGGTCTTGGAAAAAGAAAGTGGGTATTCATGCTGGGTTGTAAAACTTAGCAGTGAACTCCTTCTCAAGGCTCTGAAAATATCCTGCAACCAAGGGATGTGGTTCTGAATTACATGAGTTCGTGATCTGGAAGCATTGCTATCTAGAGGGATTAGGAAGTAACACTTGATCTCTTTAATCTCTGTGACATGCTGAGTATAAGGAACTATTGCAGTGGCATGCCTCTGTTGAAAGCCTGGAATTTAACAGCTCTTTGAAGAAAGGAAGAGACTGTACCCAGTGAACAAACTTCATTACCTTTGTTCCCAAAGTAACAGTATTCTGTACTTCTCATAGAATATCACAGGAGACCTTAGGGCTCTGGAATAGTTCAGGGTTTTGTTCTACATTGAAATATTTATTTAAGGAATACAAAATGTTTTCTTCAAAACTTTCAGGTATGTAAAATAGAACTTTTGCCTTGTTTGTGAGGAGCAAACAGGCCAGTGGAACAAATGTTCAGTGTGACAAATGGAGTATTGAGCGAGAGGAAAAATCAAATAAGAGCAGGCGAGTAGTAGGGTGTTTTTTCTGTCGAAAGGGAAAAGCAGTCAAACTTGACATAAGCTAATTTGGAACCTGAGACTTACTGAGAATTCTCCAGTTTCAGAAGAAAATTTGGTAGTTTCAGAGTAAGAAGCTGCCAGCTGGGAAGTGAGCATGGTGTTTTTAATGAAGTGCAATTTTTGTCTTCTATGTGACTATTTTATGACCTTTAAAAAATAATCAGAAATATCTCTAGCTTTTGATTTTTGAAATATGGTGAATGTAATTACAGGGTTCTTGTCTATTGCATTTTTTCTTGTATGTGTGATGAAAGCACTGTACTTGCTTGAACAACAGGAGAGTAATTCTACTTCTCTCTATTTGCAAAACCCTTAATACTGTGCTGGGTGCTGCTACAATGTGGACTTAGTGACAATTTGGCCTTAGTAATACATTAAGGAAATGACTGTGTAATTCATTGAGCCATTTTACTGAGACTATCTTAAACAGTAGCTTTGAACTGAGGGGTTTGTTTAATGCTCTCCAGTAGCTTAATGGCTAACTTCATACAAAGGCTGCTGCAAAATTCTGTTTCTTCAAGAAGAATGTATTTGACAGATTGTAATTGCTTCTGTGTTCCTTGCACATACATGAATGTGAAAGAATGCCCCTGAACCTGGAACATCCTGTGTTCTGCCAGATTTCAAATAATGATTTGAATCAAGTGCTGTGGCTCAGATCCACTTCTAATTCTCCCCCATTGTTGGCTTCCAGGTTGCTGCTTTAAATCTGAAAAGCAATTCTGTGATTACTTGGTGCAGAAGCATTCGTGAGAGCAATAAGAAGAAACTTATTATTGCACTGGTCTTTTTAAACATCAGGTCGCTTCCTATTTTGTATAACTTAAGAATTATTCACCTTTCTAGTTGTTCTATGAGTGTCTTCAGCAGTTTTGGGTTGGTTTCTCACTCTGTACAGCCTGGCGTGCTAATTACATTCTGTTCACTGCTTTGTTACAGTGTAAAATGCCATCCTAAATAAATAACAAGCCATAGCTGTGGCTCTTGCAGTCTTGCAGAAGCAGAGCAACCTATTTTAACATAAAAACTGAAGATCTGCTATTTACTTCTATCCAAAGAGCCTTTAAAGGGCAAAACCCCCCTCCTTGTAATTTAAGCAATATTTAGGAATTTTTTCCAAGTCAGTTGCTCAGACTTTAAAAAAAAATACTGCTTATCCAGGTTACTGTTAATGCCCAATAACAGGAAAGCTCAGAACAAGAGCTGGCTGAAGAATGGTAAGTATTTTTTTTCCAAGTATTTTTTGTTACACTTGCAGTTTAGCATAAAACCAAATTCAGTGATGAAGAGGGAATTGACAACAGGGTATCTCTCTCATTTCTGTCAATGTCCTTTACTTCAGTGGATCTCTGAGGTTGAAATGGAATTATCAGCATGTTTTTGCTTTCTGTGAACTAGACTACTTTGTATGAAAATGCATAAAATAAATGAACTGTGTTCAAGCTTTTCCTCCCTTTAAAACTGAAAATACTGGTGTGGGTGGAAAAAGTCTACAAGCTTCTGTTTTCCATCTCTGCCCTTCCTCTTCCAATGGTCTCTTACTTTTGTAAATGGAGCTGATATAAGAGAAGGCTAAGGGCAGTTATTGTTTCCTCTAGGAAGGACTGTCCAATGTACATTTTCTCCAAAGAGTGTTTGCTCTGTGCATCTGATGGTCATGGAGATAGAGGCAAGCCTGGCTTTCCTGGCATGGACTCCTCCCTTTAACAGATTTTCATGCTGCAACTTTACATTTTAGGTTACTGCCACTTTGCTGCCTAGTGTCATTCTTGCCAATAACACATGCAGAGAACAGTTACTAGAAATAGAAGGGTTTAAGTCACTGTATTTCAAATAGGGAAAAAAAGCCCAATTCTAGGTGTAGTAGGCTGACCTAGGTGCTTAGTAGCCTATGTGCTAGGCATCCACCAAAGCTGCTTTATCACTCTGCTGTGGAACTGGATAGGGGAGAAAATATATCAAAGGTTTTTGAGTTGAGATAAGGTCCAGGAGAGATCACTCACCAAATACTATAGTGGGCAAAACAGACTCAATAAACCTAAACCTAATGTAAGAGAAATTATTTTTCCACAATTTTGCCATTGGAAGCCATTGCCACCACATTGCAATTAGAGAACACCTTGATGCAGTCGTTGTGGAAAAAAAAAAGTTTGCTATTGACTATTCCTTTCTAACAGCTCTGCAGTAAATGCTGGTGCCAATTCTACACAGGTAAGTTTCAGAAGAAGAATTTTTCTTTTGAACAAAAGGAATGAGGAGAAAGACACAATAGGACAGCAATCCACAGAACCTTTGCTGTCTTGGGAAATGGCCTGTGTAAAACTAAACTGACCTGAAAGTAAAAAGGCAATTAATTGCCTTCTGGGGAGACTACTAGGTGATAAACACTAGTGGTTTGTGGGGAGAGGGGGGAGGCTTATTAATTGTATCAAAAGGGCTTGATGCATATTTTATGTAAAATGTTCTTGCTTTTAGCTTAAAATGATTTTGTTCTGTCTGTCTTCTCTCTCTTCCGGACTTGGCCGGGCCATGTACAAATCCCAATCATTCAACAGTACTGGAGAGTAGATAGTATTTACCTCAATAATGGTAGTTTCTTTTCGATTCTTTCTAACCCTCAATTCAGATGATGGTTCGAAGCCAACGCCTACCATGGAAACCCAGCCTGTTTTCGATGGAGAAGGTAAGAACTTCCCTTAAAATAACAACCAAAAAAGCTACTTCCCTCTGCTTTTTCTCTAGGATTTATGTTTCAAATGCCTTCTTTATCCTGCAAAGCAGACAAGCCAGTGAATCTCATAAGTTATCCAAATTTTAGAGTGCCCTTGGGACCTCGGACGTTTTCCCTAATCCTTTTACATCCTCCCCACTTTTCTGGAATCCAACAATAACACCAGTTGATCAGACTCCTGGTGTAATCTTGGAAGAAAATTGTATCCCAGCAAGTAGAAATAAGGTGCATCAAATCAGAAGTGGCCACTTGCTTTAGACTGTCCTTACCCCCGTTACTGTCTCCACTCTCATGATATTAATACTGGGAGTTTCATAACCTCTGCAGTGTGTTACAGCTTCACAAAAGGAAGGGTAATGCTAAACCACAGCTTGTGAATGTTGACTTGGAAGAAAATTGCTGGGAGGTTTCTTTATTTAGCAGATGCTTTCATTGACGCACATACTATTTAAGCAAATGAAGTCATTGTCCTGGGCCCACTTAATTCATGGCCCACCCAGGCAGTTTCCTTCTCAAATAGGCACTCTTGCAATTGTATTATTTTGGAGAGGGTATGTAGGACCTTAGTCTATTGGAAGCCTTTAAACAAGGATAAAATTGCTGTCATCACAGAGGGTTCAAGCCTTTTACACATACAAACATAAATACGAGTGGGAATAGAGCTCCTTTGGTAGTGAATGGGCCTGATAGCAGCTGCTTATATCTTGCATATTGCTTGGAGGTGGTGCCTGTTTTCTGCAGGTTTAAACCCACAACCATTATAGTGAAGCTATGGGCTGAAGTATGAACCACTCTGTGGCCCATCAGAAACTATGGAGCACAAGGCAGTGAAGGAAAGCCTATGCATTTCCAGAGGGGAGTGCTGTACTTTATGCATTTTTTAACCTGGATCAAAGGCAGAAATGGAGACTACTGAGCAAGAGTCCGAGGTGCTTTCCTGTTGACATTTCCTGCCTTCTTGTAGAAACGGGTGCTGTAGTGGGGATTTATTGTTGCTAAAATAAACATACTTAACAGCAAGATGCTGTAGTCCTATCACTTCATATTTAGTGATTGTAGATTTATAACGGCCTTCTTGTGAGCTTTAAGAAACAGCAAAGCTCTCAGAGAAAAACCACTCTCAGATAAAGGAAGGAGACTGAAGCCATGCTGGCTCTCTCTTGTTTATATCAAAAGAAGGTTCTTCCTGGCAGTAAGGTGACATTGTATTAAATTACTATTGGCAATCACAAACTTCTGACCTTTAATTTTTCTCCTGAGAAGGTACCCATAGATATTTAAAGGAAAGAATGAGCTAATAGCATGCAGGAGTGAGATGATGTGGTTAATACAGCCTGTTCAGAAGCTCCTTCCAGGAGAGTTTCAATGCTTTCGTCATTCAATTAGAACTGGACAGAGTTCCTGAAGTGGTGTAGTGAACACACCTTTTCTGGTTCTTCTGGTGACAGGCAGAATCTGAAAAAAAGTGTTATCCTACCTCCTATGAAAAACATTTTCAATCAAAAACCTTCACATTGATTTGTTGGTGAACTCCAGTCTGATAAATGGGCATGGGCTGAATGATGAAAGATTGGCTCTCCAAAACATTATGATACATTATCCAAGACCTTATCTCCTAGACTTTGAGAGAGAATGACTAGTGCAATGGCCCCTGTTGTATTAGCAGGGTTCCTTATGACTCTGGAGAACAGATGGACAGGCAGGTTAATTAGGCTATGCATTGATAAATAATCTCTTCTAAATTTGTCACTCTGTATTTTTTCACCTCTATTAGTAAAGTAGGACTAAGTAGATATCAGTGGTGGCTGTAAGAATAAATATTTAATGGCGTGATTATTGGGGTGTCCTGTGCAGCACCAGGAGTTGGACTTCAATGGTTCTTGCAGGTCCCTTCCAGCTCAGGATTTTCTGTGATTCAAAAGTCCTGAGCAACCTGGTCTATTCTTGAAGCTGTCCCTATCTAGAGCAGAACGTTGGACTAGACACCTCAGGATGTCATCCTGAACAATTCCTTGATCCTATCTGAGCAAACATATTGTGATACTTCACTAGAAGACTCTCACAGTGTCTTGAATAGGTCTTCCTGGGGAATGGCTTGCACTTGGTGTCTGGCACAAATGACAGGAAAGGTCAGAACAGTTATCCATTCACCTGTCAGATGGAAATCTTCATAGATGTTCAAGGGCATCAAAGTTCAGATCCCATTCCACTCCACTGAATTGGAGAACTGAGGGGTTCCTGTAAACCGATATATTCAAAGTCAGGCAGCCAGGGTGGAGCTGGTATCAACATGAATGGACAATTACAATGTAAATGTTTTTCATGTTGTGCCTTTGATTGCCTACCTTCCATACACAAGGGGCTGACTTTTTTCCAAGGACGTTACATACACTCAGCTGCCCCTGAAATGTGTGATACCTCTGGACTTCAACATCTCTAAGATGAAGGTTCACCTTTCTCATGTTTTCATCTGCATTAGAGGATAATGAAAATTCACATTTCATGCATAAGTTCTCCTCCCACTCCCTTCCATCTTCCCTGAGGGCATAACAGAGTAGTGCCAGAGATAATGTAAATCAGATAACTTAAACTCTCCCATCCAAAGTTTGAATCATAACACAGCCATCTCTCAAAAAATTATTTCATATTATTATAATGCAGATCTTAGAGATTTTTATAGTGAATCTTTTTTTGGGACAAGATTCTCCTCTGCTGAAGAGTGTTTTATTAATGTCCTTTGTATAGTTTTTAAAAAGTTATATTCCCTCCTGCACTTCTAGGCTCTGTTACTTTGTTTTCACCATCTATTTAATTTCTATGCAAGGAGTAATAATTTCCTGAAGATATCTTCTTTAAACATCTCTTCTTTTTGGTAAACTTCACCTCTTAATTCAGTGGGAATCTACTCTTTCCACAGATCTGTTGTTCAGAGGTGTCTGTAATCCAAAAAGATATCCAGGTTACCTGGATTGAAAATACATATTTATGGTAGATTCCAAGGAATTACTTTCCTTTTCTTTCTCTTTTTTTCACAGTATTCCTTTTTGTGCATCTTTCAACCTCGCTGAAAGATGCACACCATTGTATTTCTAAAGGCCTTTATCCATTCTTCAGCATCTCTTGACTTGGATTGTCCCTCCTTTTTCAGCTGTAGACATACCTGGTCCACATGGTGCAGATTCAGAGCTAAATTTCATCCCAGGTTTAGGAGTTTAAGCCCCTTTTGGGGAGAACTACCTCAAATTAAACATTGGGTAAGAGCTAGGAAGGGGAGAAGCACAAAAGTAGAATTAGTCCATAAACCAAAGCATGTAGGTATGTGTATTTATAGAAACATATGGTGGCTGAATGTTGATAAAATAGTGTCATGAAACTGGCAGATAAGGCAATTTTTGATATTCCAGCAGCAGCACAAGTTTGTTAAACAGTGTTCAACCTATACTTCCTTGTGAAAAATTGCCCTGAATACAATTACTGTAATGCATCCAATCAATGTGGCTGAAAATATTTAGGAAGGAGAAATTAATTTTCTTTTTCTTTTAATGTTCTTGTAATTTATAATCAGTTTCTTTTTACTCAGCCAACTTCTCACTTTGATGAGCAGATCCATGTAAATGTCAACAAAGGAGCAGGAAAACTCCTGAAAAGTTCTTTGAGGGACGTAAGAAAAACCTCAGGATGTACAATTTAAGTTGTGGAAACTGAAAGTTTTTTCAGAAAATATCAGTCCTGAAAATGTCACTTGAGGTGCTCTAGCCCATGGTAGCAAGTACTGCTTTGCTCAGTTCTAATCAAATGCTGAGGTTATGTCATTTCTGTGGCTTAGGGCAGGTTC
This sequence comes from Sturnus vulgaris, assembly GCF_052056855.1. Taxonomy (NCBI): domain Eukaryota; kingdom Metazoa; phylum Chordata; class Aves; order Passeriformes; family Sturnidae; genus Sturnus; species Sturnus vulgaris. The sequence continues at coordinate 14,244,585 of NC_142248.1, read as the reverse complement.
AGATATGTTTTGAACTTGATTATAACACCTCAGAGGAGGTGCTCTAAGCACTTTTTTTTCACAAATTTATGTTTGGATGTCTTGGTTAGTGCATCAGACATGCTTTTCTAACCAGAACCTATTTCTTTAACAGACTTCCTTTCAAGTCTTTCCAGAAATATCTTCATGTCTCTGCCTATTTATTTCAGATTTTGTTGTTGCTTGTTTTAGGGAACTGACTGTGGCCAGACCTTCTTGGGGCTGTTAAAGCAATATTTAAGGTCTGGATTGACTGCTTAAAATCTAGATTTCATATATACATTTGAGGGAAACATCATATACTGTAGCATCCAATGCACTGTTTGTGATCTGAGTCTTGAGGAAAAAGGCTTTTTGAGAATTTAGGAAGTGTGGGTTAGAGGGAGGAAAAAAATGTTTTGCCAGCAGAGATAGACTTTCTGGAACAGCAAGATAATGAGACAACCTTGTGGAAGATTTACAAATGGTGGTTCATAAGAGTTGGAAGACCTCACCAGGGGACGAACCTGTCTGTGCAAAGATGACAGATCAGTTAAGGCATGATTGTAGCCAACATCTTGTTTTCTATGGAGTCTGAAAGAGTTGAGGTTTTTCAGAAGACACCTTCTAGCACCTTCTAGTCCCTGAAGCCAGCCTACAAGAGAGCTGGAGAGGGACTTTTTACAAGAGCACGTAGTGACAGCAACAAGGGGGAACAGCTTCAGACTGAAGGAGAGTAGGTTTGGATTAGGTATGAGGAAAAAATTCTTTAATGTGAGGATGGTCAGGCACTGGAACAGGTTGCACAGAGAAGCTGTGGCTGCCCCAGCACTGGAAGTGTTCGAGACCAGGTTGGATGGGGTTGGAGCAACCTGGTCTAATGGAAGGTGTCCCTGCCCAAGGGGGAGTGGGAATAAGATTTTATTTAAGGTCCTTTCCCACCCAAACCATTCTATGATTCTGAGTAACTACCCTGTGTATTTTTACTAGTTGATGCAGTTTCTTTAAGGCTGTTATTTTCATTCTTTCAGAAATCACAGCACCTACCCTTTGGATTAAGCACTTGGTCATCAAAGATTCCAAAATGAACAGCTCCAATATAAGGAATTCAGGTAACGTTCAGTCTAAAAAAATAATTTTAACTAGTCAGTAGCTCTTCACCATCTGATCCTGTTTCATTCTTTCTTTATGGTAGCTATCAAGCCGCTAGGGGCACTTGCAACCCAGGCTATAAAGTAATTTCAGATAAAGTCCTTTTTTGTGCCCAAAGGGCCATAATCAATGTGTGATAAAGGATGTTTGATTCCACAAACCATAACTGGGGAATCTCTTAATTTCTTAATCTGTTAATTCATTCATGTTTGCTGTTCAGCATGGATATATGAACTGATGCATTTGGCTGAAAGATCTGGGCTGTGGTTTTGGTCTAAGCAGTTGCAAAAAATAGAAAAGGGGCTTCTTTTCTAGTGAATTCAAGATTCTTCTCTGTAGGTGATATTTTTTGATAGAGAAATGAGTGGATTGCTTCACAATTAAAAGTGGTTTAATTATGTGTGGGCCTAAGAAAACGTTGAGATTGTTTTGTGGGTAGTAGAGTGGATGGGGGGGAGACCAACGCCTAAAAAACAGCAAAGAAGAGATAATGAACATGAGTGGAAAAGGGGAAGCAGGAAGACAGGAAGTCTGGATGTAAAACTTGAGATTGGAGATGCAGGTGAAATGGTGGAGTGGAGTCATTGAAATGAGAAGAAACCAGAGAATCTGAAGAGGAAGATTAGGGATTCTTAGTAAGAATGGTTTGTGTCTGATATTTTAACTGAGGTGAGAGAAATGAAGAAATTGAAGGGAGTAAAAGAGAACAAAATTGCTTTAAGAAGCCATGGGTTTACTTTAAGATTTGAATAGGAGATTCTGCTGTTACATGTATTTTATTAAACATATATGCCTAGAATGGCTGCTGGAATACTTCCAGTCACCTGAACAGATGAATTTTGGTATCTTGAAGTGCCTCATCATCTGGTATTTCTGGATTAGCTAGAGAGTATTCATGACAGTTCCTTTAACCTTCCTCTGCCACTTCCAAGCTGCAGGGTGCAATCAGTGCTAGGCTGGGGGAAACCCTCTTGCTGCAGAATGAAGAGCTCTTGGCAGGAGAACGGCCAGCATTGCCCAGCCCACAGTTTTTGCAAGTCTCTTGAGCTTCAGCTCCCAGCTGTTTTTGTAGCAGGGTCTGTGTAGGATCTGCCATGGGAGTCATCCAGAAGTTTCTGATGATGTGTGAGTATCAGCATCCTTTTTTAAGGATGTCTTTCAGGGAAAAGCAAATGCAGCTTCTGTTTTTTGTCAGCTGCTGGGACAACCAGCAACTGACAGTACAATTGAAGGTGACAGTGTAATATTAAAATACTTTGTAAAGGGTCTTGCCTATCTTGGAGACCAACTTTCCTTATAATACAGCAAACCTCATAGCTGTAATGGGAAGAAGAGTGAGTGCTAAGAGGTTGCAAAGGGACTTGGGAGAAGGAGGGTCTGTCTTCCAACCATTCTTGGCCTGACAGAGCCAAAGCAGGCTGGCTTTCATGTTGTAAAGGCAATCACTTTGATTGTTTAGTCAGGAAGCTGCCTGATGTGAACTGGAATTCTGTCTGCAGAAGCGTTCTTTGTGTGAGTTTACTTTTGTCCCCTTTTTTCAATTGTTTCTGATGTCAATTCTGTTACTCAAATAAAATTATTGTGAGTGCATGCTACAATTGAAAAATAAATGATCTTGTGGAAAATTCAAGAGCTGTGTAAGAGGTGGTTTATAAAGCAAGCTAAAAGGAGACATGTGGTTCATCTGACTCAGCCTTACTGATTGCTCTGATGCTCACTTGCTGTAGGGTCTCGTTAAAAGACTGGGTTGCCAACTTTTATCCCCAAATTTCCCCATTGGGCCATAAAAATGCACAGCCATTTCAGTTTCTCACAAATTAAGGAATGCTGCCTAGAGCTATGGTTTAGGTGTTATATAGTGTGGGCTACTTCAGCCTTTTTCTTTCAAACAGCAAAGCCTAGTCACCTTGTTTGATATCTTTCATTCTTTTCATCCCTTGTAATATATGTTAAAGGCAATGTGCAGTAGATGGGATCAAACTGCAGAAAACTAGGGGAGATAATTATAATTTAGAATCATGTTTCTTCAAGTGTCTTCGAGTCTGTCTTGGCTATAAATGATGAAACAGCTGTCATGAGATGGGCATGCAAAACTGGGAGATGTTTTTAATTGCCTTTGGCCCAACTTGAAATGCTAAAGCTTTGCACATTTCCATTTTTTAAATTTATTTTTAAAGGGTTAAGATAAGTTTTGCTAGCACAAGATTTGGATTCTTCTGTTTGTTGTTGCCTCAGCTGTATTGTCTATCCAAGTTTACAGTCTTGGAGCAGATATAGCCTGGTACGCTTTTGCAGCAGTTTAATGGGATCACTGAAACTGGAAATGAGAAAAGAGAAAAGACCTAGGAGGTCATCTAATCTACTGCCTTAGGGCTAGTGAATGTTTGTACTGTAAGGAGAGCAGCATTTTCTACTGTACCATAAATGCCTTAGATAATAAAGATTTTATTTCTTCCCAAAGGAAGCTGCTCTGCTCTCTGCTTTCAATCTCAGATTTTTTTTCTTTTTGTAATATCCAGCCTAACTCTTCTTTTACTTCCTATTCCTTGGAGTTTGTATAGTGAAACACTTAGCTGTGATCTCTCTTGTGGTGATTATATGGCCATGTCCTTTTCAAAGACACTGCTGTCAGAGGATGTGTGCTGTTCTCTAATCAGCACTGACACTGGACATCTTGGAAAGCAAGCACCATTGCTACGTCAACCATGAGGAGAATTTCAGAATTGCTATATGGAGTCAAATAGACTCTTTAATTTGCTGTCATTGTCTCTGGTCAATGTTAGGTGAGCCACCCACCAGGCAGCTGAGCATTGCAGAGCTGGTGGCACCCCATGTAATATATGCTGCCTGTATCCTGTAAGAGCTGCATTTGAAATCTGAGCATTCTATCTTCTGTTTAGTGTTGACAAACAGAAGAGGTTCTTCTGAAACTGATCTCTCTTTTTTTGGAGCACTTACATTTTGTTTGGCATGTGTAAATCCTAATTAAGCTAGGGATCAGGAAAAGCAGAATGACTCTAGCCTGGTGATTAGAGCACTTGACTGAGAATCTGTATGTCTCCAGGCATTTTGCCAGTGAGTTTTTCTGTGCTCAGTAAAAGAGCAATGCTAGGAGGGATTGCTAGTGCTGTCGCCCCAGCCCACTCTAAAGAATTAAATGTCATCCTTTTCTCAGTAGGGTGAGATGCAGGTTCAAACCTTCTCAGCCAGAGGAACTAAAATATGAACATCTGGACTGTTGCACAGCAGAAAAGTTGTTTTTCTACACTTAAAAACTACATTTTCTGTCTGTCTGTGAATCCTGCAAGTTGCATTTTTTCTTTTTCGGGCAAGTAAAAGGGCTAGATCAACGCAATATTGTTGTGGCAAGATAACAAAAATATTTTTTGCTGCTTCTCCCCTTTCCCAGACATGCACATCCACATGTGCATGCACATGGATACCTTAAGCTAACTAAGACAGTTACCTAGCACTGCTCTCTGTGATGTGTATTTTTAACACTGCCAGAGCAGGAGGTGATTCAGGTGGGGTTCTTGCAATGGCTGTGCTCTAATCAGCATGGCTTGCAACTGTCTTTTCATTCTACTTTCATTGTTTCAGCCTCCTCCCCTCACCCCCAACCTATTTCAGCCTGCAGTGGTACAAGTGATTATTTTTTCTTACGTTCTTAATCTAGGGAAGCATTTGATAATGTTTTCCACTTCCAAAAAATCTGATGGCTGCTTATTTAGGAGCACCCCCTCTCCACTGAGGAATCCAGGGATTTTCCTCACTTCCAGAGTTGGGTTATCTCCAAATTCATTTGTGCTACTTAGTGATTTGGTTTTAGTTAGCAAGAGTTTCCAGCCTGAATCCAGCTTACCGTGACAACCTTTAAGAAAACCACAGAATGATGTAATGAGCCCCTGCATGGAAAAATAAACAGCTCTGGAGAAACCAGCAGTAGCAGCCTCAAGTAAATATTCTTCAGTCACTGGGGTTTTGAAAATGACGTTATTTGAAAGGAAGAATGAGTAATATATTAAGGTTAGCAGCTGAAGACAGGTTTGTGTGTGCTGTGCCTAGTTTAGGGAAAAAAAAAAAAAAGAAAAGACCCATAGCTGTTTGTTTCAAAATCTTGCTTGGTGAATGGGGACCAATTCCACGTGACCTATTCTGTTCAGCTCTGGCACCCAGGCATCGTGCTGGCATCTCATGATCCAATGATAGAGCTTTCTCCTCTCAGGAGCTCTTAGTGGGCAGAGTATAACTGAATGAACTTTGAAAACAAGAATGGTGGTAGTCACATTTCTTTTTCTTAATTGAATGAACTTGAAGCCCGAACTTTAGGGCTTTTCAAAGGAAACATCTTGAAAACTTCACACCTGTATATATTCCCCCATCCGCCTGAAAGGGAGTCTTAATTCTTGGGTGCAGTTTGTCTCCAGAGATCTGCACCATGAAATGGGATGTGATTATTTCAAGTGTTATAACCAGGACCTGAGTTCTTTGGTTTGCCTGTGTTCCTTAAGGGGTCTTTTTTCCCACTTGCAGAAAAAAAAAAAAAAAAGAAAACACCCATGACACCACCAAAAACATTCTCTCTAGTAGTCAATTAGGAAGTGACACCATTTTCCTGCATGCCTTTCTTATTGATCAGGGCTAGTAATTGCCCCAAAGGTTAATGAATTCATAGCTATGTTGTCTTATCCATATGGAGGCTTTCTGCAATCTCGTACATTAAAAAGGAGTCTGCTGGAGACTATATTGAGAATCAGTGTAGTTCTTCTTGATCAGGTGAGATGAACATATAATGAAACAGAGCTTGAAAAGGAAGCTCTTTTCAAGTTTCAGTGGGATACCCCAAAAATAGCCAAGGTTAGACAAGAGTTTAATGAATTATTAGGACTTTCCTTGTCAGAAGTGAGGATAAACACAAATAGCTTGAATGCCTATATTATTTTTCAGAGTGGGGAGACCTTGCACCTATGTGTTGAATGTACAGTTATCTGGAGTTGGAGCAAATTTCTTCATTGGAAATGTGGAACACTGCAGAGAACAGGGAGCCAGAGGAAGATTTAGATGAGGTTCTTGAAAAGCAAAACAATGTTATTAATGTGGGTAATTCCACACCTGGCATTCTCCTGTCTTCTCAGCCTTATTCCTTAGGTGTCTTGTCCTGCTCTTGGTTCCCAGCACTTTCCACCTTGTTATTTAAAGACATAAGACCATGGACTTCTGCTTCTTCTACTTTTTTCCTATTTTCCGCTATTACTAACCTAGTTGTGTTAGTTTGAAACTGGCTGTCCCTCTCTCAGTGCCAGTTCTGTTAATGTTACTGTCCAAATGTCTAATACAGGATTGTAGGCTCTTCCCCAAGATCTAAGGCTGGTTAGTGTCAGGATACTGAGAAAAGGAGATAGCTCTCACTTTGTCAGGAAAGTAGGTTGGTTTTTACAGGGCTGTAGTCAAGAATAATTGTGCTTTAGGGACATCTGGATAAGATGTTATGATGGCATTTGAATTGGAAAATTTTGGTGCCTATGGATGACATTCTAATGCTGACTGCAGTCCTCCTTGGTAAACATTTTTGTGCTTCTGTCTCCTCTGGGCATAACACCTGGGATTAGTTAAAGAATTTCACCCTAGCTGAAGAGGAAAAAAGTGTCATTGGTGGTGTCAAGAATGAGAGTTCATGAGAGGGAACCAGTGTGTCAGAAAGCTTTTGTGTTTTCTACTGTCCTCTATTAATGTATCCTCCTTGCTGTTCTTTTCCTGCATCTTGAGCCAGTACCTCCCAACACAGTGCTCCTCTAACCTGTCAAAACTATTGGGCTGAAAGTCTGTGACATTTTGTCCCATCTGCCACAACTGTTTATCTTCAGTCCTTTGTATTATTCCTCCCAGCCCTTCTTTTTGTGAGGATTTGTTTTGAATTAATTTTAGTTTACATTCTGGCTTGATATCAAATAAAGCAATTTCAAGAGAAGCTCCTGTTGAGTATGAAATGAAAACTTACTAATTCCATTACATTTTCACAACAAATATATATGCTCTTATTTGCTTAGTTCCTGCTTCCTTGCAAGCCAAAATGTGATGTTTCTTCCTTACTTACTATCCCTCCCTTCCCTCTGGCTGCATCTGTGGTGCAGGCATCCTTTCCTGTCTTGGCAGCTGCTTGGGAGGCCTCTGTCTCTTCGTCCCTTCTGGAAGTTCTGAGAAGGATGATATGTGTGATGCCCAAGGGTGATTCTCCCACGGTCTCTGTGTGACAGGTGTGTGTGGTGAAGAAGGGAATATGTAGGAGAGAGCAGAAGCAGGGGGAATGGAAGAATCTAGGACCAGGACCCTTCCCAGACAGCCAGCAAACAAAGTCATAAATAACATGCCATTGGGGACCAGTTAATCTGCTCTATGAAAAGGTGCAAAGTATACAAGTGGGGAAAATAACATTGTATAATAATCGGCATGCAACCGTAGGTGTTAAACCATATGCAGCTAGGCAAATAAATGAAGCTCCCCCTGAGAGCTGGGCGATAAATCATTCCCAAAGAATTCAGTCACTCCCCGCTCCTTATGCCCCAAAGAAAGAAAACAAATTACTTTAGATGTGGAGTCATAACTACTACTCTGCAGCTGCCAGTTAAGGCAAGTGGACAAGGAGCAGTAAGAGAAGGGGCAAAGATATAAGAGGCTGGGATAAGAGGGGAAATAGAAAACAACTCTGCATTTAAATCCAGCGGGGATTTGGTGGGGAAGGGAAAGGAAATAAGCTCCAGCACCAGGCATTACCTGGACATACAGGGACAAACTGAGAGTGGTCAGTTTTGTGGAGTTTATTTTGCTTTTTAGGCAAAAGCCAGTTCAGATTGAAGGGGCTGCATTGATTTGCTGAAGTAATTCCTTAGCAGCACAGTGCTCCTTACTGTTTGTAATAGCAGCATTCAGCACAGGCTCATCCGTGGATCTGCACTTCAGACATCCATTTGAATGTTGATGCCTGCAGAAAGGCTGCACATACTGACTCACCTTCCTGCCTCTCTTGACATGTTCCTCTCAAATTCACCACATTTCTGAGGTACCATAATTAAGGAGGAGCTGTTTCAAGGTAACTGTCATTCCTAGCCCATAGATAATCTCTGGAAAAGGCTTAGACCTAGGTGGGCTTATCTTGAAACCAAAAGCCCTGGTGGGGCTCACAAGTGATTTGCAAAGAGACAAGTGAAAGAAAAAACGGGTTCAAAACACAGGTCAGTGTATCCCTATGAGCATCTGCTGCCACACTCCCAGAGTTGTCCAAGAAGGCCATGAATATTGCCTAGTACAGCATAAGGCTGTGAAGGAGAAGAGCTGCATTCCAGAGCTTTAGAAAACCCTACTCATCCATGGGGGTGTCTGTTGGACATCCAGCTCATGACACTGATGGAGTGGGAGCAGTTTCTCTGTCCCATGGCTGATGTCTGAGTCCTGTGTCACCCCATTGACCTTCCAGAGCCCGGATATTCTGCGCAGAGACAGCTGAATCTACGTCAATATCCAAAAGTGAGTGCTAGCTTCCTGTCAGAGGCAATTCCCTCTGCCTCCTTGTAAAATGCAAAATATTACAGGAACAAGCTGATCTGTCACTACATGAAAAGGCTCATCACACTATAAACCTGCCTCTCTTGCCCTCAGTGCCTCATCAGTAGTAGCATTAAATACAATGTTGCTGTAGATAGGAAAGAGCAGTCTGAACCACTTTTTATCTGCCGGTGACAGTTTTCAAAGACTTTCTGTTTGGTGTCCTATAATTGCAGAGTAACAATACTGTAAAAAAAGTGTGCTTGTATACTCTAGCTAGAAGAGGTAGGCAAGTTCCCCAATAATTGCTGTACTAGTTGTTCCAAGAACTATTAAAAACAGGTGTGGAAGTGAAAAAAGTTTCCCAATAATGCTAAGGCTCCAGTGGAAACACCTATTTTTTTTTATTGAACAGAATTCCTCAGTGTGGAAAGAGTGCAGTGAAAAAGGAGTATAGGGAAGATGAATGTGTTCAGAGACAGGTGGCTTATGTCAAAGCTAGGTATGCCACAAGCTCACAGTGCTTAGAAACTATGTGAAATGGAAAAGAGGCATTAGGGAAGAAAAAACACAGACTGTGTAGCTTTGTCTCAAAATGACAAGGGCTGTGTCTAAGGTTGAAAGATTTTTTTTGCTGCTGAGGAACCATCCTGATGTAAAGAAGTGAAGAGGCTGCATTTTGATGCCAGACTTTGTCTGGTCAGGCTGTGGAAGCTGTTGTCGTTGTGAAGGCACTGCACAGACACAGCTGTCATAAAGGATACGGAGGCCAGGTGCATTAGAGGGGATCAGACCCCAAAATCTGGAAACTTAAACCAGATCAAATATCTTCAAGATTTTAGTCTGTGTTAGCAAAGAGGTTGCCTCAATCACTGAGGATCTGCTGGAGCTTCTCAGCCTGTGTGAGGAGAGCAAAGAAGTCCTGAAGACATTCGTGTGGCTTTTTTCCTCCCTGTTTTAAACCAGGGTCATATCCAATTAATAGCAGCTCTGACACACGTAACCTGTTCCTAATGTGGCAATAGAGCTCCCACTGCCTCTTCCAATTAGTGAACAGTTAACCACCAGGGCTTTTTTATATCAAACTTAAATCTCATTTCTCCAAGTAAACTGTCTGCTACGTGAACTACGCATGGGGAAAGAAAAGAAAGTATCTATGGCTATCTTTTTTTTTTTTTTTTTAATAGAACAGCTTTTATGTCTCAGAAGACTGAATGTCATCCCTAGACTAAACAAATTGAATTCTTTTAGCCTTTTCTCATAGATCAAGTTTCGTAGACCTTTGCCTGTTCCCCTTGCTCTCTCATGCCCTTTTGCCAAACAGTGCTCCTCAGTCCCTCAAAGGGCACTGCCCAGTGCTTCTACACGGGGCTGATTGAAAGGATCACCAGGATTTAGTGCCTGTTCCTTATGTGAAGCCCCTGCCATTACATTCCACAGCCGGACGTACCTGTTTTGATTTTTTTGTTGTTGTTGTTTGCAATGTCATGAAGTTGCAGACTTTTTTTGTGGTCTACCTAAGCTGCTGAACATTTTTTCCAAGTCTCGTTGTCTCGCCAGTAATTTCCTGCCCATGCGCTGGATTTCTCCTTGCTGGTTGTTATGGTAAGTTGTGATTACACTGATTTAAAACCATTTATCAGTGTGACTTTGAATTCTTTCCTGAAGTTCAGTCTGTAAATTGGATGCTCTGTTCCATTGGCCAGAGTGATCATTTAATTTGATACAAGTCCCCTGGTAGCTTTCAAAATAGAGAACTTTTGAGACCTCTTGTCTTGGAGAGCATCTTTTTCTTAACCTGCTGTGTTAGGTAACTATCTATAGTTACCTAACTAATACCTACTACAGTTACCAATAGTAATTGTATGTAGCTTGCATTTTCCTCATTTGGTTACAAGAATGACACAACTTAAAATATGCTCTAGTGAACCAGAATTTATTCAGAGCTGTAATGCATTGTATATGAACATGGAAATATTTGCAGTTTTTTTCCAGGATGATGTAGCACTGCCATAAAACAGCATTGTTCTTTTTCTGCCATCCTTCAGCTAGTCAGGCTGTAGCTCTAGGAGGGCTAGTACTGTGTGACTGCTTGTGAGATGGGATGATATAAAGAGTCCAAGGCCTGCCTGAAAGGCAGTTCAGTTGGAATTGCAAGGACAGGTAGCTTTCAACTGACAGCTTTCAAGATTTGCAGATGTGGCTCTTTATTCCTATGTGGGTTGGGGACTCTGTGGAGCACACTCTTCTTAGCTGGGCAGGATGCAATGCCCACAGGTTCTGCAAAATGAGCATAAGTTGTGCATCAGAAAATCCCTCACTAAGTTTGCTCTAATCCGTGAGATGGTGCTTCCTTCAGCCAGTCCTCCTTATTTCAAGCTAGAGGGTAGATACTGAATAGGCTTCTCATAATTTAACACTGGTAGGAATGCAGTGCAGCCTTATCTCTTAGAGCAGAAGGAAAATGGCAGGGGAAGCATGTGTTCCTGGATAGCTGAAGTTTAATGAGCCACTTGGAATAATGCATTTTTGAAAATTATAACCCACCTGTTAAACCTTTGCATTGTACTTGTTCAGCACTGGAACATGTACTAACATCTGCTTCCTCTGTAGCCTATGCCTTGAGAAATGAAATTGAGTGAGTACCAAGGTAAAGCAAAGACTGCTCAACTGGTACAGTATGGGAACACCTGCAAGGTTTGTTTTTCTTTTTACCTTCACATTAGCCAGAAAACTCTGGAGGGACCACGATCCCAGACTGAGCAGGGTGGAGTGGGTATCAGTGCTGATGACTAACAGAGGTGTGGAGAGATTTATGCTATCCCCATGAGCCATATTTGCTCAGCTGTTATTGTGCTCCCAGTAAACACAGAAGGGGTTGTTTCTCTCCCTCCACCCACAGCCCTGCTCGGGGGACAGGCAATAAGGGCCTATTTACTGCATTGCTTTGCTAGTCCTGCCAGCACTTGTGCATACTCACAGCTTTTCAAATGCTCTTTCCCCTCTGAGGAGGAAAGGATGCAGATTTGGGCTGCTGAGGTAACCTGTGCTGAACTTGATTTTGTAAGCTCTGTGCTGGGATGAGGTACCTGTTCTCCTGGAGTGGACCTGGGTCCTGTTCACATTAGAGCTTCTTTATGGAATGTAAAAACAGCTTTAAACTGATGTACATCCGATGGTAAAATAACCAGCTCAAAGCTCTTGTTCTCTGCCACAGCAGTGTAAAGACACATGAGAAATTGACCCTGTCTGAATTAAGCTCCCCTGAGAGACAGGCAAACACTTTTCCTCACTGAAAGGAAAACTGAGGCACAAAGACACTTAGTCCTCATGTTTGAGTTGGCACAGGAGGTCAATAGGAACTTGGCACTAGGTATCCATGCTGCTCCCCTTTGTTCTGTGCTGCACTAATGCCTCACTGAGAGGAAAGTTGGGAGTTGAACAAAAAAAATTTGGGGGAGATGTGTTTGGGGTTTTTTTTAAATGTTTTTTTGAAATGAGGTCTCTGTTGCAGCACTAACAATGGGGATTGGTTAAGAATTCTTCAGTAAAAGACCTTTTCCTCTCCTTGTGATGAATGCTTGTTCATTAAAACTGAAGGTTTTTGTGGGAATTCCATGGGAAAAGTTTTGCCAGTCCAGACAGAATTTCTGGTCAAAAGAAATGAGGGTGAGAGAGAGAGAAAGAGAAGGAAATCTGCCCTGCCTGGTACAGCCTGTAGCTCTGGGGTTAGGCTGTTCACATGGGTTCATTGGGGCTGGACAGAAGCATAGAGGGAGGTTAGACCCTCTCTTTTGCCTGATTTGGAAGAAAGAATCCTGTCTCTTAACGGTGTAGGAATTTCTCCAGGGTGGTTGATTTTGGTGCCGCAGTCTCCCTCTTCTTTTAATAAGAAAAGATTTGGGTGCAAAAGAGCAAAGTTCAAAAAGTAATCTGCTGTGTTTGGATGGCAGATGTTCCCTATGTCCCACCATAATCATCCACAGCATCTTCACAGCCACGGTGAATGATGCTTGGTACCTTGGCTCTGGTTGCAATGAGAGTTGTTCCGTGTCAGGAGAGAAGCTGGGGGAGGCTGCCTCATCCCCACGGCTGCACACAGCCCTGCAAGATGAGCATGAGAACTGTTAAACACAAACCTTTGGCTGGATGCTACTAGACACCCTCGCTTCTCAACTTTGTGGGGTAAAGCATCCCATCTCTTTAATAACAGCCAGGCAAGTCCCTTACTTCATCCATCATTTTTATTTTTATTGTGCAGGCACAAAATGTATGTTTGAATATGTATACTTAAGGGACCAGGAAAGAGAGACCTTTTCATGAATCTGACCATGTATTCCTCAGAAGGCCATTATTAGGGGAAAATTGTTGCATAAATAATGTGCAACTGCAGATGTCCAAGCCCTGTTTTCCTGCCATAGCTCATGGCTTGAGAGACACTACTTTAAAAATATGTTTTAATGAGCGGTAGAAGCAGTCAGGAGTAAGAAGGAACAAACAGGGTTTTAGAGCTGAGAAGCTGAGGTAATTATATTTCTGCCAATGACTCTTCTCTTTGTGTGTGTAAACATTCCCTATTGTTTTTTTCCTGTAATTGGTTTTTTGTAATCTAGATTTGCTGTTTCATGAAGGTTTCACTCCCCAGCAGCAGCAAGTGACCAAGTGTTACTTTGTTTTTTTCGCTGGTGGTCAAGTCCAAGCAGAGATGGCAGAAAACAGTAGAATGTGACAATGCCTTTAAAATAAGTAAATAAATGGATATAATATTATTATTTGTTCCAGGAAGACTGTGTCCCACTGACTTGCTATCTTAAGTGTTCTTTCTCTAAGAAAAGTTTAGTTTAGGGAAAGAAGGAAAACTTTTCTTTCTGTGCCTGTAACTCCCATTAACAGGGAATAGGCTTTTAAGCACCCTGCACGTATAATAAATATATGCTGGTTTCTGAGATGACAGCTTAATTTCATACCTGGCATTAAACTTTCTAGCTTTGCCATAGGTTTTTACTGTTCTCCATGAACCTGGCCTTGGCAACAACAGCAAAGTTTCCAGTAAGCAGTGTGACTGAAACAGGAGGACTTCAGTGTCCTGGAGCTGGGCTAGCATTTGATGGTCCCTTTGTTACCCATGAGACAATCTTTCAGGGTGACACTGCATGCAATTCATGCCAAGTCCCAGACTAGGGAAGTTGATGGTATGGATTTCCCAGCTGATTTTTCTGGCTTTTGAATACCCAACTTTTAATATTGATATTTATTTTTAAAGCAAATTAAGTGCTGTTAGAGTGGTAGCCTGGAGGAGTCTCTCTGGGTTCTAGTGCTAGTTAATACATTCTGCTTAGTAGACAGATGTCACTGAAAGAAATTTCCACAAGGCTTTGTCAGAGTCAATGTGTTTGCCATTCTGATCTCCTCCAGCTCAGAGAAGGCTTGGTGGATCTGGAAGGGACTCAGAGAAGAACTGTGCCATGTGGGACTCTGCAGCACGTAAATGAGATGAAGTAGGGGGAATCTGTAAAGCAGGGAGGAACTTTCATAGCAGCTACTTCTAGATGCACATTAGAACTGAGTAAAGTATGATCTCCCTGATGTTTCAGTTGTACCACTGTCATTGCTAATGATGGGCTACTGAACGCTGGTGACAAAGGCAGAGTTTGCATCATTCCATCTATCTGATATCAACTGCACACAGCCTGTAAGATTTGTTTCACTCAGCCTTTAAACAGCCTTGAAACAGAAACAATTACCAATTAGTTATGTATTCTGATAGTAAATGTGACTATTCAATTCCCACAAATTTCTGTTAATATGTGAAGAGAATTTTTTCCATATTTTTATGGCATAGAACAAATATGTAAATATGTAGTTTTATGCTGTGTAATTTGCATACCTAACTGCAAATGTATATAAAATAAGATACTAATTCATTAAAGAAATTTATTAATTTTTTTTCTCTTGAGTTCAATAAAAGTGGCATATTTCTTTGTTCTAACACACAAAGAAAGCACACTTTATTTTTTTTCAGAGTAATTTTACTGAGAGTTTTGCAAGACTCAAAGGACTTGAGAAACCCTGGTTTGACTTTGTGCACTCCGGAAGCTTTTGGGATTTAGATAGAAAAATTCCTGGAATGTAGTTCTCTTTAGGAGAAGTTTTTCTTCCTTTTGCTTATAATATAATGATGATAGAGAATTCTGCCCCAGCTCTTTTGCTTCCCCCAAGCTGTCTGAGTGATTTGCCTCACCTGATGGCCAAGAGGTGAATTGCTGTCAGCAGACTGTGGTAAGTGGGGCCCTTTGATGTAAGTGGTTTATTAGGGAGCCAGCAGGCCTCTGGTTCAATGACTTCTCTGTCCATGTACTTCTTGGGAACTCCTTTTTCTTTTTCTTTTTCTTTTTCTTTTTCTTTTTCTTTTTCTTTTTCTTTTTCTTTTTCTTTTTCTTTTTCTTTTTCTTTTTCTTTTTCTTTTTCTTTTTCTTTTTCTTTTTCTTCTTTTTTTTTAAGATGTGAAATCTGTCAGCAAAGTCATAAATATTAGCTGAGGCTTGAGTTCCCTTTCAGTTATTGTTGACTTTATCCCCTCCTGCTCCTTCCCAGTCAAGTTTCTCTCTGCTTGAGGTAGACTTAACGACACTTAAAAGTTTTTATTCTCTGTTTGTATTTGTATGGGTTTGTATGTGGCAAAGTTCAGGTGATCTTCACATTCCCAGCCTTGACAGTGATCTGAAATGCTGAGGAGAGTGAGACTTTTTGGGATCTCTGAAACTCTTTCAGCTGCTATAGTTCAATTAGAAACCAGTACAAATGCTTTGGGTACCCAGGCATGCTGTGCTGAGGTGATGCTGTGCAGACCTGATGGAGTTTCTTGTTGTATCTGCTGCTACCAAGCTGTGAATCAGCACCTCTTCTGTTCCCCAAATATGGAACAAAACTTACTCTCTACAGCATAATTTATCACCAAAATACAAAATATAACTAATGGTGTGCCAACAGGCAGGCAAAATACAAGGAACCTGAGCACATGTTCGTTGTGTGCTGAGCCAGTCCTGGGAGCTGGATGCTGAGGTTGTGCAGTGTTTGCTGGCTGATGATGCAAACATCTACAGATTTGGGGTGAACCTGTGATGCCATTGCTGGTCAGTGGAAGCATTTTATGTATTGAAGGCTTGAGATGGCTCTTGGCTGTGGCAAGGAATTACAGGTCTTGTGGCCTATTTATAAAAATAAAATTAAAAGCACTGTAAACTGCAAGAATGAGGAAGGCTAGAAAAGGACAGCTGTTTTTCCTGCTTCTGTTTTTCATCACTCTCCTAAGGATAAAAGTTAGGAGTTAGACTGTTGTCTTTTGTTACCCTAGACTTAGATGTGTTTTCAGCTGTCTTGACTGCTTTTTTTTCCCTCGCTGTGATACTTCCAGTAGTTTACAAAGCTGAAATAATTTTTCTACTTGTGAAAGGGCCAGAATATAACTCTTGAAGAGTTATAATTGAGAATTTCCTGCTGTTGAGCCAAGTAAGTCTTACCATCTTGCAGGTACTCTGTAAGCTTCCCTTTCCCCTCAGATGGCTGGTCCATGTGAGAGGCAGCAGGCTGGCACTGTCCATGCACCCAACACTCCTTTCCAGGCAATGCTAGGGCTCTGTGTGCCAGGCTGGCTGCAGAAGCCACTTCTGGGCTTCTTCCTGTTCTTTGGTGCATGGCACTGCTGTTGTCTTTGACAATATCTTTAGAAATAGCCTTTCCTGTGTAATAGGTTATTAAGGGAAGGGCCTTACCTGCTGCTCAGTAGAAGGCAGTGCTGGGTGCTCTTTGTTTTCCAGGTGAGGACAACGGTGGAGAGTGCTGGAGAGGTGGTGGCAGAGGGGGTCGAATGGGATATCCTGTTCTGTTCCCTGCTGAGGTGTGTGCAGATGCTGTCTGCACTGGATAAGGCTGTGTTAAAACATAACCTGCTCCTCTTGGGATCATGGTGAGGTGCTGTTGAGAGGCAGGAGTGTTTTGCAGTCTGGAGAAAGAGACAGAGGGGCAAGGCAAGGGCGTTTGCCTCCTTTGTTTAACTGGAAAATACAAGTCACACTTTAGGATCTCTCTTCTTGCAAAAGCATAATCTGGGAAATGCTTACCTCATGGCTGCATTAATAGTGAATTATTTCTACCTGATAGTTCATTTCTAAAACCCAAGTGATCAAGAACTTTTCCTGCTGTTTCTGGCATCCTGAGCACCCAGCAGATAATATCTGTAGACCATAATCTTGTTATGTCACAGCTAAATGTAGGAGAAAGCTCTCAACCCAGAATTCCCTCAGTCTCTGAGGATGTAGTCATACTGATGTTTGATGAGAAGAAAACAGACACAAAGGGCTCCTGATGTGAAGGATACCCACATCCTGCTGACCTGAGGAAAGTGATCTTGATTTGGTTCTTTTTCCTCCAACCTCCCTTTTGTCTTCCAGAAAAAGTTCACTCCTGTGACCAGGAGAGGCAGAGCGCCTTGGAGGAGGCCAGGCAGAACCCCCGGGAGGGAATTGTCATCCCCGAGTGTGCTCCTGGAGGACTCTACAAACCAGTGCAATGCCACCAGTCGACTGGGTACTGCTGGTGTGTCCTGGTGGACACGGGACGCCCCCTGCCTGGTACTTCCACTCGGTGAGAGCTGTAGGCAGGCCTGGGAAGGTGCCTGGCTGTAAAAGATGAGCTATAAAAAAACCTAGTGCAATATTAATCAGTTTCTCACTCTAGATCAGTCAGCTGTACAGTGCTTTCCCTAGAGTAAGCAATGCTGTATGTGATGTCCCCTGTTGAGTGTTACTATGCAGCTCCCTCTCTACAGGAGTTGGTGGACATTAACTACTGTCCATACTTTTCTTTGTGATAAGTATTCATGCAAAGCAGCCTTTTTTTTTTTTCATCTGGCTTGCTTTTGTGAGGAGGAATGGGGGTTTAGCTTAAGAATATAGATTATGGGCACAAGCAGTGAAAAGACAAGTGTCTTTGTTGCATTATCATGTGCTTCATACTTCCATGTTGCAGCCACTTGAATCCTGATTCGTAGGGAATTAGAAGACTGCTTGTTGTGCATGGGTAGATTTTAAACCAGAGATCGATTTTTTTTTTTCATTTACTCTGTATCTTGAAACTACCTGAGGAATCTTTTCACACTTGGAGTTTGGAAACAAATTGTGGGTCTGGCAAGTTGCAGAAACAGGCCAGTAAGAGCTGGGACTTAACTTAGATATAGTTATTCTGCAAAGCATGGACAGCTTTGAAAACAAATCTTAGCCTGTGCCCACACGAATTGGAAGAGGGCCCAGTGCTCTTTGTGGGTTTCCATTGATAGCTGGTGCTGGACTTAAATGTTCTTTCTCTTTCCACCTCTGCTGCTGTTGCTGACTGTCTATAAACAGTCAGATGCTCAAGAATGATATTTCTTCTGGGGTTTATTGGTCTACTCTGCAGTAAGAAGACAAGGCACAACCCATTGACCCTGAGATTAGCTCAGCTGATCAAGGCATAGTGCTAATACTGGCCTGGTTGTGGTTTTGATCCCTATATGGGCCACTCACTTAAGAGTTGGTCTTGATGATCATTGCTGGTCCCTTCCAGATCAGAATAGTCAGTGGTCAGTGACCATGTGATGATACTAAAGCTATGTTACATAGTTTAGCTTCTGCTGTTCTCCTTTTTCAGGTATGAGACCCCAGTGTGTGAAAGCGATGCCAGATCAAAGAGCACAGAGATTGATGATCCCTTCAAGGACAGAGAACTTCCAGGTTAGAAGATCTTGTCTCTGCTTTCTTACTTTGTCTCACCTTGGGACTCTTAATAGGCCAAGAATATTGTTGAGGAGATAGGGAATTTTCCTCACAGTGCATACTTTACCATGGGTTTATTCTGTGTGGGGTTTTTGTTCGTTTGTTTGTTTGTGTGTGGTTTGGTTTTGTTTTTTGTTTTTTTTTAAGATCACCTCATTTCAGCAGTGAAGTGGAAAAGGCTGGATGTGTCCTGAGCCTGTCTGCCCTTTGAAAACATTTCTGGGATTAGAATTTTCAGGAGAGAAACCAGGATGCCTGGAGATACCCTGGGGGAAGAATGGGTTCAACACTGAATGTTCCTTAGAGCCTGACCAGAACAAGATCCTTTCTGTTCAGCAGGGCTTTTCAGCAGCTTGATGCTCCCTGAGTCACAAAAGAGGACACAAGTGCCAATTGTCAGTGGATTGATTTGCTCCCTTACACTGGCTGCATGGCCCAGGCAGGACACGGTGTACTAAGGTCCCTTACCTAATGGTGGCTTCTCACTTAGCTGGACTTTATTCCTCATTTTCTGCCTGGGATAGGTTTTATTTCCCACTGCTCCTTGTTTTATATTCTGCCATCCAACCTGGCCTTGAGCACTTCTAGGCTCTGCAGGCAGTGTGCTTCTTGGCCTGTGTTAAGACACCCTGCAGAGGCCCATGTGGGAAAGACTTAAGTTCAGATCCTTGCACACCTACACATACTCTCTTCACAACCTGTCATGACTGTGGCCAAAAGTAAAAAAGAAACAAGGAAGGAAAATGCTGCTTGTACATAGCAAATGGCAAACTGCTAATTCCTGCAGATGGTGAGATGCTGAGAGCCCAGGGAGATGACTTCTAGCAAACAGTTTTTCAGCCTTTTCATTGCCTCAACAAAAAGCTCCTTTAAGTGAGTGGTCTCCTCTGGCTGCAATAGCAGCTTACCCATTACAATGCTGACGTTTTCTGGACCATATGCCAAATGAGGGCTG
This sequence comes from Sturnus vulgaris, assembly GCF_052056855.1. Taxonomy (NCBI): domain Eukaryota; kingdom Metazoa; phylum Chordata; class Aves; order Passeriformes; family Sturnidae; genus Sturnus; species Sturnus vulgaris. Next base: position 14,225,133 of record NC_142248.1, on the reverse strand, counting down.
AGGGGTGTGCATGTGTGCAGTGTACATAATATGGAGACAGGCTAGGGACTGTTGGTTAGCTATTGCAGAGGACAGAGCCTGTAATACTGCAAAGGAGAGACTTTTGTCAGATCCATTTGCAAGCTGCTTTCAGCTGTCAGGGCTGTACAGTAAGTTTCTGGTGCTCTGTTTGTCGTACATGTTCTTCTTTGCTTGTTCAAGAAAAGCAGAAAGTGTTGACATTGCTCTGTGTTGCTGTGGGAGGCTATTTGCTGACATCTGCTGCCCTAATCAGCTGAATAATTGGTAGTGCATGGTGGTTTGGGGAGGTGAGGGATGTAGTGGTGGCTTTGTCACATCTAGAGAAGATAATTGGACTGGGGAGTGATGGGTTTTGGACAACAGCTTTGACAGTAGCATGTTGAAGTTAAGCATGCCCGTTCTCGGTTCCTTGTTCCTTAGCTTGTTCCAGGCTAGAACAGTTGTCACAGTGTTCATGGAGTAGTAAATGAAGCTTTAAGCAACAAGGAAACAGCATAGTTTGCCTTTTAAAGGCGAGGAGATGGAGAATTTCATTGTAACAGGCTGGCACTGTTAAGGATAGGAGGCTCTGTCAGTCTGTGGTTATGATGGTGGAGAACTAGATGGCCTCAGCACTAAGTAACAGAAATGGTTACCAAGTTCATCTTTGTCCTGCTTAAGCCAGCAGTGACTGGGGGTGACTGCCACATACCAACTCAGTCTGACGTGTTTCCTGTGCAGAGTGATCATGCAAAGAATGAATTGCTGTGGTGGGCACTGGCAGGCAATGCTTTCTGTGCCTGAAGAGGAGAGTGCAAGCAGCAGACCTTGCCTTGTGCTCTGGGATACTTTAATCTGTCAATTAAGGCCTCAGAGCAGCCACATTTGCCTCAGAAGATGATCCAGGAAGTAATGAATTGTTTTGTAAACTTCTCTGCGAGTGTCACCATGGGAACTCCTGTCTGCCAGGCACTTCCAGCGCATCCCTGCGGTTTTGCTGGTAGAGAACTGGGTGAGACCATAAAGCTAACCACACAGTCTTCCTGCCAGATATTGTTGATGACCCTGCGAGTGCCTGGACAAAAGCTGCAGGACAAATTGCCATGCAGAGAAACCCACTGAGGGATTCTTCTGCCTTTCCTTAGGGACTGTGTTGATGGTTGTTGCTGTCTTAAAAACAAAGGAGGTTCTGACTGATTCTGAATTGGGGTAGGAGATTAAGCCTGTGTGTTCTTGCATTAAACCTCCTCTTTTCTTCCTGCAGGCTGCCCAGAAGGGAAGAAAGTTGAATTTATTACCAGCTTGCTTGATGCTCTGACTACGGACATGGTACAGGCTATTAACTCAGCAGCACCTACTGGGGGTGGGAGGTGAGTCCAGAAAGCACAGCTGAATGCCACCCCAGTGGCTGCAGAGCTCTGGGTGCCCCGGAGGTGGGGACAGGCGGGAAAGGTTCGGGTTCCTCTGGGTTTCTGGGAGAGGATCTGAGGCTGCTTTGTCCTGTCACCCTAGCTCTGCTTGCCTCCCACCCTTCCTCTCTGGCAGCTGCTCCACCATAAAGGTTAGTATAGCCCATTTGAAGTGTGAAATGAGAGCTCAGTGGGAGGAAGTGGCTTGTTCTTTTGTCCCTCGGTGCATGAAAAGACCTAATAAAATGCAAATGGATTGAAGGAGACCGTGTGGCCTAGTGGCTACCACAGGGAGTGAAGAATGTGAGCCAAATTCTTGGCAGGACCAGCGCTGTGGCTTTGCTGTGAGGCTGCAGCCAGCCTGCTATGAGGAGAGGAGCTGTTTTTCATGGCCCTCCCCTCTGACCAGCTGCGTGTCCACCCCTTTTGGAAGGAGCAACAGGTCAGGCCTGTTGCAAGAGGTGGGCAGAAGTCTGAATTCCTGGGGAACTGGAGGAAAGCTGAGGCTGTGTCTCCCCCTCCTGCTTGATAACAGCAGATCCCTGCAGCACTGCCTCGGGACAGGCCATTGTGAATGAGTTGTGCTGGGTTTAAAAAGTGCTACACTGCCTCAGCTAGGCAAGGCTTCTGTGGTTTTGAATTTGCCTGACTATAAAAGGAGCCAGTGCTGGGCAGCTTGCAGGGATGGCACAATGACTGATGTGCTCCTGTTCCTAGGGGTCTGGAGATGGAAGTGCCTCTGCACATACATTAATTCTATGGGTATTCTTCCAATGTATTGACAGTAATGTTGATCCCCTGCTTTCCTCTTTCATAATGGAGAAGGAATCCATGCCATCTTTTAACTATTCAAGACTATTCAAGGTCCTGGGTGGCATGGCTGTGTCCCTTGGCTTCAATAGGACTACTTGTGAATTCATATGGTTTTAACTTCACTTTTAGACCTTACACATCAGGCCAGTGCCTTGTATGTGTGCCTGCATGCTGAATATTCTGTAACCCACTGAATTAGTGCTATATGCCTAGCATGTCTGTATTCATATAAACAGGATGAGAAATGCCCCAAGGATGGGAAATACATCGTTCTCTCCCAGACTTAAGCATTCCAATGTCAATTCTGTCTAATTTGCATGGTTCAAATGCAGCGGGTAGGGGTGGTGGGAAGCCCTGGAGAGTATTTGATATTTATTTGGCATCTTTGGCACTGGGACTGAAACACAGCCAATGTAATCATCACTCTTAAAATAAAGCTTAATATAAACCAATGTTGTAGAGACCAGAGATGTATGCCCCCACTGCACTTCTATAAACCAGCAGGCTTGCTTCCTAATGTTCCCCAAGCTTTGTGTATTTCTCAGCTTTCAATAGAGGCCTTTCTGGTGGAATTTTTCACTGCCCAGCTCTTCACACAGTCGTCACATTGATTTATTTTCCACTCCAATGTCAGCAGCCCAGTTGCGAGGGGAAAATTAAATCTTTTAGCAGGCTGTCCTTGGTAAGGCAAAAGACTGCTACCACCCAAATACTCTGCCTGCCCACAGCCATGATTAAATTCAGATAACTGCTCTGGTTTAATTTTCCATGTGCCTCAGCTAGACTGAACATGTACCCCAAAGAACACGTGTCAAGCTTTTCCAACCCAACAGGCTGTGATGGGACCATTTTTATTTTTTTTAAGTAATTTCAGGGAATTTTTTATATTTAGATAAAAATTTTATCAGTACCTATTTCATATGGGTTTAAGGAGTTGGGAAACTGTGCAGTGAGTCCTGCTTTCCAAGAGTCCCAAGGTGAGGAATATCCTGAGTTCTCTCTTCAGGAATTCTGATGGTGTGAACAGCTGTATTCTTTGCTGGGTAAAAAATGGCTGGACCCAGAGAGTGGCTGGTGGCTAGTCCCAAATGGTGTTCCCCAGGGCTCAGTATTGGAGCCAGCCCTGTTTCATATCATCAACAACCTGGACAAGAGGATTAAGTGCCCCCTTATCAAGTTTGCAAATGACACCATGTTGTGTGAGAGTGTTGACCTGGGGAAGGGCAGGAGGGATCTGGACAGGCTGGATCAATTGGCCAAGGCCAGTGGTAAGAGGTTCAGCAAGGTCAAGTGCCAGGTCCTGCACTTGGGTCACAACAGCCCCAGGCAGTGCTTTAGGCTGGGGGACGAGTGACTGGAAAGCTGCCTGGCAGGAAAGGACCTGGGGGTGCTGGCCTACAGCAGCTGAACATGAGCCAGCTGTGCCCAGGTGGCCAAGAAGGCCAATGGCATCCTGGCCTGGATCAGCAATAGTGTGGCCAGGAGGAGCAGGGCAGTGATTGTCCCCCTGTGCTCAGCACTGGTGAGGCCACACCTCAAATCCTGTGTTCTGTTCTGGGCCCATCAGTACAAGAAAGACATTGAGGTGCTGGAGCAGCTCCAGAGAGGGGCAGTGGAGCTGGTGAAAGGTCTGGAGAGTATGAGGAGCAGCTGAGGGAGCTGGGGGTGTTTAGCCTGGAGAAAAGGAAGCTCAGGGGGGACTTTATTTCTCCCTACAAGCACCTGAAAGGAGGCTGTAGCCAGGTGGGGGTTGGTCTCTTCTCCCAGGTAACAAGTGACAGGAAATGGACTTAAGTTGTGTCAAGGGAGATTTAGGTTAGATATTAGAAAAAAAAATTTTACAGAATTGGCTATCAAGCATTGGAACATGCAGCCCAGGGAAGTGGCAGAATCACCATCCCTGGAAGAGTTTAGAAAACGTACAGATGTGGAACTTGAAGACATGGTTTAGTGGTTAACATGGTGATGATGCTGGGTTGACAGGTGGGCTTTATAACCTTGGAGGTCTTCCAATTCTATTGGAAGGTCTCTTCCAATTAACAATTTTATGATTCTGTGTATATCTGAAATTGCCTAGGTGACCTAACTTTGACTGTCAATGAAAGCTCTTTTCCAAGATGAAGGGATATTTATCTATTGGGTTAGTTATACGTTTAATTAATTTTCAGCCTTGACAACTAACAAAATAACTGTATTTATGACAGTGCTTATCCTGTATTACCCTGGCCCAGATTTACTGAGAAGTTCTTGTTGTAAAGAAAAGCTAGAGATCTGACTACCTGATATTTTTTAATATTAGTCATGTCAATCTTAATGTCAGTTTTCTTATTTGTGGGACAAGTGTCACTTTCGTGGGCTCTTCTTCATCTTGATGCCATCATGATGGCAGAATAGGTTCTGTATTCAAACACACACTGTAGCCTTCCTCTTTTTGCTCCTTTCAGTGTTCAGCATTTCATGCTCCTGGGCCTTTTTTAGATTTTGAGCAAATGCATCCCATTATCCAAGCTAAAGTTTTAACATATCCCCAGCAAAGCATATGCCTGCTGCAGGAGGCAGGCCAGGCAACCAGCCAGCTGTACCCCCATGTTAACTGTATATTGTCCTATATATTTTAACCAAACAGGGGAGCCACATTCCCATTTCTCTGTGGCAGCAGAGAGATGGTTCAGGAATACAGTATGCAGCTTTAGTATCAATATTAAAATAAAGGACCAAAGGCAGAGAAGAGACTTTACAAAGTGTCAAGGACTAAAAAAGCTTAACAGTGAGAGTCTTAAGGAGCTCAGACTTCCTTAGGGTATTGAAAGGAAAAATAAAGGTTGGAAGTTGATTCTGTAAAATCTGAGTATCTCTATAGGGACAAAGGCTCTTAAGTCTAGCAGGGAAGAACATGATTAACTGAATATAAACAAAAGTTGATCAAAAATGATCAAAATTTCTTTAAGGGAAGGGCAGTTCTAAGCCAGAGTGAAATCATGAGGGACATGACTGATTCCCTCTCTCTAAGGCTTTCATCTTAGGCCTGATGTGTTTCAGAAAGTCTTGCTTTAGTCAAACCTGAGTTATGGTCCCAAGAATAATTTGATTCACATTCTGTGGGTATGATACACAGGAAATTAGATTAGATTACCCTGCTGCCTTCAGTCTGGATCTGGATATGTGAGTGAAAACTTCTGTGTTTGCTGAGTGTCTTTGCAATTAATATCCATATTAGCAGTTTTTTATTTTTGGGGGGGGTAGGAGGGAGTTGGGTGAAGGGAGAAGCATGGGGAGAAATCAGAATTGACATTTGCAATACTACATAGAGCTGTGTTAAGTTTCCCCCAAAACCCATCTAGTAGCAGCAAAGTGAGGCAGTAGCTTGGATTTTTGCAGGCCATGTAAGCAAAACCCGATAAGACTTTTTTTTTTTTTTTTTTTTTTAAACTAGGCATGCTTAAAACAACCTTGTAATTCTTTATAGGTCTTGTCTTGTTTAAGGAAGTTCAAAGCTATGGACTTTAATTGAGTTACTCTTGCTTTACAATAATGTAAATGAGATGAGAATTTCCCTTCCTCATGGCCCTGGTTTATATTACAGCATAATAGCCAAATAGTCTTCACTTAGAGTTTTGAAACAGAAAATCTCCGGTAAAATTCATTCTTAATTTTCAGTTTATGTAATAACTCCAAGGCACAGCTTGTTACTTATTGTATGTTTCAAAGTAATTAAGGGAGCACTTGTAGGGAATTGGTTTATTAGCCAGTACTTAGTATCCTTACTGAAAAAAAACCGTTGAAATTGTTCACAAGTGAGTCCTATATAATAGGAACAGCACTTTAAAATTTAGACTTAGCTTTAGTACATTTAGTCTCTTTTCTAATTCTGATATAGTCATATTACACAGGGCCTAAACTAAACTAGATCAAAGGGAATCCCAGCCTGGGCTTCCCTTATCTGAGAAATTCTCTTTGGTCCCTGCCAATTCAGAAATGAGTTTTAGTTGCCAAAATGAGTGTATTATGGCTTGCTATGTTATCAGCAAAAATATTACTGCCCTGTGGAATTCAAGGTAAACAGGCAGCTTACAACAGTCTCCCTTATCATGTAACACAGCAGCTATCAGTACCTTAATTCAAAGTTGCCAATTATTCCCCATGTAATAGCCCCAAAAAGTACTCCAGAAAATGGCCCTGAGCTTTCTTTTCATGCTCTAGTTGAGCAGTTTGAAGCAGGCAAGCACAGCTCAGCACATCTCCAGGATGTTCTGAAGCCAATCCACATTTTAATGAAGATTGACATTTTTAAACAGTGCAGGGAAGTTGATGCTCAAGTCCTATTGCATTTCAATTGAAGTTGGATACCAACTTCTCTTTGTCCTCTTATGGAAATTCTAGCCTAATTAAAGATACAGGAGTGGTCATGTAAGAGGAGGGTCTTTGAACAGTCTATGAGGAGTGAAGGGAGGTAGTTTTTTAACCTTCTAAATTATTTATCCTACAATCTTTAGAAAAGTTATATTCAGAATAATGTTTCATATACAACTTAGCCTGAAAAGAGAAAGAAAGTGGCCTGTAATAGGGGAGATAAGTTTTAACTGTAGAGGAATGATGCATTTCCCATAATTAATTTGGACTGTGTAGTGCCCTTTTGTTTAGTCTGAACACAGCTTAGTTTTTTGCTGGCTTCTTGATTCCTTCTTGGCTACAGGAAAAGAGGAATAATAAAACAAATACAGGATCCTTTTGCAATTCCGTTATAGTAATCCTCTCTGATTCAAACCATGTTCCACTGTAACAGACTTGAACTTTAGGCAACTGCAACGAACAACAAAATGGGAGTAAGAAGTGGAAGCAGAGCAAGAACAATTTTGAATTTTGCCTCAGTTTGTTAAACTCATTGCTTTCCACTGCTTAGTGCTGGCACTTTGGTGGACTTCATCAATGCTGTCACAGGCATTGACTGGAGTGGTCAGTCACTCTCCATCCATTATTCCTTCAGCAACAGCACCAGGCAAAGTGTATATAAATATATATGTATGTCCTTGCAAAATATTTACAAGTCATAGAAACTTACAGCTTTAACTCCTTTAGACATCCTGACCAGAAACATACCTTGTATGTGTGTTGGGAATGAAAGTTGGACTAATTTATTTTTTTACTCATAGCATTTTCTACCAGCTTCTTGTCCATCAAGTGTTCTTTCATCCTGGAACAGGTCCCTCTGGTTTATAGGCTCTGCAGTCCAGCTAGATGATGGGCTGATCTTACTGCCCCTCTGTCCTCCTGCCTCAGCTGCTAATGTTGCTACATAAAGCTTGTAGTACAAAAGAACAGATTGTCTAAGTCTTCAAACAGGTACCTGATGGGTACTTCAGAGATTGCAACCTTACTTTCTATCCAAGCAGTAGTTTGTACTAGGATTTCTTGACACTGCAACAGTGTTGTGGATCCATGCAGCCTGTGCAGTGGGGCTGCAAGTGTTCAGGGAGCAAAGGACCAGTTTTGTTAGGAATGGACTTCAATTTATTTAGTAAAATTTAGTGGCACATATTGCACTTTGACTGCACAGTTCTATGGAGCACAATGTGATTGCACACTGTACATGGTTCTGCAGGGGAGTCATGCCCCACATTTGTTGCTCTTGTATACTTTAGCCTATATTCCTCCTCTTCTTCTCTGCTCCTTCACACTGAGCTAACTGCTCCTTTCTCACAAGGGGCCTCGAGGGCTGAAAAGTATTACAGATTGCATGGACAGTGCATATTCAAGCTGTATATTTGATATTTTGGCAGTCATTCTCTGATGCAGCATTCAGTGCAGCTTACAGAAGTGTATGTCCATGGTTTTGCACAGCCTCTGTGTTCCTCAGTGACACCAGATGATGTGAAGGTATTCTGTGGAAGTGTGTCTCATCTGTTCTGCTATGAGGGAGCTCTTAGAATATTATACAGAAGGAGGAGCAAGAGCCTACTTGGAGAAGACTATACTTGATGGAAACAGACTTTTAAGAAAGCTGAGAGCCAGTTTGCTGTCTTAGGATGTTAATGACAGACCACGCTTTTCTTCATTGTTGGAATATTGGTGGGCTTATGCTGCATAATTGAGCTAAACTTGCTGGTTTGTGTACAAAAGCAGTCCAGCAACAGCAAGTTACATTTGGAAAAATAAGCTTACACAGACCTCCTTTCTTCCCTAGTTCTCATTCTTTAGGACTATTTTGCCACAGAGTGCTAAAGAGGAACAATTAGGCAGAAAAGTAAGTACAGCTGTAATGCAGTCAACACGACAAGGCTGTCTTCATTTTGGTAGTTTGGTCTGTTCTTACTGTGTCTTACAAAGCTGCTCCAGCCCTGAAGCGAAGTACTGGAATTCAGTGGGTTTTAGTGTGATTGGTGCTAGAGCAAGAGATGTTGGACATTGAGAATATACAGGATAGCTTTGCTCTCTCTTGGTTTTTCTGATTCCTTTATGGTCTGAATGAGAGGTGGCCCAATAAATGAAGTTTATATCTGAGGGCTGATTTTCTTCTCTTGCAATAGTATGGGGAAGAAATGGAGGGACGATCCCCTGGAATCCTGCCAAGTCTGTGCTCACAGGGCAGTTAGATCCCCAGACTTGTCTGAGCTGACCCGGCAGGCATGGCTGGTGTCATGGCACATCAGCAAAGCTAGGTGGCCCAGCAGTGCTGTGTACTGGCATTAATTCGTGTTTCATGGGTGGTGCCTAAGTGCCTTGCACCGGCAGTGGTCAGAGTCACGGTAGTTATATATGGTAGTGTAACTTCATCCTTCTGTAGTGTATCATGGAATTTCATGAGCCAGGGAGATATGACCGCCCTGAGACGATGGAGATGCTTCCTGTGCTGGGATTCTGGATGATAACCAGAGATGGCAGGCAACCAACCATCTCAGGAACTGCAGTCCTTCTAAGCCAGCCAACAGAAAGTGGTAAAAACTCAGAAATGGCTGTATCTTCCTTTTTCCTAAAGTCATAGCCATTAAACTAATTCCTTTTAGCTCTATTAGCATGCTACAGTTTTCAGCATGAGCTCTCAGCATGTTTGTAATGGCAAAGATTGATTTATTGTCACCTCATGAGTCAATGTATTTGTATTAGCCTGTGAATGTCCCTCATTTTCTTTGTGGAAGCACTGAAGAGAGCTATGTTGCCTTTCTTGATAACTTATAAGAGCTCCTCCTTGGTGTGCCCCTGGAAAAGAGGCACTTTAAAATCCTGCTTCTGAGTGCCTCTTCATTAGGTAGTGAGAAGCTCTTGTCTATTGTCTTTCTAAGATGCTCTGCTGTCTTCTCCATTTCTGCCTCTCCAGTTGTGGGCCTTCAGTAAATTAGGGCAAGCCAAGGTTTGAACAAGGGGAATCTCATATGCAAAAGCTCAGGTTTTATTCTTCTGTCTCAGCAAAGGCAGAGTATTGCCCCTGGCAATACAGAACTCCTTTGAGGCTTTTGGAAACATGCTAGCCTTCAAATGATAGCCAGCTTCTCTCCAAAAGGGAGAGAGGCCAATAGCAATGTTAATAAATGTCATAAAAACAGGACACAGGATGTGTTTCTGTTCTCTCCTGTCATCCTGGTCATTGCATTCAGTTTAGAAAATCAGGACACTCTCTTAACTTCCTGGGGGGAATTTTGCAGTTTTTGTTTGTGTGTAGGTGATTCCAGGTGCTTACCTGGTATTTTGGCTCTCCAAACTAAGCCACACTTATTCTTAACCTCTTCTTTTTCCCTCCTGCACAGTGGTTATCTCATTGTACATTGACCAGAAGCTGTGACTGAATGCCAACCTGCCTCTCAGTTAAGAATTAAATGAAGGGAATAGTTTCAAGTAAAAACCTGGGACAAATGTTATGCACTTTATCTGCCTCTCTGTACTCTGTGTGTGTGTTTACTTGTTGCAAGGATTCTAGTATCTCTGGATAGGGCTACCTTTTTAATTTCCTATCTTTATTTGTAAAAGCCATCAGAAAAGGTTAATGAGGATCTCAGTTCTCCACCTAAACTCCAGTTCTCACTTTCTGCATGCTGCAGATTCCCCCTCACTAATTTTTTAATTTGCCACAGGGGTAGCATGTGTGAGGGGGTATTTTTCAGGCTCTCTAGCTGCATTTTAAAGGCAAAACTGGTCACACAAGAAAGTCAAAAGAATTTTCTTTCTCCTAGCTCCCAACAAGAAAAATTTCAGTTACCATGTAAGTATAGATCCTATTAGTTTCTGAAACAAGGTCAACAGCACTTTATGGGGTACTTGGGTTCGTATTTCTCAATCAGTGAGAAATGCCCCAAACTCACACCAGAATCTGGCTGCCTGCAGCAGGCAACTGTTCCCCTCTCCTTCCTGGGGAAGGAATTTATGCAGCAGCTGGATATGTCTCCTGGAATAAGCCAGAGCAATCAGTGCCAGTGTAGCATGTCTGACTACCTATCCACTAATTTCCATGCACTAAAATGCTTTATTCTTGGAAGGAAAAAAAGGTTCAGGTCTCAGCCTCATTTCAGCTTTCTCTGTTGGCATGTTCATCATATGGAGAAAAGACAGACTAGCTGAGAAAGAGTTTCTTCCCTGGTTCTCAGTATCCCTGAGGATTAAACCCCTTTCCCACTGCTGCTGCAGAGCCCCAGACACTGCTTAAAACTGGTATGACATAACAGTGCCTGTTCAGTGATGGCATGATGTTGAAAGGCAGCATTCTGTATTTCTGTATCTATAGCTGTTGCTCTTCCTCCTTTTTTTCTTCTCTTTCTCTCTGATATCGTTGTTGTCTACAGAAAGAAAATGTGAGTCAAATAGCATCAAACTTGTAATACCACAATGATTATGAAATGAAACAAACTGAAGTTGCCAGCTCTGTAGTACTGCTTTTAATGGATTTAATGGTGTTTTTCTGCTGTGGAACTCTTATGTGTAAATCAGCTATGTGAAAAGCATGAAAAATGTTGAAAATATAGAAGAGGAGTTCAGATTATATAAACAGATACAGGGAGAATATAGTATCTTGCCAAGGACATTTTCAAATAATGAATGTGTCTTGCATTAAATTAATTTGTTCCCTTTCTGAAGTCTAGATATTACTGTCACAGAAACTACCATGACAGCTGACACTCATGATTCTCTTGCTGGTAATTTGAAAGGGAGCCCAAGAGTGAAAAGGACCAAGGAGATTGTCTCTTGTCCTCTAATGAGGATCATTCTGGGATTAGGCAGAGTTTCAGCAACTGGTGTGAGGAGAACCACAGCTACTGAGGGTTTCAGAGGACATTTTTAGAAAAAGTTCATCTGTCTTAAAAGAGCCCAGCTAAAAGGAGGATATTTGAAGACCTGTGTTTTTATCTTACTTTGCCTGATTTGATGAGCAGCTCTTGCTCCTCAGCATGTGCTTGACAGTGTTGGTGAGAGCACCCCTTTGTCTGGGGCCTGTGCTTCCTCTGTTCCAGGTTCTCTGAGCCAGACCCCAGCCACACACTGGAGGAGCGAGTGGTACACTGGTATTTCAGCCAGCTGGACAACAACAGCAGCAATGACATCAACAAGCGGGAGCTAAAGCCTTTCAAACGGTACGTGAAGAAGAAAGCCAAGCCCAAGAAATGTGCCCGGCGTTTCACTGACTACTGTGACCTCAACAAGGACAAGTCAATCTCGCTCCAGGAGCTGAAAGGGTGTTTGGGAGTCAGCAAGGAAGGAGGTGAGGTTTTTTTTTCCTTTTCTTTCTCGTTGCGTGACAGTAAATACTGACAAACAAACATGACAAATAAAAACTGAGTTACAGCAAGTTCGTTTTCTTCCAGCTGTTTGAAAAGTGTCACAGTTTGTGTGAGCAAATGAGTGGGATCAATACACTGCCATGCAAATGGAATTTGTTACTTGTGTTATGGCTCCATCTTCTATGCCTTATCACAGACCTCTGTGCTAAGCACAGTACAGAAACAGGACAACAGATGAGAGTTCTTGGCTAGAACTCTGCTTGTACTGTTGAAATCCTTGGAAAATGTAGTTAAGATCAGATCCCTTCTGAGTAATACCCTGCTAACAAGATCTCAGCCATGCAGGTTGGATGATGTATGAGCCAGCACAGACCCAGTCCTTCTCTCGAGACCCTGTTTACTAACAGAAATAATATTTATCTTCACTGCTCAATTCAGCATGCAGGAGAGTGGATGATGCAAAGAGAACAACTCAGAAAGAAAGCACAGGGCTGTACTGTTGCCCTTTTTCAGACTTAAATTGTACTTTGAGATTGGGGGAGAAATAAAACATGTGAATAACCTATTTTCCTTTCTGTTTAGTGTCTGAGCAATCAACCCACCCTCCTGCCTTTTCTTCCTTTTTTCATCTTCACCTCATCATCTGTTGGGACCCAAACCAAACTGATATTTTTGGAAATTGTAGGAATTGAAACTGTTCAACCCAAATTCAATAATTATCAGTCATTCTTGACTGTGGGCAGACTTGCTTGGCAGGAGAAGGCAAACAGGGAGATTCCAGGGGACTAATTTCCTGTGCAGGTGTTTTGGCTGTGCAGACAGCTGTTGTTAAAAGTGTCACATTAGTTGTGAAGGGTGGATAGTTTTTTTTTTTCTCCCATCTTGGTCTTTCCTTAGTCCTTTTCTCAAGTTTAGCACGAGTGGGAAGGGAGTCAGTACATTTGGGTGTTGGGGAGTTGCATTTTCTAGGTGCTTTGCAAACATCTTAGTTACCATAATAAGCATATAGCATTACTTGTCAGCTGTGAGAACCATTCAGCTTCCTTAGCCCTGTGGAGGTGTTTTTTTAGTCATCAGTACCTTACTGAGGAATGACATACCAAAATAGCAATCCTTAATTTTATTACCTTCCCAATAAGACAAATACGCCAAATGAATTTTATTGCTATTTGGCCTGGAATAAGACTCTCTGGAATCTGGTGCCCTGGCCAACTGACTGTTTAAAATTTAATTTATGGAAAGGGAAAAAATCAAAGGGAGAGAAGAAAGAAAATGTGAAACTTTGAGCCCATGGGAAGGAGAAAGAAGTCAGCAAGACGTTGTGAATGCCTGATTGCCCAGTTGTTTGCTGAGAACACAGCCTTGACCTTTCATGGTTTCTTCTGAGGACAGGACTGTGGTCAAAAAGGGGCTCTGATCTTGTTCTGTCATACAGCTCCACGTACCTACTACAGAACTGATAAGCCTTGAGGATCAAAGATCAAGTGATAAGTTAAAGGATGGTGAGGACTAAAAAGCAGTGCAGGAGGCAGTGCAGAGAGCAGGTACTAACATGGAAGAAAGAACTGAGGGAGAGTGCTCCAGAGGTGCAGTAAACAAGTTTGTAATGGATCTTTTTTAAGTCATGAAGTTGTGCAGTGGTAGATGACGTGTTTTCTATGCTTCCTATTCACAAGAATCACAATAATCACAATAATCACAAGGTTGGAAGAGACCTTCAAGATTATCGAGTCCAACCTGTTTCCTGACACCTCAACTAGACCATGGCACCGAGTGCCACATCCAGTCTTTCTTTAAACACATCCAGGGATGGTGATTCCACCACCTCCCCTGGCAGAGAATTCCAGTACTTGATCACTCTTTCCATTAAAAACTTTTTCCTAATATCTAACCTATATTTCCCTTGACACAGCTTAAGACTGTGACCTCTTGTTCTGTCAGTTCATAAGAACTTATAAATTTAGAAACAATCAGTATCTTTGCCTTTGGCATGGTCCCCCACAAATCATCTCTAGACTGGAGAGAAATGGTTGGATTATTAGGTGGATAAGGAGTTTGTTGGATGGTCACATCCAGAGGGTGGAGGTCAATAGCTCAGAGTCCTGATGGACATCAGGGACAAGTGGTGGCCCTTGGGGTCCATACTGGGACCAGTGTTACTTAATATCTTCATTAATGGCACAGACAGTGGGATTGAGTGCGCCCTCAGCAAATTAGCAGATGACACCAAACTGAGTGGTGCAGTTGCCATGCCTGCATGGTGGGATGCCATCCAGAGGGATGTGGACAAGCTCAAGAAGTGGCCCCATGGGAACCTTATGAGGTTTAAGATGACTGAAGGCAAGGTCCTGCACCTCTGGTATTCCCAGGCTGGGGACTGAAGAGATGGAGAGCAGCCCTGCTGGAGGTGCTGTGGGTGAGAGGCTGGACATGACCCAGCCATGGGCATTCCCAGCCCAGACAGCCAGGGGTGTCCTGGGCTGCATCCAAAGCAGCAGGGCCAAGGAGGGGATTCTGCCCCTCTGCTCTGCTCTCTGAGACCCCCCTGCAGTGCTGCACCAGCTCTGGGGTCTGCAGCAGAAAGGACAAGGACCTGTTGGAATGAGTCCAGAGGAGGCCCCCAGGATGATGAGAGGGACAGAGCATCTCTGCTGTGAGGAAAGGCTGAGGGAACTGGGATTGTTCATCCTGAAAAAGAGAAGGCTTGGGGTGACCTAATGATGGCTTTCCACTGCCTGAAGGGAGCCTATAACAAAGAGGGAGAGGGACTTTTTACAAGAGCACAGAGTGACAGGACAAGGGGGAATAACTTCAAACTGAAAGAGACTAGGTTTAGATTAGGTTTGAGAAAAACATTCTTTACTGTGAGGGTGGTGAGGGGTGGAACAGGTTGCTCAGAGAAGCTGTGGATGCCCCATTACTGGAGGTGTTTCAAGGCCAGGTTGGATGGGGCTCTGAGTAGCCTGGTTTAGTGAAAGGTGTCCTGGCCCATGGCAGAGGGGTTGGAATGAGATGCTTGCAACCCAAACCACTCTGATTCTTCAATCTTACCCCTTCTCTAACTTTCCTTTATCCTGATCATAGGTGCTTGTAGTCAGTCCCTGTATTTTGCTGTTTCTTTCTCTGTGAAATGACCTCCAAAGATCTATTGGAGCTGAGGTCACTGTGGGTTCAAGCCAAGAGCTAGCTGGAAACCTTTTTGATAATGTACTTTCAGTTGTAAACTGCTAGTCAGATGAAAACAAAATTTTTCATGGAAATGTTTCTGTTTCAACAAAAGCTTTGAAAGGTTATTCTGGTCTAGCTTGGATGAGGACGGGTTGGAGGGAGGCAAGGAAAGTTATAATTTCCCCTTGATATACTTCATTACAAGTGAACTTAGCTCAGATGTTCTAAATCCTATCTGGGTGTCCAATAGCATAAGGACTAAAATGAAGTGGGTCATCATTCCAGGTGAATATGCCTCTTGTTAGGCAAATGGAACCACTTGTAATGGTTTTGAAAATAAAAAATAATACAAATTTGGTTGTATTTGGGATGCTGAGGAAAACGCATATCAAGCGTTCTGCATTTCTGTCAGTGTTTTGTTTTGGGGTTTTTTTTGTGGCCAGTTCCATCCAAACGTGGAACTAGAGCTGCTTGAAGAAAGCATAGAGCACAGATAACACACTACTGTTATGTGCCTCTCAGGACCTAGAGAGTCCAAATAAGGTTTATATGTGGAGATTCAGCTGGGATATTTGTAAGGACAAACCTGAATCTGAGCTCTTTCCAGCTTAGAATCCAATCTGTTCGAGATGCATAGTTGTGTCTGTCTTCCCTTCCTCAGCAGTCTCTTCATGCCTGTGGTAACCTAATATGTGGGCACTGCCAACCAGTGGTTCTCCATGGAGGAAAAGAGCTTCCCAGTCTATCAGAAACTCTTCCTCTTTTCCATGCTTATAGTGACACAAAAAGCCGCTGGAAAATCTGCTAGGTCTGGTGGCTGCTTTGCACAGCTCTTGCCCCTCTCTTTAAACCAGACTTGTTTTTATCAGGGGCCATTTACATGGAAAAATGCCATTCTTGGATCTCAGAATGGAGTAGTCACATAAGAGTCAGCCTTTGAGTGTTTGCAGAAGCCTGCAAATAGCTTCTTAAACTGGGGCAGAACAGGCAGGCAGGGCTTTTAGCTTGGAGTATGCCAGAAACAGTCTTTGCCATCACTTGATCTAGGATTGTCTGTTTGAGGAATTGTGGAAGGAAAACAGACTGATTTACAGCCTGTTAAAAGTTAGCATTCCTCAGCGTAGTCTGCACAGCCTGAGTTCAGGGGGGAACCATCTGTGATCAAAGAACAAATTTATCTCTCTGCATTAGTCATAAGGCAGGATCCTTGAGAGGAGATAGACACACATTGTAAAGCTTTGCTGGAAAGTTACTGGACCCAAGATTAATTGGAGTCCAGTGATGTTGGAGAGGAGGGCTGTACATCTGAGTGAGACTTATGCTAGTTGTGCTGGCTGCAAAATGCTGGAGTTGAGTTTTACCTCTATATTCTTCCAAGTTCAGAAGACAAAGTCAGCATTTTGTGCCTGCCCAAAGAGGAGCTAAGGGAATAAGCAGCAAAGAAATGTCCCTCTGCCAGCTGAAGGGAAGTTCCCTTCTGCCAGCTCAGATCCCGTGATTGCTTTGCTATCCAAGAGCTTGTCAGATGGTAGGTGTTGGGTGTGCTTCACAGGCCATGAGGATGTCTGAGGTGGAGCCCAGCCACCAAGAGTGCAGTCCAGAAACAGGATCAAAATATCTTAATTAAAAAGTGTATGTGTGTGTAATTAAACAGAATGTCCCTTTCTACTGAATCTGAGGAAATGTTACAGAAAGAAGGAAAAGTAGACAGACAATCTAAACAGCAGATTTAATTCAGTGATATTTTGGGTCTTTCTTACTGTTATCTTCAGAAGCAACTGCATGCTTGGCAGGCTGGGAATGAGTTGCTCTATCATTACTGCACAAGCCACTGTGTGGGAGAAGGTAGCAAAGAGCAGTCACCTGGGAAAGGCCTCTGGACCCATGATGGTAGAAAATAACAGTCTGAGTGGCCATGAGAAAACTGTAACCAGGTAATGACTGAATTTAAAAGGAATTTCAAAGTACATTTAATTGCTATTAGGTTAGAATCAAAGGAGCTGCACTGGTTCAGTGCTTGGTTTTGTTTGTCTTGTTCAGATACTTCCCTTTGGGGCTTTGTAGAGGTGCTATAATTTTCCTTTAATCTTGACAAAAGTTAGTGATAGTATGAATCAGGACATCAGTATTGTGTTGAGAACACAAGATTAAGCTGTTTCTCTCCCCAAAAGGTGAAAGGTTTGCTCAGTATGACTGAGGAATAATAATTTCCTGTAAAAAGCTGCTGGAGTTTCCTTGGGGCTTTTTCTTTTGAAAGACATCTGCCCTAATCCAGTGTGACTAGAACTGTTATCTAAGACAGTGTACTTGTGAGGATGAGCAAATACTCTGCTTTATGAAACTTGCCAAGTGATGGGATGTTACCCTATAATGCCCAAGGGCTTCCCAGTTATATGTTAGTAACCCATGGGCACCACCTGCCATATTTCTTCCTTTCTATGTGTCAGCAGTGCAGTGCTGTTGTGGCAGGGTTTTGCCTTTGCCAGGTGTACATGGCTGGCCTGGTTTGTGTGGCAGTGCTCTCTGCCCCCAGGGTAGCAAAGGATGAGCCCCAGTGCAGTTTCCCCCACAGCTGCAGGGGCCGTGTGCCTGAACACAGTGGCCATGGCAGGGAGGGATGCTCCCTGCACCTTCTCCTGCCTTCTGTACACACCAGCCTGGAGCTCCTGCCTCTTCCCAAAGATGGGTTGTGCTCATGCACAGTGCCGTGCTGCAGGCTCACCTGCACTGGGTGTTAGAGGCGAGAGGATTCTTTCAGATGTCCTCTGGCTGCTGCTCAGGGCAGTGATGCAGAGCTGGCAGTGCCCTCCAGGGCCCAGGCTGTGAGTGCCAGCCAGCCTGGGCAGAGCCTCTGCCCATGGCAGCAAAACCGTGTGTCACACACAGGCATCAGCGAGCCGTGGTTCTGCTGATCCCAGCAGCGCAGGTGGCTGGTACTGGGCTGGTGCTTGGGGTCTTGGGATAACTTACTGTGCTTACACAGCTTCAATATTCTCTAAAGCCAACAGGCTGTGCTTTGTGACCCGTTTCAGCCTTAGCCACTGCCACCTTTTTCTCCCGCTGGCTTTTTCTTCCCAGCAGCTCCGTTCCCATCTTAGAGCCCAGCCTCCTGGCCCTTGGGGCTTCCTACAGCTCACCCCTGCCCTCTGAGCTTCTGCCCATCTTGTTCCTGCACAGAGCAGCATGTGCAGTGCTTGATGTGCAGAGTGAGCTGTGCAGTCATGTCATGTGCATGCACAAATCAAAGTCACAGGCTGGAGTGGAGGGTGGCAACAGGCTTACTGCTGCTGGCTGGGAGCAGGAGCTCCTACTTTCAGCTAATCCCTCCTTTGAAATCAGAGGAAGCAGCTCGCAGGAAGTGTGACATGCTTTCGACAGCTCCTGTAATCCCTGAGCTGTCTGTCCCAGTGCAGAGGCCCTTGCCATGAGCTCCATCTGGTGTAGGGTGTGTGTGCCTGTTGTCTCATAAAGCAGTCACAGCTCTGCCCTTCTGCCAGGTATAAGTTCAGGTCTTTGATTTTAAGCACTTGTTTGTTAGATTCAAGTAAAAGATTTAATAAACCTGGGCTGTCTGTATTGCCTGTACCCTCACTCTCTTCTGGCTGCCCCCTTTCTACATGGCATTATTTTGCTTGCTTGGAGAAACTTCATGATACTACTTGCATCCTTCCTTTCTTCTTTCTCCTTCCACTGTTCAGTTTAACCTTGTAATTGTTGTTTCTTGCCCATGCAAAACCTCTGGATTTCATGAAATTCAGCTCCACAACACTAGGTATTTAACATCTCTCATCTCAGGCACATTGATTAGACTCTTGCATGTGAATCCTGTTGGCAGGACTTGCTGTGAGCATGCTCAGAGGGAGTGCTCTGAGCCTGCTGTCTGGCAACAGACGAGGGAAGGCTCCTTTGTCATGCCATGGCATTTACTTCCTTTAATGTGGTTCTTGGATTTTACAGGTAGCCTGAGCAGTTTGCCCAATGGAAAAAGACAAGGTCTTAACCCTTTCAGTGAGTATCTTGTCAAAATTTTCTCTTTTTTACTGTAATAAGCATGTATTGCAGAATTCATTCTCTCCTGTTCTCCTGTGTTCATGAACAGCAGTATAGAAACAGCTGGAAACCAAAGCTGTTCTTAAGCTGTGTAAATATACCAACATGCAGCTCCATTGTATCATTTCAAAGTCCAGCTCTGTCTTTTGCTGGAATAGACGATATGTTGCTAAGGAATTAGAATAGTATAAAGCAGCTATGGGATGACTACTCTCCTGTCCTACTCTTCCTTCTTCTATCAAGCAATAATTTAGGTGATTTGTTGTGTTTGCATTACATTACTCCATGGACAAATTCCCATGAAGACTCTTCTCTATCGTGGTAAAGGTCTGCTCTCCCCTGTATTTTGTGGCATTGAATCACATGGACCCTTTCATCAGGCATGAACATCATTTGCTTTGCTTTTAGACTTGCTGCCTCATGGTTTTGTTGGGTACCTCTCAGTTTGGATTGTAAGAAGCAGTGAGAAGTTCTTCCCTGCCTATATCTTCTGCCATTCATTCTATAGCTGTCCTACACGTCTGGTTAGACTCCTTTTAGTGTTGAGGAGACCTAGGCTGTGTATTTGTTTAATGCCAGAAGTCTTCCTATACCTCTTGCTGTCCTCCTTATCTTTCTGGGGAATGTATCTGGCCCTGGTGAGATGGGCTGAACAGAAAACTGAAGCTAAAGATCAACTATACTTTGTACATTGATGATGTGATGTTTCTTGGTATGTCCTCCATTCTGAGTATGTACTCAGTTTTTGCCTGCTGCTAAAAGCTGAGCAGAGGCATTTGAACAATTGCTGTGGCTTCAGCCCCTTCCTTGTCACTCAGAGTTCTCAGTTCAGGATAGGTCATCCACACTCCCACGCTGCACTGCACTTACAGACATGGAAAACAATCTGTTGTTGGTATGAGCTGGTCATTGAGCACTGCAGGCACCCTTTGCAGAGCTGTGCAATTGACTGCAAATATGGCTACCTGAAATAATTTTGCATTTGTCAATATTTGCCCCCTGTGACAGGGCATGTTGATCAGCATTGATCCCACTGAGGCCTTTCCTCTCAGTGAGGTAACCTTTCCCCTCTTTGAAAACCAAATCCCTACTTCTGTTTTCTCTTTAGCTTGTTTTCACCTGTAATTAATCCACAGAGCTCTAGCTCTGATCCCGTAAGAGCTTTGGTTCTTTAAGAACCTTTGGTGAGGTGCTTAACAAAAGCTTTCTGAGAAAAGGCCTCCAAGACCTGCTTGTGTGCTGGGGAAGGAGGCAGCTGGCTGTGCCTGATGGGGAGATGGTGGCAGGGCAGCCTGGCAGCAGTGGTCTCTGCATCAGCTGTGCCAGGCACAAGAGCAGAGCAAGGGGTGTTGGACCAGTTGTTTCCCTAGACTGCATGCCCAGTTCCAAGGAGGGGGAAGAAAGTGATGTTTTGTGTTTAAAAATATGTCAGTCCCTAAGGCTCCATGTGACTCATTCATGCTTTTTCCAGCAAGGCTGTCTCATTAGCCCCTGGTTGTTTTCAGCCTCACTGCTTACTTTGGGATCCCAGCTTTCTGGGGCCATGGCTTCAGCAGAGGCTATACTGGATCTTTATCAGTTTCAGGTTTCTTTTTGTTTTCATTTGCCTTTTTCCCTTACTTATTCTACTTCTGTTCTGTTTTTCCCTCCTTGCCCACCCCACCCTACTCTTTCAGTAGGTCGCCTGGTGTAGCAGCAGAAAACAAGAAGGGAAGGCAGGAGCTGACCCAAAGGAAGAAAAGATCCAGTGACAGATGGACAGACACCTTGCTGCTTGTGAGCAAGCACACAGCATCAGCGACATCCAGTGTAGCAGAAGTGGCACCCAGAACATTTGCACTTTTAAAAAATTGGTTTGAGTTTGTTTTTAATTGCTTTTCAATGCCATTATCTAATACTTTGGAAAGTGGAGGGGAAGCAGGATCATGACTTTTTAAAATTGGAACAGCTACTGATGATGTAAAATTGAGTTCACTGGGACTCAAAGAATTTTATATACTGTATATAAATATATATGTAAATTGTACAGTTGTCTTGTACAGGGGTTGGAGTCACTGTTCTGTTCCTCCCTTTGCTTTTGAAGGCTGTTAGGGTTAGAGGGACACTTTGAATTTAATGGATTATAGTAATGCATTCATTTCTGCCACCAAGCCATCATTCAGTGGTGAGCCTTAACAGCACCTCCATGCAGAAAGGAGCCAGAGTATCAGCATGAATTGTTGTTGCAGATGTGCACACTGCGCCCCAGATACCAAATGCTTCTTGAGAGCAGCTGAACCCCTTTCCTTACAATAAAGCTCTCTGAAACTCAGGTAATTGGGCTTTTGAGAGCACAGATTTCATGTAAGTATTGGTGCACTGCAAAGCTGCCTAAAGTTGGGATAGAAAAGGGTTGTATTAGGGATATACAAAAGTAGTTTGTGCACTTGTTGCAAGTTGGGCAGAAATGAAATACAAATGCATTGCTGTTCATGCTCAGATAAAATGCTTAGCAAAGATGTGCCATGCCTCTGGAATCTAAAGCTCTAGGAAGGATGTGGGAGCCATAGGCCTAGTAGAGTCAGTGGAGTGAAGACTTGCATCTTCCTCTCTGACAAAGTGTTCATCTGTGTGTTGTACAACAATAAACATTTTGAGAAGCCTGCTAAAAGCAGCATTAGCCTGCCCTGTGCTTTGCTGACGAGCAAAGAACATACTTATCAGTGCAGACAGACACAGTTGTGCTGCTGCTCCCCAAGGGTCTGCTTTACTTATGTTTCAGCAGTACAGCTTGGGCCATGCTCACTGGTGAAGGTCTCTCAGCAGTGACTTTTCTTGTCCTTGGTGGTTGTGAATCCAAGCTCTCCTCCTGCAGAGTGGTGTGCCTGCCCACTTTGCCTGATTTGCTGTTGCCAGTTCCTCCTGGTACTGTGACACTGGGGTGTGATTAGCACTAATAGTGAAGGCTTGGAGTGAGGAGTCTGGTGTTCTTGGAGGCCACTGGGTCAGTGTCAACCACTAGAGTTTTACCAAAGTTGTTTCTTTGTCAGGGGTGCCCATATCAGCAATCCTAGATTTGGGCAGAGTGTGATGGGACACGCAGTGTTTTGCTTTGTGTATTTCCAACCACTGGCAGCACTTGCCTGTTCTGAGCAGCCTCCCACTTCAGACCTGGTGATCCTTCTGCCACTGGACCAAGAACCTGCTAGAAGAAACTGTAGTGAAGGTGATGAAATGACATGCTAATATGAGATCACACCAACAATTGCTTGAAACAGCAATAAGTTAGTGTAGAGACTGGACTTATCCCTCAAGGCTCTGTTGCTTTAGTAAAAGATGATTCAAGACAGCATTTTCACTCTCATGTCATCATGACAATAGTATGAGATAAATACATCACCAAAAAAAGTGTCCTGATGCAGTAAGTTAGTGCTTGTTGACAAAATGGGAAGTTAAATAAAAGAAAAACTAACAAGCCTTTCTATAAATAACTGTTTAAGGGTAGTAATAACTCTTCCTCTGGGAAGTATATTGGGGCTAATTAAAACATATGGCATGGTTGAAAACACCTCTGGTAATATCTGAAATACACATTATACCATTGTAATACAAAGAAGTCATCTCTTTAGCAAGAGCAGATCCTGCTGCTGGATCTTCATGGTTTCTCACCTACAATGTATGTGCATTTTTGGCCTGCAAGCTCCCACCTTCTTGATTGCTTCTTCTCTCTTTGTTTTTCGGTTTTTGTTTTTCCTTTACTGCCCTGGGCACATCTTTTGTATGTTGAAATAATTTGGTTTAGTGTATAGTTAGAAATGTCCATGTCACACTCACTAATCCTATTGTAGGGAGTAAAGAATGAAATCAGTTGTATAAAAAACCCTCTCCATTTTAATATTCTAGTTTTAGGGATTAAAATTTCTGGTTGCTGGGTTGGTTGGTGTTTGGTGGTTGGGTTTTTTTGGGGGTGAAGTTTTTCTTTGTTTGTTCAGGGTTTTTTTTTTAATGTATAGTTATATCCAGCAGAAACAGACAGTTGGATGCCTCTAGGAATTCTATCAGCCAAGCACTGGGGCTGGGCAATGCCCCACAAGATTGTAGGGCAGAGCTGTTACAACTCACTGCATCTTCTTCTGGAAATAAACCAGCCAGTCACCATTCCTGCTTGTTACATAAATCCTTCTGCTGACCTCCTTTTTCTCATCCTTGTGTCCTTCCCCTCCAAAAGGCCTGCATTCACATGTGGTTTGAAACTGAAATTGGGTCAGTTCTTCAAGGAAGGCAAACAAGGGGTGGCTGTTGGTTAACTTTGGTGTTGGTGGATATTCCTGTTGCTAGGCCAGGGCTGACCTTATGGATGGACTGGGGACCAGGCATTACACTGCTTTCCCTGTCACAAGACAATTCCAAGTCCCTGCATCCTGCCTTGCTGAATTTGTGTGGGTGTCTGAGCAGTTGCTGGCAACACTTGTACATGGCCATGGAAGGCCCAACCAGCATGATTGTGTAATGTCCAGGCAGAGGCCAAGTTATTTGTTCTGGGTTTGTGTCAGATCGTGCAGACCATACTGGTCCTGATTGACTCAGCCCATGCTATAAGCTCTCCAACAACCTGTACTCATCAGATGAGAGCAGTCCTCAGCTGCACATTTCCCCTCTTGGTTTTATTGCCAGTCCACCTGGCTGCTAAAGGCCAAATTGTCCTTATCTGGTGGTTGTAAGCAATCTTCTGCTCTGCCTTGCCTCAGTAGCATCTTTCTGAAGCTGGGACACAGGGAGTGTGTGTTGCGTCTGAAAGCAGGCCCTGGGCATGTGTCTCCTCATCCTTCCAGTCCTCCTGGGCCGCTCCAGCTGTGCTTTGAATGATGGCTGAAAACGGCTGGGACAGAGAAGAGAACCAGGACTCAACAGTGCAAGTCATCTGTTCGTCCTGCCAGAAGTAAAAAAATCGTTTCCTTTCTTGCTGATATTCCAAGGTCATAGTGTGTTGTAGGAAATTGCATTACAGTGGGATTCATTTGTGTGAAGGCACTGCTTTCCATAGCATGAGTTTATATTGAACTTACTCTCCCCAGCGCATTTCTGCCTATGGCACATTGGTTAAACTGAAAGGCATCTGTTTGGTTTTGGTTTTGTAATAAAATAGATAACTTTTGCTCCAGTGTCTTGTCGTGGTTACTTGTTGAATCTTGATTTCCAGTTATTCCTACTGTGCTGTAGGATAGAGAAGGGGACTTTCCTCCTTGCAGAGTCAAGTGTCAGTCTGTGGTTGGGTTTGGAGGTCTGTGATGTTTCTCCCCTGTGTGTAAGCCTCCAGGCTGAATTCAACTCCAGAGTACATCTCCACTGTGGTTTGATGACAGCTGTGTGAATCTGCCCAGCCTGCTCAGAAAGGCTGTGAAGTTTCAGCAGGAATGTAGAGATGATGCAGAAGATGGGGTGTGGGATCTCCTAGCACAGTCCCCACACCATGAGTAGGAGACAGGCACTGCACCTTGTGTGCTCCTTGCACATGGGAGCCTTCATACTTCACTTTGCAGGTCATGCCTCGCTACATGAGAGCCTGAAATAGTATCTTATTGCAGTAGCTGTAATAACTGTTGTCCAGAACCTTTTAATCCTCAAAGAGGGTAAGTAATAAGCCATGCTGGGAAGCTGCTGCTGTTGTAAAACACAGGTTTTTCTAGGCTACAAGGAAGTGGCATTCATCAGAGGCTGCAGCATCAGGTCCTCCAGAGGGGCCATACACTGATCCCTTCAAGTGCATTTGACCAGCTTTGTTAGCACTGTTCATTTCACTTGATCACATGTAAATCTCTTGCAATGAATAAGGAGCCAACTCATTTATTGCACGTAGAAAGCAAGGCAATGGCAGTCCCAGGCAAGTGTTTCTGCTTGTATGGTAGTCACAGGCTCGATTGTTTGTAGGTGGTCAGACGACTCTGCTTAGTCTTAGGAGCAAATTCAACAATAAAAGAAGGAAATCCAGAGGTGTGACAGCCAATATGCATCTGTCAAGAATGAACTGGCAAATCAACTTAATTTCCTTGTGTTACCAAGTTGTATTACAGTAGTAGTTGTTACCTCTGGGGTTCTGCAAAACTTAACTAAAACCAGGAAAAGGATATTTTGACAAAGAAGACCAGTTCCTTGGCCATGCTTCCTGGTTCTGGAGTCAAGGTAAGGTACCCTAAGAGGCCTTCACCCTTTCCCTGCCATTCTGAAAGCAAGCCACAAGGACTGAAATGGGCTTGCTTCTGCCTCTGCTTCCAGCAGTGATACTGCCATTCTCCTCCTCCTCGCCCTGCCTTTTTTCCTCTTTTCTGTAACATAGCTAACACAATTGACATGCAGAATGTTGACCTTCCGATTTCTCAGCAGCCAGCCCTTACAAGCCATTTCAGGCAAAATACCTTGGCAACGGTTCAGAAGCTGATATTAAATTGGACAGAAGATCTGCAGAAGTGATGCTCCTTAGTCTGGAAAAGACCTTGAATAGGAAATGGGTTGAAAGAATGCCACCTTAGGAACCAGGAGTCTCAACAGTAGTGTTTTGTATGGAGTGTTTGCCAGAAAACCCAAGACTGGCTACTTCGGGAAGCAATTACGCTTTTTCTAATTCTGCTGAGGGCCTTCTTACTCATTTTAATGATGGGTTTTGTTTTTCAAAGGGGCCTTGCCTGTGCATTCCAGGAGTTGCTTTGTGTTGTAGCACAAACCTATATTCCCCATCTCCTGCAAAAGCATAAATGAACATTTATTCCACATTATGTTTTCTTTCAGCACATTGGGACTGAGCTGAAGGTTTTCAGCTGAGGCAGAGGGGCCATGGCCCTGCTGTGTGCTCAGCCAGCCCATGCCCACAGCCCAGGCAGTGGTGGTGGGTGGCTCTCTGTGCCCAGCTGAGCTAGACCTGCACTGGGCAATGAGGGAGGCAGCTGCTTGTGGCTCCATTGGAGACTGAGGTTACCACACCTTGCCTCCTCTCTGGTGCCAGCAGGAATAGCTCAGATCTCCTGCACATCACTCACAAGTCGGTGTCCCTAGTTTGGACCTCAGAATAGTTTCTTGGTGCAAGATCTGGGAGTCTGAAGTATAGATGAATACAGCTCACCTTATCAAAGTAAAGAAATTCAGTCCCAGTAGAAAACAGATCCTTAACTCATTGCTTTATGGTGTGTGAACAAAAGTCTCTGGTGAAACAAGTTGTCCTGCAGCATCTCTATGCTGTGCTTCAAGCACTTAAAAACTGCAGTTTGAGTGTCCAGTGTCCCATTTCACAGTACAGCTCTGGCCTTGAATAGCATTAAGTGCCACTGCTATCTCCCTCAGTCATGAGTTTGGCTGGGACCATTGAAGTGATTCCTGCTGGCATCACCATGTCAGAAAAGAGTTGACACAGCATCTGGCTGAAGAGAGAGAGCTATTTCTGAAGTGACTTGGATGTTCCCACTCTGAGCTGGCAGGTTGTCTCAGGGAGAGCTGTATGAAGGTGGCTGAGGCTGGGTTTTTTCACCTGCAGCCCAACATGAAAGAAAATGTTTGCATTTCTGGAGCTTTTAAAATTGCTTCAGATTAATGGCTTATTTTTTGCAATGTTTATCAGAGGACTTTTGCACACTCTAGGAGCCTGCAAAGAAACCTTGTTGTCCATCTGCGATTGTGGAAGTCCACCCCTCCCCAAACATGCCTGCTAAATGGAATTTGGACTGTGACAGGAACTTAAGATAAAGGGGATACTATTGTCCAGTCATCCCAGTTCTGGGGAGAAAAATTTATTTGCCAGAGAGACTGGAATGGTGCTGGCTCCAACATTCATGGGGCAAGCTGCAGGTGAACAATCCAGCCTCAGCCACCTTCATACAGCTCTCCCTGAGACAACCTGCCAGCTCAGAGTGGGAACATCCAAGTCACTTCGGAAATAGCTCTCTCTCTTCAGCCACATGCTGTGTCAGCTCTTTTCTGACAAGGAAAGAGGCAAACCCTGTGAGGAGGGTACTGTCTCTGTCCTTACTCAAGTGAGCTCAGCTGTGATAGCTCCCCAGCTGGGCAAGTACCGGGACATTCTACATAGCCTGAAGGTTTTCATCTCTGCTGATGGGCCGTAATGGGCCATAATGGACTCAACTCCCTGATGTTAAGGGCAGCTGTATTGTCCTAGAAGGTGTCAAAGACTCCTGAACTGATCCACAACATTACATCATCCGGTTGAAACTCCCTGCTCCAGGGGAGGTACCTGGGTGTTCCTACCTGGAGTGAATATAAACCCAGCAGATGCTGTATTTTGGGGATTTCTTCCCACCACGCAATGGATCCAGTCTGCAACCATCGCTTTGGCCAAGAGAGGAAAATTGCAACAACCAAGTGTCATTGTGAGGCCTACAGGTGACCTTTCTTCTCTTTTCCTTCTCTTTCTTACCCATTTTCTTAAGTGGTATTTTTATGCTTTTGGTATTGCCATATTTCTATACATAATGATAACAAAAATGGCTATTTTACAGTGCAACTAAATGGTTCTACAATAAATCCTACATGTCTGTATTTACAAGCACCACTCATTCAGTCTTATTTCACTCCTGTTCACCCTAAGGGTTCTATTAGCAAGGACCTGGGCTACCCTTGCCTTCTGCAGTGGGTTCTAACACAAGTGTTGAGATGTCTGCTGCATGATTTTTCTCCTCAAAATGCACTTAAATACCAGACCTTTCTAAAATGAGTTAATCTAAAGTACTTAGACTCCAAAAAGCCAAAACATCAAATATAAATTAATTCAGAAAACTCGTAGGCATGATCTGTGAAGAGATGTCCTAAATGATAAAAGAGATCTGGGGGCTGATAAAAGGAGTCATAGTCCAAATAAGAAACTATCCTGCTGCAAGAGAAATGAAGGGAGTGTAAGTAGAGATCAGTAAAGTGGATTAAGAGCTCTGCAACAGCCTGAAGCATGAAAAGAAAAAATATGAAACATGGGATGGGTGCTGAAGCATTGCAGACTACATGTGAGCTGCCAGGGGACTTAAAGAGAACATGGCAACATCACCTAACTGGTAATGAAGAAAAATCTGGAGAATTACAGACCTGATATCTCCCTGTGAAAACCTAAAGGAGCAAGTTACTGACCAGTTATTCTCTAATCCTCTAAAGATTTAGAAATTTGTAAATAAATGGCAGGAATGGGTTTGTTGAGGTTTCACTAAGGACAAATCTTTTCAAACTAATTTGATTCCATTCTTTGACAGGATAACTCGCCTAGTGGCTAGGGGGGAACAGCACTAGATGTGATATGTCTTGACTTTGGAGAGGCTTCTGGCACTGTCCCAGAAGACATTCTCGTAAGCAAACCAAGGAGCTGCAGCCTATTTAGATTCACAATATGTTGAGTTCAGTGTCAAAGTCAGAGAGTTTTCTGGGGGAATCTTCCCAGTGGTGGTCCAGAGTCCAGATCTATTCGGTATTTTCAGTAGTAACTTCTGGAAATTGCTTTGCTATAAATTGTCCTGGTGATATCCAGTGTTAGGTGAGGTACTGGGGTGGGGGGCCTCTGGGAGGTGTCTGTCAGCACCTATGGAGGGTAGGATGTGAATGGTTGATAATTTGAAGAAACAATCCCAGTCAAGAGGATGTGTTTCAGCAGAGGCATGGGATGACCTGCCATGAGCAGCTGTGAGAACGTGCAAGCACAAAGTGAGACCCACTGGGCAGCAATCCTGCAGAAGTGGCTTCTCAGAAGCTGGAAAGAGAGAAAGTGGAGAACCTGAAGGACTGTGCCACATACAAAATTCTCTTTCCATTAAGGATAACAATGAGCTGTTTTCTGTGTCCCCGTCAATCAAACAAGAAGAAAAAAAAATAGTGATGCCAATAGAAACCCTGCATTTGGCTTTGCTTTTAGTTTTTGCCCAAGATGCTCCATAAGAAGAGGAGGCAGTCAAATCTCTTTTGGTAGCTTTAAGAGCTTATTTGGACACCCCTTGTGTTAACAGACACACAGTGCTCTGTACAATATGAACATCCTTAGTGCCAAGGATGTGCCGTGGGGACTTTCTGAGAATACCTTTGAAGCTTTTGTGTTGAGATGTTATTCCCCCTACAGCTTTTGCAGGCACACAGGTTGTACTCATAATTCCCACGGAACGGGACCAGTGTTTCTGTAATGGAAGCTTATTTTCTTCAACATCACAGGCATCTTCCTAGGAAGGTATCCTAACTTCACAACTTACACCCGAAAAAAACTAATCTTTGAAGGATTTATTTCTTTAATTCACCTAAATTTCACACATGTTTCAAAATATTTCCTAGGCCTGTGAAGTTTTTTATTTTAATTTGTTCTTAAAACTGGGCTGATTTCTGAGTGCATGCCCAGCAATGAGTACTTGGTGGGTAATGATTATTCTTTTTGTGGGTGCCCTCTGTGGCAGCAGTGATGGGGAGGCAGCCAGAGGTACCACTGGCCCCACACCATGTATGGCCCTTGGACTACATCCCCATACCATGGTAGGCCCCAGGGACACAGCTGCTCCTTTTCCCTCCTGATGTCAGGATGTGTTATTTCCTCTCAACCACAGCAGTGATGCAGGGGAGGAGGCAGAAAGGGAAGATGTGCAGCCCAAAGCAAGAAGGCTGCTGGGAGGGGCCAGCAGCTGTTATTGCAGGCTGCCATGGGAAGCTGATGGGAGAAACAAAGGGGGAAGATCAGCAGCAACAAAAACAGCAGCAAAGCCTCCTCTCTGCCAGCTAGACAGGGGAAGAAGGGTCCTCCCAGCTGTACCAAACCTGAGGACTGGGATGGTGGGGTGGGGGAGCAAACCAGCCAGAGCCACTGCAACTAAGTCCAGGCAGGTGCCCCAAGGCAAACAGAAGCGAGCAGATAGCTAGACCCGAAATGAAACAATAGTTTCGGAAGAAAAAAAATCCCCAAAAGCACCAAACCTATTGCGTTTTTTTTTTAGCTTGCATATTTTTTAATGTAGTAAAAAAAAAATAAAAGGAACATGCCACAGATGTCAGCCTGGTGCAGATCACCCTTCTGCATGGAGGGCACCAGGGGCCCCATACAGTTCCTTCATGGCAGCCAGTCCTACCCCCACACCCCTTCCCTGCAGTCAGCTGGAGAAGGAAGTGGATAAGAAGCACACGGTGGATACAGCACAAGCACAGAAGAGCACAGCAGCGCCCCAGGCTGGGCTTTAGCCAGGGATGGCTATGCTGGCACAGGTAAAGTAAAAGCTCAACAGACTCTATGTTACAATTAAAAACAGCAACAATAACAATCTCCCCTTGAGAGCTGCACTTTAAACCCCCACAAAAAACATTTGGGAACTCTTGTGATTTTTCTTTTAGTGCCACACATACGAGTTCTGGGGCTGATGGGCTGCGTGGCAGTGGCAGCAGCTGCTCTTGGTGGCTGCTGGCACCACTGTAGCCAGAAGGACCAGCGAGCTCAGTGGGAACCTGGCCTCGGGGTCTCTTGCCCACCTTTTTCAGGCTCTTCCCCAAAGGCATGGCAAAGGGAGGGTAAGGAGGCAGGATGTTGGATGCTTGTGAGATTCAAACCCAGTGGCTTTCACTCGTGGGCTCCCACCAACAAAGCTCTGGCTGCTCATCTGAGAAGGACCCCTCTTCTCTACCTCATGTATACACATTTATATATAGATATCTGATAAACATTCAGTATGAAAATAAATACTTCATCTGTGTTTTAAGTACCATTGTTGCCTCCATCTAGTAACCTGCTATAATGTCAGATCTCTTTTTGTCCATGACAATCTCGTTCCCATTGCTTTTTCCCTAACCCATAGGCCCCTCTTCCCTGCCTCCCAGGGCAGCCAAAAGCACTGGAGCAGGCAGAACTGTACCTTTTAGAAGCCTCTCTCTTACTTGCTGCCTCCCAAAGTTTGGCTTATTTTAGGGAACTTGATGAAAATGGTTCCCTTTTACAGCACCTGTTTCATGATAGAAGAAATGATCTTCTTCTAAAACACACTTTACAAAGAGTAGGATTTTAACATTCTCTTCCAGGGCTCTCAGTTAAGAAATATGTTTCTAGATAGCACTGTTTATATAGATATAGGTATAGTTTTTATTTATTTTATTATCAACCCAACATTTCAATTTGCAGCTGTTGATGTAACTCATGACATACTCTCATGGTGGCGGGTTTTTTTCTTCTTTATCCTTAAAAAGAAATGCATTTCAAATTAAAATGATGCTTTTTTTTGTCTGTCTGGTGTTCCTAAAAGGTATTTGAGATGATGTAGGAGTCCTGACGTGGGTGGCAGTTTTCTGTCAGTGGCCTGGAGACCATGAGGTGTGGGTGCTGTGAAAAATTGGGTAGCAACAGAATGGAAGGGCAGCCACGCCACAGCTCTGGGTGGGATGGTGCTGGGAACATATGGGCACGCTATCCAGGTTTTCCTGAATTCATTTCCACCTCTGAGCAGGAGGACCACGCAGCAAACCTGCCACCACCACCATCCCAAGGAGCCAGTGCCACTTTCCTTGTCCCCCTTGCTCCCCCCAGGGCAGGATGTTCTTTAATAGTTGTAAATTAACATCATGTTTTTCTCCCTGCAGAACCACAAGCTCAAAGTTAATTATACAAAGAGAAATGCCATAGTCAAAATATACATGACACGTATTGTATTAGAGGGTTGGGGGCTTTTTTCCTTCTTTTTTTTTTCTTAGCCCAGGCAGGTGATTGAGATGCTACATGCTCTAGCTTTTGTCACTAAATGTGTGTGACTGTGTGTCTGTGTTCGTATTAAAAATATATCAGTCTTGTGATGTTCTTAAAAAAGAAAGAAATGGAAGGCGGCAGGGGAGGGTAATAGTGAAAAGGTTTTTTGACTGTGTCACAGTCTTTTGTGGCTTCAGAAATACACATGTTCAATTCCAGCACTGACGGCAGCTTGAAGCTTTGAGTTTAAATTTTTAACATTTTTTGGATTAAGTAGTAAAAAAGAAAAAAAAAAAATCAGCGTGCTCCCCCAGAACCAAAAAGCAACAAGCAAACAGAAAAAAAAGAAAAAACCCCCACAAATTCCTGAACCAGACTTCTGCAATTCTCAACCAGTAAAAATAAGGAAATATCTCCTTACAGTGGTGGGGTGCTCGGCAGGAAAGGAGATGACCCCCTATGGGAGAGGTGGCCTTTGGAGATGGTTGAAACTTCGTAATTTCATTGAATAGGGTCAGTGCCTGGGTTTATTGTGTTTTATTTCAACACTTGCCATTGTTGCTTTCTTTTGTACCATTTTTGGATGGGTTTTGTCTCTTTGTTTTTTCACTCTGTGATGGTTTTGCCCTCCGTGGCACGCAGCTGTCTGGGCAGTGGCAGCCCCCGACAGACAGACAGACAGACAGACAGCCGCAGCCTCCAGTGAATCCGCGCTCCCAGGACTGGTGTCCGGTGAGGTAGCGGAGGAGGGTCCCTCCCCCGGCAGCACCGTCCCTCCACCGCCTAAAACCCCTTGATGTAGCAATAGGCCTCCAGGGTGGCGAACAGGATGTAGAGCAGCCAGAGGCTGACAAAGAGCAACGTCGTGGCCACTTTGCACCCTCGGGGGCCGCCCAGCTCCCCCCCAAGGTGGGGCCGCCGGCGGTAGAGGAGGACGCTGATGCAGATGAAGGCGAAGATGGTGAAGAGGGTGACGGAGAAGGCCAGCGTGCCTGCTGACACCTGGAACTCCTGCCCCTGTGATGCCCAGTAGATCGCTGCCACTGACCACGCCAGCCCGATGCCCAGGAAGACGTTGACAGCGTTGCTGCCTGTGACGTTGGTGATGGAGGCGTCGGCGTACATGTCCTGGATGGCTGCGGCCTTGCTGGCAAAAGTGTCTGCGGTAGAGGGAGGAAGGAAGGAGAAATCACTGGGGGTCCAACAGGAGAAACAGATAACCCTTCATGTCTGGGAGACAAGGGAGGCTCAGGTGTGGTACAACACAGACCAAGAGGTACCCAATCCCCTCCTAGGCTCAGAGAGCCATGTTGCACAAAGCAGGGTGCAGACCCGGCCTGGGGACAGGGCTTGGAGGATACCCTTCCCAGCCTGAACCCCATCCCATGACAGAGCTTCTCCCCTGAAATCAGGAGCATCTCCAGAGGACTTACCTCCCACCCCATCCCCTCCCCTCCCCACGGCCACCCCACCTGGTACAGAAGTGCCAAAGGCGACGAAGACGACGGCGGTGACCGAGTCCTTGAGGCCGATGGTGCAGCCGAAGTGGGAGGCGAGGTCGCCGATGACGGCCGTGAGCATGCCGATGATGAGGATGGAGACGACGAAGCAGGCCCAGCCATTGCAGTACTCGGTGGGGGGCACGCAGGCAAACAGCACCTTCCAGAAGACTGTCAGGAAGTGCATCACGTAGTCAAAGCAGGATGGCAGGCGCTCCTCACCAGACTCGTCCTCGTCCTCATCGCCTGCTGCAAACAACACGGAAGGAGAGGTCCAGCATTCATTCCATTGGGGCAGCTCATGCTTGTCTCCTCCACCCCAAGGCTCCAGGGATTCTGCTCTACTGGGACAAGGTGGTGGGGTGCTGTCCATGACAGTGAATTCAAGGCACACCAGGTCCTTCAGTGATGGGTGAGGCTTGGCAGAAAGAATGTCTCCCACCCATCCCAGAGCCCTGAGGGATGGGGAGTGATGTAGCGGGGTGTTGTACCCACAGAGGGGCAGCCCTGTCCCCATCCATAGGCAGTCACACAGGAGGTAGTCAACCTGTGGAGATCACTGTGGAGTGGCATGAAGAAATTACACAGGCAAGTGATGTTTTGGGCCAAAACTAGCGGAAAGTAATAGAATTGGGAAACAGGAGAGATCTAATGATCCTCCTGCTCCAGAGCACAGGCTGGGCCATCCACTGCCTCCTCTACTCCTTTGGGGCAGATACCAAACCAACCATCAAGGAAAGGTTCAGAAAGATGCCCAACAGCCATTAATGGTATAGATGTGCCTAAAATACCTTTCCTACAGCTGCCTGGCTCTGAAAGCAGTGAGCTCTTTGATCAGGCAACAGCTGGCAAATATCTGGGCTTTTTCCTTCACCAGCTGCTGCCTCATGAGGCAACATCTCCAATCTTCCTGGGGTAACCCTCCCTACTCCCAGGAATTCTACTGGCTATGACAGGACATTGCCCAGTAGGAGCTACCTGCACTGGCCAGGATCCCAGCCAGGATGGGATTTTGCTGCCTGGACACTTCCCATCAGATCACTGAAGCAGCAGGAGCACTGCCAGCTGATGCAGCCTTTGAAAACTGGCCTTCTGGAGGGCTCTGCACCACAAGATGGATCTCCTGGGCTCCTATTAATGTACCTGCAAAAGCCCACTATATTTGGAGCAGAGGAGCTCTTTGGACTGGCTTTGCTGATAGGTCACCACAGCTGAGCATCACTGAACAGGAGATGCTGTCATTCCAGGCTGCATGAATCCTGTGGATGTTCATATGGATTTTCTGATGTCCCCTCACCTGCGCTCACAGTAATGGCCTCCATGAACTGGTCCCTCCAGGAATGTGTCCCAACAACCAAAGCCAGGTTTGTCTTCCTAATCAGCTTGTCCACGGTGCTCTGTTGTGGGAATAAAGATGCACAGCAATTAACGAGCTGCTAGTGAGCAAGGATAATCTTACGCTGTGGTCTCACAGACCTTTTCCAAACTGTGGAAGTGTTACAAGCACTCTCCTATCAGCTAGATTAGGCCAGGTTGACTAGGGTTGAGCCCACCTTCTCCCTGGACTGGCTGACCCAAACCTCACCAGAGCCACACCTGGTGTGCCACACCTCAATCCAGGTAAGGTTCCTTCTTCCCTCAACCCTGCCTCACCAGAAACAGCTTTGCTTCTGCATCCTCCTGCCCACTGACTTCTGCTTCCAGCAGGGCCTTCTTGCCTTTCTCCCTCCACTCCCACCAACCAGCAGCTGCTGCTTTTGACATTTCTTGTAGACTTCGTCCACCCATTACTGCATTACATACTTCCTTTATTTTCCCAACAGCCTTTTCCCTGCACATGCTGGCCCCTCAGTCCTGCTCTCCAAGGCTCGACAGTGCCACATGGCTTTCCCCTCCTGGACGACCCCTACTGACCTTGAACTCATAGGACTCCTCAATGATGACTTCCAGTTTGGGGTGCTCGCCAAGTATTGGTTTGCCCATCTCTGCAATTCTCTTGGCTTCCTCCTCTTCTACTGTCATCTTCCTCTCAGCCACCTCTGTGAAAGAAAGGCCAACACCAAGCTGTGGGCAGCAGCCCTGGACCTCCAGGGTACCATGGGGGCTTGTCTGCAGGGCCTGAGCATGGGCTTCTGCAGCCCCCTCACAGCTTGCTAAGTTCACACAGCAGGCTGGGGGGCAGTGGGGTGTTGGACCACAAAAACAAAGGACCAAGATTTCTGAATATCAGTCACCAAGAACATAGGCAACATGTTTTTAATTTATTAACAAAAAACCCTTGAATGTTTCTTCAGTCTGCATTGGTGCTCTCAGTTGAAACACACTCTCCCATCACCCCTGCAGCAGCCAGAGTTCTGGGGAGATCGAGGTACCAAATCATTCTGCCATTTGGTAGAAATGCCTTTTAAGACACTTCTAACACCCTGATGTGCTCCCTGATTTGAATGAACAAGATATAGAGCCTTTTTTCCCACTTTGAGTAGAAAATCATGATTGGCTCTTTGTGCCACTCAGTGTTTGATCTAACACTCAGACACACACAGTCACAACCACATGTAAACCACACATGAATTGGAAAAACAAACAAGAAGTAAGACATGAAACAAGTAGTTTTTTCCTTTCATAATACTGTGAGGGTGCTAAGGAACTGGAACAGGTTTTCCAGAGAAGATGCAAATGCCCTGTCCCAGGAAGTTCAAGACCAGGTTGGATGTGGTGTTTGAGCAACCTAGAGAAAGGTGTCCCATGGGAGTGGGGTTGAAACCAGATGATCTTTAAGATTCCTTTTAACATATTCCATTGTGTAATTCTATATTTAGTTTCCCCTGAAGGCAACTAAACCAGGACCTGGGTCAGCAGCATGCTGAGATGACTCTTGTCAGGCTCAGTCTTGGTGAAGACCCAGCTAGCCCAGCAAAGTGCCTCAAGAGGGTTCTGGTTGCCCAGATGGAAAGGAGCATCCCAAGGCCCAGCTGAGACTGAGAGTGGGAGCTGGAGCTCTTTAGAACCAGGGAGGACATATCACAAAGGCAGAGAATCTTGTTCTGGCTAAGCAGTGAGTCAGATGTTACCTGAGGTTTCCTGCAGAGGTTACAAATGCCTAGGTAATGCCTCAGATGTGATTAATCCCATGTGGACTTCAGCAGATCTCATACTTCACATTAAAACTCACATAGAAATTATGCAGTGCCAGTGAAATCTATTTAAAAACTCTGACTCTCTCTTCATCTGCCTGGCTAGATTGACTGCAAAGACCATAAGCCTTGCAAGACTTTCAGAGTTTATAAAACATAACTCCTGTGGCAGGTGACCTTATTATAACCCTTCACAGAAACAGAGAAGTTGCATCCATCATTTGAAATCAATGACGTACATCAAAACCATCGCTGCCTAGCTCCAAGACAGCGTCATCTGGATTTAGGAACCCCCATAAGTTTAAAAAAAAATTACAGACAGAAGAGCACAGCATCTGGAGAAGAAGGGCAATGCAGGATGCTGGGGGATGCAGGAAGCCCATTTTTTCACTGAAAGAGTATTTAAGAATTGGAATGGGCTGCTCAGGAAGGTGGTGGAGTCACCATCCCTGGAAGAGATCAAGAAATAACTGGATGTAACACTTCGTACTATGGTTGAGTTGACATGTGTTTGGTCAAAGGTTAGACTCAACGATCTTGAGTTTTTTCAACCTTAATGATTCTATGATTCCATGATTCTATGAAAATGTTCTGCTTTACACTACACTTGGAGGCATGAACTGATGATTATCAAGAACAAGATTCAGAGTACTTACATTCACTGGAACAAGGATTCAGATATAATGTACACCTGTTTTTCTAAGACACAGAATGAGAAAGTCCAGTCTCCTCCTCTATTTGGGAGTGTGTGAAGATGACAAGCTGTGTCCATCAATGAAAATGCAGGTGCTCACACATCAGTTGTTGCCATAGCACCTATGACATGACTTTGCTTCTATCTGAGCTCCCCATAACCTGAAGGTCAGGGGTGAAGGCACCCTCAGCTCTGCAAAGCCTAGCTTGGTGGATGAGCTGAGTGCATGCTGACGTGTGCTGACAATACAGAGCTGAGCAATAGCACTACAGCCATTCCAGCAGGGTTGCAAAGCCCAGACTTGGTGACAGTCTGACTCTCTACAACCTTTCCTGGAATAACTACATCTGAAAAGCTGTGGTCACAGTCGGCAGCACAGTCTCTTAGGTTCCTGCACACTGGCTGCAGCTGCAGAGTGCAGAAAGCAAATGTCTGGAATCTGAGGAGATACTCTGAAAATAGGGAATATCAGGCAGAATTTCCTCACTTAACAACTCGAGGAGAAATGATGCAATGAAACCTCAGTCCCCAGTCTAACTGATCTGACAAAAGCCTTTGGCATGTTAAGAGACCATAGAGCCTCACACAAATGTTATGCCCCTAGCCAGGCTGGACTGCAGGCAGGTCTGTAGGCAGTGCAGCAAGCTTTCTGATCTCCATAGGAAGTGGTATCCAACACAGCTTTATCCCAGAACCTGCCATCTTGCTAATGCTAGTTTATGTACTTGCACCAGGCAGGACAGGGCAAGAAACAAATCCCTCCCAGAGGAGGAAGATCTCCTGCATCCCTTCCCAGTGTGTGCCACATCCAGGGCTGTTGGGCAGGCTGCATGGGAATGCCTGTGTTCACAGGACCTCGCACCTTGGAGCATGTGGCTTTGTTTCTCTGCAAGCCACCTATGGATCATCTACTGATTCAACAAGCAAGGCAACCACTCACCAGACAGCTCTTCGAGTAAATCAAGAAACACAACCATGTCCAAGAGTGTTTGTCCAGCCTAGGAGCTGAATGCTAGCATGAGCATGGGACTGGACACCCCACAAAGTGAAGGTGGCAGGACTCCTGCTATTCCAGAAGGCACCTTGCCAGCAGACTAAGTGCCACCAGAGGTACCTTCAAGCCCTAGGTAGGCCACTTGGAGTGAAGAGACAAGCTGACTAACATGGAGACCTCCAGCCTACTGACAGCACATCCACAGAGACGTGAATAATGGAGGCCCTGATGTCACCTCCTCTGCCATGTGTACGGTGAACTGGGGTGCAGACAGAAGAACGCAGCCACCCAAGGAGGCCCATCAAGGGCATCCTGTGGGAACAGATGATTGAACATGACTGCCAAGCTAAGTCTTTCAATGTCAGCTGCAAGCAAACCACAGGAGAACAGCCACAGGGAGCACATCCAAATGGGTACCTCATAGAAATGTTAATAGTGGAAGCTTTTGGATAAGGGAGAAAGGAGGTAATTCCTTAATGTCTCATTAAAATGCAGTCATTTGTGAATGTGCAACAGGAAAGCAAAGCACAGAAACTTAACAAATTTCAAAGGTGCCTCTGAAAACATTTAAGCTGCCATTGTATTTTCACTGAGGCTCCATCCTAATGTAGGAGAAAAACACAAGACTCCCATGTCAGTACTGTGCTGGATCTTGCTCAATGCACTCACACAAGTGACCCATAGGTGCTAAAGACCAGGCTGCTGACTGTCCTCTGAAATTAAGGCAGTGGCAGAAAGGACAAATTTAGGAGCCCAGCTGATATTTTTTCCCAAACCTATACTTGCAATACAGTTAAGGCAGGGAGATAAGCACCTTCAAAGAGTGATATGAAGCACCTACATGATTCCACCAATTCTGCCCACCTACTGCTTAGGACATGTGAGCATCTTGTGGCAGGAATCAGTGTGAACCTCTGCAAAACACCAGATCCCATCCTAAGCCTGCTCCAGGCCTGTTGGGTCTGCCTGTTTCTATGAGATGCTGAGGGCTGAGTTGAGCTTGTGTGTAATGACCCAACATCTGAGAAGGAATAAACAACTCAGTGGCAGAGAACAATCCCAATGCTCCTGCATTTCAAGGAAGCATTTCAGACAGCACAGGGTTCATCAGCCTGCCTATAGGGCTGCAGGAGGTTGCTATCCCTGCAGCAAGCATGGAACATGCTCCCACACTGGCTGGTGTAGGGCTGGGGTCTTGGAGGACTCCTCTAGGAAGCAGAGACAGGATGTGTGGGGTGTCTCACACATCACTCCAGTGTGGTAGCCTGCAAAGAAGACTACCAAGGGCTGAGATAAATAAAATACAAAGTAAGGGGGAGTGAGGATGGGGGAGGTTTGTGTGTTGGGAGACAGATTTTAATCTGGAAGGTCAAGTCTGTCAAGGTGACTGCTGCCAAGCTCCAGCTTAATTATTAACTAGCCTGATTTCTGTTTATATCTGCATCAGTACCTAGTTTTCAATGCGGATTGCACCCTGGACTCCCTGCTGTCAACTCCAATTAAGCCTGATAAGGTCTGGCCGTGCCTATTGAGAACAGAGCTTGCCAGGACCTTCTCGGCTGCCTCCACCTCCTCCCTAGGAAGGAGAAGGTGGCCAGAGAGGGGTCCCCTAGATCCTGTCTGCTCTGGCACCTAGGTCTGTGCTATCACTGAGCGTTAGGAACCTCTCTGGGCTGCAGGAACACACACAGGCTGGGGAGGCCAGGCAAGCTGGAGCTGCTGTGCCAGTTGCTGCACCAAGGTACTCTGCTCCTGGTGCCAGGGACCCAATGAGTTAGAGAGAATATGCTACAAGCAAGTGAGACAATGGGTCTGGTAAAATCAAAGTTAGGGTGGGAGGAATGAGGATGAAGTATGCTTTTGCTTGGGCTGTAGCAACATCCACAGCTGATACCCACTAGGTGCTGGAAGGAAGGAAGAGGTTCTTGGATAAACCACTCCATGCTCTCATTCTGCTTTCTTCAGACCCTTAAAGCCATGACAGACAAGGGAGCTGAGCAGCTCCTGGTTATGGTCCTGCCACTGTTGTGCTCTGCAGCCCTGGGCATGTCCCTGCCACGCTCACTGCTCAGTTTTCACCCCATGTCTGTCTCAGTCTGTCTCTCTCAACTTACGTCTGCAGGGCCATCCCAGGACTTGAGCTGCAGTGATCTGCAAAGCACTTTCAGACCTGCACATGACAGGCCATTTCTTGGGCTCAAAATACTGTAAGTATATCCCCTCTTCCTTGTATTCCTTCCGGGGAAAGGGGAGCACTGAGCTGTGTTCCCACATCTTGCATTGCTTGCCCCCTCAACCTCCTTCATACTGGGGGGGGAGTGTAGACATTGCCTGTGGCCTCCTGAACACATTATAAATCAAAGTTAGATAAAGTCCATTTCTATGGTGTAATCTGGCCACTGCATCTTTAGAGCTGAAGCAGGCAATTGGAAGGCTCTGTAACACCATCAGGGAGGTAGATATTCATCACCTAGGCAATGCTGCAATACTACCAAACAACCATGGACCAGTTTGTATTCCCTGACACTTGCTGAATAAATTGGACTAAAACCTGCAATGTATTCATGAAAGATTGCTATGAAGGCCATTTCACACTCCTCGAGCTATCTTGTCTCCATCCATTCCTGGAGTGGGCATTTATCTGCATGAAGGTCACCCCTCATGGGGATTATGCTACTAGGAAGAAATTAAAACAACAATTAAAATGGGATTTTTTTTGTTGTGGCTTAATAAGATATAATCCTGACTAAACAAAGTAAATAGTGAGTATAAATGAGTTCCTCTCTCCAGAGCACTGTCAAGCTGTCAGTCACAAGTGGGGAAGACTTCTGGCTAAAAGACACTCTGGCTTTGGAGATTAGCATATGGATATGCCCTTTACGGAAGCACATGCCCTCATACAAGCACTGGCAGCCCAGGATGCCTTCTAAAATGTAAGGAATCTGCTTACTTAGCCCTGAAAGCTATTTCTGAGACATGATACATCCCATATACATGCCCCAGCATTCCTTAATGCTAACTGGGAAATGCTGCACATTCATAAGAGGGAGGCTAAGGACAGGGCTGGGAACTGAGCATTATTCCACTCCTGGCTCTGCCTTGAGATTGCTGCTGACAAGACCATCCCCAACTGGCCAGACAACTGGCATTTCTGCTCCTCAGTCTTTCCCACTGCAAAGTGGACATGGAAGTTGTAATGCATAAATAAAGAAACACATTTAGAAATATTTTCTTTGAACTGGATGAATATATATAAATTATGATATAGAAGTATCTACCATTTAGATAATTCCACAGCCCTTTAAAGATCTAGATTACTTGAGCTCAAGAACTTTCAAGTAAAGGCTGTGCCCAAGCTTTCAGTGATTTTTGCAAAGGCTGGAAAGACCTTGAGAACAGCTCTTCCACTGCTATCAAAGGCAGGGACAACTGGAGTACCTTTGCACTTTGGTATCAAGTATTTCCTATATAAACAATATACAGACAAGTCATTGCCAGTGTCAAAACAGAAGGTTAAAAAAACCCCAGACTCTCAAGTCTCTCCACAGCAATCCCAGACCACTCTGAAGCCTGAACAGCTGGCACTGGACACATGGCCAAGTGTTACATGGCCTTGCAAGTCTGGCTCAGAGAAAGAAGAAATTTGGAAGAAATAAATGCTGAGCAGAACCGATGCCCTGCCCAGTTACTTCACCTTGTGTAAAATTCACAGCCCTGCTTTCCTTGGGAGGGGCCTGCAAGGCCAGGAGGCCAAAGTCAGGATCCCTCATTTCTCCCCCAGATAAGAGCCCTTGGGACAAGAGAGGCATTGTCACTTGGGCTCATCCATCAGGGCACTCACTTTCTGTGCAGAGAAGGGATCAGTCTTGTGAGTGAGGGCTGTGCAGCTGCTGGCCCTGCCAAAGCAGTGCCAAGGGAAGGGGGATGCCCCAGGGCTGGAGAGGAGTGCTGGGGCACTCAGCAGTCCCAAGGACACATCCCCAGGAACGGGATGCTGCCCAGGAAGAGCTGTGCAAGCTGCTCCAGGAGGCAACGGACAAGGCACAGGGCCAATGGATTCCACTGAAACATTCAATAATGCAATTTTTAAACCAAGATTCCTGTGCGCCTGTGTAACCTAAATCTAACATGACATGGACTAAACGAGGACGTTGCTTCTCTCCCCACTGATTAGCTGTGATTGCTGCTGAGTGACACTGCAGCACAGGCCTGCTTGCCAGGCTGCTGCTGGATTGAGGCACGTGTGGGGGCCAAGCACCATGAGCCCAAAACACACATCACATGCACAGAGGGCACCCTGAGGCAGCTCAGCAAGGGGGGCACCCCAGGGACCCTCACCAGACAGACAGG
Source organism: Sturnus vulgaris (assembly GCF_052056855.1). Taxonomy (NCBI): domain Eukaryota; kingdom Metazoa; phylum Chordata; class Aves; order Passeriformes; family Sturnidae; genus Sturnus; species Sturnus vulgaris. The sequence continues at coordinate 14,182,666 of NC_142248.1, read as the reverse complement.
AGGCTCTCCCTGATGAACTGAAAAGTAACTTTTCATAGCTGATGACCAAGTTCTCCAATAACAGCTGCCAAAAGCAATCAGGCTGGATCAAAACAGAGGGAGGAACGTTATGTTATTTTAAACAGAAATTATTTGGTTCCAGGGGTTCTGATCAAATTAGGCAGCTACTGAATTAAAGCAATGAAATTACTGGGAAGGAGACTGTGCTCAACTTATTTCCAGTCCTCCTGCATCTGAAGAGGTAACAAAGGAAACCATCCAAACCATTCCGAGGAGTTTCCCATAAACACCCTAAGCTGGAATTTGGAGAACTGGGGATTTCTTCCTGCCACTAGCAATTTTCTAATTAGTCCAATAACCAACAGGCTCAGGACATCCCCTCTCCAGCAGATTTGGCATCCTCCAAAAAGGGGCCAGACTGAAGCCTGCATGGCAGATGCTGCTCCTTTGATTTGCAGCACAGCTCAGGCACTGTGAATGCTTTGGTTTTCAGCTCTGCTCACAAACCTGTGGATTTCTAGCTCCTCCCTGTAGCCTGCATGCCCACCCTTATCTTTCAAGAAATGATTCTTTAGTGGAAATTCAACAGTAATCACATCTGGAATTGAAGGAATAACAACAATACACAAGATGTACATTGCACCACAGTGGGATACAGACAGACCAGTGTAATGGGAATTTCGGCAAGGAAGAGGGGCTCTGTATTAATACACATGAAATCCTGACACAGGGACAGGAGATGCAGAGTGCAGAACCAGAGCTAAGGGTGAGGAGGGAAATAGTGCTGGTGCTGATCATATTCTAGTGGTACTGCTCTGGTGCTGGGCATACCCTGGGGATTCCCCAGGATGGGAGCTGGAGAGCACACGGGTGAAAACACTGAGGAGTGATGTGTGACCCTCCATGGGAAGGGGACACCTGCACAACCTTGTACCCTTGTCCATCCCTGGCAACACTGTCCCACACTGCAGAAATGCCACCTCCCTGAAGAAATCCCCATCTTCCCCAGTGCATCAGCACCAAGAGCTGCCTAAAGAGAGGCTCAAGTCACAGTTTCAGACCAGGCATAGCTGCACGTGTTGCTTTACAACTCTGTCTGGATAATTTCCCCCAAAATGCAAGGAAAAATCTGGAATATGGGAAATGCCCTTAGATGTCAATCAATCATGCTATTTTCTTAATTGTACTGCTCTTAACTAGTTCATGCTAGACACAAACACCATGAGCTGGGGTTGTCTACAACACAACAAACACAAACGAGGGAGTCTCACCAAAAGGGACAAAGAGAGAGCCAGAGCAGCCAGAGGAAAGGAGAAAAAGCACTTACCTTGTGTGAGCAGTAGGGCTGTGGCGAGAGAAGAACATAAGAAAGACAGAGAGAGAAAAGAAAAAGAGGGACAAAGTTAATATCCAATGGGAAAAAGCTGTTTGGCAGATGAAGGCTGTCAGTGAGCAATGGACATGGTGCAAGGCAGCGTGCGAGCTCACCAGGGCTGCATGTTGGGCACAGGCTGGGGAGCAGACACCACAGCAGCAAGATGGAGAGGAGATCTGGGGTGCTCCAGTCAGCACCACGGCACTGGCTCCCCAAAGTCACCCCTTCCCCCCAACAAAGGCTAAGGGATGGGATGCAGCTGGGGGGAGTGGCAAGGAGGGAAAGGGAAAGGGAGGAAGGAGGGCAGTTACACTTGCCACTGGGGCCTGACACAACCCAAACTGACCCAAAGGCGTGGGAGGTGCCCCTGCTTTAGCCAGGTATGTGTGGTTGTGGCGGGGCTTGGCACGACTGAGGAGCCCCAATAAACTTGTAGGTATTGAGAAGAGAAGGTGATGGGCAGCTCCTTGAGAAGAGCAGCATCAGAAGGAGGCACTGATAAAACAGATGGCCTCCAGTGTCAAAAGGGGCAGGGGGTAACAAGGCCATGAATCATCCCTCGGGATGATGCTGTGGGTCATCTACACCTATCCCTATTCAGGGTGGGAGGAAAAGAAAAGGGTGAAGGTCCTTGCAAGGGATGACCTTACCCTGGCTTTCCATACAGACATAGCCCAGCCCCCTTGGGCAGTGACCCCCTGAACCTCTCCTCTCTTGATTTCCCCACTCCCCAGAGCTGTCACAAAGAAACAACTGGCTGTATCTCTCTTCAGTGTAACCCACAGACAGCCACAGCTTGCATCCAGGTACCAAACCAGCTACAGCAGAGTCCATATAGCAAAAAAAAAATCAAACGCTCTTTGAAAGGGGCCAAGCACAAGTCTGTGCCTTAGCTTTAACTTCCACTTGTCTTTCAAACAGCAAACCAATCCCCTAAGACTTGGTTGCATGTGATGACAGTATTGTAATTACTAACACTTATTATCATGCACTTTTAGTCTCAGAAGCTTAAAACTCTGTACAGAGTCAGTATTAACAGCCCTATTTGACAGATGGTGAAGCAAGCAAAAAGAAGCTAAAGGGAACATTTTGCAAACTCAGAAGTGGGCTGGAATCCAAAAGTGCTAATTTCCCCAGACTTGCTGGTTGGGCCTCTGAAAAGCAGGCACTTTTATATAGATGCACCCAGTTGTATCTGTGCCATTTGAAAGTGATTTCCTAAGCAATTTATCAAAGGTTGCACAGCACATCCATGGCAGAGCCAGGCAAACTAATCCTGAGTCCTGACACCCAGTCGCTTCCTTGCTCTGTTGAGCAGCAACCATGGGCACAGCTTTCCCAACAGTCTGCAGAGAGACACTGACCCAGTCAAGATCTTCATCCACTGATCCATCTCCCCAGCTGGAAGAACTGTGGGCAATTCAAGAGATGTCCCTTGTCCATGTGGGCAGGTAAAGGCACAGTGAAAGGTGAAATGAAGAGGCTCCTTGCTGAGCATCCCTTCTGTTTCAGGGTCAATTCCTTTTGAGAGTCAAAAACTTTGGGGAAACTATTCATGAGTACATTCTGCATTAAGTACAGTCCCACTGAGCCACAAGATCCAATGGGATGTTTGCTCTGCCTGCACCACTGCTTGTCATCCACACACCTCTCCTTAAAGTCTCCAACAGGCTCATCAGTACCCCTGGTAGCATGAATCTGGAGTTTCCTTGTAGCTCTGTCCTGCTGCAGTTCATGCTGTCGTGTGACCTCCTTACTGTTCCATGGTCTTCTGGTTCTCCAGACAATGTGCAGAAATTCAATTTGCCTTTTGCAATTACAAGCATTTTTACAATGGGTCAATGTGGTGTTAAAATGTAATATAATGAAATATTACTGGGACCTTAAGCTACTGTGGCTATTTAAAAAACCACTGGTTCCTCATGTTTTTTAAAACTGTTATTATACTGCTCTGGGATTTGAGTTTATTTTTTTCCCCATTTGCTTGTGAGCCTGAAAAAGAACAATTTTTCTCCCTTTCACTTATGATATGACACATGAATATTTGAAGAAGCCTATAAAGCTATGAATGAAACATCAAGAATACAGCATGCAGAAAGCCAAGGGATTATTTTATCTTTATATTTCTGAGTGAATGCTGTGCATGCAAGCAAGAAAATGATTTCACGGACTAAAGCTTTTTTCCTGCACACACATCTGCTAATGTGCCCTTAGCCCTGACCTGTAATGTTTCCTGACAGCCCATCTGGGGATGCTGTACCTGTACTAGCTTCACTGATGGCCTCCGTGCTGTTCCCATCCCACAAGCATCCCTCCACTCTCCCCAGCCTGGGCTGCATCCCTCCAGTCCTCCCCAGGGCACCTCTCCCTCTCCCTCTCCTGCACTGCTGCTCTGCACATCACGCTCCTTGTGGGGCCAAGCCAGGCCACCTCACTGCTCTTGGCATCTCAGGTAGTCTCAGAGGCTTAACATGTGTACTCTTACAGGGAACTGCTAAAATTAGCTCAGCAGCCAAATCCAAAATAGCAGTCCCAAGTATCCCTCACCTAACCCTTGCATGGTGTGACTGTGGACAAACACGTGTGCCAGGATAAGGAGGCTGTGATGCTGACTCACCCAGGAGAACCCAAAGCCTTTAGCTCTGGATCTCTGTTCCTCCTTCACTGGAGTTTCTCTGCCCTGAAGGCTTGGTTTTCACTAGGTGAAGTCAAAATTGCATGCATGAATTCTGCTTCCCTTGCCACTCCTGAAAATGGACAATTTAGACTTAAATTTTAAAAAGCTGCTAAAAATCTGTTTACTGATACGCCATTTAATCTGCATGTTTTGGTATACTTGACTTGGAGGTCTAATTCTGCTGTGACATACATGCTGGTGTGGGTTACAAATCAGGAATTTCATTACCTCCTGCACAAACTCCAAAAAGCTTAAACCAAGAAGAACCAGGCTTGGGATTGAAGCAGACTAGCAATCCAGTGTTTACAGCAACCTGATGTGCTGAATGCATGTCTCAGCCTTTTTCTAAACAGTGAAATACTTTGCTGTTTATCTCACTGAGAGATTTGACTATGCTGCATGCTTTATTCTGGACTCATTCTTCATTAACATAAATCTTTTCTAATCAGTTTCCCTAAAGACTCAGAGAAGCCACTGTGTAGATAAGAGGATCCTTGTTAAAGGCCTGGGATTTAGAGTGAGTTGAAATGAGTGAGGGGAGGATGAATTTTGAGGAGACTCTCAGTCACACAGCAGGGCAGTCATAGGATGCCAAAGAGAACACACTGCCTCCACCCCTGCACACTCAAAGGTGACCAAAAAAGTGACCATATGAAACACAGGCTCACCTCCCTAAAGAGACAATGATCCTCCACCTTCCAGATGTAACTGTCCACAGGCTCTGCCTCCAGATTTGCTCACTGAGGTGAGTAACTGTTTCCCTAATAGATTGTGAAGAGATGTAAGCGTGGGGGTTTTTTAGGCTAAACAAGGCAGAGATTTTACAGCATTGGCCTGAATGTTATTATTGAAGTCAATAGCAAACCTCTTGCAGACTCCAAGAAACTCCTCTCCATCAGGAGAATCAGCAGCATTCAGCCTTATCACAAAGCTGTGAGCAAATTATTAAACCTTGAGGGAATGAGGTAACAGCAGTCTAACATTTTTTTGCTATTCTCATCAGCTGATGAAGTGGATGAAGAAGAAATTTCTTATCATCTGTCCACACTTCAGAAAACTGCAGCACAAATATCAATACAGCTTATCTTAAGCAGGTATGGATCTTTGTACCAAGTCAAATAATTTAATCAATATTTTGATATAGATAACTTGATGGATCAATCCAAGCTGGGAATCCTTCCTTCTTTGCAGCTTAATCCTTCCTCTGTGACTCCCAGTCACATCCTCTCTCTGGGCACAAAGCTTTTCCATCAGAGGTGCTGACACTTGATTAGAAGGTGATGTGCTATGAGATTTGTTTGCACCAGTTGACTCTGTGCTGGGAGAGCTGAGAAGACTTCAGACAAAATCCTCCCAAGCCAGGGCATGCCAACCAGCTCTTATCAGTGCTTGCCAGCCATCTGTACTCCCATTTCCAGCAAAGCATATTTTGTGGGAGACATGTTTTCTGAAGCATCATGTGAAGGTTGTCAGTCCCTTTCACAAAACATAACCCTCAAGAGTCAGTCTTCAAGCATCAGCCCTGAGGTTGAATCTTCCACCACTGTGCCATGAGCTGAATTCTCACATGCTGATTCCCAGTAACCCTCATGCAACATATTTTTCCAAATGCCATTTGCACCATTATCTGCAATCAAATGAAACCTTCCAAAGTAGCCACACTTGCTATTCAGGCTGTATCCACACCAAGGGTAGCCACAATTTAAGCAGAAGAGCAACTTCATCCAGGGAGCACAAAGCAAGTTTTTCTCCTGTAATCTAGGCTGTGAAAAAAGTGTCAAAGTTGATGTGTGAAGAAATCTGAAATCTTGCTGGGACAGCAGCAACATCTGCATTCTGAGTTGTGAGCTGACACAACAGCAAAGCTGCTATGAGAGCAATGGTCAAACCAACAGACAGCATCTCCTCAGTAAGGAAGAGACCCATTTCCCTGCAGGAATCCTTTAAAGAGGATGCCTAGAAATGTAGTTCAGGGTGCAGAGTTTCAAAGCCCTGCAGCACTCAGTAAAGAGGGATTCAGTTTACAAGACTTTGCATATAGAGGAAAGGTGAGACAAGAAGGATTTGAAGATTAATTTCTTAGAAATGGAGAGGACAAAAAAAGGCAGGAAACCTGGGAAATGGCCAGGAGGAGAGAGAAAAGCAACATTTACCATCCTGGCCAAGCAAAGAATGTGAGTCTCTCTCTTTGATTTCTTTTTAGTCATTCACTTAGATATAACAAGCTTGCAGCAAGCACCATCTTTGCCAGTGCTCTGTGCATCTGATATGCCACTACTGAGTCAGTACTGGTCGTCATCACAGGCCAGGCTGGCAAGATACCAATCTCAGATCTGTTCTCATCTCTTTGAATTATTGGAGCACATCAACAAAAAGAGCTGCTACAGTAAAACTACTTGATGTGATTTGTTTGGATGATCAGAAAGACTTTGAAAAACTCCAGCTACAGAAAGTGATTGGTGAAAAAGAACAGATAACCTGCAAGACAAAGTAGATGTAGCATCTATGTAGCAGGAGTAAATGATCAGCTTTCTTTACAGCAAAGGTTAACTGAGTGTCCCATGGCTCAAAGCAGCATGACTGATGTAAACTAATGTAACTGGGGATAAACAAAGAGGAGCAGCATCTGCAGATGATGCAAAATATTCCAGTTCAAAGGCTGTATCAGTGGCTGTTCTGTGTTCTGCAAGCCCTGGTCAATCTGAAGACTGGAATTTGTGTTTGGACCACCATAGGAATACTTCAGAGTAGAGATGACTTTTCCTCCAGTAAGGTGCCAGCAGGTGCAGAGAGCAAGAGCAATAAGGTGAATTTCATGCTGAGTTCTGACCCTCACAGAGACCCTCCTGGAGACCCCTGTGCCTCACAGCTCTGATCAGGGCCAAAGAGAAGTTCCCTTGACTGGAAGTGACTGCTTTGTATTGGCAGGTGTACAGGACAGCACAGACAGTAATGCAAATCAACTGTGTGGTAGCAAGTCCTGCTCCCACCTGCCATCCTCCTCCACTGCATGCCTGTCAGAACCACTGCCTCTGAAGCCTGCAGCAGTGTGGGTATCCTCAGGGACAGCACACTGGATCTGAATAGCACCAGGCTCTGGACCAAGATCTGCATCCCAAAATAAACCACTGAAACTCTGCCCCAGGCTGGTTTGAAAAGCACATACTACTTCTCCCTGTCATCAGCTCTGCCATCACTTCAGGGAACATTTCACCCCTGATTTCATCACTGCCACTTAGTTTGTATCCCTGAGGTAAGTCAGGAGCTGCCCTCTGCATGGAGAGGTTCTGGGCTGGTGCAGGCCCTTAGCACAAAGCTATGGTAGTGCAGGCACAACGGGCTGTCTCTGCCTGACCCGGATTGCAGATTACTTCCAAACATGACTGCCATTCATCTGACATGCCCAACACCACCCCGCTTCCAGAGGAGCCAGGAGAGGTTCTGAAGATATTGTAAATAGCTGAGAGCATCAATACTCCTACAGTTCCTCAGGCACAGGCTCAGTGTGACACAGCTAAGTGAGGAGTAACAACAAAACAGGGACACACTGTCAAGAAAACCACACCTTTTGCAGCACTGGGAACAAACACATGAGTAGCCAAAACGCAGAGAGATTCTACTTCAAAAGCTACTGGGCCTGGACCCCCAAGGAGAGGCAGAAGCTGTGCTTTGCCCTTGCCATGTGAGTCACATGGGGGTACATCCATCACCACAACAAAACCCAGCAGAGTCCCCACTAGGTGACTGTGGTGTGGGATTCTCCCCGTCTGTGTGCACGGGGCAATGGCAGCACCTGCATGAAGCCGGCAGGAACACGTGTGCTGGAGTCAGCACGAGCATCCCTTCCCAAAGCCCATGGCACGTCGCACGATGGCCGAGCGTGGCCCAGGCTGCCTCCTCTCCGCCGGGAGCCAGCTGCTCATGCGTGAATTCTGTGAAGCTGCTGGCCACAGCATCTGCTCTCCATCACTCACAATGCTCTCTATGGGAAAGCCTCACGTAGCTCCTTATTCTTCATGCCAGGCACAAGGTAGGCTCATCGGAGATGCCGCAAAGTGCAGCGCTACCGAGCTGGGGATCTTTCCAGATGTCCTGAATTTAGTGTAGCGACTGTGCCACCTTGTGCCAGCAACATTTACAAATGCAGTTCAATCTCCTGCCTCTTACATTTTAAAACCATGTGCTCTCAGTCTGACTTTTCTCTAATGAGGCCTCCTCCCTGGCATGGTCCTTTACTTCCTCCAGACAAAAGAGGGTCTGTCCAAGGATGTGCCCTCACCTCTCACCTCCTGGCCTGCAGGCTCTGTGCTGCAGATCAATTTAGTCCAGCTCTGACCTCTTCTCTGCCTGTTGCAAATCAATCACACTAACTAGAGCTGATACAGATGTAAATAAAAGATATATGATACAGCAAAATGGCTCTCTAGTCCTAGTAATAATGAGGACGTTTTACCACTTCAGAGGCCATTTGGATTTTTTTCAAACACTTGTTCTTATTCAGCCAGGTGCAACATGACCTGTGTAGGAAAAAAAAAGTGGAACTTCATAAAAACAGTCCATTTCTGACTCCATATTCTGATTCTACTTGTTGTTTAGAAAAGGATGCAGGATTTGCAGAGAACAGACAGCTGAGAAAAAATTTGCTGTGTTGCTCCAAGCTGCCAAGTGCATAAGCAGGAAAAAGCCAGGGGCCTGTGATTTTCCACCTGTACCTGCTGAGATGGAGGTGAGAGACCCATGGATGGGAAGGTACACATGTGGAGAGGAGACCCCAATATGGTTCTAGGACTGAAGACTTTGATCCAGGACTGAACATTTGGCCTTCACAATGTCCAAGAAGAGATCTGAGCATACTGTAGGTGTAGTGAACAGATACCTACATGGAAGCTGCGGCATTATACAGTTCTTTTATATGATGGAAAAAAGTAGCAAAATAACTAGTGGCTACAAGCTAAGGCCAGACAATTTCATCCTACAAGTCATGCTCACATCTTTACCCTGGAGGGCAGTTGACTGCTGGAACATACTCCCATGGGATATGGCAGGGTTGATCGCTGCTTCTGCTCAAGGGCAGTTGGACTTCAGTGAAAACTGAGGGCCTGTGCTTGACAAAGTGAAACCTGATATACCTCATTGCCTGTATGAGGGCTGCAGGAGGCAATCTGACAGCATTAAAATATAGGTGTACATTTTACAAGTCCACGGATGCTATACAATACTGCAATGCTAACATAAGCCTGTGTCTGTCCTGAACGTCCTATGGAGCAGTTATGGGAGCTTGGATGGGCCAGAGGGCAGCTGTGCTGGTGAGGTAAGAAATAGAAGACATTTCAGCAAGGAAAAGCTGTGCTGTGCAGTGCATGGGCAGTGGCCAGGTGTCCCATCACTGACAGCAGCACCAGAGAATAGAAGTAAGTCTGTGGGCACACACATCTGGCTCTAGTCTGTAACAGCACCCAGAAGGTGGATTTGAATTCCCTTTTGTAAAGTGCCTCTGTTTAAATCTTGGCCCTCCCAGGCCACCCCAAAGCCAGTGAAGCCAGTGGCAAGACTCAGTGAGAAAGGGGTCAAACACATACAGGACAAGGACAAAGATAGATATAGGCAAGACACAACCGTAAGTCTGGGTTTATTCCAGCTACGAATCCTGGTCTGCTGGGAGATCCTGGGTCTCACTGCTGATGAAGTAGGACCTCAGTAGAACTTCACACTCTCTGCATGACAGACTGTGATGTCTGTGACACATTAAAGGGGTTTTCAAATGGAAGACATGAAGAACCATTTAAAAAAAAAAAAGCAAGCCAAGTTACTTAACACCTTCTCTTATCCTATGGACTTTTCACTGCACTTCACAGGGACCCAAGAGCACCAAAGCAGTGCCACTGGAGGCAACAACAGAGGAGAGGACAGAGGGAGTACAGGAGGAATTGAAGGGGGCAGCCATGCATTACACCCTTCTCTTGCCTTTTGCATTCCCCAAGATCCTGGCAAAGAAGCAGGAGCAGGGAGAACAGCAAAGGTGTGCTCAGAACAAAAAACAGATCAAGACAAGGAAATCCAATCAAAATAACACAGCCTCCGAGACTCAAGCATTGCACAAAAGGAGGATCAGAAGTAAGCTAGGCTCTTAAAGGCAGAGATGACACCGAAACAGGGTAAGAGCAAGAATACAGGAGGGCAAAGAATAAAAGTCGAACCCTCTACAGGAGGAGGAGAAAAGGAGGAAGGGTAAGGAGGAGAAAGACGGTTATATTTTTTGGATTTGGGGTTTGGATACTTGATTCTGATTTTTTTCTTTTTTGCATTTTTTTCATAAAGGATCTCACACCTGATATTCCACGTTCCATCCATTGCGGTTCACCAAGGGCAATGAAGAAATTCTCCTGCCTTTCGTATTCCTCCTCATCTACTATCTTAACCCTTATGGTCTTCCTGTAGGGACAACAAGAGAGACAACCGTGTACAGCGGGTCGGCTGGCTGGAGGCGAGGCGGCAGCAGCGGCGGCGGCAGCGGGGGCTCCTGGCACACAGCCCCTTCCCGCCGGGACGGTGCGCGTGGGCACGCCTGTCGGACACAGCATCCTCGCAGCAGCTCCTTGGGAGCGGGGGGTTAGGGGCAGAGGGGGCTGGCAAGGGAGCAGGGAGGGAGGGAGAAGTGGGAGGAGGACCTTGCTGATGGTTAGCGGAAGGCGATTTCTGCAGCGCATTTTTTTTCAGTGTCAGATGGTAATGGAAAGGGTGTCGGTTGCCTGAAAAGCACCAGGGACCACCACCCTGAGCTACCCACTGCGTTTTAGCTGGAAGACCAATTTCTTCTTACCATTAATAATAAATACAGTAATAATACCCTCACGATTAATAATAAATCTGCAAGGACTCTGGGCTGGAAACCTGAGGAGAAGAGAGAGACACGTTCCCCAGTGGGGTGACGTAGGTCTCTGACAGTGGCTACTGCTCCACCAGCTGCTAAGGAGGCTGATGGTTCTAACTCCCATTTTTAAAATGGCACATCTTTTTGCTTTTCCTCCTTGACAGTATCTACCTCATCCTCCTGTCCTGTTCCTCAAATGAGGACACAGTCTTCCCAGGGGACAGTTAGTTTGGTTGGGACCTCACAGGGGACACAGTGGGACAATGCCTTCAAGGCTCAAAAGGAAATGCCCTGAGCACTGGAGCAGGTCTAGCCTCTTCTCCCTGAGGCCAGCTCATCTGGCTCCCTCCAGTACCCCTGTAAAGCACACAGATGCTGTGAGCCTCCAGGCAAACCAAAGCAGGCACTAGCTCTTCCTTGGCCTCAGCTCCTGCTCCCAAAGTTACTATGTGACAGCCTTTGCCCATTGTTTCTCAGAAGTCACAGAGGTGTTTGTCTGCCAGACCTCAATTCCTGTATTTTTTCTAACACGGGTTTGACTGGAACAACCCATAGGACCAGGGCTGGCCAATGATCTCCTGAGATGCTGGATGTGTTTCTAGCCAGCATCTTCCCTCTGACACTAGAAAATTTGCTTGGGCCCTCCAGTGGGGGTGGCAGAAAGTTCCTCTCAAGTCACCACAGAAATATAGACAAGCAGGACTGCTCTCCATCCTTCTCCCTCTCTCCCCCTCGCCACTTTGCCTCTCAGCAGCCCCAGCACCACTCCCCATGCCACCCCATGGGTACCATGTGACACAGTGTGCGCGCACAGCAGTGTTTAGGGCAGAGCAGTTGGAGACAGAGAGACATCAGAGGAAGAGAAGAGGAGCAAGGAGATGGAAGAGAGGAGGAAAGAACGTTAATGTTAGTCTGCAGGGCCAGTACTACACCTTTCTGTAAACTCATATCCACCATGCGGGGGCTCATCAGCTCAATGAAGAAATTCTTGGTTTTTTCATACTCCTCATCATCAATTACCTTGATGTGAACTGTTTTGCTGTGGATGGAAAAATAATAAGGGTCATAAAGGGGAGAGGGGAACAGAGAAGCAAAAGTCAAGGAAGGACGGAGTTAAATGGGTACATTAGAGAGTCAAAGTTTTCTCACCCACTGAACAAACTCAACGTGGCCCTTTGAGGAAGGCTAAAGCCCCCCTTCTGCGAGTGACATTGGCCAATTTTCTGTTTAATCCAAAGACAGAATAGCAGGCCAAACTACAAAGTGAAGTTAGACAAAAACGGTCCCCCAGCAAACTGGCTCAGGGCTCAGTCTGTGGGCAGTAAGGTCTGATGGCCAGCAGAGAAGCAGGCTTCCCTCACCCTGTTACCCCTGTGCACACACACACACATGGCACACACATACACATACATGTACAACCGCAGCCACACAAGCACACGCACCCTGCTGGCACCATGCTGCTGCCTCAGCTTCATTGGCCTGCTCTGAGAAGTGCTGGCTGCTGGAGCAGCTGGACAGCAGATCCTATGTCTCTCCTTTAGCAAATTTCTTACAAGTTCTTGTACCCTTTTGTAGGAAAAGAAGAGCTCACTGTGCCATAGTTTCCTTCACAGCAAATACATGCCTTATGCAGAGGTTACTCTCCCACAACCTTCACACCCAAAGAGAACAAGAAAAACAAGTCAAACACTCTGCCAACCCACTGCCTCCTTACAGCCAGGCTGCACTGACTGTTGCAACCTCAAAATGACCCCAGCACTCCCCTCATTCTCCCAGTGGCTGCAAAGGTTCATGCAGTCCCATCCCTCATTCATGACTGAACAGATTGGTGCTTTGATTCCAAGCTGGTAACACTCTCTTAAATACAACATTGTCTGCACATGTAACTCCTCTGAATGGGCATCTGCTTGCCATCTTGGGGCTTCTGGACTTCTAGCTGACCCCAATCCCAAGCTGGAACTGCATTTTTAAAACCAGAAGTAGTTCCACATTAAAAGTGTTTCCCTTACCTCAAAACAAGTGCCTCAAGAGCAACCAGGCATGTTGCCCCTCCTGCCAGTGAAAGATCCCTGCTTCCCACAGCTCTGTACCCACACATGGCCCTGCAGCAACAACCTCCTCTTTCTTCCTGCCCATCCTCAGCTGTCAGATCAGGCCCAGGTGCATGTTGTGCACAATCAGTCTTGACTGGCAATGGGAAGGAAGAGAAAAGCAGGACTTGCAATCACAATCACTGGCAATCTGGGAAGAAAGACCCAAATTCAAATCTCTATGTGCCTCAGCCTGTAGCCTTTGGCATTAAATATACCTTGTATATTCGATCTCACAGCACTTCAGAGAACAAGTATTCCAGCCCTGCACCCTGGGGATGTTGCCACAGCCAGCAGCCTCTGGAAAATCACCACTTCAGCACAGAATAGGAGAATCATCACAGCTGCTTGCATTCCTACTGATACCATTAATGACCACACAATTATTTGGTCATCTTACGATTTGACCCTCAAGTTATAATTGCTCCTGCACTCTATCTGAGGAAATCCTGTTCCCTGTGCTGACTCTGGTCTTGATCTTGGTCTCAACCCTTCTTTTTCAAAGGATGGCACAGGGGTAGAAGTAGAGTTTGGACCAATCTGCCTGTTGATCAGTGCAGGAAAATGCAAGAAATATCACCTCCAATTCTTCTTTCTGAGCTAAATCAGCTTTATTTTTGCTAGGGCTTGCTCTACCCATACCCTTCATCAATGCCAGCAAGACTCCTTCTCTAGACTCCTTCAATCTCTGTTAATCCAGCCTGAAAGATTTTAAAAGGTATATCTCTGGTGTAAATATTGCTGCTCTGCTAAGACTTCATCATGACCAATTTTTGTTGCATTTTCGTTGGAGATGTTGAATTTGGCTTTTGTACCAGATGCTATCTGGGCCCCTGATACTTTGCAAAGCTTGTTCAATTTGCTGAGTTAAACCTACAGCTGATTCATAGCTCTGATCTTTTCCTTGCTCATTACTACAAAACAGAAAGTGGGATTTTCAAAAGCAGCCAGTGCTTCCTGGCTTTTAAAAATCCTTTTCATAAGTACCATTGCTTATGGTTTTCCATTTTAGGAGCTTCAAAATACTTGGTATTGCTTGTCTGTAAAAATTTGGAAAAAACATCACAGACCCTATTTCCTGGGGGTCAGCTTATGTGCTGTGACAAAGCTATTCTAAGGTTTTGTACAGTTAATATTATGCATGCAAACCATTTGAGCCTTCCTTCCTTCCTTCCTTTCTTCTTTCCTTCCCCTTCTAGGAGCTCTATATGCCCTACCAAGTAGTTCCACAGTGCTGAGACTTCCTTAGAGTAGTCTTTTTTTAATGTTAACAAAACAGTTCAAAACAGAGAAAGAAGAGTTTCTGGAGATCCCTAGAGGCTAGCATGGCAAAGTGCTGGCTTTGCAAAAGCAGGTCCCCTCGAGTCAGGAACACAAACCTTCTGGGCTCCTAGACCAACTCAGCTCTGCTGCAAACTGGACCATTACCATACACTCAAGCGTCAGGTGGCTTTTCCAAAAAGAGAGTCTGAATTTGATGACCAATCCAGTAACTTCCTGGTTTCCTCCTTTGCTACAAGCTTTTAAGGAGAAAAGATTCTTTTACCCAGCTCTGAAACAACAGGTGAAGCACAGATCAAAGCATCAGGCCAAAGCCACAGGTGTCCTGCATGGACACAGGCTGGGTCTTGCACCCCCTGTCCCCATCTGACTGAATCCCAAAGGAGCTGGTGCCCGACCTCTCCAGCTTTGCTGAGAGGTGGTGAGTGCCCAGCAGGTGCTCCAGCCCATTAAAGCCTTGGGGACACAGCAGGAGCCCGGAGGTGACACTTGGGGAGCCAGGTGGGGTGGGATGAGAGCCAAACTGCAGCCACTGCCAGCTCTTGCTCCAGGGTCAGCGTGTTGCCAGACTTGCCTGTGCAAGGAGGAAAGGAGCATGGCAGAAGTTGACAAGGACTGTGCAGTGACACGGGGAAGTGGGCGAGGGCTCACTGACCCAGTGCCACACAATGGGGAGCAGTTGACCTTTCCCTGGGATTGTGTGGCAGAGGGAAGAGCAGCATCCCTGCTCCTGGGCCGCTCTCGGCAGCTGCACAGAGGGCGGCACAGCGCTGGGTTTGCTCCCCTGAGGGGAAGTGCCCTTCTCTTGGCTGGCTGCCCCTTTCTGTCACCACAGAAAGGTCACTGCTGATGGAGGGGGGTTCTGGTGGCCCATCAGGCCACCCCTCCCAGGCCACTGTGGCTGCTGAGGGCTGTCCTTTCCCCCACTCTGCAGCTTCCCTGTTCTGTGAGCATTTTGTTCGTCTCTAGGCCTAGGAAAGCAACCATAAATACAGCTGCGTCCTGAGCTGTCATAAATTGTCTGGAGGCCAAACACAGATTGCTCCCACACAATCTCATCTCTCACCTACAGCCACACTGAGAGCTGCCTCCTCAGAAGGCACGAAGAGTGGAGGAGATGGATGGAGAGAAGGGCTGGAGTGTAACACTGCCCCGGGAAGGCATTACGTTAATGTGAGAGATGTGACAGAAGGACACCGAGAGGCAGAGAGCGTGTGGGAGCGGGAGGCCTGGGAACATTTTGCTGCAAGAACATCATGACAGCTCCTTGAAATTAATGGAGGCAGAGGCGGGCACGAGAGGGGCTGGCTGTGCAGCAGCCCTGATGGGCATACTCACCACCATGGGAAGCAAGGGATCTGAAGCCTACCTTGTTCAGCTGAGCTGCTTTCGTTCCCCAGCCTCTGGCCACTTTGCATGGGGAAAGGAGGGCACTTTCCAACCTTCCCCATTGCCTCTGACAGTTTGACTGGGGCCAAGACACACCTCAGACAGCTCAAAAGCAGAGAACAACAGAGACCATCCAAAAGCCTCTCCTGGCAGCAAGGAGCCACTCTGCAAAACACAAAGCCCTACTGCCAGCACCAAGCCACAGCACAGTCCAATCTCAACACCTGTGTGAGTACCGTGATGGGACGGGCTCTTTAATTCAGGGCTCGATGCAGCTTTCAGCAGACTGAGCAATGCTTTCAGTTTGTCCTGTGACACATAAGGGCAAGCCAAAAGCCAGCACTCATTCCCAGGGAACCCCTGGCCATACAGAAGCCAGGATAGCTGCTCACTTGCTTCTTTTCTTTGAGGTCATTGCAAGTTGCCACCCAACAGCCTTCAGATGAATGCAGTCCAGGCTCTGCTTTCAACATGCACTTAGAAACAACCACTGGTTTTAAAAGTCAGGGATGGAAAAGCTCCTCTGGGGAGCAACATTAAGAATGAGATTTTCCTGAGTAAGCAACAGAAGATGAAATGAATAGACATCGATCTTTTCCTAAAGGACTTTGTGCACACAATGTTTCTAAATTCTCCATCTGGGAAGTACAGAGGATAATCTATAAAATCATTTTATTTGACAACATGTCCACTTCCAACACATAAGGCAACAACTGAACGGTTATTTGATTAATGTGCTAGAAAATACTGACTATCTCTTTGTGTGGACCCTCTCATTTGTAGGAATTATTGCTGAGAAGGCTAAGAGGATGTGTCTGTGTGGGTCTGTGTGACTTTGGAATGCGAAACAACTCTAAAAACAATGCAAGTCAGACTCTGTCACATAGGGTATACCACTGAAACAGGCAAGGCTGTGCAAGGGCACAGTTTAGAGTTCTGGTGAGACTCTATTAGCCGGGATGAAAAGCAGCCAGGACAGCAAGGTAAACATTCCTGCGGCAGTGAGATGTACCAGGAGATGTTCAGTAACTCATTAATGTGAATCTTTAGTACATATATCTTTGTGTTCTTGACACATCTTGATATACCCAAATCTTCATCTGATTTGCTGTGGCTGCAGGTTCCTGCAATATGAAGTTTAAAACATGTGGTACCAGTCTGACTCTTCCCCAGAGCTCTGCACTGCTTTGGGATTTCACTGTGAAGCTACAGATAGGGCCCAGCTCCTATGCTAGAAGACCTCATAGAGCAGTCATAGAATCATAGAATATGCTGAGTTGGAAGGGACTCATCAGGCTCATCAAGTCCAATTCCTGGCCCTGGGCAGGATACCCCAAGAATCACATCATGTGCCTGAGAGCATTGTCCAAATGCTTTTGAACTCTGCCAGGCTGGTGCTGTGACCACTTCACTGGGGAGCCTGTTACAGTGCTCATCCATCCTCTGGGTGAAAAACTTTTTCCTGGTATCCAACCTAAATCTCCCCTGACTCCGTTTCATATTTTCCCCTAAAGTCCTGTCACTGGTCACAAGCATGACGAAATCAGTACCTGACTCTTCTTCCCCTCGTGAGGATGCTGAAGACCACAATGAGGTCTCCCCTCAGCGTCCTGCAGGCTGACCAGACCAAGTGACCTCAGCTACTCCTCACTTGGCTTCCCCATCCCTGTGGCCCTCTCTCAGACACTCTCTGATTGCTTAGTGCCTTTTTTTATATTGTGGTGCCCTAAACTGCACACAGGATTCGAGATGAGGCCACCCACTGAAGAGCAGAGCAGGACAATTGCCTGCTTTGACTGGCTGGCAATGCTGCGTGCTTGAGGCAAACCAGAAGGGATTAAATAAGGTTATAAATAGTGGGGATCTGTCTTTGCCCAATTCACTGGGAAGTGGATATTTAGCACAGCAATGTGACAGTACTCACAGGAAAGGTGAAGAAGCCAGCAAAAGAAGCCTGATTTGATGCCCATGGTCAGATGAAGTTGTTCATCAATAACCTAGAGTAACAAACTGAGCAATTTTGAAGCAAAGAATTATGCTGTCACATACACAGAAAAAGACAGGAAGTGTTTGAAGGGCAGAATCATTAAATCCAAAAGCAGATTCACTAAACTCATCAAGGAGATGCTAAGTGATCTTAATTTCAAGAGAAAAACCGTGGTAATTTAAGAACCAATCCAGATTATGACCAAAACAGGCAGGTTGCACTTTGGTCTTAAGATCATGTTTATAAAATAAGATTTTTTTATTACCATGGAGATTATAGCGGGGAGGGGGTGGGACATGTTTTCAGCTGCAGCCACTGGTAAAGGTCACAGTTCTAGCAGAAAGGTCAGAATTGAAGGTGCCTCTAAGGTCAGATTAGATGTTGGTACCAATTAACTAAGCAGGTGTCAACAGAATAGATGAACTGTCAGAACACAGTTTTGAGCAGATCACTGATGCGCACGTTGCAGATGTTTGAGTTACAGAAGAGCTGGTGCTGGTGCAGAAGCTGGAGACAAGCCATGGCAGGCCAGTTTCCAAGAACTGGCTGTGTTGTCCATGAGGACCTTGGAAGAGCAGCTGTGCAAGAGTTACCCTACTTTGTGTAGCAAGCACATGGGGGAAGCCCCAACAGCTTCACTACCAGATAGTCAGCTATAAAGTAACATAGTCAGAAGCCATCCCCAGAAAACGTTTTTTCTCTTTTGTGTATTCCCTTTTGTTGTCAAGTTGGTTTATGGGATAACCAGATGGTAACTAATTATCTTTTAATCAAAATCATCTGATAAATTATTATAAGAAACGATAATCTTATCATTAAAATAAGGTTCTTGTCAGTGCTAATCACTATATGACCTATGTATTTCTCCTGTCAAGCCTGAAGCTATACAAGCAAGCCAGTTGATACTTTCATACTTTAGTTTCTATATCCATGCAGAGCCCATGATCCTTATTTCTCACAGGGACTTGACAGGGGACAGTCCCTACTCTCTTTGCACTCCTAATGTGAAAGATGCTACAGTGATGCAACCAAAAAGAAGGTAAGGGAAGAGAGGAGAGAGAGAGCTTGAAATGGGGGTGGAAGTATTGCTTATTGATATGAGTATCAACTTATTCTGGCTTCATCTGACGTGGTTCCCATTTGAAGGAGCTGTGCACTTCTGTAGGGCACCTCCTCTTCCTTGCTAAAGTCTATTTACGTCATGAGGGATCTAAAATACAGAAAATATGTCTGCAAACAACTATCATCCTGCCTCTGGGCACAGCCATTCCCACCAAGCCATTCCTGACAAGTAGGTGTTGCCCAACTGCCTTCTAAAAACCACATTACAAAGATTTCTGGTTTTCTGGATGATCTTTCCCCACATTTCAACCCCTTACCCCTAGAAAGTTCTTTGTAATGTCCACCCAGACTGACAAGGCAGGAAGGGGAAGAAGCCTTTGGCATAGCCCCCTGGAGTGGCTCCCTGTGTCCCTGCTGCTCCTCCCACACAGGCAGAGTCTGAGACTGGCCCAGGAGACCCAGACCCTTCCATGCCACACATGCAGCACAGAGGGATCTCTGCTCCACTCCTGCAAGGGCCAGGGCCAGAAACATCCAGCTCTGCTACAGCAGCTGACAGGCAAGGGGAGAAAGGTTCCCTGGAGAAGATGCACGAAGCAGCTGTACCCGAGGTGCAGACAATGACCCCAGTCCACAGCCTCGTGTGACCCTTCATGCCCATGCCAGGACAGTGTGGGACAATGTGCAGGACCACCAGGAGCTCAGGGGCTCTGCCTGGCTGGCTGGTGGCAGCAGAGCTTGTTCACATCACGCCAGATCTATGGCATAAAGGAGGAAATATTGACACAGAAGCATCTTCCCTTTGTGTATTCCTCACGTAATCTTGGCTAATTAGTAAATTGGCTCATGCTTCAATTAGAACTATTGAAAATGCTTTAGTAGCTGACACATGATAATTAAAGGGACATAGCCAAGACTAAGAGCTGTATTTAGTCTTTACTTGTATAAGAAAACTTTAAAGTGTTACCAGTAAAAGATTTGTAGTGATAGCCACTAAAAAACAAAACAAAAATTTTCAAAATTAAAATAAAATAGAATTAAAAATTGCCTGTTATGGTTTCTCCATCCCACATGACAACACTAAAGAGGTTTCTTTGTCTTTCTGGTCATCTTCATTTTTCAGTTTGTGCCTATTTTGTGCACAGTAGCCCAGCCCTCGCTTCCCACTGCCACCCAAGACTGCCAAGAGACATGAAATGCCGCCAAATTCACATGACAATGTTTCACACTTTGTTTTTACTTTGTACCAATGCAACTAACTGTACCAGCAATGAGAAATCAGAGCTGCTAAGTTGCAAGTAAGCATTAAGCACTTCCATGCCATGCAAAAAAACCCTTAAGTGCCTAACATGCTATTCAGGGCAACTCAAGAGATGTGGTATATCCATGTATCAGCCATGGGAATCACCACTGGAGCTAGTGAATGGCAAATTCACTCCACTCTCAAGTCTTACACTCAACTTGGAAGCCCTGAAGCACTAAAAAATGCTCCATGAGCTTCCATAATGCAGTCAGCCCTGCCAGACAAGATATCCAAAGCACTCTGTATTTCACTTTTGTCAAACATGATAGAATGCTCTAATATACAGGGTTTTCAAGGAAAGACCCCACAGTTTGCTTTCAAGAATTTCTGCAAAAAAGGGAAAATCAGAGTTTGTTAAACCCTCCTTCTCTCAGCTGAGTCCCTGTTGCTGACCAGCTGAGCTATTTAAATTAGGTTGTATAAGCATAACAGCCCAGCTCCACAGGTTTTCTTTTCCTTATTCAGTTTAATGAAGCTACTTGGGTTTGAGTATTGAAGCTGTGTGTACAGACACATGCGGGCCCTTGTCTGGCCTGCTCCAAGTCAGCTTCATCTTGCTGACCCTATGAGACTTGAGCTTCATGGCAGGGGAGAGCCGACAAAATTTCAACAGCCTGTGGAGCTATTTGTTGAGGTCTGTACAATAAGTACATGTCTTGTGCAAGCAATAATTCAACGTGGCAGCCCATGAAACCAGACAGTTGAGGTGGGTATCAGCCTGGTGTAAAGCAAAGCAGAGCCAGGGCTTTGGGCACAGACATTTCTCCCCTCCCTACTTTGGGCAGGTTCCCAGGGGAGCAGCTTCACTGAGGACATTCTGTGCCTTTTTTCTCTTAGAAAGGAACTTCAGAAGGAGTAAAATTGCAACCACAACCACACTGTGGGGAGGGGGAAAGGAAGGAATGGAGGGATGGACGGAAGGTAGGACAGAGGGTAGGAAGGGATGAAGAGAAGAGCAGGAAGGAAGGCAGGAAGGACATTAATTCCTTACTAAAGGTCTTTGAATTTTACTGTTTCCATCTGAGTCTGATGCACCACAATAAAAGCCTATGATATCAAATGCATCATGGATATCAGTGGCAAAAAAAAAAAAAATATACTAGAGGTCTTCTGTTTGATCTAGAGAATGGCTCCAAAGCTTGACAGGGTGCAGGACTGGGAGTGTCCTGGTCAGGACAGGGTAGGCTGGACTACCTCAAAGCCTCTTGAGATGTCCTGAGCAAACACAAAATGGGGATTCAGCTGGAAGTGACCCCCTGTCCCATCACAGTGCCCCTGAATTCCACCTGCAAGACAGACACTTGTCATTGGCTGGTATTGGCAGATCAGTGCTTCAAGCTGTTGCCCCTAGTTTTAGACTTTTTGCTGAAGGCATGTAGATTTGGAAGCTATATTTAGATGTCTTCTCTATTCTTCAGCAACAGGGTTGCCATGGAGATACTGGTGAGGATGAGAAGGTGGGGACAGAGGGGGAGAGGAAGTTGAGGAATGAGAAATACTAGATTCAAAACAAGCCTCACCAGCCTGGGAAGGCTTTAAATTCCTCATAGGGCAAAAACTGCTGGAGCTTGTTAGCTGAAATGAGCCCCTGGCATTGCCTGACAGCGTGACCCTGCCATGCATTGCTCAATGCTTTGTCATGGCAGGTTTGAAGAGAGACATGGGGCTTGCTTTCAAGCACTGCTCCTTTGGGAGACTGTGGCCCCCTTGACCTGAGCTTGACAAAAACAGAACTCTGGGAACTCCGTGAATGTCTTGCTGCTGCCATTCTGCTTTACAAGTTCATACTGACTGCATAGCTGGTCAGCTCCTGCCATAGCTGGGGTGGCTTTGTCTCTGCTGCCAACAGTAGAGGTGGACAGGGAGCTGCAGCTGGGGACAGAGCTACTCGAGTCTACCCAGACACATGGGCAGGGACATGGTGGCACAGTGGGGACAAACAACCCAGCACAGAAGTCAGGCTGTGGTGGAGTGTAGATGGACTACAGGCAGGGATTACAGATCCTTGATCTCTGCCTGCCAGGCACATCCACATTCTGTGAGCTGACACCAGCTGCAGGCACAGATAGACGTGCAGATTCATACCTATTGCCTACAACATTGCTCTTCCCAGCAGAGACAGCATACATGAGACTAAGAGCTCCTCCTAAACTGGCTGTTCAAGATCACCATCCTACAGTTACTACACTGCTGAAGTCCAGGTGTTAGAAGGATAAATTACTTGTTGATAGAATTTCCTTGTTAAAAAGTTTAGGGCTTGACATGCTTCAGTGATCTTAGATCTAGGGGGAGGCTAACAAATCTTAAGGAGAAGCATGTACTACTGATAGTGGACACAAAGAATGCAGGATTTCCAGGCCACAAGGACATTTGCCAGAAATCCCAAGATAAGGAAGAAACTAATAAAGCCAACTCAGCAACTGGGCTGAAATTGGGTCTGACTGGGCAAAAGGTCATTTCGACAAGAGGAGATTGCGACCATCACTCATACAGTACCAACTAAGAAACTGATGGACTCAAAAGAAGAGAAAGACTGAGCATGTGGACTAACTAGCATGAGAAGGGATGAAAAGCTGGTAGTGCAGAGGACTGAAATAATTTAACCAATAGACAATAGAATACTAATCAGTAAGAGCACTACGGAACTTGTAGCCAATGAACATTTATGCCTTTGTTTGCTAAAACATATAAATAGTGAAAAGTTTTGATAGTCTTTGTGCTAACTTTGTGGATTTGTCACCCAGCACATCTTTCTGCACAGAACTGTGTATCAGTCAAATACCTCGACTCTGTGTGTGGATCAGCCTCTTGGATACCAGGTGAAAGAACCTGTTTTGGGACGACAATGGCAATGAAACCTGGCTTTTCGAGAAAGGTCAGGATAGTCCCCCCAGTTCCCAGCACAGAAGCTGGCTTATCTCAACACCTCACTCTTTCCTGGCTCCTGCATGTGACAACATCCCCAGATTTCAGTGCTCAAAGCACATCAAAAAAGGTGGAGAGCAAAGCCAACTTTCCCATCACAAACGCCTCCGGAAAACAGCCTCGCAAGTGCCACTGTCCCCTCCCTCCCCCTGCTCTTCCCACACACCCACGCAGACAGTGCTTTCAGCTCTGCGGGACAGCACTCAGCCCAGCACTGGAGTTGCACTACATCCAAAGCAGCAAGGCAGCAATCTGTAGGAAATTAATGAGCTGCAAACAACGCTGTGCAGCTGCCAGCCTGAAACGAGCCCGCTCTGCACACTGCAGATACAATTATTATATATGAACAAAAGGAGCTGTAGCCGGAGCTGGGATGCTTTGGCTCTGGTCACAGGCTTCTTGTGACCAAGATAAGGGGCAGCACAATGAATTGCCACAGCCAAATCAAAGCTGCATATCCAATCATTTACACAGAGCCAAGATACTGCATCTTTATCCAATGCTCTGTGCATTTGATGGGACTCACAGTTCTCTTCTGTAGCACTGAAAATAGGGCAAAGGATACTCAGTTACACCATTTCATTTTGCTCTTTGGGGCTGGTTTTTTCCCCGTTTCTTACACTGGGAAAACCAAACAGGGCCATTTTCTGAATTTCCAGGAGCTCATGCCTTGGGAGAAGCTGCAGATTCCCAGAAGGAGGTCAGCCCTGCTGGGCTTTTACTTTCAGAATCCAGAGCTTTGCACCATTAACAAACATTTAAAAACCACCTCCTTATTCATAAAATGAACAAAAATCATGTCATCAGCTAGCTTTACAGTGAACCAGAGTGACTCAGAAGGGTTAAATCTGGGAGCAGTGCAACCCTCAAGCCTCAATTTATGGCCTAGCTTCAGTTCACAGAGAGATAGGCTGCTGCACTGCCTCCCTGCCTTGCCACAGGCTGGCTCATCCAGACAGGGCAGTGCTGCACACCAGCAGGACCCCATCAAATGGACCAAGCACACCACACCCTGCACAGCATTCACAGACCCATGCAGGTCTCCTACAGATTCGCAGAACCACAGAATGGCCTGGGTTGGAAGGGACCTTAAGGATCATCTCGTTCCAACCTTCCTGCCGTGGACAGGAACACCTTTCATTAGACTGGGGTGCTCAGAGCTCCACTCTGGCCTAGAACACCTCCAGGGATGGGGCATCCACAAATTCTCAGGGGAACCTGTCCTAGTGCCTCACCATCCTCATAACAAAGAACTTCCTCCTAATATCTAATCTAAACCTACTCTCTTTCAGTTTGAATCCACTCACCCTTGCTTTGTCTCTACATCCTCTTGTAAAAAGTCCCTCTCATCTTTCTTGTAGGTTCACTTCAGGTACTGTTACTGGAAAGCCATCATTAGGTCACCCCAAGCCTTCTCTTTTTCAGGATGAACAATCCCAGTTCCCTCAGCCTTTCCTCACAGCAGAGATGCTCTGTCCCTCTCATCATCCTGGGGGTCTCCTCTGGACTCATTCCAACAGGTCCTTGTCCTTTCTGCTGCAGACCCCAGAGCTGGTGCAGCACTGCAGGGGGGTCTCACAGAGCAGAGCAGAGGGGCAGAATCCCCTCCCTGGCCCTGCTGGCCACGCTGCTTTGGATGCAGCCCAGGACACCCCTGGCTGTCTGGGCTGGGGGTGCACATTGCCTGTCATGTGCCAGCACCACTCAGTCCTCAGCTGGGCTGCTCTCAATCTGTTTTTGGCTAAGCTGCTACATGACCCACATGAGAGACAGCTTAAACTCCTCCTGGGGTCCCTGGCTGACAAGCAAGAATCTCCTCCTGTCTTTTGTACCTTGTGGCAAGAGTCAGCACCAAGGCCCTTTGCCCATCCTAAAAGTTTAGTCTACCCTCATTCCAACATGCCCCTCGACTCTCGTTCCTGTTGTTGCTGTCTAAGCCTTCCCACTACAACACTTTCAACATCTCAGACCTTAATAAATTATACTCTGTCTTCTCCCTTCCAAGTTTTGATGACACCACTGAACGATTGTATGACCTGACTGGTCCTGTCAAAGACCAGCCACAATCCTGATGCCCTCTGGAATATATCAAACACGACTAAATGCTGGGTTTGTAGGCTGGTCTCACGTACTTGTCTCCATCTGCAGCTGGAACTGCAACTAATAAGGAAAAATCATTCTCAGCCCTGGTCTGTCTGATACTTAGCTTAGTGGTAGGTGCAGCACCCTTCACCCCAGAATCAGTAAACATGTTCTCAGGGCTTTTGTAATGGGACACAACTGCTCTGAAGGCTAAAACCTCATAAAGAACTCTAAAATGAACCCCTTGTGGTGTCAGAGGAAGGGCTGTTGTTTAATGGGTTCTCTCTTTGCCCTCCCACCCATTTATTTTAAAAAAGAAATGCCATAACTCAATCAAAAATTTTGCCCATTATGGGACCTGGAAAACTTTTTAGGACTTGAAATCCCTAGATAAAGATCTTCTGAAGAGAAAGGGAAAGGTGCACCTGAGGTTTTTTTGAGCCGATTTTGATATTTTTCTGAAAGGAGGTCCCATCCCAGCTCTCTGCCCAGCCAGAACATAATTGAGTTGCAATGCCATTGGTGCCTGAGCATCGTTTCCTCCCTGCTCCAGCCTCTGCTTTCTTCCAGCTGGTTTCACATGTGCCCTGCAGTGAGTGTCAGTGCTCTTACAAGGAAACTGCTATACGCCAGGGAGACTGTCAGGAGCAGGAGCCTTCTGCTCTGTCTGTTTACCAGGGTGTCTGTCTGTGTTTATCAGTGGCTTTTTCTATTTTTCAGAGGCTGTCCCTTGCTCCTTGCCATTACATTGCCCCATGCTTCCTTTGCCACCCTAGAAAGGCAGTGGAGCAAAATATAAGCTGAGAAATAAACCACACATGTTAAAAAGCCCTTCAAACTGATGCCAATCAGCCACAAACCAGACCTGAACGTGCACTTCATTCATCTGAGGTTCTCCCCTGGCTTCTCACCTGTGAATAAGACTGCACTTATCTTTGCTCTCCAGAAGCAGAGCTGAAGCAGACAGGATATCAAAGACTTGCTTGGCTTCACAGGCAGCAATCAGCTGGAGCAGATGGGAATGAAACACACAAGTGAGACTCCCCTCCACCGCTGGCTCCCCAGGCACTTGCCCAGCCCTCCTGCCACCAGGGAACCCCCCTCACACCCAGGGCTGCTGCTGGAGTGCCACTGGCTCCGGGCTGCAGCACAGCAGCTATTTCTGTTCATCTGCACATCACTGCTGCCCTGGGCCCTTCCAGTACCAATGTGTGCCCTCCTGAGCCAGTGGGTGCTGCCAAGCAGGAGCTTACCAGGCTGGGTCTTTGAAACCAGTCAGGCTCTGAGCAAGGGTCAGAGGAAAGCATTTAGGGCTTTCTGAAGTAGTCTGACAAGCCCACTTTCACTTGAGCTGTGCAAGACTCACAATCACAATACTGGATTGGGAGAAATGAGGCTGCCTGGGCAAAACATCACTTGGCCTAATCTCATGGCAAGACTGAAGGTGAGTTGCATCTCCTACAACTGCAAAGGAGTCCCTGCGAACCCCTGCAAACCTCTTTCCGGTCCTAATGTTGAGAGAGGTCTGTGGAGCCAGCCTTGAAGCTGGAAACAACTCCCCATGAAGGACTTAGAGATGGTCTATAGCCAGAGACAGCCTGCAGCAGCAAAAGCTGACTGTCAGGCACACTTGCCTGCAGACAACCAGGTCACATCCCACTTCCAGCAAATTAGATATAATTCGGGGTTTGGTGGTTTGGTTTTTTTGAGGTTGTTGTTTTCTTTTTTTGGTTTTGTTATTAAATACTTATTTACTAGTTGGTGCCTCCTGCAGACCTGCAACTGGAAAAAGGACAAAAAAGGCTAGTAATGATATTACCATCTCTTTAAAAAGCAATGATAGTAACAGTCTCTACTAGCCCTTGGAGCTTCACATATGACTCTGCTCTGACAGAATGTGACTGTACAGGATAGCAGCATTGGGCCTTGTTTAATTTTAGCCCAACTGCTCAAGATCAAATTTTCACAGCCTCCAACGAAAGACATGGCTTTTATTAGAGGCAAGAGTTCGTTTACAGTCAAGCTAGACTCCTTCCTTCTCATGCCTCAGCACAAATAATAACAGTTTTGCAGGCTTAACAAGGCTCTCCTGGCCATCTGTGAGACCCACTGAAGACTGAAAGATTGCCCAGGTGTAATTCAGGATAAAAATCTGATTTTTGGAACATTTAGCACTGCTGGGATTCAGCACTGAGAGAGAGAGGGCCTAGCTCCATGCTTTGAGCCAAGAAAGCCTGATAGTGCAGAGATGCTAAAACCTCTTTTTTTGTCTTCTACTTCCAGCAACTCTGATTTGAAATAATGAGGAATGAACATGTGGGGCAGCTTGGAGGTTTTCTTTGATTTCTTTTTTTTATAGTGGTTTCTTTTTGGGTTTTTTTTGGTGTGTGTTGTATGTTGCTTTTACAGTACGAGCATTTCAGATCATTCAGTGTCACGTATTTGTCAAGTAAGGGAGATGGGCTTAAATCCAGTCCTTCCAAAAATGGATTTAGGCAGCATTGCACCCAAGACTGGATTCACCCTGAGCATCTCTGACACCATTGAGCTCTATTTTCTTCTTCTGGGGGCTGTGCACTTAGATGTGGCATTGTTTTCCCCAAAATGTACGTGCAGCGCTGTTCTTCAGCTGCGCTCTGATGAGTTTCTTCCTACCCCTCCAGGTGTTAAGGTTTTGCTCAAGTCAAGAGAGATTTATTATCTTTAGTCTAATCTAAAGAGAGCCTCATTCTCTGGAGCCCCTGGCAGAGCTATGCCACCACCCTAAAGCTTGCTTGGCCATTAAGCCAAACTCCGTGTGCTGCATCTTCCCCGTGCTCACCTCTAGCAACGCTGGGGGCTGCCAAAGGCTGCCTGGCCTGAGAGAGCTTTCCTGAACAGGACATGCCTTTTGGCTGCTGGTGGTTCCTGGCAGACTTCCATCAAGGCAAGATCCAAGGCACATCCCGGTCCCATCCCGCCCCCCTTATGCAACCACCGCCGGCTAAAAATACAGCCGCAGCCCCTGCAGCCCCGGCCAGGCGAGATGCAGATTTAATGAGGCTTCCATGGCAACGGGCTTCACTTCGCCAGGGACCGGGATGCAGGGGACAGGGATGCCTGGGGAGAGAGGTGCTCCTCGGCTGGGGGAAAGCTGCACAGTTAAAAGCTTGTGGCGGTGGGGTTTGAGGGTTTTTTCCTTGCTGATATTAATAAAATGGTGGAGTGTTTGGTTCAGTTAACTGCAGTCAAAGAGGCAGGCTGTGTAGTATTTTTAACAGACAAACCTGGACCTATTTCTGCCAAGAGAATAAATATTTACTAGTCAGCCTTAATTAAACTCCATCACCCACAGGCAAAAATGTTAAAACAGGGATAAATCAAGGAGGCTGTTTCAGTCTACCAATACTATAAACAATTTTCTCAGTAAAAAGTGGGTTTCTCACAGAGTTGACAAAATGTAGCCATAGAACTGGCCGGTACAGTCAGGACACCTGGAGACAGCTAAGGTCACAGAGGAAATGGCATTGGTTTGTGTTTCATGTGTGGCATCTTCTGTGCCAGTGCAGGGAGTGGAGGGGGGTGGGGAACCAAGTAAAAAATCAACACTGTTGATGAAAAGTCTGGGATAAAAAACCATTGCAAGCATGGCTTTTCAAAGAAGAATAAAACTGAGATTATTACCTCCTATCCTCCATACTGATCCTCCCACACTGTGTGCAAGAGTAAGGATGTATGCTAGCCAAAAAACCACTTTGGTATGCATAGCTCTAAATACTACATTAGCAGCTGGTGTCCTGTGGCTCACAGGTGTTTATGGATCCATGGATTATTTTTGTGAAATGTGGAAAATACCTTGGACAAGCTAGCCTATTACCAGTCAGATTAGATTTGCTATTCAGAAGGTGACACCTTTGCTGGAGTGTCATAGACCAAAGTCTCTGTTTCCATTATAAAGACAAAATATTTTTGCAAAATGCAGATTTTTTTCCCCCAGGAATTTCTTCTTATTTCCTTCACACAGTGATATTCCTCCTTGTCCTGTGACACAACTTCCTATCTAAAGACTAATAAGAATAAAAGCAACTAAAAAAAATAAAGGTTAATAGTAACATCTTCAGTCATGAGAAATTGAGGCATGATAAAATATCATGGGAAAGAGGAATGCCCAACCTCTGCTCAAATCTACATATTTGGCACTAGGAACTTATAAATCAAGATCCTCAGAAAAATTCTGAAAATTCTGGCAAAATCAGGTGCCTCTAAATGAAAGCACCCCTAAAATCAAACAACCCAGCCAGGCACCCAAACATGGTTTGAACCCAGTACATCTGAATATTAAAATATAAAATCCCTGTTTTTTACTTCTTTCTGCTCAGGTCCTTGTATTCAGACAACCTTCAACTCAAAGCAATCTGCTCAGTACCCTTCTCTCTAGAACAAGCCATTGCTGTTGACATGAAAAGTCATCACTTGGAGGCACCGAACCCTTATATAAGCTGATTTTGTATACATTAGCTCCCATCTGTTACATCTCTCTTGCTAAACCAGGTTCATGTCCTGCTATAAGCCTACCAAAACATGAGAGGCATTTCACGAACTGTAATAGAAAATTATATTTCTGCCCCATGGAAAGTGTCTGCTTCTAAGATGAAACATGGCTCGTGTTAAACTACACACAGCACTAAAACTTTTGCCACAATTAGGATGTCAACAGCACCAAGAAAATTTAAGGGACTGATGCAGAAAACTATCCACAGCTGCTTGCTAAGGCAGAGACATCTCCAGCACTGCAGCAGCCCCAGTCCTGACCATCTGTGGTCATAAAGCTGGAACAAAAACACTGTCTGTTCAGGTATCCTCCTTTCTTCCTTCCTGCTCCTCACAAGGCTGCTAGGCTATCACCTCACCATCAGTGTCCCCCTGAGCTGCACACAGAGGGCTTGGCAAGATCTCCCCTCCTCTGTGGCACCACGGCTCATGCCAATTCAGTACAGCTGGTCACTGGAGCTCATTCTGGTCTCTGTGCCATCTCCTCTTTGCAAAGCTGATGGATGCACAGGTTAGACCATACCAACCTGCTCTCTCAGGAGATTGTAGTCTGAACCTCAGTGGTCACATGTCAAGATTTTTTTTCCTTTCCCTTGAGAGCTCTATTAAAAATAACTTTTGACATGAAATTGGCCAGGACAGTCATTTTGCCTTGTCCAGCAATGCAGTTCAAAATCCAATCTCATTGCCTCACTGAGTTCTGAAATAAATGAGCAGACATCAGAGTTGTATACTCCCTTCCCTGCATTGACAGATGACAGTGCAAAGGAGGAGCTAGTGCAGCATCTTCTTGATCAAAGGAGGTGCCTGTGATGCAGGAGTGCAGCACTAGTGGGGCACAGGGAAGTCAGCCATATCCATACCTTTACTTACACGAAGGCAAATTTTCATTTAAAATTACAGCATGATCCACTATCATTCTCCATAATGTGGAGTTAAATTATAAATGGCACATAGGAAGAGCAGAGGCCTCTTCCATCTCAATCTTCTTAGCTTAACCTAGATTTCCTAACCAAAGGAACCACAGCACTGGGGATGCCATCATGCAGTCCTTGTTCTGCCTCTGACAGTGTCCTCTGTTGTGACTCTAAGAATGTCACTTCTCCCCCCACCTGTAAAATGGGAACAAGTGCTTCTTTGCCTCTGAAGCATGCCATAAGCATGAGTGCATTAATATTTCAGAACACTTCAATATATGGGGGAGAGAACACTTGAAATGCATAAATAAATAGAAGCAAAGTTTTTAAGGAGAGGTAACATGCTTTACTAGCTCAACTAATATTGCTCTATGAGCTTCTTAACACATGGCCCCAAATGTATTCAGTTTCAAAACTGGGATTTCTGTTTGAGCTTGTATAAAAAGGTTTGTATTGCCTTAAATTGTCTTTTCCATGGAACTCATACCAATCAGCTGGGTTCAAGTTTCCTCTCCCTAGAGACTTATATCCTTAGGCCATCAGAGTTTACAACAACATAAATAGCTAATTAAGGTCTTACTTAAAACTAAGAAAGCAATAAGAAGGCATCCTCGATTTCTTCTGGAAACACTTGAGCTGTCCACCACAGCTCTGGTTTCAGACAACCTAAGATGAAACATACAGTATTTGCTGCAACAATATATTCCACCATTATCACACAATATTTGCTGCTCCAGTCATGGGGAAGGCGGCACACAGAGAGATGATTTGTCCTATAACCACCCACCTTGCTAATCAAGTTCACACAACCCGATGAAACAAATGGTAACTCTCACAAAATGGCAAGACATGGAACTTAACAGGCCAGGCCCTTAGGAAGGCTCTTGAACATCTGTTCAGTCCTCACCAGGACTGAGAAGAGCCTGCCTGAGACAAGCTCCTGTAAGACTGACCTCAGTCTCACAGCAAGGGCAGTTACTAGTTTTAAGAAACACAAAGGTGCTCCTGGTCGTTTGGAAAGGGCAAGCGCCCAGGTGAGTCTACCAAGGACATCTGAAAAGCACAGTACCTTTGGAGATGAGCAGTCATGCTGCAGGAACTGGAACTGTTGTAAGCTGTGCAAGAGACTCCCCTTCAAAGCCCAGGGCCCTGCCTTGGAGGATGGAGCAGAGCAGATAATCCAGAGGGAACATCCCGGAGCACCTCCTCTCCTGCCCGCCTTCCTCCAGTCATGCTGTCATTACCAGGCAGACTGGAAATCTTGCTTTACTACATATGCAAAATGAGATAACACCTTTTTTGGCCCCAAAGCAACTCTCACAGGCTTTTGCACATGGGTTGTTTTCACACCTCACTGTGAGGCAGAGAATTCTGGCAGCTTTCCACCTCACCAGGCAGCTCAGCCACCTGGCCTCAGATATCCTCCATGCTTTTTTGTGTTCTCTCCCTTTCCAGGACTTTTCCTTAGGGATGCTTTTAGCAGGGTAGTCTTCCTGGACTGGCCCCATTTTTCTTCTCTTCCCACCCTTCCTGGCTCCACTCCCAGGAGCTCCTGTGCAAGATTCTCTGGATCCCCAGGAGGACCAAAATGGGACTAGGCAATGGTGCAGAGACAGGCAGGGAGCTGCCTGTAAGGCAGATGAAGCTGTCAAGACGGGACAATCTTGGCTTCCATGGACCTTCTCCCTGCTGGCAGGAGGGTGTCCAGCAGCGTGACACTGAGACAGGGACATGTGGCACATAACCTGAACGAAGGCTTGGTCAGCTCAGCTCCTTAGTCCATTTCAGGAGCCCTGCTGCGTCCTCAGCTCTCACAACCAAGAAGTCAGCAGATCTGTCAAGAATGATAAAACCTAGCCTCAGACCCTTAGACCTCTGCTTGTTATCAATTATGAGGCTTGCTGGCAGCACTTAAAGGCTTGCTGTGAACAGGAAGGCCACAGTCTTTTCTAGCAATCTGGTCTCTTGCAGGACCCCTCACGTCTTAATGTCTCACACACTTTCACTCATTTACCCTTGCAGCATGCCAATGAGATGGGAACCAAAGGAAGAATTGAGGCAGGAGCTGTGCCTCCCATTCACAGTGTCCACAGTACTCCTGGCTACTGGCTCCTGTCTGGGGAGAAGACCCTTCCTTAGAAAGGGGTTGCTATAGATGGCAGATAGGGATGGAAAAGGATGCCTGAACGCTGGTAAGGTCTTCAGCCGAATTGTCCAGAGAGATTTTGGTGGCTGAAGTTATCACCCTGTAAATCAGAAACATGTGTGGCTCCCCATGGCTGCTCCAGGAATGAACTCCTCTCAGCCAGGCCAGGCTGGCTCCTGGGCAGAAACCTGCTATAGCCAGGACCACCTGAGTTAGAGCTGAACTTACTGAATAGGCATGCTATTACATTTAGCAGCTGAGAACTGGGCAGCCTGCTTCTTGTGTGGAACACTCAGAGCTGGGCCCTATAGGGAATGTGCTACAGTTTTGAAGCCCTTGCAAAAGCATCTCTTCTACTTCACTCCTTTTCAAACATTAGTAACACGTGGGCAAGGAGGAGTCAAACTTTACCTTGTACTTCACTTGATTTACAAGATCTCATAAGACAAGGCTACACACAAAGAAAGAAAGGGTTATTTTATTTTCTTTTTCGTTATTTTGTTTTAAGAATAGGTACACAATCTGGCGTGCTGGCCATAAAGGGAAGTCTGTAGTAGCTTACACCCTCCTTGCAGGCTGTTGGTGCATTTGGGTCAGGCAACAGGAGAGGAAAGAGAAAATCATCACACTTCTTTTTTTCCCCTTCCCATACTCTGGATTTAAGAGAACGAGCCAGAGATGAAGCTCCTCTTAAGGCACATTTAACAAGCAACTCTGGTCTGCAGCTCATGCATAAGTGATTCTCTCAATCTGAGTCCTGATCACCTCTGGGGAACAGCCTGCCAGAAGCACCAAAGGTGACAGATGTGTAGTGTGTGTTTTGGATAAAAGCCTATCGTCTGCATAAGGTAGCCAAGAGATGATGCCTAAACTGAGCCTTGCCTTATTACCCAAAATGAAGACGTTTATAGGCAGCTATTGTTTTGTGAAAGGGAAGGAAAAATAACCTCTGTGATAGAAGAGGAGGAGCTATAAGACAAAGACTAAAGCAACAACAGCAGCAGAACTACAGTCTGAGTAAGAAACAGGATTCAGTCTACGCAAATATCTGGCTCTCACCATACTCTCTTATCTCAGCCAGCCCAATCCTGGGGCTAGGAACCAGGGTTTGCTTTTGTCCTTTTGGGTTTTGTTATTCAATATAACTGCTCAAGTTAAAAGGGGCTCCACAAATCTATATTGTCAAAAGGAAAATCATTAGCTCGAAGCCCTAAAGAAGACACGTCTGAGGGCTTGTACCAGCTGCCACATGACTGCCTGCACGCCACACTCACTTCCTACCCTGTGTCAGAAACCTACCCCCTGCTCTAACCTCATTTTCTGAAAAAGCTGAGCTGAATTCATGAAAGAGACCCTGTATGTTAAGCTCAATGGGAGGGAAGAAAACATCACATAAATGCAGTAAAGATGTGTCAGCTCCTCCATACACACAGGGAGCCTGCCATGCTCCCACCTGGTGTGACGCAAGGTGGATCTGCAGTCTCTTTACTCCTAAGGCCCGACAAAACAAGCTGCAAGGCTGAGTTTATTGCTCTATCTGGTATCTTCTTATTTGGCTCTAATCCTCTCCAATATATATGCAATATTTCAAATGCTCTTGCAGAGATGGGGCTCTTCTGAAGACCTGACATTTTTATAGCCCTGGCAAACCATCCATTTCTATTTAATTTAGTTCTTGACAGAAATAAATATATGCACTGAGATTTACATATGGGTAGACAGGCCAATATTTTCAGGCTTGCATGCTGAGGGCTGCCTCTGTACTGCAATCACTGCTGTAGCTATAGGTGGTGTCAAGCTCCTTGTGTTGGCTATCACCAGCTGCTAACAACATAGCCACAGCAGTGCAGGGCTCCTCACAGGCTAAAGCTATCTGCAAGTCTGGGGAAAAATTAATTGACACTATTGCTCTCCAGGTCACTGCAACTGTTTAAAACTGTTTAAGAACTCTCTGGCGTCCTTCTAAAAGCTGAAGTCACTGCACAAGTGTCTCCAGAATGAGAGGGCTAAAAAAGAGGTTTTACACTTTAGGCACTACAACCACCTCCCAAGATGCTACATGGACACAGGTCCCACTTCCTCTTCACATTTGCAGTAATCCTGTTACCTCTGCTTGAGAACTTTGGCTTTAGCTTCTCCAGACTGCTCACTAGAGTACACAAAGCTTCTGCCAACTCTGGATGGAGGAGCTTCCTGATGTCAGGACAGAGCTGCTGCCTACACCACCACAGCTGCCTCTCTTAGTCCCGTGGCAGGGGAAGGGAGGGCTGAAGCAGGCAGCACTTGATCTCACCTCTGCTGAGGGACTGGAGCATCTCTCCTGTGTGGAAAAGCTAAGTGAGCCAGGACCATTCAGCCTAGAGAATAAAAGGCTCTTATCAATGTATACAAATACCTAGAATGAAGTTGCAAAGAGGACAAAGCCAGGCTCTTGTCAGTGACACCCAGTAAGTGTATCTGAAGTGATGAACACAAACCAAAACAGAGAAGATTCCTTGTGAAATCAGAAAACACTTTTTTACAAGGGTGACCAGGAAGGTTGTGTAGTTTACATCCTTGGAGACAGTCAAAATATACCTGGACAAGTTCTTGTGTAACTAGCTCTAGACGGCCCTGCTTAAGCAGGGGGACTGGGACAGATGACCTCTGAGGGTCCCTTCCAGCCTCAGCCACTCTGTGATTCTGTGAAAACTGAATAACCAGGACGACAAAATGCAAAATGATCCATGTGAGATTCCTCCCTCCAATGGAATAAACATTCTTCAAAGAGAACAACAAACTAGAAATGGCCCAAATATGTTACCATGTGCTGAGAGTACTGTGAGAAAACTATTACAGGCAGAGTATGCTCTAGCTGATGATCTGTCTGGGACTTGTGCAAGGGCTGGTAAGACTCAAGCTGATGGCAGCAATAATGTCTCTGCTGCTCTGTTGCACTGGCCTGCATGTTTTAATTAACACACTGGTACCTACCTCCTTCCGTCCTGAAAATGCTTGCTATCCCACTGGATTAACATAGGGAACAATTTCCTCTCTGCTCCCCTGATTCAGTGACATGTCCACAGAGGAAAGAGGATTGGTGACCCTTGTTCTGAGACGGATTAAACCACTGGCTGGACTTCCACAAGCAGATTAAGGGAAATGACTGCCTATCCCTCTGTTCTGAAAGGAAAATTCACCCTGATCATTATGAAGGCTGAAAATTGTGGAGAGAAAAGTCAAACCTTGCACTCCTGGGATCTTGAACTAGAACAGCCAATTCAAAGTGGTAAGAGGATGTTAAATGTTTCAGTGACTGAAAGAACACAAAAGCCAACTTATTAAAAACCCATGTGGTAGCCAGTGGTGCTTAGACCGTGGTCTGTGGGGCACCAGTGGCCAGCAGAGTGTCCCTACATCACCTACATATTACTGCTGTTGCAATAACAAAGTATCTGTCACTTTTTGAACAGGGACCTGCTCTGTTCTTTCGACTACTGTCCAAAATTCACACTTTCCCAAGATTATTTTTGACCAGCTGGGCTAAAAGAAAACCTTAGCCTGTCTCTCTGCACCAGGCTGTCCTGAGGCTCCTATGATGGCAGACTTGAAATGTGGAGAGAGCACCACAAAAATGCCTAGAGAGGAGTACAAACCATCTCAGGAGCACTGCAACTTGTTCATCAAAGGGTCTGTTAAGAAAGCAAGCAAATAGTGTATCATGTTGGGCAAGGTGCTCTAACCAGCCAGCTGGGCCCGCTGCTCTGAGATTTTCAGCTTATACTTTAGCTACAATTTTCACAAATGTTTCCCTTTTGGATAATTAGCTGCGGCATTGTGTTTACCTCAGGGAAGAAATGGGGTCAAGAACTGAGAATCTGAAAGAAGAGAGGAAGATGATGGGGAAGCTGAAAATGTCAAGAGGATCAGCTAAAGGAAATCCCCAGTTACCACCCTAGCGGATGATTTTCAAAAGCAAAAGAAGAGGAATTCCCAAACCCCCTTCATTTTCAGCTCACTCTGAAGAACTCCCTTACAGGGTTATCTTGAATAGATGCATCTCTGATAGAAAAAGCTGACTTGAAATCTTGTAAAAACAAGGTCTCTTATGTTTCTTTAACTTCAGAGCCAGAAAATCCACATAGCAGTCTTCATCTATCCAGGGTCTGCAAGCCTTCTAGCCTTTGTGAAGACGTGTGACTACTGCTTGTCAAGTGTGCTTTATTAACACTCTCTTCCTCCCCACAGGCTCTGCATGCAGAAGGCTCTGGATACAGCACAGCGTTTTGCCTTTGTGGGGTGTAATGGTTTTTGTTTTTCAGGGCGCTGTGTGGTGTTGTTGGCCACAGGAGGGTGCCCCACATTTCGAGAGGGAGGGGACAGTGTCTGAGGAGGTCCCTTGCTCCACTGAGAGGAGTGGAGGTCCCACTCCACTGCCTGGCACGGGCTACACCTGGCAGAGCACACCACACAGCACCTTGGCAGGTACAGCTCGAGCCTGCATTGAATTTAACCACAAACATCACAATTACTGATCCTGAGAATGGGATTAGAGGGGGATATACCTCCTGCTGGAGGAGAGGACAGCTACACCTAACAAACCTGAGCACATTGCAAATGCTGTGTCAAACACCTCACATGCCTAAGCACGACCAGCAGTGGGCTAGTCTCACCTGGCACACCAAAACAGCCAGCTCAACACTCATCCATTCCTGAATCTCCTTCATGATACAAGTAGTTTTAAATCAGGCATCTGAATGAAGTTAGGGCTGTTAGAAAGGGAATCTATCGGTGGGTAACACACAGAGAATTTCGTTTCTTTCCTCTTGGTGTGGGCAAACAACATCGTGAAAATCCCAGCTACTTCGCTTTGGTGACCTGAGGCAGTAGGTGACCTTATCTCTCAACCAATGTTTGCAGTGCCTCCATCTCCCTCCCCCTCCACGCTGGGGATGGCAGAGCAGTGCCGCTGGCATGCACAGTGAGTCAGCAGCCCTGCAACTCCCCGATCACGGAAATGTTCCCTTTCCCATGGCCTGCTCACAGCTGTGCAACTAAGATGGGACACCCCGGTTTGTGACCAAAAAAATGCCTTAAAAGAAAGCAGGTCCTCTAGTGCAGTCAACATACCCATCAAAAATGCTCTGTCTGGGCCAGGGTATGTGCAGGGAGTTGGTCCTGACCAGAAGCAGCCTGCAGGAGCCTTGCTGCATGCTCTGCTTTCCAGAGACAGGAGCCACCTTCCTCCTGTTCTGAGGGCCTGCAGGGATTCCAGCTGATGCTGGGATGGGATGGTCATGATGTATTTCTGAGAAGTCAAAACAATCAGTGAATAAATGGCGTATTTTGAGTTTCTCAGCCAATGCTCATGTGAGTAAAATGTTATTATAGCTAGGAAAAAAACACTCTCTGAATTATTGTTGCTAGCATCTGACCTGAAGCCCACTCCTGAGATTTCAAAGGAGTTTCTTTAGCTTTTTAACTTTTCACTGCTCTTTGCATTTCCATGCCTGGACAGTGAAAAGGCTAAGTAGACCAATGCTGATTTCACAGTGTGCAGATTGTGTTCAGCATCATCCTGGCAATGCCAGGCCTCTTGAAGTTCTAGCCTCAGCTTCTGTGAAGAGACCTGAACTCATTCAAACATTCCAATTCTGCCTGTGCTTTTAATCAAACCCTTTGGGGCTGTCTTTGTTCTGCAGCCAAGAGCACATCCCACACCTCTGACTCCAGCCATAGTCAGTGGCTCTTTTCAGACTGAGCAGCACTAAACAGTAAGGACCAACCCCAAGGCTTCTGTGTTTGCTTTGTATGGTACCAGCCTGTCCTGCAATAATGATGCCCCCACTGCATTTCCATCACCGCTCAGTCACTGTGCATCACTGCTCCTCTGACAAGGATATTTCTGAGGTTAGGGGTGCAGAACTTTGAACCATCAATATGACAGAGGTGGTCTGGCTTTTTGCCTACCTCTCAGGATGTCCCCTATGATCCCTCTCTGGATGTCTCTAAAAAGAGTTAACTCCTCCCACTGAACTTCTATCATTTCGTCCCTCTCTGGGCTGGCACTCAGACAGTGTCCTTTACTGGCCACTCACATTCTCACCAACGAGATATCAGATATCACCAGGAAAGCACACTCCTTTGTATCTTGCATAGGAAGTGTTGACAGCCTTGTAATATTGATTTAAAGAAACAATTACCACAGAATTCCACTTACTAATTCCAAGTAGTTTGTACTCATTCTTACTGACTTTGACCACGTAAGAAATTGTAGTGGTTTAATTAAAATGGGGTTAAAATCTGTTGCAAACCACAGTAGAGACATCAAGTAGACCCATAGCTTACATATATTTTAAAAGAAATCGCATGATTTGTTCCTTGGTGTTCAAGCTACAAGGTTAATCTATTATTAGCGTTCAGATTTGCAAAAGGCAGTAACCTGTTAAAGGGTTGTCTGTGCTAGGTCTGACTGTTGATCACCCTTTTAAACAACAGTATATTATGATAAGCTGAGAAAGCTTGGGCTGTTCAGTCTGGAGAAGAGAAGGCTCTGGGGAGACCTTATTGCTGCCTTGCAGTACTTAGATGAGGCTTTGAAAAAAGAGGGAAAGTGACTTTTTACACAGGCAGATAGCAATAGCACAACGGGAAATGGTTTTAAACTAAAAAAGAAGAGATTTAGATTAGATGTTAGGAAGAAATTTTGTTGCAATGGTGGCAAGACACTGGAACAGGTTGCCCAGAGAAGTAGTGGATGTTCCATCCCTGGAAGCATTCAAGGCCACACTGGATGGGGCTTTGAGCACCTGGAATGATACTTAAGGACCTTTCCTACTCAAATTATTCTACAATTCTATAATCACTATTACTGGAAATGGCTATGTAAAACATAAAAATATTAAAACATTCCCATCAGTCTTTAAAGATCACAATTATATTTTTGAAATTCATCTTGGTCTTAGAATTTGACTCTACATACCCAGCCCGTGCTGTAAATTCACTCCTGAAACCAAATCTGTCAGTGGCATGGAGTTTAATTTGATCTTGTGACTCTCTCCAGTACTTGCTACTAAGCTAACCCATTACATTTTGGACAACATATTAAGCTGTGACATAACAGCAGGGTCACACAGACATGAGTAAGAAAGAAGCAATAGGAGAGCCCATAAGCACCCTGATCCTTTACTGCTGCCTGTGCTCTGAGTTACTCATATTCTGCAAGGGCAGAAAGATGATATGGATTTCTGCTTAGAAGCCTGAATCATGGTGCAATAATCAGAAGCCAAAGGTTAGCTTTAGTCCGTCACAGAGGTGACTTTTAAGAAATCACCAAGAAAACTCTAACCCAGAGAGTTAGGGTGGAAAGGAGAGAGAGGTGCACTTGGTTTTCAACTACAAGAGGCTCAGCAGGTTGCACGTACAAACCTTTGGCAGCTCATAAAAAGCAGTCATCTACACACACGCCTACGCGTCCCCGTGGTGCAGACTTTCAGATAAGAGGTAGTGCCTCTCTACAGTACAAATGATAGGTGTGGAGATACACACAGCAATGCATGCTAGCAGAGTGTACCAACACTGATACCTACATGCTCAAACATCATCCTCACCGGGAGACACGGGATCTCCTGCCTGCCCACACTGTTTCCTCCAGGAGAAGATGTGCTGCTGTGCCAGACTGCAGTGCCTTTGGCAGCAGCATCACCTGCTGATGGGTGAAGGATGGCAACCGTCCAGGGGTGGGGAAATGAACATTAGGCACAGCCTCTTCTTTCCTCCTTCTTGCTGCTCCAGAAGTGAGAGTGAGGAGGAAAGAGGGAGGAGGAGGCAGAAGGACCATGGATCCGTCAAACCGAGTGGTCTCCACAGACCTGGCCTTGGACAGGGTAGCAGGAAACCTGCATATTTAGAAAACAATCCATTTGGCCTAAATCTTATGAACAGAATCAACAGCAGGAGAGAAAACTTAAGGAGTCTGAGGTCCTTATGGTTTAGACCTATCCATGCTGAAGTTACACTCAGATGGAAGGGCTGAGAGACTACAGCATGGTACCACCACACATGGAGCTTCACTGCTACTCCACCCTTCTGACTGTGCAGGAGAGGGACAGGTCTGAGTGACAGAAAAGGATCTGTACTTTGCTGGTTTGAGGCTAGAGCTCACTTTCTTCACAGTAGTTAGGATGGGACTGTTTTGGATTTGTGCTGAAAACAGACCTTTTCTACTTCTTGTATTACTCCACCTGCCAGTGGACTGAGGAGGGGCACAAAAGGTTGTGAGGGGACACAGCTGGGACAGCTGAGCCCTGAGACCACAGGCATATCCCACAGCACATGGCACCAAACCCAGCATGTAAAGCTGGGGAAAGAGGGAAGGAAGGACATTCACAGTGATGGTGTCTGTCCTCCCAAGTAACCTTTATGTGTGATGGAGCCCTGCTCTCCTGGGCATGGTCAAACACCTGCCTGCCCATGGGAAGTGGTGAATTAATTGTTCTGTTTTGTTTGCACCCATGCTTTTACTTTTCCTATTAAACTGTCTTTATCTCAACCCATCAGTTTTCTCACTTTTACCCTTCTGATTCTCTGCCCAATCTCACTGAGGGAGAGAAAGAACAGCTGGGTGATGCTTCATTGCTGGCTAGGGTTTAAATAAAACAACACTACAAGGGGAACACCATTCAATTTCCACAAACAAACAAGAAAGAGAAGAGGAACCTACAGCAGAAAAGAGTTTGGGCAAAATCAGGCTATTAACTCCAATAAAAGTCTCACAGAGGGCTCTTTCCAGCAATTTTTATCTGGGATGCCTGTCCAGGAACAGACTCGTGCAGGTTCTTCTCTCCTGCAGACATGTATTTCAGACTCTTCTTTGAACAACAAAGAGTAGCGATCTCACAGAGATCACCACAATGCATCTTCCAGGTGCAAAGCCAAACCTACTGGAATCTCAAAGAGACTACAGATCTCAGTTTGGATTCCTAATTTCAGAGCAAGGATACTCAGATCTTTATCCAAAGTAGCCAGAATTAGGGCTACTAGGGCTAGGGCTGTTGGTCTCTGGGTTGCTCTTACTGGGCCAGCATGTGACAATACTGGCCCATTCACTGCAATGAGGCAACCAGTGCTTCTGTGGAACTGGACAAAGCAACTTCTGGAGATCTGAGCAGGACACGGAGGGACAGACCTGAGAACACTCTCTGGAGCATTTGGCACCTGGAAGTCTAAGAAAAAGACCTCTTAACAAGCTTCTTGTTAGCATCTTCCTCATGGACATTTTTGGCTCTCATGAATGTAAAATAAGCCTTTTCTATAAAGATGCTGATGACACAGCTAGCAAAATCCTTCCTTGAACATGGTCAGGGAAAACTAAAGAAAGAAAAGATGGTTCTGTGGGCTGCTTTGGTTCTCTTAGCATCTCCCACAGCACAGGACCTGGAGTGAGCTGCCCCACTTCCCACTTCCCCAGGCTCCAGCCAATGAGACCTGCTGTGAAGGAGCAAACCAGGAGCAGCCTCAGCAGACTGCCCCAAACCAGCCCTCCCCCAGAGCTTCACCCGGGACCTTCATGCTCTCCTTCAGAGGGGAGCTGCTTTTCAGCTCTTGCCCACAGTCCCTGTCCAAGCTACGCTGCAGGTGTGTGTCCATCATGGCTGTGCCTGGCAGCACGTACCTGCCAATGCAATTCACCCTGACCCACTCACCATCCCTGTCTCATCACCACAGACCTCTCCTCCTGCACATCCCAGCCTTTCCATCACCAGGCTGTGCAGCTGCTGGTTACCACTTACACCACATACCACTGAGCCCTCTGGCTCCAGGCACATGCAGGCAGCTTGTTCTGCCTTCTGGGCACCAGAAAGCAGGACACTAAAGCACACATTGACTCACGTGCTTTCTGCTGCATTCTCCCACACGCCCTGCCAGATGACCACTGTGGGGAGGGGGTCCTTGCAACTTAGGTTTGATGTTACTCATCCCTTATTTCCAAAGGTGATGTCCAGTCTGGGAGTGGGTGAGTCTAACAAATCAGCAAGGTGCCTTCAAGAAAACAGGACATTTATAAAACAGAACTGGAATTTCAGCTGTATTGCACATCATTGCACTAGCTGCTACTTGCTCACACCTAGGTAAACAAAGAAGCCAAGAGTGCGCAGTCATTTCATTTTATTAATTAAAGTGACTGGCATTTATACAGCACCAAAGAACTTTGCAAATCTTAATTATGCTTCACAGCAGCTCTGCGAGCTGAAACGTGTTCCCATTTACAAACAGCAAAAATGAGACAGTGAATTAAGAGACTTGCCAGTGTGCTCAGGAGCTCAGTGGAAAAATTAGGACAGAATCCTAGATCCCACTCCCTTCTGACCACATTCCCTAGCTGCTGCTCCCTATCCTGCCTGCTACCCCACAGTCTAACCTTGATCAGATACCACCACAGGGACCTCTAAGCTCAAGCAGCTACATGTGGGTGTGAGTAACACTGGCACAGACAGCTGAAATGTTCTGTTCTGCCTAAGAGATGCCTCAGGAATCTATAAAAATTTTATTATTTTTCATATATTGAAACAGGTGGAGAATCTACAGCCAAGGCTTCAGAATGCCTCCAAAGTTCATTTCACACCACCCAAGGCCACTGACTTTTACTGCACTCACATTGGAGAAGACTAATAGTGGGAGTCTTGGAGCAGTGTTATTCCTACTGAGAAACATCCCCAGCAGCCAGAGGAGAAGAAGGGAGACCCAGCCTGGTGTCCCCAGCCTGTCTGCCCTGTCCCCAGGAGAGCTCCCACATGTGCTCCCCACGGTCACTCCAGTGCAAGGCTGGCACCAGTGACCCTGCCCAGCCATCAGCACTGAGGAGCAGAGGGGAAAGGGAGAAGGACTCCACTTGTCACAGCATCAGGGGCAGAGCCTGGTGTGTGGGGAGGAGGAAGAGAGGGGAACGAGCAGAGAGAGACTCCACAACCACAGCAGGGATCTGCTCCCATCTCTCTTTGGGTGGGACCTTGCTCTGGAAGCGAGCGCCTGCCTGAGGGAAACAAGCCTGACAGATATTTTGCACAAATAATTGAATTATTTTTAGATGCTCAACACATCCACTTGCAAGACAGCTAGCCACACATAGAGGAACAGATCTCACAGCCCCTTGCTAATCCACTGAAACAGCTAATCTTCTTAACCCCTCTAGCTCATGAATAGTGGCAGGCACACACTTCCCTTGAAAAGGCACTGCACCTTGTTACTTCTACCCAGACACTGGGCCCAAATGAAGGAGACCTGCACCAGGGCGGTTTTTTTTTAAAAAAGAGCTTTGTTTTATTAGGACAAGGGTGCATCCAGATAGGATACCAGCAGAAAGGGACCAGGACAATTCAAGTGGGGAAGTGCCCTAGAGCAGAGAGACCTGTCCTCTCTTCCTTCATTCTCCTCTTTGTTGTTTCTTGCAGCTTGACATATGCACAGGCATGATTCATCCCTGCCAAAGTGAAACAGGGTCATCAGCAGCCATCCCAAAAGCATGATAGCTGGGTTGAGGGAGAAGAGTTTATACAGCCCCAAGCTTAAAAGCCAAAGGCCTGGTTTGGTTGAGCATGGAAAAGAACCCCCTGGAGTCACCTTCTATTTTTCTTTGACTTTTCATTACTTTCACTAGAACAATATGAGGCATCTTACAGCCTCAGTGCTCTGTGGATAGTGCTGTGCTCAGTTCTGCCCTCACACCTCTCAAGACCAAGGATAGAGTCTGATCC
Source organism: Sturnus vulgaris (assembly GCF_052056855.1). Classification (NCBI taxonomy): domain Eukaryota; kingdom Metazoa; phylum Chordata; class Aves; order Passeriformes; family Sturnidae; genus Sturnus; species Sturnus vulgaris. The sequence continues at coordinate 14,138,299 of NC_142248.1, read as the reverse complement.
CCATAGGATGTATCACCTTTTTGTCTACAATGAATGTTGTAAACAGCAGGTCTGTAAAATCTTATCAGCTGAAGTAAACCTGTGAGATAAACAGCACATGGAAAAAATATCCCTAAATACATGCAAATACACATTCACACAAGGCTCAGGGGAGCCAAGGGCTGTATCTCCAAATTTGTTTTCTCCACATAGCCAGGACATAAAGATAATACCTGATATTTCAGTGCTGCTCAGGAAATATCCCAACAAATATGAGTTTGCTTGCATTTCAACTATCTCTATCAGCAAATCTGCAAAATTCATGGAATTGGGACAAAAAGGATCACACAATATATTCACAGTGGCAAACAGGTACTACTGCATCCAGGAGAGATGTGGGAACTGCCCAGTCATGGATGCTGCTATGGCTGTATCAGTTCTGCTTGCTGCTAACTGCTTTGAAGAAACTCTCAACTGCTACAAGACAGAGAGAGGGGCTGTTCTAAAGCCAAGGCTGCATTACACTTTGGCATAGTACATACCTGGATGAATTTCCAGCAGTTAGGATGTAGAGGCAATAGGTTGGGGAGAGTGGTATTTCTACATCTCATGAAATTTGTCTAATGGAGCCACAAAGGGTAATGATTTCTTTTACCAGCATGCCCCAACCTGAGAAGATCCCTGCTCTGCTGCTGGGAGAACCTATAATGAGTTTGGTCAACCATCTCTGCAGTGTCTCAGCAAAACCAGTAATGAGTCTTGCACTGAGTGTACTAGTGCAGAGGAAAAGGCCTGGCCCTTCCCAAGATCTGGCCACAGCACTGCAATCCTGCTTTATCAACAAATATCCACCAAAAAGCCTCAAAGTTATCAGAGCCCAAGCTCAGCCCAAGGTGCACTGAAAGGAATGCTAAAGTTAGCCCAAACTTCTGCAGACACAGCACAAGTCCCATCATTGGCAGTGGGTCTGCAGCAACAAATCTAATTTACAGACTACTTTTCCAAATTCAGCAATATTTTCAACATAATTACAGCAGTACAAGACTCAGTGTTCAGGTCTTAGAAGATCTTTAGGCATCTTAATATCCGTTTATATCTCCTGTTATCTGTGCTACTGTGCAAACTGATATTTATGGAGAACCTGTCTGCCAGCAAGTGGTTTTACCTACTCTGGAAACATAATCCTGCAGAAAACCCCTGAGATGTGCATCAACAAATTAAACCATTACCTCTGGAATGATTACACCTTTTTTTCCTAAACTAAAAATAAATTTAAAAGCCACCACTAGAAGAAAGTGTTGGGTGGGTTTTTTTCCAAAAGCTTTTCTATGCTATCCAAAGAATCACCAAAGTGGATGAATAGTCAACTGATAGCAGATTTTCCATGTGTTTGCAGAAGAGCACAGCAAAGCTGTGTTCTGTCCTTCCCATCGCAGTTTTGTAACTCTAAGAAGATTTTGTTTTGTTAGGAGTGTCACAGCAGTACCTCCCACCAGTAACAAAGTCAAAATTAATGTTAAATTAACATTAATATTTAAAGTAAGCTATTCTATTCCATGCTTCAGTGTTTGTGAGGAGATCAGGATAATCTCTCTGAGGATTTCCAGCTGGCTTCCCTGCCAAGGCATCTGCAAGACAACAACTGACACTTGCCAGTATTTGATCTTGTTCAATACTACCCCATCAGGAACATGGTTGAGATGCATAGTTTCTTTAAACAAGTCCTTGCCTCAGACTTCTGAGTAGGGAACATAGCTGGATTACAGGTAAAAAATACAGATTTTGGAGCAAGGAAAGGCCCTCTTTCCTGCCTGTCCTTTCCAGCAGCCTGCTGGGCTCCAGTGTGAATCCTGCTTTCCCATCTGACTGCACACCCTGGCTTCCCTCTCCTTTCTCTCCTGTTCTACTCAAGCTATATGACAAAAGCAAAGTCCACCCCTGCACTGCCCTGTCCCCTGTACAGGGCTTCTTCCCACAGCTCCCATCACCACGGCACCATTCACACTTTCTTGCCCACAGACAGAAAAGAAATTGAAATTTAGAAGCTGCAGCTCAAGGGCAGAGCAACTTGTGATGCTGTCTACAGTTCACTGCTTCGCTGGCCTTGATGCACAGCTGGGATCACTGGGGACCAACGAGGTAGATGGATGTTTCCAGAAAGCCAGAAACCTTGCCTCTTCCATAACCACATCTCCCCTGTGAGACCCTGATGTTTCCCATTGGAAACATCACCCCCTGAAATCTAAGTGCCACTGCAGCAAGGGGAAATAGTGCCAGTGCACACCAGCCATTCTAAAAAAATATTCTGAGGATTGTCTGGCAAAGGGAAAAATAGTCCCAGGCAAAACTGGTGACTGGCTGAAACCATGCTAAACACCTGTTTAGTATAACTGCTCAGCAGGATTTCTAAAATCAAACCTCCCCTGCATATTAGGTCCCCTCAGAGGGTGTCCCAAAGACAACCTCACATCTTTTCCACCCCAGTCCTGTTAGCATCCTATAGACACAGTGCATGCTTGGCCTCTTCCCAGGAAGGACTTCTGCCAGTGTCAACCGAAGACCCTCTGTCTGGGACAGATGGATCCTACATCTCCAGGCACCAGAGTGGGCCACCACGTGTCCCCTGTGAAATACTCCAACATGTCAACTCATGAGGGTTAAACAGGCTAAAGGGTAAAGCCAGAAAGGCTATTGCAAAAGCAATATGAGATGGAATAGAGCTCAGCTTTAATATACTGGAGGCATCAGGGGGGCTTTTGCTGAAAATCCCAGTAGGATCAGCCTACAGGATTCACTCCCATCCAAAGGCCAGTGCCTATGTATCAGCTGGCAAATGGACTGGATGCCCCCCCTGCACCAGGCTGTCCCCTCTCATCCTTGGGGAGCTCCCTGACCTGCTCATTCTGAGCAGCACCCAGGTAGCTGCTCCCAGGCTCCTGGCTTTCCCTACTCCACAGCCTGGCTGGACACTCAGATCTTGCCTTCACACTGCCCAGCCTACCAGCTGGCCCTAGGACAGGGCACAAGTGAAATTTCCTTCATTGCAATGGCTGTTCAACAAGATCCAACAGCAAAGCTGCACTCACACCTCTTCCTTTCTCTCTTTCTCTCTTTCTCATATTCAGCCTTATTTTACTTCATGGAAATAAGCCTGCAGGAATCATTTCATTTATGCTGCTCACTACTACCAACTCCAATAATGTGTTTTCTCATTTGCATCACCAAGGGATGTAAATTTGCCCCAAAGAGCCCATGATCCACCCACAAAATTCTCCCCTGAGCCAGACAGAAGAGGAGCAGAGGGAAGAAAGTAATGGCCAGGACAAGCTAGAGAAACAGGGAAAAATCCACGAGGAGAAGAATCGTGAAGAAGGGAAGCAGGAATAATCTTCAATGCTATCTTATGGATTCTTCAAGTAAAACTGAAAAGTAATGTGTTTCAAAAATGCCCCCAGAACTGGGCACACCTCTAGCCACTGTATTTTGCCCACGGACACTTGCTGCATTCACAGTGAAACATTAACAAAAGCATAGAGAAGTGGCCTGTGGAGCTGGGATGCTGGAGTGTCACAGCTCATCACAGGGTGGAGAAAAAAACACCCCCGAGCTCTGACAGCTCAGCTCTGCATGTCACATCAGTGTCCATTGAGGAAAGCAGGCACAGGAGATGTCTCAGAACTAAAAACACTCTACACGACAAAAGCCATGTCCGTGGGAAGAGGAAGGAGCTCAAGGGGTCCGTGGAGATATGGCAGAATGAAGAGGAATGAAAGGTTCCATTTCAAGCTACCTAGAAAATTAAAGTTAAAAAGATCACGTCTAGATGTATAGATTCCTACCAAGGACTAAAATTCCTTTTCCATCACATTTTCCATAGTGTTGATAGCTAAAGTATCATGTATTACATTTGTGTTGTGGTTAACACCCTTCCAGGAGGTGAGGAAGCACACAGGTTTGGAGCAGCAGGCTTAGGTCAATGTGTAAATCTGAATGGTGACGTGAAATTTTTGTGACCCAATCCTGCCTTCCTAAGGCAGAAAAAGGAACCCTCTGGGCTCAAGCTCACACAGAGCTTGCTCCTGGCTAGGAGGCACTAAGGTGAGTGCATCAGCATTCCTCTTTTGCACAAAAGAGCTGAAAGCAGATCCACCCAAAACCCAGAAATACACAGTCCAAGCAGGACCTGTTGAGGGAATGAATGGCAGAAAAGCTGGGATCATTCCCCATCATTTGCAATTTGGGGACCAAATGATTACAGATCCATTTCAGCATCTCTCCTCCTACATGGAGTTCCTGGTCTGACTGGGACCATCATGACCTTATGACACAACCCATACAACACCATGTAAGAACCTACCATGAGAACTGAGACAAGAGTGTTTCCAGGACAGTTCCCAGGGCCTGGGTAATTCAGAGAGTTGCCAGCAGATCTGGGGACTTTAATCTTGAAGTGGCTGGTTCCTACACAGCCTCCCTAGGAAAGCAGATTAATAGCTGATGGCCAACCTGGGGTTCATCTCACATACAATAAACAACTGTGACATCCCAGAAAAAAGAGCAAGCTTCAGACCCGCTGAGTGTATCAAAGATATGCAGTTAAAAATAACTAATGCCAGAAATGCTGTCTAAAGCAAACATTTCACCAAAATACAAGAGTTACCTTTTAGACTATAATAATGGAAACAATCTTGTATATACAGCCACAGTGAAGTTTTGTTTTATGTCTCAGAGGGGTGGGAACAACTCTGAGTTCTCTGCCTGATATTTGCTGTTCAAGCAGTCTCTTAGAAGCGCCTCCTGAGATCTTCAAAAAGGCAGAAAGTGAAGGCATCCCAGGCAATCCCTCTACCTCTTCATCTGTAGTTATCACCAACAGCTGTGCTTGCTTTTCCAAGACCAAAAGCCAGCTGGAATTCCTTACTTCCCAGAAAGTGCTAGACAGACCCTGTTCTTACCCTACCTCCCATAACAGAATAGCAGATGTCTGCCACATCAAGCAGGTGACCTGTTTGATCCCCCTCGACATGCTGGCAGTGCCCAACTGCAGCTGGTTTGGGCATGGTGCCTGTGGCACACCAACCTGTACCAGAGGTCTCTAAACAGCCTTTGCTTTCTCCCGGCCCCAGCAAGCATTCAGCTCTTGTCTGAAAGCTTGAGGACTCCTTTCATCCGAATTTGTACAACTAGTGATGCTATTGTTATTCAGAGAAATGTCTAATTCATAAAAACATTGTTCACAAATGGGAGCAAAAAGCCTTGTGCACTGGAGGAAAAGCTCTAACCAAATACAGGTTGCAGCAGAGCTCACGCTGCCTCTTCCTGCTGCAGCCCCATCTGTCACAGCTTTGCTACCCTGACAGCATTGTTTGACAGACCATATCCACTTACCCTCCTTCCCATCCTTTTTTACTAGTCTTTTTCCATGGGCTACCTCCAGTCCCCAACCAGATCCACAGACCAGTCTAAGACATTTGGTTTGAGAAAGAAATATCTTCTCCCTAACTCCTCTCCCCAAGGCCCCAGAGCTCTCTTCAGTCTCTTTCCAATTACCTCAGTGACTCTTCAACTGACCACTTAGTGATGTTGTACAATACTGAATTCAGATTTGGCATCAAAAGGCTCCTCCAAGAAATACCCAGTACTACCATCTCACTCAGGCGACCACAGGAGAAAGCAAGAGACTCTTGCTCCTTTCCTTGTAAGATTTTGGCAGATCTTTGCAGTGGAGAGGATTTTTGGAACAAATCAGTCATATCTGCTGCTCCAGGTATTCTTCCTGCACGAGCTTTTTGGGGATGGAGGATGTGGCTAAGGGATAGCATCACTATCTGAATTCTCAGACGGCCTACACAGCTAAGTCCAAGCTGTGTCAGTAGCTCAGTTAAATCAGAGGTAAGAATTCAGCTGTCTTCTCTAAGCTTTGTCTTCTCCAAAACCTTCAAGGACATGGACAAGCAAGGGTGAGACAGAGTGAAAGGAAAAGTAGTAGGAGGCAGCAGGAATGAGGGATGAGACTCAGGAGAATTTAGGGCTTTGCCTTGTGCTGTTCACTGAAGGGAGTATCACATTTGTCCAGGCCTATGTTACACTGGGAGGAAAGACAGAAAAAGAAGATAGGTGATGCTGGCCTGGCCTCACAGACACTCACCTCTATGGAGCAGTGCTGGCATGGGAACAAACTCCTTTGTTCGTTTGTTGAGCCTGTCTTACATGAATGGACAAGATCCCACAGCAAGGGGAGGCACTAGGAAGGGATGGACTCTGCCAGCCCTTGTGAGTGAGGCTGAGTGATGTACCAGCATTACCCCAGTGTGGCAGGACACCAACAGCTCTGCAAACACCCAGGGCACCACAGTGTCTCCCATCCCCCTGCCCTTTGCAGCCTGGGAGAGGCTCAGTGTGAATGTGCAGATCCTATCCTGTGGTCTCCTGGCTCTGTAAGGGGACCAGTGCCAAGACAGTACATGTGACAGCAATGGAGGGCACATCCTGTCTGATAACCTCCCACTTGTCCTCTGTCCAGGGAAGAGCATACCTCTCTCCTTGCTTCATCTTCAAACTAAGGCTTGGTAGGAATACCGTGTCCCTCAAACACACCAGGAGGCTTCTTAATTAGCCAAATGACCTTCAAAAAATAGGATCAAGATATCTGCCCCAGACCAATAGAATATTTCAAATATTATCTAGGTATGAAAAAGGATATTTTTAGAATGCTACAGACTTCACAGTTCTTCAATAAATTTAGAGAGTTAGATAGGCACTAGGGAAGTCCTTTCTCCCACACACAGAGGGCTCACAGAGACATCTAAAATGCAATAAAAAGTTGTTGGTTTTTGCAGGGATAAGAGTTAATTTTCTTCACAGTACCTCGTAGGGAGCTATGTTTTGAATTTGTGCTGAAAACAGTGTTGATAACACAGGAACGTTTTCATTACTTCCAAGCAGAGCTCACACAGCATCAAGGCCTTTTCTTCTTCTCACCCCACCCCACCAGTTTAGGCTGGACTGAGGTTTATAAAGACAGATGGGACTCCAGCAGCTTCATAACAGACCGTGGATTATAAAGTATGATGAACAGCCACTTTCTCATAGGCAAGGTGTGAAGTGAATAGTCCCTAGGTTCAATGGTCTGTGCTAGCAGATATCCTGGAGGCATGAAAAGAGGAAGAGGAGGAATTACAGTGGCACAAAGCTGAGTGGGAGTGATGAGAGCAAGAAGAGCACAGCAGGTATGCCTTCAGCCTCATCCAACAGGAGAAGTTTTGCTGACCACAATGCTAATTACAGAGACAGATGAGAACAACTTTTAATTGCCTAGGAAAGGAGACAAAAATAAGTGTTGGAAAAAATTATCTACCAGTATGAGCTGGCAGGATCTACAGAAGGCAGCAGCAATAGACATGGACCAGCTATCCTGGGACTAAATCCATCTCTCCATGCTACCTAGAACTTAAAAGGCCTCCACTGGAGTACAGGTCCAGTCCAGGATGCTGAACTTCCAGAGAGATGTGGACCAAGTCCCTGGAAAAACAAGGAAAACAATTGGACAGTAAGTAGAGCTGGTTTACTTGAAGAAAGGTTAAGGGAACTGGGATTACCATACAGAGGAGGAAAACACGAGAGAGGAAGGGCAACTTTCAGGCACAGCATTCAAAGATGTGAAAGACATATTCAGGAAGAAATAAAGAAAGAAAGGATCTGGCAAAAATGTATTTTCCATGTCTCTGATGGAGAGAATAAACAGTAGGAGGCTGGATTTGGAGCAAGGCCAACTTAGCTCAAAAATCAGAAACCTCTTTCTAATGTGTTAGGATAGTGAATTTCTTAGAGGGTATTGTACAAGCCTCTGCACCAAAAATTTTCAAGAACAGACTGAGAAAATATCTGTCAGAAAGTACAAAGGGGCAAGTGGCTCTGCCCTAAGCTGAGATGATGTTGCACCTTTTTTTTTAGATGTCTGTTTTATGCCCATGCTTCTCAGCTGAGCAACAAACAGTCATTGTGCTTAACTGGGACAGCAAAGGAGGGATACTCCTCTCTTCAGAGGGATCATCCCTTGAATTCTGTAAAGTGTTGGCCATCCTAGTAACACTCCACAAACCGAGCTGCTTGTCCAGAGGGACTTCACCAAGAGGTGTCTCCTTGCCTGTCCGCTCCCTCCGCAGGACAGGCACTGCATTGACTGCCATTTCTGGGAAGGAGGCTGGCAGCAGGGAAGCCAGAATTCTCTTCCAAGTTAAAGCAGGCATTAATGGGGACTGTTGATGGCAAACTACAAGAGCAGAGTAGTGGCATTTTCTATAAATACCAGAGCCAACAAAGGATGAGCAACAAGGCTAATTTGAGAGCTGGCTAGCTGGGAGATGAAAAAGCCCTTTGCTTACCCAGTTTGACCTCAGAATGCCAGAGCACTACACTCCATGCACTGTGGTACAGATGCTATCAATCACCTGCCCTGCAGAGACATTTGGCCCCACTGTTCGGGTGAGACAGACTATGAATTAAGGATGTGAGAACTGGTTTTACAGAGCTAAGATCCATGTCCATTTTTGTAGCATCACCGGTTTTAGAAACATCATTAAGAATCTGGCGTTTTTTAAACTTCCCTGCCTATTTCTTTCCATGTTCTCTTGCCAACAAACTGCCAGATCCTGGCTAGAAATTCAGTCAGTGTGCTGAAATCTAATTTGAAAAGATAGTCTTGCTTCTAGCTGAATTGCTATAAGAAGTATCCAAATTTCACAAGAAAGACAGGAACATCCCTTCTAGGTGTGGAGCCTGCGTACAGGCTTCATAGTCCAGCATTTCTCTGTAGGGGAGAAGAAATGAGAGCAGTATAAGGAGAGGACACAGATCTCTGTGTGCATCTTTCCTGTCCAAGGATGAAGATGCCAGACTGCGAGGATGCTTCCTAATGGGTGCAGAGCCACGTTCTGAAGAGTTCCTTAGGGTGGTAATTAAAGGACATTAAAGCCAGCAGGATGAGCTACAAGCCACATCAATACCTTTCATGCCATGACTTACAAAAGCCAGGCATTCTAGCTTAACAATCCCTTTGCTAGAGTTACATTTTGCCTCTAATGCTCATTTGAATGACATCAGAGAAAGAAGTGACTGTCATTGCTAGAGGGGCCACAACCACTTCTGTCATCACACTGAGCTGTGATTCTTCTGCCTTTAAAAGAGAGCAGCAAAGAGATCACAGAAGCGGAGAGATGGAGATTCTCATCTAACCTGCTGGACTTAACGGGGGTGGGGTGGGTGGGAAATGACATGCACTGAGAAATACAAGCAAAGGATCTCTTACAGGCAGGCCTCTCTATTATTTGTCTGACCTGGACTGCAGACTAGAGGTTTTGTGATTTACCAGCAACCAAGGACAGCATTCTAGCCTACCCAAACAGCAGGATGTTGATAGTTGTAGGGATCCCTGGACCTGTAGGGACCTGGTTGACAAAGTTCTTATGGGCCATGGCAAAAATGATTTCCATTCTTTCCAGCCTACAGGAATCCAGGTGACACACATCCTCCATTCTGTCCTTATCAAGTCTGAGAAAGCATCTCTGAAATAAAATCAGAGGAGTATATCATTATGTATGAATGTGCTAAGCTAAGAAGTGCAAGTGTTACACTGCAGCCTCACCTATAAACCTGACAAAGTGGGAAGATCTGCACAGACAACCCTGCTAGATTTAGCTTAATAGCTTTTTCTCAAAAAAGCTATTAATAAGTATTTAAAATAGTAGTTACAATGTTTTGGTGGGTATTAAATATTTATTTACTACAGAATACAGTTTTCTCTCTGCAGCTTGCTGGGAAATACTGTTGACACCTACACTCAGAGTTCACATGCATGTGATGACCCCAAGGTTTGACTGCATTAATGCTTTCTGAAAACATATCCGGGCATAGTGCAGGAGGAGAGGCAGGGTGCAGACCTACACATAACTCAACATTCCCTCTCTCCCATCCATCCAACTGCCCAGCCTGGATCCTGCATGCTCTCAGAGTGACAGCCTGCACCCTTCCAGGACACACAACCACTGATGCTGCTAACTTTCCTCCAGCCAAAACAGTCCCTTCTCCATGTTGCAGGAAGTGCCTAAAGGCAGGAATCTCACTGGGGAAATCTGGAAGATCTCCTCAGCAGCGCTGGCAGCCACCTCCTCAAGGCAACACAAATTTTACAGTGCCAGTCCTTCACACTACTTTTGGGAAACACACTGAAAAAAATTTAACAGGAAAAAAGTCAGTAATACTAAAAACAAAGATATTTGGGTTTGGGGGCTGTAGGTTTAAGAAAAAAAAAATTGATAAAATGACACAGCTAGCTGCTAACCTTCTGGAAGCCAGGTGGCCAAGCATTCCATCAGTGCCAGTCAGGACACTTCAGGATAGGAGTTTTTTTGTCAGATTTGTATTGCTCCCAGAAGATCTGCAAAGACACACTGACATAAGCCCTGCAGAAGTGGATGACCTGTATCTCTTGACTGCACCACAGCTGTAAGCCCAGCTCCACCTTGAAGCTGAGCCCTGTCTGCTGGTGGGGACTGTGGAGCAGCAGTGATCCCATGGAGGCTGGGCTGGAACCCCATCGGGGACTCAGTGCTCAGCTCATCGTGCCAGCCCCCCTCCCACTTCAGATTTACTGCTGTTTCTGGCAGTCAATAAAAGCTTGCAATGCACTAGGCAGGAAACCTCCCCTCTTCAACCCTCCCACCCTTCCAGCTTGAGAAATCTGGGAAGATTTATTACAGCAATAAAAACAAAAGAGACGGAAAGCTCTGGGGGAGTCTCCAAGGCAGGCAGTGCTTCATTAAAGCCCAAGCAGGCTCTTGGGGGGATGCTGATTTCTGGGAGATACCACACCAAATGGCAGTAAGCAATTCATCCACTGGAAAGGGAAATGTCAGCCCACGCTCCTGTGATACCTCAGCAGAAGGCAAGGAGAAATAATTCAAACAGAAGGGAATATTGGGCTCTAGGCTTTTCAAGTCCCTGAGTGGAAGAGAAACCAGATAGAAAGGGAGATGCTCAAGCAGGGGAGCCAAGAAGCAGCCTCAGGAGAGCACTCCCATCCTCCTACGCCCATCACTGCATCTCGGGCTCAGGCCATGGTGATAACCATTAATCTGGTCCCAAAACTTCACACACTCTGCACCCATGGCACAGCACTATCTGCTCTCCAGGTGCAGGGTGGCTCAGAGGGTCTGAATGGTTCCCACGTCACCATGTGCCTTGCACTGCTGCAGGCAGATCTCTGGAGGAGATCCTCTGCAGGAGCCTTTTGCTCACCTCTGCTCCTACAAACTGTAGTCCCTCCTTCCCAGCTGCCAGGTTTCCTTACTAAGGCCCCCAGATACATGGAGCATGAGACTACATCTCTCTGGATTGTGGCAGGCAGCACACAGGGCTTGCAACTCATTGCCTTCCTTCACACAGCCCCTACAGGTCCACATGCTCCCAACACAGGGACCTACACACAGGCAGTCTGGAATTCCCAGAGAAACATTCTCCACACATCTCCATCACCCTCAGCACCCAGACTGGCTCCTCATGACCTAGCAGCCTTCTCCCTGGACAGATGCCATGCATGGTGTAATGTCACATTAAGGGCTGTGCTTTCACATCTGAGGAGAAGGGAGAGAAACCCTTTAGGCTCGAGAAGAAAGAAAGAGAAAATGTATTTCTTCAGGAGGAAGAAGATGGGAAAGTAGTGTAGCAGAGAAAAGCCCTTGTGGCTCTAGAGACTTTAGTCCCATTCTTCCCCTTCACAGAGCTTCATGATTTAACTTCACAAAACTGCCTTTCTGCCTCAGTTTCATCTGCAAAACAGGATGCAAGGTCTGCATGGAATGGTAGAAGGTGCCACTGAAGAGCAAACTTGCTGCTCCTATGGAGGCTGCAAGGCAGACTCCTTCCCTGTTTCCAGCAGGGTCCCTGCCCTGCTGCCTCCAGGGCAGGTGGCTCCACAGTGGGGCATCACACCAGGACTGGGATAATTTAAGAATCCTTTCACTGTTTGAGATTTTCACCTTCACAGAAACAGATGTTCCCTGAGGTTAACCACTTCTGACTCAAGCCTGGATTTCCACACAGTAAGGCAACACACAAGTCTTGGTTAAAAGCTACTCTGCACCCCAAGTCCTGTCTCAGATGCAGATATGCATATAAATCTACATTTTCTGACAACGCATAAACACATAATCAACAGTTTCACCCTGAAGGACTCTAAATGAAATGTATCTAAGAGTACACACTGAGGTTGTGTTGATCAGCTGCCCCATCTCATCTCAAAGATCTCAAGATACAACAGCAACTTCACCCCAGGAGCACTCCATTTCAAGAGAACAGGAGGGAACAGGCAGTACCTTGGAAAGTCTATCACAGTAATACTCTAACCCCTTTCAACACTGATTTACTTGGTACTGTTGACTAGACAAAAGCAACAAACAAAAAGCAAAGAGTAAATAAAGGAGGATATGCTTTTCAGTCCTCATTTTCAATAAGTAAGTGTTCTAAGCTTTCTAGGCTCTTAAATAGCTGGCTAGTTCTTTCCTCCATGCAAAGCTCTTTAGTTCACCTTTAAAAGAAAGAGATGGATGACTTGGAGTCCAGCATTCCCAAACCAAACTTCCGCTTCCCACACAATAGGCAATAATTCAGCACTGCTATGCTGCCACCAGTAATGCTTCTCATCTTCCCAGTGCACCTTTTCTGTCACTCTCTGGCAGGGGGAAATGGATGGTAGATGCTCCCTGCTATGTCAAGTTTCAGGGTGGGAAAGATAGGAAATGGGTGACCTTGCAAACACTGCCAGCAAGTCACAGGCATCAGGCTCAGAGATGACTGGTGGTCTCCTTCAGGATTGCATGGCTTTGCTAATTAGATGCTTTAAATATTAGAATGTTAGAGGGAGACACATTAGGCTACTCAGAGCATGGTCAGTGTTAGAGGGACTCTGTAATTTTTTTGTTGTTGCTGCTGTTGCTGGTATTTACTTGCATGTTTGGGTTTCCCCCTGCAATGTTTCCCATATGAAAGAAGATTGAATGAATCAAGTAAAAAGATTAACATTTTTATTTATTTACTTTTAACTTCTGCAAACCCAGCCTAAGATCTGAGAGTCAGACATGACCTTGTCTGCTTTCCGTGGCAATAAAGACCTTGCAATTATAGAGGAAAGCCTGGTGCTGACAGACAAGCCAGAAGACATCCCAGTCTGTTTTTCCACAGCTATCCTGTTTGTGGAGGACTGGGAATAGTTTACCCATGCTGCCCGCACAAACAGAAGCAATTCACACAGAGAAGACCAGGCCTTGGAAAACTTTAAAGCTGAGAAGTTGGTAGAAGAAAGGAACAGATACTACTTTTTAAAAGTCTGGTATCCATCATGTTGCCTGTGTCCCTGTGTGCAGCACAGCTCAGGAAGCACACCATAGCATGCAGTTAACATCCTGCCAACCGTTCTGCCACAGGCAGGGAGCCCATATCCACTGGGAAAAGCCCACTGCCACAGCACGAGTGCAGCCACCAAGCCCGGAGGAGCCAGTGTACCATTCCCCACCATTTTCCCAGCACCTCATGGGGAAGGGGCAGCTCTCAGGGACCATCCCTTCTCCAGCAGGCTGGAGCAGGACACCTCTACCACAAGGGAATTCATACCAAACCTTTCAGGGTCTTTCCCAAGGCTTCAAGTTGCCACCCTGCCACCATTCAGCCCAATGCCAAGGAATAGTTTTCTCCATTACCACGGAAAGATGCTAAGCTGTGAGCTAATGTGCAGTTCAAGGAATGTACTTGAAAAACATATTAGTTCCTCAGAAGAAGGAGATACTCAGTCCAGTGGGGGCCACGACACTGAAGATGTGCTGTCTGACATGAATTTAGTTCTGCATTCCCCTACTGCAGTCCATGCCACTGGATATATGTAAGGACTTGACCCTACACGGAGCTCTGCTGAAGCCAGCAGCCTGCCATGCCAGCACCCAGTGCAGGACATATGCCTTTAGCTTTATCCCTACCCATGGGTCTTCTCAGTCGGCTCCAGTCTTCCTCAAAACCACCCTAACCCTTCTTACATATCTCCTCTTAGGGCAGAGATGCTCAGTCCTAGGCTTCCCTGGAACAGAGAGTGCAGGAAGCAGTGACCAGGGACAAGAGACTTTCCATGATATTGCAGCATTAGAAAAGGTAATGGCTGCTATATTACCTGCATTTTCCATGTGGAGAAACTGAGGCACAGAGCAGTAATGCAGCTTCCCCACAGCTGCACGGCAAATCAGAGGCAGGTCCAGGAAACCTCAGTTTCCCCTATCTTATGTTACACAGCAATGGTTGAAACCAGACAGACCTAAAGTGACAGACCTAAACATGCATTTTAGCAACAGATTGAAACAGACTTTCCAGCTTGCAGCTGCCTTAGCTGCCCTGCTAGTACTCCCAGCTCACCAAGTATGGCCAGTCAAACCACCACTGCATTCTTCAAATTAAATTGCAAACCTTGGTCTTGGGCTGGACTAGATGTCCTTCATACACCCTTTTACCATTTTGCTGCAAGGACTTACTAGTAAGTGAGCAGAGATGCTTCTTCAACTACTCCCCTTAGAGTTGCATCATATAAGACTATTAAACATGGCCAGAATGTGGAAAGATGCTCAGCTGCCTCACCACTGGGAAAAAATCCCAACAGAAATTCTGTCTAATCTAATCCTAGTCTACTCAGTTATGACAAATGAAGCCATAAATAAAGGTGACTTATTTTTTGGCAGCAAGGAGTAGGTGTTGGGAATGCAGTGCAAAAGACCCTGGGTCAGCCTGATATCCAAAATCCAAGCTATGCCTGTACCAGCTGCTTCACAGCCAGCATTGTCATGGAGCTCCACTGTTGCCAGAGCTTCAGGGTGCTACTGGCTGCCCCAGTAAAATGGCACAGTCCTAGCCAGCAGTTCCAAGTGGACTTTGCTGGTTTCTTTGAGAAATCATCTTTTCTGTTAAGCATAAGGAGGTATACGTGTTTGCAACATCATATAAGAAAAATATAATCTAGCAACACTGGGAAGGCCTCAACTGCCTGGAGATGCTCTGGAAAATTAAGCTGAATTAATTAGGAATGGGAAGTTAAGGCATTAGAAAGCCCTGTGTTGATGGTCATACTCTGAAGTAATGTGACCTCAGTTCAGTTTAACTTAATCTTCCTGTAAAGGCAATTAAGCCAGAGTAAGGTCCTGGGAATGAGCTCACCCACACAAGGAGTTAAGATTTTAACTAATGTCTGCAGACAAAGCCTCAGTCAATAAAACTAGAACTAGTTCAGTCTGGTTTTGAGAGACTCAAGTCTAACTGTGCTCATGCTATAGCCACCAAGTTAGACACCAGAACCATCACACTGTGGTTTCATTCCTTTTTAAAATTCTCCACTGTTTCTGGTCATATCACCACCTCTACAGAGCCACCACATGCTTCCTGAAGAGCAGCATCACCATAGCCTGTGCTCTACCACTCCAAATACACAGCTGTTAACAATACAGTCAGGGGGTGTTTAAATAGTGTCCTGGGTTACAATGTAAAGATGTGTATCCTGTCACCATCTGTTGAAAGGGGGAAGGGTGGTGATCCTTATCTCTGTGGGAGATATCCTCTGCTGATGTGCCATCTGATAAGATCGGGGTATGATCATCGTTATCTTTTCACAACCCATCCTTCCTCCAGAAGATATATTCTGTTAATGGGCCATTCAGTCCTACTGTATGACTGATAAAATTACATCACCCCATTGGGAGATGCCCCAACCAGGGGCAGGAGCCAAGCCTTTCCTACCTAGATAAAAACTGAGATTTGGAATACCAAGACAGCCCTTTCCACTGGATCCCAGAGGAAAGACGGACCATTTCCACATCATCACTGGACCTTCAGAAGAAACCTGCACCTTCTACAGGAGCACTGCTCCAACTGAACCACATCTGTCATCCAGGAGGACTGCAGCCACCATTTAATGGGACTGCTACCAACACCCTGACTGACAGGGTGTCGGGTTGTATTCTGACTCTGTCAGTGGTTTTTCTTTTGTATTATTGCATGTATTTTATTTTTTCTCTTTTTTTCTTATTAAATTGTATTACTGACTTGGACACTCTCACTGGTTTTGCTTTCAAACCAGTACAAATAGCTGTTAACTACTGCAGTCATGCTCTGCGCCACCAGCTCTGGTCAGCACAGAACGTTTCTAAATGCCAGTCTATCGCTATCATCTGAATGTTATTTTATTATCTTGTACTGACAGGATAAGCACTTGCTTCTTGATTGCAACAGTAAATCAAGAGAAAAATGTCTGTACTCAACCATTTGAAAAAAAAAGATCCCCACTTAAAAGCGTGATTTGGTTTTGCCATGGAAAATGAAGCTTGAGCCTGCATAGCAGTGCTCTGGCACACCCAACTACATCAACCAAATTAAGGGGCAATATCAAGGAGAACACTGTAATGGCAGAATTATTTTTTTTTGTCCCGTGGCATGACAGAGATGTTTTCCCAAAAGTAATTCTTACTCTTTGCACACAGTGCAGACATCAACAATGTAGCCACGTCTCATTATTTAAATCCCATGAAGCCATAATCTATCAGTCAGTGCAATACTGCTCAGTACAGCGCATCTCTATGTACTACAGAACAAACTTCCCAGAGTCCCTAATGAGAAAAGAGCTTAGTACACTACTCTTACACAACATACAAGAAATTAAATGTAACAGCACATAATGAGAGAACTGCTGCAGGCTTATTTAGGCCACCAAAGTTTGCAGCTAAAATAGCTCTGAAGTTAACTGTTTCACCCTCCACAGTGAAGTGCTAATGGACAGTGAATGGCATAATATACAGCCATTGACTTGGAAGGGAATTTTTGCCTAAAAGGCTTCGAGCAGTGGCTTTCAGCCTGCCATTTTGATGGCAGACTGCGGACTGCTCCTGAGGGATTCACAAAAGGTTACTGGAAAAAACAAGATTGCTGTACTCTATAAGACAAAGTCAGACGTCTCTAAAGGGGCTCGTATATTCCCCTAGAATATTTTGAAGGCAGCAAAAGTTGAGAATGGCTGACAACCCATATATGAGGGATAAATTCCTTATTTTATTTTGCCTAGTTTACACTGGTGTAACTCTCTTAATGTGAAGGGAGCCTCTTCTGATGTACACTGTGGCTCAGTAAGAGAGAATTAGGCACAGGTCAATTCAACTGCATATGGCAGAATCAGGGTAATTAATCTAGTGAGAGTACAGTGGATTGCAAAAATCCAACAAGATGTTTCATCTATTAAGCTCTGCATGTAGAATACACAGAGAACATTTCATTATCAGACAAACAGTTTATAATTGTGTCATTAAATATAATTTTATAGTGACACACACTGGGGACAATATTAATATTATGCTTGGCATTATTGACTTCTAGGACTTAATAATGCAAATGGGACACTCTCTTAACTAGATTTAAAAAAAAACCAAAAAAACCGTCCCTCTTGAGTTTAAATGGAGACTGAGCAAGACAAAGGGTATTTCTCTCCATCCCAGGGAAGGCTTTCACACAAAAACACCTTTCACTGGATGGACATGCCACATCCTCACATTGCACAACTGCACTCAGGAGGTCACTGGAGAGAGGTGCATCCCTGTAGATCTCCCTAGCATGCCTCCTGCCCCAGCTCCCCCTTTAGGCAGCCTGCCCAGAATGGGGCACTGGGGCACTGCACAGCCATGTTCAGCTCCACACAGTTTACTACAGAACCAAAGTCATGCTGACAGTGGAGAGGCAGGCTAAGGAGAAGTAAAGCAGGAGTGGCTGCAACAACACAGTGTTAATGAGCCTCTATATCAGAAATTAACTGTGTCCAAAGTCTGCCTTTCACACCGAACAAAGTTATGATCCCTGCATGATTCCAGAAGTACCATCAAATGTCCATCGTGCTTACATGTACAGAACACTACAAACTAATTATCTGGGCCCGGAGATGCCCCTGTTTGCAGTGGTGCTGTCTCAGGGTGCAGCTCTCCATGGTCTGTACAGGTAACTAGCAAAGGCATGAGGTACCCTGGCCTGTCCAGCATCAAGTCTAATTCAAGAAAGAGCAAAAGGGAATGAGATGGTCTCCCCTCTGTATTTTGGCTACCAGTCATTAGGAACTGGGGACCACATGTGGCCAGTCTGTATCCACCACAGCATGCTGAACACATGGGGCTCTGTGAGAGACTGCCCTTTCTAATGCTCACTTTTTGAAGCTCACTTACTGGAGGTGACACCACCATTATGTAGGATGTGCCTCACCTTTTCTTATATTTGCATTACTTGCCAAGCCAGACTTCTTTCCCCAATGACATTTAAAATATGAAGCAAAGGTGCACTTGGAGGTAAAACACACATGGATTGAGAAATAAAGGGTTAGAGAAGAAGAAGAGATAAGAGATGGATATAGAAGCATACACAAAGAAAAAAAGAGAGAAAAAAGATTATGAAACTCCATCTGGCTTCTATCAAGAAAAATGGAGGCTTGGTTCTATTCCCAACTGCACAAGCCTCTATTGTTTAATGAAGAATCAGTATTCAAGCAATAATCACAGTCAGCCCCATTGTACAATATCCAGTTGTTCTGCATCCTCTCAGGGCATGTTTGATGAATTCAGTCAATACTCCCAACCTTAGGCTGGAATGTGGGTGGCTCTGTCACTGGATGGCACAGCTTACACAAGGATAGTGCCAAAAAGTACTAATTTCAAGACTGATCCCTTAAAGCATTGGTCTGGTAGTACAACATGCTGCTATGCCATGCCACAGCATCTCCCCCGGGATTTGCAGGCTGCAATTAGCAGGTGAGTGTGCCACCTTCCCTGGGGCTGATGAAAGCACCTCAGTCCCTATTGATTGCCAATCAATAGCCACTTCCCATTTCTCCCTCTCAGTTTCTGCAGTAGCAAGTGTTAGTAATCAAATAAGAGTGGCAGGCTGATAAGATCCTGTTATCAGTGCAGCAGCAAAATGGGATTCTAGATCTAATCTCTTATGTCACATTTTCAACACAAATCACTGAGATTTAACCTCTCAATAACAAGAATGTAGCCACAGCTGCTTGAGAGAAAATTTCCCAATCTCCATCCAGGTCAAGAAAGCCAATGGAAAATTCCTGCTCTGACTGAAATCCAGGGAGAGCAGGAACAAGGAGCAATTGCAGAAAGTGTCCCTAATAGGAAGAAGTACTGCATCTTCTCATGGCTTCCTATTGTGCTTCCAAGTCACCACAAGGAACAAAAATGCTATGCAACCACAAGAGTACGAACTGCCCTTTTATTCCACTTTTCAAAAAGAAACACTTCTAAAAACTGAGGTTCTCAAAGAATATTTCACAGACTGCTCTTCTGGGCCTGTGAAATTTCCATACCCTTTCAGCTAGGAAAATAAAGTCCTTCCACTCCATAGGGGACTTAAATATTTCAGTTCCTACTTGCACTCCAGTCTTGGCAGACCTTGGTTAAAATCTCGTGTAAATAGCCCAATTTCATGGCTATTTACTGACATGTCCTCATGGCACACAGCCATCTAGGGACACCTGGACTGCCTGAGAAAGGAAGCTTTAAATAAGCTGTCATGACTGCATGGTTTGTGCTCTTCCAACCGATCAAGTCCAAATGACATGGAAGTAACTTGCCAACAAAACAGCAAATACCAGCAAAGAGATGGTTAATGCAACTCCCTCCACCCTCTCTAGCTGTAGGAGTCTTTCTACTACATTTGCTTGAGCTCAGGCCCTCAGAGGACTACTCTACTTAAAATTGAATGCTAACAGGAAAAAAAAAATTCAACCAGACATCAGGATTCAAAGACAGCCAGGCTGGCTGTTATGTACTTCACATGAAATACATATTATCTGAGATACCAAGAAGATGGTGCTTCTTCCCTCCTCGTCTTTAGCCCTTTTTTTGACTATTATTTCTGGAAAGCTTCTCCTGCTTTTCATCCCTTTCTGCCAAATGTGCTACACCACCAGTGTCTGGAAGAGAAACTTGCTCTGGGGATTGCCATTACTGGTCTCCAGCCAGTTTCACACAGGGCATAGACAATGGGAACTTATTACTGTCCCACAATTTCAATGTGTGATAGACACTTAAAATTTAGACCTGAAGGTCAAAGCAACAGATAACCAGGAGAGGATGTTGCTACGTGTCCTCAGCTAGTTCCAGCAGTCATAATGGCTGTGTACACCTGGGCAGATGGAAGATGGGCAACACATGGTGAGTACATAATACAGGTATCATGCAAAGGGACATTATCTAGCACTGCCCAGAGATTCAGCAAGAAGGACACTTGCCAGACTGGGATGTAAGCTCTACTGCAGAGCTGTGCTCTCCCCAGCTCTGCTACATGTCTAGTTATCAGCACCTCGGCTGGTCAGCATCTAAGAGCACTCACCTACTTCAGATGGGAGAAAAATCACAAAATGGGCATTGGGTGGGAAAGTCAGTAGCAGTGATGGCTCTGGCTAATATTTAAGACTTGCTGTGCTGCTGACTGATGTCAACAGGGACCACCAGGGTCTCACAGAGCTCACCCTAGGCACCAATTGCCATTGAGACAGGAACACCAGGGAGGCACATAACTGTGTGTGAGCCTAACTTCTGGGAGCCAGTTACAGGAGGACTCTTGGAAATTTGTAGTTGAACACCAGCATTGCATAGGTGTCCAGCACTGTGGTTTCTTCCCTGTGTTGCTGATATTGATCCTTCTAATATAGTCCACTGATTGCTGGTTAATTATATGTTGCTGATAAATCAATGCACTGCTTCAATCTTGATTTGCTTTAAACTGCATGAACTAAGCAGTTTCTCCCTGCAGCACAGCTCCTTCTCTGCAGAGCCATTCCCAGCCAGGCAGCCCCCAGCCTGCGCCAGGGCAATGGCTGACCCCATCCCAGGTACAAGATCTGTATTTCTCTCTCCCAGCTTCCCAGGGCCCATTGCTTCTTTCTGCTGTACACCAAGGTCCCTTTGGCCACCCACACTCCAGCATACCAACCTTCCCCTTGGAACACAGTGCAAATGGGCTCACCAGGACAGGGCTGCATGTTACCCTGTCATCCCTGGCACAGATGAGGATGCTGAACTGTTCAGATCTTACACTGGTTTCTCAAGGCTGTGATTAGGAACTGGCTACCCATTAAACCTCACAGCACTGACCACCACCTTTTCAGTCTGATAGACCAGCCAGCCTGTTAATCCATCCTGTATCACCTATCAAGGTTGTATCTTCCCAGTCTGGCTGTAATCATGCTATAGGAGAACACATCAAAAGCCATGATAAATGTCACCTTCTGCTCCCTCCATGGCCACCACCTCAGGCATCTCACCACAGAAAGCCATCAGGTTAGTCAGGCTTGATGTGCTATAGTAAACTGATGCTGACTGTTCCCAGTCACCTTCTGCAGCTAGAAAGAGCACAATCTAGCATATATCCACTCCCAGCTGTTGTCTTTCACTATAAAAAAGCTTTTCCTTGTAGGTGCTCAGTTTAGTCAAGGCTAAAAGCAATTCAAAGTTGCTAAAGTACCCAAACAGTCTCTGGTGAAAGGATTGAGTGAATAAGGGCTTATAGCACAAGTTGAGATGGGCACATACCCACATCACACCCCCTGACATCAGCTAACAAACAGGCTGGGAGACCCTGCCACCTTTATGGATGGGACTTCAGTCTCCACAGTTGTCAGAGGTGCTTACCAGAGCCTGGCAACAAGTTCTTATTGCATCAGTACAGGCAGCATGAGCAGAGGAAACAGTGGCATCACCTTCTGTGCACAAAAAACGTGGCATGTGTGTGAGAGGAGGGAATGGTGTGCCCAATTGCTGCAAAAAAGGCAGAAACAGATTCACAGCTGCTAAGGGGTTAGCAAGAGGCTGATGCTTTAAATGGCAGGGCTCTGGTGAGACACCACATCCCTGTAGGAGCCTTAAAGCAATAGCTGACATTCAGATCCCAGCAGGCTCCTTGGAGAAGGCTGTGGGAGCCAGAGTCAGCAGTGCCACAGCATGCCACAAAGCCCACCAACCTACCACTGCTCCCAAGGAGGAACAATGTGCCCCATCATGGCAACAGAAGCACCTCAGAGGGGACTCTGGGCAGGGCACTGCAGGGAGGCTTTGTCCCCAGTGCCTGGTGCCCATGTAGGAATGAAGCCTGTGATTTTTGCAGCAAAAATCACCCCCAAAACACCGGTCATGGACACACATTGGGACTCAGATCCAATGTCTTCAAGTTCACCATGATGTTCTCCTGCTTCCTAATGGGAGGAAACCTTGCTCATCCACTGTTTCCATCATCTCTCAAAGATCCTTATCTCATATTCCAGAGGTGTCCAGCTGACTCAGAGCTCTGGGATCTGAGGGCAAAAAGACACTTTGAGGCTAACAGACAGCAACTCAACAGTACCTACAGCAACTACAATCCTGTGACAGGTAGATGAGTTTACTCACATGGGTGGATGAATTTTCTGTGAGAGCCATCTGAAGCTGCTGAACTACAGCAGGACTGGGAGCAGCCCAATCTTGGCAGAGCATCATCAGCCCTCTCTGGACTAGGGGTATTCTTCAGTCACAAGGCAGACAACACTGTTTCCCAGCTGACTTCTACTGTTGGTCAGGGAATTCCTCCAGAGAATTTCTTTAGATACTTGAAAGTCACACCAACACCCCACCCTGCTCTCCCTCTACAGTTTTCTGCAGATTGATTGAAGTTGATACCTCTCGTGAGAGTTAACTGGAATTACAGTATCCCATGGAAGTCCTCTACACAGTGGTCAGTGTTCCTTACTTTTAGTCTAAAGCCCTTTCAGATGCTGAAATGCTGTGCTTCACACCAGGGGGTCTGCATTTCAACTGGTAGTACAATTGCTCCTCCTCCCAGAACGTCCCATCTTGTATTAAAATCTTACAAATTATCAGCACAAAGGCTGGACACTGCCTATTATGGACCTCAATCCCTGCAGCACACTCTGGATCACTGGCTATTACTACACAATAAGGGGCAAAAAGACAAGTTTAAAGGCATAAAGAAAACTTCCCAATCTTTAAAATTCCCAAGAAGCTTTAGAGGAGACGGCAAAGGTGGAGGTGAGCAGCCCTGGCTGGAGTGGCCTGAAGGTTGGGAAGAGAAATGCGGGTGCAGTGATGATCACATGCTGCTAACAGGTTTATTCTGCTGGCAGGGACTCCCTTCAGAAGCATTTGGGTAAGTACTGTACACCACCGAGTTCAATCTGTGCTAAGCAGATTAGTTCCTTACCGGTGAAAGGTTCTGGGCAGCAGCAGACAGTTGCTCACCATGTGATATGAGGGGGCTGTCATTATGTTTCATAGATATGATATAATTATATGCTCCCTGGAGGGTACTTCTAATTGAATTATAGGGTGTCTCACAAGTATTCTGGGCAGCAGTTCGAGGAAGCTCTCACCGCCCAAAACAAGATAGAGATACCCTTTCATTCCATTAGATGTTCTCTCCAGGGAGCAGGCCATTACCTTATACAGCAATTCACTTTAAAGAATCATCTCCCCCCATCAAATTGGATGAAAGGTACCCTTAACAGAAGTTTGTTGATGTTACATACTTGTTCCTCTCCTCCACAACCTCACAGCCCTGAGAAACTCCTTTGTGTGCCACCAGGACAGCACAAGGGAGAAATCCCTTGTCAATGGCAGCCACCATTCCCTGCCCAGGTAGCTGCTGGGCTCCATCCCCACAGTGGGGACAGGAAATATGGTGCCACATGAGGTATGACACATCAGGCTACATGTACGAGGGAATCTCAGCCCTCTTCTAAAAGATCCCAAGAAGCTGTCACCAAAGGCATTTGGCCTTGTCCCAGGCTAGGGCATTCAGGGGCTCCAGTCAATACAGCACATGCTGGGAAGGGTCCTCCCTCAGCCTGCTCATCCATTTGTCCTGCCTTCAAATTCCCCAGAGCTGTAAATGACCACCCTGGACCCTCAGAGAGGGACCCCAGCACAAAGCAGCTTTTTCCCCTGAAGCTGGCAATGCTTCCATTTACTGGGCACCCAAAGGCAGTGGCCTATTTCACCCTTGGCTTTTGCTCTCCATTTTAGTCTGCACTCATTCAGATTTTCCCTCATGAACCAGATCTTTCCAGGGAAGCTGCAGCACCAGGTGCCCTGCTGTCTCTGCACGGTGGCACCTCACCTCCTCCAGCTCCTGCATGGCCAGAAGCACTGCTCGGGAGCACAGAGGGGATCTGCTATTCCCCACAGAGCTTACAGAAGAAAAAACCCACCTGCCACTTCCTGATGTTCTCCCAGCACTACAGGCAGCAGAACCTTTGTTCTTTACCCTCTCCCCTGGGCACTGTGCTCCAAGGAAACCACTCTGCACTTCTCTCCTGCTCTGCCACTGCCGTCTACAACTTACTGTCAAGCCAAGGGAAATGTCACATCTGTTATGCTGGTTTTTGTTGCCCTGTACCATATAAAGGATGGGTTAATCAGGCCACTGACTGGGTTTTTTTTCCAGTACCTCAAGGGAAAGTCAGCACCAGCTGCCCACCACAAAGTCTAATGACCTACTGAAGCTGCCATCAGCTCTGACTCCCACAGACCATGTCTAGCACTGCTCCATTTCTCAGGCCACAAAAAGAGCAAGAAAGATAATTATGTCAAGAATTTGCTAATCATAATAAATTAAGACTTTCCAATAGGACAGGCACCATGGTTGCCACTGAGATAGTGTGCTCAGCTCCTCTAGCATTCCCAGTGCTACAGCCTCTCACACCAGCAGCAGCCAGGCTCCTCCACCCTGCCACAGCTTTCAGGCACTGGTCTGCAGGATCCAGCTGATGAAACCCAGGGAGCCCAGCTACTGGGCAAGCAGTTATTGCTCTTACAGAATCCACTCACTGTGCTTCTGCATTATTCAGAGTTCTGCCCACCTCTGATGGTGTCAGCTAACATGACACATCTGAGAAAAACTGCTATTTCACACGTTCCCTCTCCCCAGCTCCACCACAGAATGAGAAAACTACTGTGAGCTACCAAAGCCCATCACAACCCACACCAAAAGTAACCATTTCTGATGTCTTAGAAAACAGAGCATTTGCTATCTTGCAAAGTCAATACACTGGTCCTGGCACATTCTTCCTAAACAGCATTGTGATCTAGCTGTCTTTACTGAGGGAAATGGAGATAGCAGTATTAAGCCAAAACTCTCAAGCAGACGAGGTAAAGGACAGACCAACCCAGGAGGGAACACAGGCAAAGCACAGATAAGTGGAGCAAAATTTCTACATTAAATATTGATCATTTTATCATACCTTTTTCTTTAAAGGATAAAGTGAAGCAGCACAGTGCTCAGGTAGGTAATTTTCTGAGGGTAGGACACATTCAGTTTGCTGATCTCATGGAAAGAAAAACAGAAGCACAAAAGGTAATTCCTAACCCATTTCACTTTAACAACATACTTTTACAAGAGCACTAAAGAGTGCAGCAGGAGATAAACCATCAATGACACACTCAGCCAAACAGCCACAGCACAGGTAGGAGCAATCACTCCTGGCAACTCTTTGGAGAGGTGAACGGGGGAGGGAGAAGAAGACTCTTTCTTCCCCAGCACCTGGAAACACCAAAGGAGATTTTCCACTATCTAGCAGAAGGAGAAGAGCCATGGCTTTTGCTCATCAAGTCGTGGTCTGCTTTTAACACTCAGAAGGTCTCCACATGAGGATGTGGATAGGAGAGAGGCAGGACAAGCAGAGGCTGTCAGGAATGTGCTGTTCAGAAAAGGGTTTCCAGTCACTGCAGTCCAGCTCTGGGGCTGCACCACGCTCCACATGAAGCTGCTCAGGCTTTGTGGCATCTCAGCAGATGTCTCCATTGGCCTCCTAAGGACAGTTCCTGCAAACCCTGGCACGAAGAACTGGTCCTCTCTGATATTCAGACTTCCACCTCACTGCCCTGCCAGCAAAATCCACCTAAAGGGTCCAACCCAGAAAGCAGCCAGTGCCTGCTCAATACCAGGACTGACTTCAGCTGAAATGCTCACAGCAATACATGCTGGCACCCAGCACCCAGGCAGAGACTTGAGGGGCCTCATCTGTCAACAGCCCATCTGCCAAGACAGCTGTAAATATGTACGAGTCCACATTCCTCCCAGCTTCAATCTGCTGTTTTCACTGAAGTTTAATGGAGGATGAACTTGGTCCCTGGTGCTTCAATCAGCTAGCATAGCAAACTCTTTTATCACCTTTTTTCCTAACATGAGGTAAATAAAAACCAAATCTCACTTTTAGCAACAGGTAAATCAGCTCTTATTTGAAAGAGCTGGCATCTTGCACCAGCATGAGCTGTTTCTCTTTAATCACATCAAAAACATGCTGAAGGACCTTTGGATGGGGATACTTTAGACTCTGTTGCTCTCTTCATCTCATTTACAGAAGGATAAGCTCATACTTAACACAAACTTTACTGGCACTCTGATTTGTTAGAAGTCACAGACATTTTATAATGATGCTGTACGTAGCATTCCCATTGCTAGCCTTCAAAAAAAATCCCAGCACATATGATGGGACGATACATGGCACATTCAAGCTTGCTATCAGCATCTCTTATCCCCCAAAGATAAGAAGATTGTGCTGTCTTCTTCTTTACATGTGGGAAACAAATACAACCTGTGCCTCTAACCCTGTGTGTAAAGGGCTCTAAGTTGCTAATTTTGCAAAGGTGCTCCACTCAGTAAGGCATGAGTCAGTGTGAGTTAAGCAGGCAAAACCACAGTAAACTTGTTTTATCTTGGATCAGTTCTGGTCTTTCGTTTGTTTTTAAACCCAAAACTTGGTTGTGTCATTTGTCAGGGTGAATTCCCTGTGTTTGCCCTCACTAGGAATATCACTGTCTCTGACATAGGATGTTGTTTGTCCTTCATGGACAGAGGGCAAGTATATCCCCCTGACACCTGCCAACAGGACTATCTGGGAAGGTAAAGGTCAGCTAAGGGCTTCTCTTCTTCCCAGTGCGGTGTCAAGGTCTCACATTTCTGCAGGCTGGTTTTACAGACGCTCCAGAAACAGTCCCCTGACGCCTTACATTAATCCCCTGCAGGTCACATCACCTAGACCTCACAGTGGGATGGACTGTAGCAGAAATTAAAGCATCTATGCATGTATGTAAAGGAATTCTGTTAAATTAGATACTGCTAAGAAAACTGACAGGAGAATTTCACAGCAAAAAGCAAATACAACAGCCTTTCACCACTGGCAAAATAGTGGGGGCAAGTTTGCTTAACTGGAGGGCAGCTGTTACTGTTTTCCCTTAATGTGAATTAAAATAGGGATCAAGAACTTCTAATTTAAGTGTAGAAGCAGGAAAAGAAAGCCAGAAGGTGCTTACCCACTAACAGAGACAAATAGAGACAAACAAGAAAAAGTCTGGAGGATTCAGTCTCAACAGGCTCTAATGGGAAGGAAGCATTTCCAGAGAGAAGGAAAGCATCAGCCTCACACAACAAATTCTCATTGCCTGAGTCACAGTAATAAGTCTCAATTTTTTGAAGGCTGTCTTCTCAGACCCCAGAGCCTTAGGATCAGTGTATGGTGTATGAGAGCTCTTGAACAAGATTTCAGACTAAAGTACCAAAATAATTTTGTTATTACCTTGGTCATTAACTGGAGTCATCGCAGCTGATATAAATAAAGCAAAGTCTGCTGATGCAGCAGACCTCCATGTCATGTAGCCAAAATTTAATTTAGGAAAATGAACATCCAAAACTGCAGCTCCTGTTGTCAGCTTGGGGGAAGAGTGAGATATTTCAGTTACTGCCTGTACCATCCCAACTCTCAACAGCTGGAGAGAGGTCAGTGATTCTGCAAAAATTCAATGTGGTCGTGAGTAATGGGAAACTATAAGCTTGATGTACACAGACCTTCTCTGGATAGAGCACATGTCAGCAGTTCAGGGAGATCAGTTTTTATTCGTGTCTTTGCCTTTGATCTGCTGGGTAATCCAGAAGGAAGAAAAGTCACTTTCTCTGTATTTTCCCACATCTGCAAAATGGGAATACTGTCTCTCAATCTCCTCTGCAGAGTGCTATGAGATCTACTGATGAAACATCAAGCAAAAGACCTAATTATCAATAATAGCATTCCCCTCAGAATGACACAACCATGACTGTGTAGGTGATCAAATTAAAAAATTAAGTTGACAGTTTCCTCAAGTGCTGCATGGCAAAAAGGAAGGCCAGTTAATGATGCTATGCCTCAGTGTGACATCCTTCAACCAGAAAACCACCACTCCCTTTTCTCCACTATCATCTTCACCAGATCTGCTGGGAGAAGCCAAGAGCCATCACAGCAGGTGAACAGACAGCCCTTCTGATATTAAGTGCCCTGCCTAACACACACTTAGATAAGCAATGCCAGGTTTCCATGTGCTACCAAAGCTCAGCCACGCTGACTTTGTGAAGAGTCTCTGCAGCCCATTGAGTATCTTCAACACCACAGCACCTCTCAGTAGCCACAGGCAACACTCCGTGAAGGCTCAGGACAAATAGCTGTAATTCCAGTAGTCTGCAGGTCCTGCAAGTAACTTAGCAAGCAACAAAGGCACCTGCCAAAGTAGATCTCTTGGCCTAAGCCTTAACTCAGTACAGCTGCTGCAAGTGACAGGGCCACAGCAGAACCTGGCATATCAGCTAGCTACTGGTAATTTGTGCATCTTTCCAAACATTCTGAAACAAGACATAGACAAATTTCCATATGAATTTGAACAGTTTTAAACAGAAGAAACAATTTAAACAGAGAAAATTTAAATTAAATTTAATGACATGATAGGAGTTCTCTTTCTAATGTAAAAAGAAAATCCTTCAAAACTCAATTCATTTTTTGCTTCTGGCTCTTAATGATTTCCATATTGCTTAGACATGATAAAGCAGCAAGGTCAATCATTCTTCCACATTTTCATACCTTCAAGAACCTAACATTTATTTCCACACAAAATCATTTAAGAGAAAAGTATTCAGTCATCTTGCCAAAAAAAAAAAAAGAAAAAAAAAAAGCCGTTTTTCATTTGATTGATCCTTTTAGTCAACAAGAGAGCTAAGATTCCACTTCAGCTGCTTACATCTGACCCTCATTGGGTCAGGAGTTCAGAAATAACAAATGTATTGAAAAAGAGGCAGCATAATCAAATATTTGAGTCTTGATGAATTCTGAACATATGACAGCATTCAAGATTACATGGCTTGATTCACTGCTATCCAACACTCAAACACATCCATACATACACACGTACACACACTCTGCATAGGACCATATTTCAGCAATAATGGAATTGTTTCAACCCCCCTCATCTCAGCCTGCTTTCTCTTGTGCTCCCACCCAGAAGTGAGTAAGGAAACTTTGACTGTGTTAGTCTAGAAAGAATCACAGAGGCAATGAGCAAGACCCGCTGGCAGGACCCATT
Source organism: Sturnus vulgaris (assembly GCF_052056855.1). NCBI lineage: Eukaryota > Metazoa > Chordata > Aves > Passeriformes > Sturnidae > Sturnus > Sturnus vulgaris. The sequence continues at coordinate 14,108,828 of NC_142248.1, read as the reverse complement.
TCCCTCTTGTTCCGTAAAGCTCACAACAACTCATCTTTTTTTGGTCCCACATATTTTAGGGAAAGCCTCTCAAAAACAACCCTGAGACAGTTTGTTTTATCTTGGTATATCTAAGTGAAGACCTGTTCTCCAAGGAAAGTGCTTATCCTTTGCCCTCAGGATCTGGTAGGTGGCAGAGCCTCTCCTACAGTTTGATCCCAGGGATGCTGTGTATTCTGGTGCCCCTCAGATTAATTCAGCCATTGCTACACTTCAGGAGGCCAACCTCCAAACTGCTTACAGATTGCCTGCTGCTGCACAATGCAAGAGCAAGTTTTTTAGTTCATGTGATGGAGAACAAGCTGAGAGTATGAACTGAAGCTTTGCTCTCCTTCATTTTACACAGATCAGTGCTTCCAGGTGGCTGCAGCTCTGCAGATCCTCAACACACATGTATGGCCATGGCAAACCTCAGCACTGTCTTACATGTTCACAAGATGTTAAATAATTTCTCTCCTCCATGAGGCAAAAAGTCTTATCAAAGTGACTCTATGAGAAGACTGAGAAGGTTAAGGCAGTGAGGTGGGCACTGGTGTAGGAGTTTTACACCAGCATAGAAACTGGAGCCCAAGTTCCACTTCTCGTGGGCAAGGATCTAAACAGTAGGCTGAAGTGGGGAGCACAATAATTTCTCACTGCTTTCTGACTCCCTTTGTATTGCCTACTGATCATCTTGGTCTGCTTGCTGTCCTCTCTGTTCTCTACTGGGTTTGGTGGACTCTTGGTTCCCCCTTCAGCGTACAGGGGATGTGAGCACCTCGTGGTGGATCCCCCTCAGTGGCAAGGCATCTAAGAGGCAGAGACTCAAATATTTAGCCAGACAATGCTCTGGCTATTCAGTGACCCAGTGTCTTCAGACAGCCTTGTACCAAGCAATTCTGTGACTCATACAGTGCCCTCTGGGTCAGCAAAACTGTACCAAACACACTATCCACCCATCTTCCCAAACTGGGCTGAGCAAACTGCTCATTGGAACAGCAGCATTATGGGTCTGAAGTCCAAATTCAGATCTAAGCCACTTCAAATTTGTTTGCAGCCTACATATTTACTCAAAATTATTTTTCTACATTCAGATTTAGAAAGAAGAGAAGCAGAAACCCACCTACTACTGCTTTCTACAGCTGCTACAAGCTGCACCTAAGAGAGGAGCTAGCAAAATGCAGCAACTGACCTGTGTTCACTGAAATTAAAGGCCAAAGACTGATTACTGAAAATTGCCTCCAAGTGTCCAAACTAAAATTCCATTCCTGGAGGCATGAATAAAGGAGTAAATAGAGAGTGAATAAAGATATGTGCTGGCTGATATCATCTCCCTCCTTGTTATGCTTATTAGTTTGATTAAATGCTATGTTGAGCCACTACACCAATTCTAGCTCCAAAAGGAATTAAAATCTGCTAGCCACATGATCTCCATGGCCACTGTGGCTTGTGGGCTTTGCTCCCAGCAGGCTTCTGATGCAGAAGTGAAAGACTCATTAATGCATCAGGTGTGGTCACCATTTTAAATACCCTGCAAATATCTTGTCTATGTTCTAGGCCATTGCTGGGTCAAAAACTAGTGTTAACAACCTACACGTTTTCTGGACTTTTTTTTATTAGAGGCTGTGCCACAAAGATGCACCTGGTCCTGCTGAAAGTGATTTGTTTTAACCCAAGTGAAGCAACTATATAGGTATGCTCTGACCTTCTGTCACACTTCTCAAAGACAAAAGAAATCTTCCATTAGCCAGCACATGAGAGAAAGGGAGTATAGCTCAGAGTATCCCATCTCTGGTACCCCAAATCTGCTGGCCTTTCACTGATGGGTCTTCTTCAAGCAAGGAAAGCCTCCTTGCTTCAAGACCTCGTTGAAGCAAGGTAGTACCCATCATATTTTAGGTAGCCTGCTTACAGGACACTGTAACCACAAACCTAGCATTCTTCTTCACTTTCTCCAGAAATCAGCTTGTGGCCCAGTTAAGGAGACTAACCTGCATGGCCCATCTTCCCAAAAAGGCCAGATTAGGACAGCTGATCCCCTTCCAGCTCTGACAGTGGCTGAAGCCAGCCAACAGGAACTTCTCTTCCTTTAACAGGAAGAGCACATACTTATAATCAAGCATCAAGACTGGATATCAGCTGGATTAAATGGTTTAGTGGGCTAAGACAGAAGATCCTATCAAATTAGGACATCTCTACTTCCTAGAATTTAATACATTAACATCCTTCTGGGCACAGTATTGGAAGGCTTGGTACAAATATTTCCTTTCCCTGATGTCAGATGCAAGCCTACACAACTCTTCCTGTGATAGGTCAAGTGATAAGGTTTTAACAAAAGGAACTAGGCACTTAGTACTCGGGAGTTTTAGCACCAGGCTCACACTTCTGTCCTTCTCCCTGCTCAGCTAAGGGATTTTTCTCATTCCTCACAACAGGTACTTGGAGCAATTAGATATTATCACCTCTCTGGTCTTTATTACTTCCTAGTTTAGCATCAGCTACTTAGCATGTAACAAAAAAAGCTGAATTAATAGGATGGGTGCTGCTTCCCTTCTTTATTCTGTATGAAAACACTGGGTCATAGAGCCACATGGGCAGGCTGTGATCTGCAATGCTTTAGACCATTGCCATTTGCCACAGTATTTTATAAGGGGAAAAAACCACAGGTAGCAAATGAACAGATTACAGAGATCTTAGGGAAGGTGATGTAGGGAAGATGGGTAGACCATAGAGTCATAAAGGCTGCAAGGATTTCAGGTCCAGCAGAATGGTTTTGCAGCTGTGCCTATGCTGTGAATTAGCTGCCACACAGACCTGCCAGTTGCACAGGCAAGCCTAGGGACACAGGTATGAAGTATTGCTCCTGTGAAAATAAAACCCCAGGACTACTGAGCAGCTCTTGCATGCCTGGGAATAATTGTTACGAACCTTTAATCTAGGGATTGCAACAAACTCCTGTGTTCCCTGTGTTTGGTGTTCAAAAAGAGGCTTTCCTGTATTTGCCCAGCCAAGTAAAACCTCATCTTTTTCCTTCTCTCTCTGCCTTAACTCTCCATTAACCCTTAGCTTTAGTACAGGACTTCAGAGAATGATATATTTTCTTCCTATCCCCTGGTCCCCAGTGTTTCTAAGCCTCAATTTGTCACTCCCAAGAGGGAAGGGACAAGAGCTTTGAGCTCTTAAATCCTGCTGTCGGCTCTTGCCTGAAAGAGGTAAGCAGGGAAACTGATGGAAAGCTGAAGAAAGGAGCCTGTCCCTCGTCAGCATTCACCTGTAACGGACTCAAAATGTGGGGTTAAATACCATAACTAGACCCAAGAACAGAAATGAATGGGGTACTTACACAGTTTCATCATTCTTGAACTCCAGCTCCCCGTAAGTGTCTTCAAAGTCTTCTCCACCTCCTTTTGCTGTCCCTTCTACTGTCCTAAATGGCACTATGACCGTACCCCGCGCGCCTGATGTCCTTAGGACTTTGACTTCCATCACACCAATGCTCTCACTGACATGTATAATGTCACACTCAAATGTGAAGATGCCAGCATGGTCATCGTCCAGGATAGTCACTGTGGCCACGCAAGGAGAAGCCAATATGGCCTTTGGGTATGGGGAGTTACTGAGCTCTGGAGGTTCCTCACTCTCCACCACACGGAGGTTACTGAGCCGCACAAAGAAATGCTCATCTTCCTCAAATATGTCATCATCAATAATTCCCACCGAGAACTCCTTCTGGGTCTCCCCAGATTTCAAGACAACAGTCCCCTCTGTGAACTCATAGTCAGCACCAGCATTGGCAGAGCCATCCTCTGTTTTATAGTCCACATAGATGGTCTTGGACATGTCCCCTCCTTTCCGCACCACTGTCAGGAGAACGGCACCACAGTTCTCAAGACACTGGTAGGAGCATGGGTCAAAATAAATTTTGGAGATGAATTCCTCGGGTTCCTCTGGCCGTACCTCATGCAAGCTAGTGGTTCTCTTGGCTTGCTCGGCTGCGTGCTTCTTCAGAATATTGCCAGCCCCCGTCATCATTCTGGTTGCTTGAATGCGATAAAAGGCTCTGCTCTTCTGCTGATGAGACAAGGCGTAGTAGTTGGCCATCTCCACCAGCTGGTCCAAGTCCTTTTCTGGGTGCTTTTGCTTCAGGTCCTTTAGGATGCGGATCATCTCTTTGCGAGATTCATCTACCTCCTTCCCCTCCACAGTCACTAAGTTCCCATCTAGAAAATGAGAGTTCATCATCTTGCCATCCATCTCAATTCCCTTAGGGTGATCACCTTCTGATTCTATGATAATGCCCCTGTGCTTATCAGTACGGTACTTTTTGTGCATATACTTGTAGAAAAGCAGACGTCTATCTGCTATCCAAGCCAGAACGACACAAAGTGGAAAGAAGAAAAGCGTGAGCAGGCCTTCCCAAACCTGAACCACCCCTGGAGAGAAGACAGCAAGGATCATGTACAACCAGATGTAAGCAAAGATGCTCCATGCAGCTGTGACAAAGAAAACCCTCAGGTGTTTTATCTTCCTGGTTTCCCCGTCAGGGATCACATAGACACAGATGGCAATGATGATAAACATATTGAAAGCAGCGCTGCCAACAATTGTAGATGGCCCCAGGTCTCCAGCTATGAATCCATGCCCACACACTTCTATCAGAGACAAGAGGATCTCAGGAGCAGAGGAGCCCAGAGCCATGAGGGTCAAGTTGGAAACAGTTTCATTCCAAATCCGAATGGTGGTTGTTGTGGTCTCTCCATTGGGTTTCTTAATCGTTATTTCTTTCTCCTGTGATGTAATGACCTCTATAGATGCCATGAAACGATCTGCAATGATGGAGACTCCAAGGAACATGTAGATCAGCGCTACAAAGTATACGATAACACGGGCAATTTTGTCCCCAAGGGATGGGTTTTCTGGGTACCATATTGGCAGGATAACACCCTCCTTGCAGTCAAAAGATCCTGAACACGAGCTGTTTTGTACTGTACTGGTTGAGTCTCCCGTCAGGCCAGCATCCACCTGCAAACCATGCAAAAACAGCACAAAAGTAACCAGCCCAAAATGGAGGAAGGCCGAGGTGACAGGCTGCAAGCTTAACCACGCCATACACAAGATGCAACTTCCACTGTGTAGATCCAAAAAGGCCGAGAACCTGAAACAAACAAAACAGAGAGGGGGGAGGGAAGCATGAGAGAGAAGGAAGATGCAACTTTTACCCAAACGCACTTCAGCGTACTGAAGAGTACTGGTACAGATGTATGGGTTGTCTTTCTGCCACTTTGAAGAAGGTATTTAGCAGGGACTCTAAAAAACTGCAGCATTTACATGCCCTGCAGATGAAGATCAATTGCAATAAAAGTAATTCCGAGGAAAAGTGTGTGTGTGTATGTGTGTGTGTATGTATATATATATATACATAATAGTTAGTTCCTGACCTACAGCATGTGCAACAGGAGAACTGAGTGCTCAGCTGCCACTCACCTAGTGATGCCATGGTGATCCCCAGCACACAGCACTTCAACTCAGCACAAGCTGTCAAACCTAAGGACCCTCCTGCCTCAGAACCCAGGGAATAAAACAAGTCAAGCAGTTTCTAGCAACACAAAAAGTACCATTCAAGGCGAGTGAGCAATCTCCAAATGAAGTCCATTTGTAGGATGTAATTCAGTTATAAATCATGGAGTACCTTAGTGGCCAAATCATCCCCACAAAGAGCCCCTCCTAATAGGCTGCAGAAGGGCTCCCCCAAGCTTCTGATGCATGGGGCATCCATGGTAGAAGGTAAAGATATCAACCCAGAAATAGGGCAGAAGACTCATGCTCAGCAAAGTGCCAAAGGCCATTTATCACTAGCCTCTCCTTTGCCATCTGGACAGTCACATTTTACATCAATAATCGTGCTTTTAAATGGTCACAGAAACCTACAAAAATGCCACACTTAGGAAAAGCTGTGCTTCTAAAACTCAGAAGACAGAGCAAAATGCATGTACCCACCAACATACCCTCTGCACCCCTAAGAAATTGATGTATTTTCAAATATGTTCTAAAATGAAAGTAATCGCTAACCTAAAATACCATAGAAAAACAATGGAGCTGATCGATGTAGCACATAGATTTGGCATATCACTGCCCAATAATACCTTCTATTACTTACAGACTACATTGCTGTAGGGCTTGCACCACTTAAAATTGGATTCTGAACACTTCACATTATCATGGATCACACTATTCTCCTTCCTTCATAACAGGCCTCTGGAAGAATTTGATCTCAGGCTTAACTGACAAATCACATTTGTGAGTCCAGACACAGGCAAGTATCTCACAGGAAACATCAAACTTAATAGTGGCATTATCTACAGCACTTGGAAGGTTCAAAAGCCTTAACTCCCACTAACTTTCATTGAGGTTTGTACTGCCAAATGAGCAGGCCTGGGATTCATTTCCCCTACTCTAACTACCCAAATCTTGGGCAGCAAGTCAAACAAAGCCTCTCAGGCTCCTTTCGTAGTCAGAGGAAAGAGACTCATTTCAAGGGAGCAATCCTTCCTGTCCCATCCAGTGCATACAAAAGATGTATTTAAGACCTACATCTCCAGAAAGGATTATGTCCCTTCTGACCTCTTGCTGCTGTCTCAAGAGGGTGCCCAGTGGGGCAGCTGATGTCAGCAAGATGCCTGAACTTCAGATGGCTCCTGAACACTTGAGGAGATCCACCCCCCTTTCTCAACTGCAAACATTCCAGACAACATTATTGTGTTATCAGCAGTAATAAATGCATCTCAAATGGCTATTTTATCATCATGTTGTGTCGCTCGCTCATTTCCAAAAGCAGGCGCAATCTTCCCAATATCAACAAAAAACATTTTCAACTTTCAGATAAAAATCTATAAAGACAGCAAAACAGGAAGGAAAGCGTGAACACGGACTGCAAATGAACAAAACTGTTCCTGACAAAGCACAGCAGAGGGAAGAGAATTGATTATGCAGTATCAGGATCACAAATCCATATCTGACACCCTTGATATTAAAAAACAATGCAGTTCTTCATGCTGTGTGGACTAATTCAGAAGAGTGGGATTCTCCCATGTTGGCCTACATACCTTCCCACTCCAATGCCTACTTATCTATCCTCCTGTCTCCCGCAGCTCTGGTGCCTGACAGAGCTCCCAGAGATGAGAGGGACCTCAGCCCCAGTGAGGACTGTTAGACAGCCCCAGCCCCAGCCTTGAAATCTCACCAAAACACCCCAATGCCTGCACAGCTCAGGGTCACAGGGAGGACTGAACTGCCTGGCAAATACGACTCAGATTCAGTCTGATGCTCCCATTTTGTCCTCCTTCCCTCTCTGCACAGTATTTGCCCAGATTTCTGGCTGCAGGGTGTTGGGCAATCCCTGAGAAAGGGCCAGTGAACACGTGCAGGGTGACTGTGAGCCACAAGCCCAAGATCTCTGGGCTGCAAGGTAGATGTGTGCACACGACAGCAAAGATGACACATTCCAGGAGCCTCTGACACAAGGGGCACACAGAGACCAGCTGCACGAGCACAGCAGCTCCAAAAACACCCCGGGCACATCGGATCATCCTTTTCCATACTGCAGCTGCTGGCAGGTATCCACCAACCTCCTCTTGACACTTTCAGCTCCCAGCTCCTACTTAACTGTACCACATCCAGTAGGTGCTGGATCTTCCAAGATCTGCCATGTAGAAATGGCTGACAGAAAGACAGGAGTAATTTCAAAAACATATATGTGACTCAAGCACCTAAATTTGGTTTGAGAAGTTATTTAGAAGTCTAAGTATCACTTAAATTCAGAGCCTTGTCTAGGAATAGTGCAATGACTAAATGCCCTCTGAAATAAATCACTGCTACCACCAACCTCCTTCTCTGTGGGACAAACAACTTCTGTAATTAACACTGTCTTACTTTCTGTAATGCCATGATGGTTTCTATTGCTAGGCATTCGACACACTCCAGGACCCTGCCAGTTCTGCTTAAATTTTTAATTTGATTTTAAGCAGAGGGTAATTTTACTATTATTTACCAAACTAATAGTATGTTATCTCAAAGACAATCTCTACCAGGGTAGCCTCTGCCTATGTGTCAGGATCTCCAAACTCAGGCTATGTGTTGCAGACTAAAATCTCAGAATTTGGGAACATTTTTCTTCACTGATTTTCATTTGCTTTGACATCAAGTGGAGGTCACAATCATTTTTCTAGAATGAAACGATAATGACCCGATCCTGCAATTCTTTGTCACAGATAAAATTTCCCAGTGGGATCAACAGGAACTTTGCTCACAGCCATGCTGTCTAATAAGATCTTAATATATGTTCATTAACATGAAAAACAGTAACCTAACCAATCTGAAAAATACAGTGAAGCATTCTTATGGTTATCCTCCTATTGAGAACTGCTGCAAAAATGCTCTGTAACAGAATAAAAGCATTAAATTTAAAAACTAGTCTTAAGAAAACGTTGAGGTAACAGTTTGATGCTCAGGTGCAAGCTCTCCCTCAGATACAGCTACTAAAACTCAGTCCAAAAACCAGTGGAGGGGCACTCCTGGCCTGCCCAGCGTGCAGCAGACACGTCCCCACTCCTCCTCTAAGGAGCAGCACTGATCTCAGCAGGGCTGACTGGCAGGAGCCAGCCTTCAGCACGACACCCACTCTGAGCACCAGGCTTCCAGGTGGGCTTGCAGCACAATCCTGAGGCACTCCTAGGCACTCAGGAGGTGTCACCCCTCTGACACCAGTGCCAAAAAACACATCCACATCTGGCGCAGAGAGGTGACATTCCAGCACTCACTGCCCTGGCCCCATGGGATGCAAACAGCACGAGGCTTCAGCAACAGTAAAAAGTTAATGGATACTGGCTGATCACAAGGATCATAATTTCCACTACCTCTCTGCTATCAGATATAATTTTCTCCCACAAGTCTCTGCCCTGCTACTGCTTCTGAATTGAATACATGCAAATGAGGGCACTGGCAGAGAGGGGACCAGAAAGCGTCCCCTGTCTGGTAGGGTAAGTTCAAAGCACTCAATCAGTGCAAAAGAGAGACAAGGTGCTGTGAGCATCACTGCACCAGGATGAGCAAGCATTCAACAGCAAGGCTCTGGGAAGACACATAATAGTTATTTTAGCAGAAGGAACTCCTTCTACAAGAGTTGACAATGGCCACATCATCTATAAAGGCATAAATAGAACCTATAAATAAAAAGACGAGTCTTGAAATACTTCTGAAGACAGTCCAGAGGGTAGGACTACAACAGGTTCACGCTTGTCACAATTAAGGTCCCTTCCAACCCAAGCCACTTTATGGTTCTAGGAGACAATTCTATGATATTTTATAATAGCTGAGTGTCAGAAGACTAATGGTTTGTCTGCTGGGGATTTGTATCTGGCATAAAGCTGGCAAGGCGATACTGGTCCCTTATAATTCAGGTTTTTGCATATAATTTCTCACATGACTCTAAAGGTAAGGATATTTTCAAAAGGAAGCATTTACAAGAAATTAAATCAAGAGGCAACACAACGTAGCGACGGCTGATAATAAGTAACCTCTACATGCCAAGTTCCTAACATCACTGCTCATTAAATACAAAACCAAAGGCAACCTCCTAAGTCCCTATTAATTTCTTATTTAAGCAAGATGCCCCTTAAAACATCACAAAAGCCTTTGGATTTGACCTGTAAATAAGATTAGGTCTTCCGGCACCTCCCTCTCCTTCCCTTCTTCCTCCTACTTCCCAAATAAATGAGACATGGGAGTACATCTGTGGCCATACATCCTCTCTCCCTGACTCAAGACCAGCCAGGAAAGGCAGCTGATTAAATCTCAGCGTGGGCTGAGCCCCACTCAGGCACGGTGCTGCACTGGGGCCAGGCAGAGACGGCTCAAGGTGCACTTGGCAAGCCTGTGTCCCAGCACAGAGCAGACACAGCACTGCTATCAGCATCGCCTCACAGCCCCGCTCCAAAGCTGGGGGAGACACAAGTGAGGCTCAGCTTAATAACATGAATGCACTTTCCTCAGTTCCAAAGCACATAAAAGCTTTTTGATTGAACACACAGGGTTTTTTATAACCATGAGCAAAAATTGAAATTATAGCCTTCCTGCCAAAGAACACAAATAACTGAGTTTTCGCAGAGGAGGTATTATACCTAATGCACAGTCCTCCCTCCCCCAAAATAAAAGCACAGCAAAATATTTAATACAGAACAAAGCCTATTTTTCAATTGTCTCCATTGAAATGCTATTGAGCCCTTTGCTCATCATTACAAGAGTAGTACCTAGAATGCAAGTTAAGATTTCCCTGCAAGCCAAAAGCCACAGCAGTGTAATCAGATCCATTTTGTCTGACAAGTACAAATTCCCAACACAGACTGGGCCTTAAACTGTCAGACTGATAGCACATGCCTGCCTACCTGAAATGAGCACAGCCAAGGAGCCCAAGCTGACTTCACACAGGTTATGACACAGCAAATAGGTAGTTTACCCCTTTACTACTGCACCAGCCAGGTTTTATGAGGGAAACAGCACCATAACTCATGTCTAGGCCATGACAGATCCCCACAGTTCGGTTCGATGGAAAAGTTATGGCAGAGAGCTGTAGGTGCTTGCTGCTTTGCACTTCACAGTAAACATGCCAAAGCCCAGAATTAGCTGCCTATGGATTAATCCCCTTGGATTGTGACAAAAGCAGCCTTTCTTTTCGCTCAAGACAGTGCAAAAAGCTACCATTAAAAAAGCTACCAGCTCTCTTACCAGGTCTTTAATATTCACAAGCTGGTGTCTCTAATTTGAGCAGTACACACAATGCTAGCATGGTAAATGGGTGTTAAATGACATAAGAACTCAAATCTACTAATTCCTTATAGAAATGCTGCAATGAGATCCAGTTACATTTGGTGATCCCAGGGGCTGGCCTAAGCAGAGCATAAGTCTGTGTACAGCTAGGATCAACCTCCAAACACTCAACTTGCTCTGGGGAACCAGTCCACACTGCTTTTTCTGTATTTTAGTATCCACGATGCTCCTGGAAAAGTAGGGGCATAAATAGCTAACCCATAGATGCCTGTACTTAACTGTCCCCTTCCAATACCCCACTGACTGCACTTGGCTGGCCAGGCATTTTATTTCCTTGCTCACACCTAACCGGAAAAACATCTGTATAGGATAGATGGATATATGGATAGCAGAGCTGCAGTTTGTGCTCTGTACACAGACATGCACAGGAGGTGGCAGACACTGCAGAAAACCTCCCGTGAGCAGCCACAGCCACACTTTAAGAGCCATCCTTATTCATGGCATGGGGTAGCACAGCCTCCTTCAGAGCCATGGTGTGTTTGCTCTTCTGCTCCCCATACACCTCCATGTCTGAGATTCCTCAGCCTCACAGACAGCAAGAGTTACTCTTTCCTTCCCCAGAACCGTGGCCTTTTTTACATTCAAAAACCAAAACCTAGTATTTCGGCTGACATACAGATTAGTAGTGGGTACCCTCCTGCTTAAAAGGCAGAATTATCTGCTCAGATATAGATGAGGGTTTTTTCTTTTCATGAACATTACACAACCTCACTGTTGTTTTTCCAGGACTTTCAAGGAGGCAGTTCACACAGGAGGGGGCAGGGATCTCTGGAGGCCATCTAGTTCAACCCCCTGGCTCAAGTAGGGCCACCTAGAGCCAGTTGCCCAGGACCACATCCAGCTGGCTTTTGAATACAGCCAAAACATATTCAAAAATATATTCGAGGATATTAAAACACAACCTCTCTGGTCAACCTGTGCCCATGCTCAGTTACCAGCACAGTAAGAGAGTAAGAAGCACAGCTGTGGGGTCCAGGAATGCTTCTGACCACCACATCCCAGTGTTAGTGCACAGGGACCCCGAGCAAACTCATCCTGTGTACAAACTGCACCTGGAGCTCACTGCAGTGCCTCGGTGACAACCACAAGTGCATCTGGCAAAAAATCATTGCTGTGACCTTTCTGAAGTCACTGGGAAGCCTCCATTGTACATTTAGGGGCAGATCTTCAAGGATCAGTCTTTTTAATGCATTCAGAGGCGTTTCTAAACACAGTTAAAGCCTTTAGGTGCTTGTATCCCAGTGCAGCTGAACACCCCATTCTTCCCAGTACGAATGGTCCCAAACTGAGAGGTTCAGCCACATTCTCCAGACTCTTATGCTCATGATGTGAAAGGCCCAGTGAGGATGCTGAAAATCTTCCTTTTCAGGTTTAGGAGGCTGAGGGAAATAAAGAAGTGGAGTTACTTGGTCACCCACTTGGTGGTCCCCCTGCCTCTTCCATGGACTGTAGCTTAAGGAGACAACGTGGAGCACCTGACAACACATGAGGTTGCACCAGGCACTGGCTGCTCTGCTGCAGCCTTCGAGGCACTGGTTTTCATCACACTGTCTTGCTGGTTTATAAAGAGTAGTGAAGACCATTTGGGGAGCAGTAGGGGAAGGGGAAAAACATTTCAGCAGTGTGAGGAAAACTTCTTGTCGGTGAAAGACATTTTATGTACTGCCCGTGGCAGCACACAGGGTGTGTTATTTACTGCTCCTGCTTCATAGACATATTATACTGCCGGTTCGGGTGCCACCATCAGAGTGCAACTTATCACCTGGTGACTCACAGCATCCTACAGATGACAGCAGCAACTCTGACATTTCTTTAACATTCTGGTGACAGATCTGCAACTGTTACAATTAAAGATTCTAGGATTTGTTGTCAACAGTGCATTTGTGCCGCAGAGCCCGTAGTTATTTGCACACAGAGGTGGGCTAAATGGTACATAAGGAGAGAAGAGGTGCTGTAGTCATATCTCATCTTTAGATCTAGACTTAGTTAAGAAAAACACAAGTTTTCTGACAGAAAACACCTATTTGAGGCAAACAAAACAAACCATGTGGTGTGCTGGATTTGGTGCAACAAGTAGGCAGGCAGGGAGCCCTTCCCTGCCTGGCTCTCAGGCTCTTGGGACAGCCACCAGCAAACCATGCCGAGTGCTAATCCCAGGAGTGGGGGCACACACTGTTCCCATCCTCTGCAACAGCCTGTTTATTTCTTAACTTCTCCTTCAAGGAAAAACAAAAGCAAAATTTATGACTACTTTGCCTACATGCAGCAAAAAAAAAAAGTTTTTACCAAAAATGCCACATCACGCACAAGAGAAATTATAAACCCTCCACAGGTCTGCTCAGAAGGGCCCATTCCTGGCTCAGTAAGAAAGAATATATTGAAAAAGTGAATGGAGGCAGAAGCAGCAAATGGGGAGGTGGGAGACTGGGCAGAAAACTGGGAGGGGAGAGGAGAAGAAGGCTACACTTCAGAAAGCATCTTTACTACTGCAGCAAAAACAAGTGGTTGTTCCTTGTCACGTTAGATAGGAAAATCCCTCAGCCTAATTAGCACAGATTTCACTTATTTCAGACTTAGCTAGACCAGAGACAGAAGAGTTGCCTGGTCCATGCCTCAGGGACTTCCACTGCATTGTTCCCCTTGCGACCATTATTTCCTAGTACTTTGTCCAGCTGAGTTTAAATTATCCAAGTGATGGCATTTCTACAACTTCCCATAGAGACTCCACCATGATGTAATTTATCTTGGAGGCTTTAGCCGTCTTCCTTATATTTAGGATGAAATTAAGAAAATTTATGCTGCTAGTTCTCATTATTGTGTCCTTGGAGCACTCTCAACCATTCTCCTCCCCGTCCGAGATTTACATGCTTCAGATACTTGTAAATAGCTGTTCTCCTCCACAGCTTTTCTTTGGCCAAAGCACACAAATTTATTTTAATCTTTATAAATTAGCCCAGACTGCCCTTTAATCATTTATCTTCATCTCCTCTTGATTCTCCATCTTCGAGGCACTCAGGAGCAGACGGGTATCCGGGGCAGCCATGGCTCAGCGCCTGCTCCCACCAAACCCAGCAGCACATCTGCCCTCTTTGGAGCAGGAAAGCCGTGCCAGGGCAGTGAAAACTTGCCTCTCAGCTCTGCTGTGCAGCAGGTTTTCACGAAATACTGGGCTGTTACAAAGGTTAAATCGAGATTGGTATAGAGAAACTGTGTTGCTCACTTTTTTAAGATCTCTGCACCTGTTTGCTGTGTGCCCCCAGCACAGTGGGGCCGGCACAAGGAGCAGGGTGCTCACTGCCATGTGCGGAATGAAAGCAGAGATTTCCAGAGTTTCAACCAAAAAGTCAAGGTCTCCAGCTGAGATGAGGGAAATACACTGTAACACGCCCACTGCTTCTGCAGATCTGAGCACAGCAGGAGGTATGAAAAATGCACTGAGCTATGGGTTATCCTCAAAATACCTCCCACTTCACTTGGAAGGTGCCAAAACCTGTAAATTCACCCAATTTGAATACAGTTATCAAATAAGATTCCACACAGCACCCTCACCCTTTACTGCCATATATCTCCTCACCTCTTTTATTGACAATTTAGATATCTTAATCCTTTGGTGATTTTTCAGCTGCTAATTCTGCAACTGCTTTAAAAAAAATAAGCCCTTGCATCCACCATGATTAATTCATTCTTCATAAGTCCAGGCTGTTTATTGCTCTTTGTTCATTTATGCACTAGCTGTTTACAGATTCTCTTTTAATACTAGCTCTGTTATTTGCTAGAGACTCAAGTCATATTTACCATATGGTAATTGCAGAAATGACATGGACAACAAACAGTGGAAGCTGAGCTGCTACAGCAATTACAGTAAGTGGCAGCAGTCTCCAGGCTATCTGCTGCCCCACCTCCATTCCTTCCCTCCCCACCCTCTAAGGGCTTTCCCTGAGGGCTGTATAAAGCCATATGCCACTCTGATCTCGACAGCAAAGACAGGCAGAAATTTGTTCTTCACTACAGAATTACCAGGCAGGTTGATTCACCTTTTTCCTTTCGGTTTGTGTTCCAACTGCGGGTCTGCCCTCGCTGGCTGGCTGCCCCGCTCTGTCCTGCCAAGGGCAGGTAATCTGAAATATTGTCTGGAGCTAGACACCCTCAATACCCACATCTTCTTTCTCACCATTACAGCCTCATTAAGTTCCTCCTCTGCCTCATCCACGGTCTCAGTGTGCCTCAAATATTCCCCCAAAGGAGTTGCAAAGGACCACATTTCAAAGGGTGGTTAGAAGCTTAATGGAGCAGCTCCTTTTAACCCACTTGGACACCTGGAACCCACTGAAATCAGATTTTCCACTGGACACCTAAACGTGATTTAAAATTCCTTCAGAAAGTCAGACAGATGATTATGAGAGGCTACTGCTGTTTTCTCCAAAGAAAGACATGAGTTTATTTCTTGATTCCTACAAAGAGCATCAGGCAGATTCCATACCCAGATGTCATAGGGCTAAGCCAGGTAAATACATGACTCAGTCCATTAAGAAGAATCAGAAAATCAAGATTACCTATATGCGTTTGCCAGCTTGAGGGCAGTGCATACAACAAAGCACTTTGTTTGAAAAAGATGAGACTTCTCTTCTGTCATTTCAAACAGGCCTCCCAGCTCCCAGCAGTCAGCAAGTCTTAACTTAGATACTAGTGCAGAACATTTGAAAACTGGATGCAGGACACCGTGTATCAGAAGAATTTTCTAGCAACATATATAATAATCATACTGCTGTTTATCTCCAAAGTGAAAAAAAAATAGCATTCTCCTGGTATTCAGAGCACTTTCATCAGCTTTCTCCCCTTGACCCTCCCCTCCAAAAGCCTGTTTTTACACAGTCTTCTTAAAAATTAGAACTAATTATCCTAAGTTCTATGATAGTTCTAGTTCCAGCCTAGTCAATCTGCATACCATCAGAGGAGGACTGGCAAGGGAAAAGAGAGACAGTACTTAGGACGGGATTTTCTCTGGTGTAAATCAGCATAGGTCCAGTGAGCCCAAGTCAGCATAGCCAGCTTACTCTATTGAAAGAGTTGCTGGAGGAACTTTGGCAGCGTTTCATACAACAGAAATCTCCAAAAGGAAAACTTCATCTGTTTCTTCTTCACAACCCACGTCACACACAGCAGCTAGGGGGCATCTTCCTACTTCCTCCATACAACTATATTCCTGTCCGTCCTGCCCTGGTTCCTCCCTCTTCCCAATATTCCATGCTGGCCCCAAATCTGCTACAACTAGTCCTGCCAACAGGAGCAGCAGCTGAGTCATGGGAGATGACCACTTCAGCCAAATGCACTGAAACCAGACAAGAGAAGGAGAAAATTCTCCTTCTCCCCACAATCCCAGACTGCAGCACACAAGACTTGGAGTTTCTCCCCTCCACCATGTGCCAGTGTCACCTTGGATCAGCACGTGAAGTGCCTCATCCTGGAGGTAAAATGACAGGAGTCACTGGCTTAATATGTGTGTGTGCTTGGATAGCATACTCATCCCATGCAGCACTCATTGTACAATCTATTTAAGCCACCAAGGCAAAAAGAGAGGATGGCTTCTATCCTGCCACTGAGGGGCACAGCCTCCATTATGGATCCTAGTAGTCCCATATCTCCATCAGTTTCACTCAGGAGTTTGAATTCCCTTCAGGGACAGCAGAAGTTATTTTTTCATTCTTTTCTGCAAAGAGAAGATTAAAACTGAGATGCATTTAACTTGCTTTCAAATCCAAGTCTCCCCCAAGACCCTGCTACAGCAAGAAAATTGCAGGGTCCCGCTCTTGCTGCAAGTTTCAGTGAAGGAATGCCTTGAGCAACAGCTGAGGTGGGAATGAACAGCCTGTTTTCACACCCTTACTCAACACTCACTCCCTATCCCTCCTACCTCAGCCCAGAAAGCCTCTCATGCCCAGCCATACTTCTGTGGTGCTGTCCTGAACCCAGCTCTTCTGACACTGCTGATGACAGCAACTCCTGTCATCTGGGAAACCTGTCACAAGTCACAGGCAAATGCTTTGCCAAAACAGAAGCAATAGTCCCTCAACACCAGCAAGTGAGGAGGAATGGGATGGGAAGAGTGTTATCCCAGGCAGAGCCACCATTAGTGTTGCATTCAGGTCAGTGACATGAACAGGTAAAACAACAAGCACAAATGGCCTTTGACAAAATGCCGGTCACTTTTCAAGACAAACAAAGCCTTGAAATGAATCCATTTTGCAGTGGGAGTTCAATGAGCAGACAAATGAATAAAATGGGCACTCGGTGAATTTGAGACTTGTATCAAAACAATCCTCCACTGTGCAGACATAGAAACACTTCTGGATCATCCCCCTGACCCCTCATCCCACAACACCCTTATGGTCTTTCCCAAGCCCAGATACCAAGACCACCACCCCTTCATCTGGGCTGACTGCACCAAGCCCACTGTACCTAGCAGCTGTTAGCTCCCATACAGATACTTGCAAATTATGACCAGACCACCTCTTCAAGATCTCTTTTCAACAGTAAGTAGATGAGGTTTCTGGAATACTGCACAACTCAACATAACTCCCACATCCCCTCCCTCAGCCTTCTCTGGGAAATGATCTTTGATCTGAGGGACAGAGGTGGTCAACCAAGCCAGAAGAAGCTCCATGCTGTTAGAACACTGGGAAGCTAGAAGGCATGGAGTTTTTGAGGGAAGTCAGGAGTTGGGGCAGTTACTGAGAACCACGAAGAAATCTATATATTTAAGAAGGAAAAGCAGAGGCAGGAAAAGGCCACAGCTGGGGGAAGGAGAGGATTCACTAGGATGCACAAACAGCAAAGAGATGGATCTAGACAGGCAGCAGGCAAGCCAGCAGATTTTTGGGAGTGACGTAGGTGCACCAAGTGCAGCGGAGCATCTTCTCACCTTCAGCCTCCTGGTGTGATTCCCCAGAGGGGAGGCAGCTCCATCATGCTCTGAAGGTTAAGCTGTGCCTTCTGCCTGGCACAAGAGCACATTGCAGCCAATGGGTAAAACTGCCTACCTACTTAAAAGCAAACCCCAACACTGCCAGGAGGGACAGGCTTTATTTTTAGCTGGGACACCAGCAGGGTCACTGCTGGTGCTGCATTTCCCCATGGAAGCCAGGGCTTCATGAAGTGTGCTGTGTGCGCAGGGTCACTGCAGGGGAAACATCTGTCAGGTCAGCTTTGGGGAGATGGATTATTTAAGAGAAGAGGAAACATTTACTAGAAGAAGTGAACCTGAAACCACTCTGGAAGGTTAAAATGAAAGGAAAAAATTAGGCTTGAAGTGTCAGAGTGGGTGGTAATTTATGTGAGGCCAATGTCTAGTCCACCCATCTCCAAAGTGCTCATCCAGGAGAATACCCCATCATGGCTAACTCCAGCAGCATTCCCTCTGCTTGCCTCCTATGACAAAAGCTTTGAAAGGCTCATTCTTGCCTAAGGGCTGCCAAAACAAAAGCAGCAGCTAGTCATTATCCCTCATCAGAATCCTTCACAAAGGAAGAGTATACAGAGATCCACCTTGCCTCACTCTTTGAGGACAGCAACACTGAGAGCTCCATCTCACTCTGGTCCCCGGTGCTCAGAAGGGGCCCCAGTTAGCACCAAGGCCAGCAGCCTCCCCGGGACTCACACTGGACAAGCTCGGCACCCACAGCGAGCGCAGGCAGCAGCACAAACCCAGCCCGCCGCGGTCCCATGAGGACAGGGAGCCAGGTCCTCCCTTGCTAGTGGGTTCCGTGGGTGCAAACCTAATAAAACAGCTGGCACTGCTCCCACTTGCACTGCCAGGGAATGCAGTCTGGAGGCTTCAACATGGAGAGATTGCTGTTGATGAAGTGCTGAGTGCTAGTGTGAAGCTTTCAAGGGACTTGAAAGAATTGAGAGCAGAGGGGAAGTTCTCATTTTATTCTCTTCTTGAAAAACCTGAGTCCATTTGGCATGTTGCATCTGAGAAATAGCTTGGCCTAGACTCTGATTTTTTTTAATCAGGATCAACCCCTGTGCATGTTCTTGAGAAGATTTTATATTAAAAATTATTTTGTCTCTTTTTTTCCTGCTTTTTGTGCCTCTTAATAGCTTAAGAAGTGCTTTGCAGACCCCATCACTCTTAGATTCTTTGCAACTAATTTGCATTCAGTACTATCCGTTTCATCAAGTGCAGACTTCAAGGCTGAACCAACTCCAAGCCTTAACTGCTGCAGGCAATTCAGGCAGAAGCTTCACAGGTGGAAGGAGGGCTTCTTAAGCCAACCTGAACACTTTCCACCTCTGGTCATTTGTTACCACTCTCCTCTAGCTCTCCCCTTTTTATTGGCATAACTGTTTGCACGGCTAGGGCATGAATAAGGACCAGGAATCTATCTGGCAGAAAAGCAAGCAGAACCCACCACCTGGGCACACGTGCCACTGTGCCAGTATCCTGCAGGGGTGGGACACGAGCAGAAACAAGCAGCCAGGCTGGGAAAGCTGCAGAAAACAAGGTCCAGATGATAAGTGTGGCAAATGCATTAGCTGTATAGGCAGAGGCAGGTTTGCCTCTTGCAGCAGTGAATCCTGTAACACCTCCTGGACCATGGGGGAGCCTTGTCTTGCAACATAAGGGCAGAGACATTTCTCTGTCTCCATTTTTCCCAACTAACATGTGTGTTCAAGAGTCACTGCACAATCCCAACCAAAACCAAAAAGGATAAAGGTGTTTATTAAGGTGAACTTGAAGCTCAACATCAAGATGCTGCTTCCCCACAAGGAAGGCCTCCCTCAAGCTGGTAAACCAAGACATCCACGTCTCAATCACCCAAGACAAATTTTCCTGACCACGAACAGTATGGAGAGCAAAAGGACAGGTTCTTCACACAGAGCATTATTCCAAGTACCCTCACCTGTGCATGGCAGAGGCAGTGCTGCCTTCCCTAATTTGTGTGTGGGGAGCCGTGGCTCTGGGGCAGTGATGGATTTCACAGCCTGCCTGGACTCTGGGGACAGCACCCCTAGCACTACTCACATTGAGAGGAGCTAGGACACATCCAGAGTGAGCTGCAGCCTGACTGCAGAGCGAGGTGCACACATGCTCTAACCCTCCCTGCTTCTGCCCCTACTCTGGGGATGGAAACCAGCTTTCACCAGCATGCAGCACATGAACACACTGCCAGGGCACCTTGTGTCGTCAGCACTGGAGTCCCACGTTCACTCCTGGACATGTCACCTTCAACACAACCTCAGCAGTCAGATCTAAGTGCCCTCTCCCAGGTACATCCCTGCATCACTACACTTCTTTTGATTAAAACTGTATTCTGTGATGCTGCTGTTTGCTTTGAGACAGTCCCCAAGTACCAGCCTAGGAGAAAAGAGATGAAAGCAATGGCAATGCAGTCTCATTTGTCTATAGTTCCTAAAACTCTATGGCACCTCACTGGTTGCAAAACATGCCCAGCAGCATAGGATATTTAGTATTTCTGATCGCTCTTGACCTGGATGTCTCTGCTGCTGTCCTGAGTTAGGAGGCTTAGGTAAAAAGACAGCAGAGTACAAGAAGGCAGCAAACACAGCAAGCTCAGTTTTGTAGCCTTAAAATAATCTGCTAGTGAATGGAAACAGAAGCTTCTCCCTAAATCTGAGTGTTCTGGAAGAGTTCCCTGTTTTATTATGATGGAAAATCCTCATTGGAGTGTTTCGTTAGAAAACAAGCTATCATAAAAGAAATGTTAAGAGCCCTAAGCTCCCTTCTCTCTCATGATGTCAACTGTCAGAGACATCAATGACAGCTTGGCTGTGTGATCAAAGGCTCCAGCAAGCAGATTTGAAGACAGAATTATCAGAAAATTGCGAGCTGAAAGAACATGGGGGCAAGATCATCACCTATTTATAAATGTGTCTTATGGGGTGAACTAATTACTTTATGATTTTGTACTGCAGGAACAATGGCACCTGGGTCTCACTGTGACACTGCCAAGATGAGGTGGTGGTGCTACCTTCAGAATGGCATGACACCTCCCTGCCACCTCACGCTTTGTTATTCCTGCAAAACCCTGTGACAGAAGTGCCTCGTGGGGGTTGGGAGGCCATCATGCTGAGCTTCATGTGCTCACATCTGCCATGTCCCCCAACCACAGCTTGCAGCTTAATGCACTAAGGCAGAGGGGAAGAAGAGAAGCCAGCTACAGTCTATACCATGCTAGTCCTCAAGCAGCCCAGAAGCCAACTGAAGCTGCAGGAGATGTGAGTGGTTCCTGGATATCATTCTGCAGGGAAACAGGGACATGACCTGGAGCTCCTCTCCAGCCCCCAACCCCACAGCTCCCTGTCACTGAAATCAGCAGATGCAGGACCACGATCTCAGCAACACGGGGGTTTCAAAGATTCCCCAAGAACAGCTTATCATCTCATGTATCTCTCAATGCATAAAACTCTTCAGGACAAAGACTGTAATTTACTAGACATCTGTATGGCACTTGCAAGCATGGGCCCCCAACCAGGCTGATGCCTTTAGGAGTTACCGTTATCTGAACGGTAAATCAACAATAGCATTAATCTATGCCACAATACCTCAACACAGTGGGTGACGGTAGATGGAGCATCACAACTATCAATTTCCTGGCTTCAGAGACTTCGTTTCCCTATTAAGATGTTTTTGTCATTGTAATTTAATTTCCTTCGCTATTTTTTTAATATAGAATTAAATATTACTGCCTGGTTTATAAAAAAAAATTGGCCAGCAATCAAAGCCATCTTTTTAACTGTGAAGCACATGAAAGGCATCTGAAACATGACAGCAACAAAGAACAAGGAACTATTTGTCAACGCCACTTGGTCATTGGGGAAGCTTAGGGGAGGAGACTGATGCTGTTTGTTTAAAACAAGCAAACAAAACCCTGACAGACAGACCATTTATCTGTATAGTGCTTCACTTGAAAATATTGGCGAAGGGAATACATCTTCACTTGGTTTCTAATAAAAGTGTTGACACACGCTGTTGTGGCCTTGCCCTGCCTTGGGGATAGAGGATGCCTCTCACAGGAAAGACCCTTCAAAAACAATGGACCAGGCACAATACAGCAGGTCAGCCTAGGCCCTTAGCAATCTCTCTACCTGCAACACCATAGCACCTACCAAGCTTGGAGCAGTCTCCTCTGACTTCAGACTCACCAGTTTCAGAGGAAAGCAGAGGAAGCGGGAAGAGTGGATTAATCCATGAGTACCTCTTTCCTTCCTCCAAGTCAGCCAAGCTGAGGAGCAGTGCCTTGAGCATCCTAGGACTGCCATGCAGAACAACTGCCCATGACTCCCAACAACACAGTGTGCTCCAGTCTGACTGGATCAGACAGGGCAGCTCCTGCTCTATGGTGGCCCAGCAAGAGCCTGTGGAGCACAAAACAGCGTATGACCCAAGCTGTGCTTGGTACTGCTCCACATGTGCTCTCCTGCTCTGGGTGCTGGTGTTGAAGACTACTTCCCACACTGTAGGAAGCTTCCCAGGGCAATGGAAAGGAGTATCCCTATCCCACCTGATGATGGCATCTGCCATCCCAGGTGCCATCCTGTCAGGTGGCAGCTTTGCAGAGCAAGAACAGGATCCCTGCTAAAACAAGTGCAGTGCAGAGGGGTGTTGGAGTGGCTAAATATCAGCCCTCCTTCTCACACCCTGTCACCCACTAGTTATTTTAAACATATCCTTACCAAATCCCCACCCAGGAAGAAAAATACCGTCAATGATACAAACGAGACCCAGGACCTGAAACGTGCCTAGCAGCACACTGGAGGTAAGCAAAAGACCAGAAGCTTACTTGCATTTCCACTGCCCTCACTGAGGGCCTCAGCAGTGGGATTATTACAGTCTGTCCCACCTTGGGCATTTGAGCAATGCTTAAACTACCCATTTACTAGAGCAGGACTCACATTTGGCTTTAAGGGAAAGAAACCAGACTGCTATACTGCAGCTTTTGCCTAAGGCTCCCTATACCCATCAGTCATCTCCTTCCCCACACTGGTTGATACACGGTGTAGCCAATTTGCCTCATGTTGCACACTCATGGCAGAACTGAGGGCTCTTGGACTGCTCCCACTCCTCCCCAGCCAGCCCTCGGCAGTAGCAGGACATGCTCTTTTTCAGTATCATTACTTCTATTCAGGAAGCAAGTCTCGTTCCAGTTGAACACAGAAGCACGAACACGAGCACCAAATGTGACTTTTTCAGCTAAACCATGATCAGGGTAAACAAATGCTTGCAACAGCAGTGGATGGAGCAGGATTAGGGACTCCCTAGAAATGCTTGTGCCGCGGCAGAGTGACGCCTCTCCCCACTGCACCGAACCTACGGAGCACCTTCAAAGCCTCTGTGTCCCCCTTCTGTGTCTTGTGTCCCCCAAAGCCAGCTCTGCCGTCCTAGGTCTCCCAGGGACCACAAAATGAGTGTTCCTGAATAGGAAGGTGCTACCAACTATTACCTAAGTCTTCCAGCCCTGTCGTCTCCAGAAATAAAAAAAAACAGCTCAACAAAATCACCCTTCTGCTTTATAAAGAGATACGTGGAAATAAAGGAACACACATGGAAGCATGAAGAGGGGGGAGATGTGTGTAAGCCATCCCTTATCACCCTGACTGTTCCTCCAGCATTTCCCCCTAAATCTGAAACAGATTTTTAGGGTTAAATCCCCAGAACAAGCCAAGGAACAACTCAAGAAGTCAGGAACCCAACCATTAAACTATAGCTCCATTGGAGGGGGCAGAGGGGGAAATGGCCACGGCCTCAGGTTTTCGAACAACAGTAAAAAAAGCCCCAAAACCAACTGCAATGGTTTCATCTCTCACCCAGGGCGATCGATACTTTAGACACAGGTGAAAAAACATGAAGCCCCGAAGCAAGGCTGGGAGAGAGGTAGAGTATAAAACCAGCCCACATTTAGGTCAGCTCTCACGCGTGTGCATGTGTGTGTGTGTGTGGAGTTCCCGTCCCCCTGCCGTGGGGGGCTGCGGGCTGCCGGCGGCCCCGTGCCCTATTTAGGGCAGCGCCTGGCGCAGCAGCGATATTTGACACCCGGGGTAAACAAGCCGGCCCCGGCGGACGGAGCGCGACAGCTGCCCAGGACGGCGGCCCCGGCGCCCCCGCCCCACGGCCGGGGATGGCCCGGCTCGGCCTCTCCCGGCAGAAGAAAAAAAATATATATTAAAAATAAAAAGGAAATTTTAAGGGGGGGGGAGGAAGGGGAGGATTTTTAAAAAGGAAATTTATAGCACTGCATGAGAGCCGCTTCCCCCACCTGCTAGCCCCGGGCAGTGCCACCCCCCCGGGCTCCCCGGCATCCCTGCGGGCCGCGCCGCGCCGCCGAACCGGGGCACCCCCGCCCGGCGGCGGGAGGGATCCCGGGGCGGCCGCGCGCGGTGCCGCGGGACCGGGCAGCTCCTGCCGCGCACGCCCCGCCGGAGCCCGCCCGCTCCCGCTCCCGCTCCCGCCGCCCGCTCCGCCAGGCCCCGGCCCCGCAGCGCCCGGCCCGGCCCGGCCCGGCCCGGCCCGGCGCCCCCTCCCCGGCGCGCATCCACCCCGCAGCGCCCGCTCCGCGCCGTAGGCAAAGCCCTCCCTCCGCAGCGCACACACACACGCACCCCCCTCACACACACATACACGCACACACACGGGCACGGAGCCGCCACGGCGCCGGGAACACAGCGGGAATGAAGCGAGCTCCCAGCGCCCGGGCAACGCTAATTCGCCCCGCTATCCCGGGAGATGAGCCTGCAAGGAGCTCTCGTCCCCACAGCCGCCAGCACCCCCCGCTCCACGGCCATTCGCTGCAAGGCATGGAGCCCCGATCGGCAGCAGGACACCTGCCCGCCAGCCTCGCGTCTCCCACGGAGCGGGGGTGGCACCCCCTTACTTACCCTTTCTGGCGGCTTTCCTGACTTTTTTTGGAGGGTCGGGCTGGGGGATGGGGAGGGGGGGCTCCACTGGCTCCCCAACACAAATCCTTCCGGTTCCTAAACGGAGCTCATCGCATCTCCCGGTGATTCACCGACGGTGTGTGCGGGTACGGGGGGGTTCGCCTTTGCATGTCAGTCCAAGTTGCCTCGCTCGCTACAAAACCTGTGCTCCCTTTTGCAGCTGTCAGGGAGAGCGGGGAGGTGCATCTGGAAAAGGGGGTGGGGGTGGAGGTAAAATGTTGATAAATCCACCAGCCTTGATCTTCAGCTCCGTGCGGTGGAGTTTGGGGAGGAAAGGGAGATCTGGCGAAGAGGGAGGAGGGCGAGGAGGACGGAGATGAATGGGGGTCGAGGGAGGGGGGAAGAGAAAATGGATTGTACCCCAGATTGCCACTGAATCTGCTGGGCTTCCCCCGCTCCCGCGCTCACACCATCGGGGCTCGGTGCAGGTTTCCCAGCATTACGGTGCACGGCAAAGCGCTGAGCCTGATTTCTGGGAGCCTGCGAGGTTTGCACAACTGCAGCAAGAAGCCAAATCAAAAAGCCAATCTGCGAGCCTCCAAACTCCACGTCACCTATCAGCTGGGAGCGAGCGCTGCAACAGAATTACAAGCCATGCATATTTATTCCTCTGAATCCGGGGGGGATTTTCGGATCGTTTAAAGCGAGGCACGGAGAAACCAAGGCAAACCCTTTCCAAAATAAATAAAGGCAGAGCACGTCTTGCATGTAACACGCGCGCACACACCTCTACGAGGTCTCCATCGGTATATATAGATAGAGATACACACTCACTGAGCGGGGATCACTCCTGTACCATCCAAGTATATTGACTTGGCTTTGTGTATTTCAAGCAAGGGAGGGGAATAACATGGTAGTTGTGCCTCAGAGAAAAAGATATTGATTGCATATCTGAAATTTAAAGCATCTGCCAAACACTTCTGAGAGATTAAATATAGGTAATATAATTACATAGCCAGAGTTGGTCATGGTATCCATTTGAAGCTGCATTCCTTAGTTTGTGCTTGTGGAAACCACCCAGTTATTTTTCTTAACCAAAGTCAAATAACAAGTTGTGAGACAGCAAATCATTTTAAGGTAAAAAAACCACATTGCCTCCAAAGTTGCTATTTGATTTTGGCAGAAGACTGCTGGGGGCTGGTTTCCAAGACCATGGAACAAAGCAGTGCGTTTATGCCTCACACAAAACACATTGTGGTATTTGCACACGTTTGTCTCCCCTTAGGATCCCCTCTGTTTTTGCCCTAGCAGCTATGGACAGACATGTGCCTCCAGGAGATTTACTCTCTGGCATGGCTTCTCACTTCTTTAAAGCTCAGGTGCTGCAAGGTAACAACCCCGACACTGGACTATCCTCCCAGTTTCATCCTCCAGAGAGACACTGTCCCCAGTCCATTTGTCCCCAGTGATTCCCCATACCCCCTGAGGTGATGAAGGCTCAGAAGCTTTCTGGTGAGACCCGAGCACATGTGCAAGTGCAAACCATCCCTGTCAAAAGCAGCTGAATAAACTGCCACGAGAAACCTGAGCCCAAGTCCTATGCTGGGCAAGAACTTTTACCTCAGCCAGGCAGAGGTAGCAGACGTACAAAGACGGATGAGGAAAGGGCAGAACAGTTACTGGGAGAGTCACACGGGCTTCATGCTGCCAGAAGTGGGTAAGAAATGCTGCAAATGGGCTGTGGTGCCCTGCAGGACAGCACAGACCCCTAAGGCCCTGGAAGTCAGCTAGTACATTTGAGTTATGGCTCTGTAATGTGTAGCCCCTGGCCCCACACCTCAGCACAGAAGAGATCCAGAGACCTGGAAGAGCAATTATCCATTCTGGTCTGGCTACTCACTGTTATTAGTTAGAGCAGGGCATGGAAGTCCAGGATGGACAGCAGGAGGAGGCCACAAGGTGACAGAGGTGCTGCAAGTACAGTATGGCGGTACAAAAGATGGTGGCAGAACACCTTGTGGGTCCCACACTCAACCTTTTATCTCCCCAGATGTCACCTGCCACTCCTGGTGTCCTCAAAAACCCAGCAAGGCAGCTTATCAGGTAGGAAGGTGGTAAGGGATGCACATGGGCCAGGAGACATGGCAAGATCCAACTTATGCAGCAGTGCCTGACCTCGGGGTGCTCACCAGCCCTGAATGCTGCAACCCTGAATGATGCTCCTGTGTGATGTCAGGGAGGGGAAGGGCTTCCCTGTGCCTCGGGGAGCACAGGCACACGTGCATGTGTGGCCCACGACATTTAAGTGCCCAGCAGCCTCACCCGAGCTGCAGAGGAACCCTTACTGACATCAACACATAAAATCAAAAGTGCAGCATCAATAGCTGAAACCTGACTGCATGGATGCAGGACTCTGGCACTGGCCAGCAGCACCCAATCTCCAGGTGGCCACCTCCAAACCTCACACCCCTGCCAGGGAGGACAGCCCCCAAGGGTGACAGCTCTCCAGCCACCTCCGACATCAAGCAAAGGAAACCACCCCAGTTGGCACAGGGAAACTCTGCCAACCCAGAGCTCATCATCAGGCAGTTCCAAACAACTGCTTGTGTTTAAGGCTCAGCAAGAGTGGGTCTGGAGCTGAGGAACTGCAGTACAAAATGCTCATCAGCAGGAGCAAGCCCTGGGGGCAATACACAAATTTACAGTTGACAATAACTTAAGACAGACAGAGCTCTTTATGGTACACAGATGTTTCGTTTCACCTCATCCCAGTACATAAAATCATGCCTAATGCATTTCAGAAACGCTCCCAGGCATTTCCCTCTTTCCTTCCCTTCCATATGGGCCTGATCTTACGTTGCTCAGCTCAGGCAGAAATTTTTTAATCACAAGAGGGAGTATATGAAATTTTTTATCTCCTTAGTCTTAAAGGTGTGCTTGCAAAGTACTAACCTGAGATGAAAGCAACCAAATTGTTTATATAAAAATACTATTTGAAATTTTTAAACCCCTAAAACTTCACAAAAAACCAACCATCTCTTGTTCATATTACCTTTAATATTTAAAATACAAGGTGTTCAAATTCCTGGGCTGTTTAGCACAGTCTTACTAAACAACCATGGATATTAGTTTTTAATGACTACCAAGATTGCTTGATGTTTCAAGTGTCACCTCACCTCAGGACCAGAGCTAATGGTTTTAAACTGATGGAGGGCCGATTTAGATTAGATATAAGAAAGACGTTTTTTACAAGGAAGGCAGTGAAATACTGGCCCAGGTTGCCCAGAGGGATGATAGGCATCCCATCTCTGAAAATATTAAAGGTCAGGTTGGATGGAGCTCTGAGCAACCTGATCTAGTTGAAGATGTCCTTGCTCATTGCAGAGGGCTGGAACTAGATGAGCTTTAAAAGATCCCTTCCAACTTAAATTATTGTATGATTCTAACCCAAAACCAATGGAATTTTACCAAACAGTGGTATATTAAAAGAACACAGAATGGGTAGGGTTAGAATGGGCCAATGGAGGTCATCTGGTCCAATCTCCCTGCTCACACAGCACATACTGAGTACAGACAGCTTCTGGATATCTCCACAAACTCTCTGAGCAACTGTTCCAGTGATCAGTCCCACACAGTACAGAAGTTCTTCATAAAGGTGTGGGGACTTTCCCCATGAACCATCAGGACCTTTAATACTTCTCTCAAACCTGTCTCCAAGCTCTTGAGATTTGAAGCAGAACAAGAAATGGAGGCTTTGCTCTTCTTTTCCTTGTCCACCTAAAACTAGAGAAGATTTTTTTTACTTAATCCATAGTTTCAGCATCCCATGACTTCAGCCTTCTGCTGGCAACCATGCTGATAATAAAGATGCTGACAGCAGAATGTACTCAACAGCAGTGCTGTTGTTAAAGACAATGTGCATAACAGGCATTGACTTACTCTGCCAGGCCAACAGCATCTATTGTCATAAAAACCTACCAGTGTCCTACAAGTTCCAGAGGAAACTCTGGGAATGTGTTAGCTGAGTCTGAAAGGACCTGCTCTTTCCCCTTCATTCACAAGCTATGCACTTCACACATACAGATAAGAATTTCATCTCCAAAATTTCAGGTGGATAGGTCCATATTATTGTTTTATTATGGCAGACATGGTGAGCTGTAGGTTTCGCTCGTCCTTGAAAAATGTCTAACTGAGCAAGGCTTTAGGAATTGCTCCCACTGTGACTGTCCTCCTGCAATCTTTTGGCCCTTGGCCTAATGACCCAAGAATTTGATTTAGACTAGATATAAGAAAGAAACAAACACAATATCAGTCCTTTTTCCTTGAATACAAGCAGACTGACTGCTCCTGACCTCAAGTTTGTATGAAAGGCCCTGGCACAGCCCCCTTCTCTCATTCAAGATCTGATCTTGGTGAATCTGTGTTATGTTTTGGGTTATTTTTCCATAGCTTTGCTTTTCCTCCCTTATCAGCTTTCATCAGGTGCCTGCTCACATTTGTGTCAGAAGGGATGAGATAATGTGACATTTTATTAGTATGATGCATTTGCAGAGCCTTGAAATGAAGTTTTAAATCTGAGAAAAAATTACTTTCTAGGCAAAAGAGGAAAGGAGCCACAATGTAGAAGGCAGCTTCAAGCTTATCCATGATTACAGAGCAAATGAACCCAGTTCAAATATAAAATTCTGTTCATTATTTTTTCCTCCCATGAAAGTCTGTTTTGCAAACATGGTTAGAACTCTGAAAGCCAAACTGGACTTTACACACACAAAAGTGTGCAAATTCTTATCAAACAAGTCATGGGACACCTGGGACAGTCCATGCACTCTTCATGGCACTTCCCCATAACCAGGGGACATTTCCTCCATAGGTCCTAGCAGACAGGGGGCTTGGGGGCTTGCCACAGACAGGCAGGGAGTCTTTGTGTATCCTTTGTGCACTGCTCAGAAAGGAGAAAAATATGGGTTTAAACTTTCTGACTCACAGATGTGTCTGTGACAGCTGTAGGTTGCAAAAAGATCCTCTGATCTCATTGCAGAGCTTCCCAAGAGGTTTAGTGTGGGGTCAGAGGGCACCTTCCTCAGGTCTGGCTTATAAGGAAGGGCAATTCTTTGTGCAGTCATCTTCATTAATGATTGCAGTCATGTAGAGATAAGCCCACACACAGGTGACTGATACCACCAACATGTCCTGGCCTGGGCTTGCCAAGGGTTTTCTGTGCAAGGGAACACGGACCTAAAGAAACTTTAGGCAGCCTTCAGAAACCCTCAAAAATTCAAAAACCTAACTAAGTATAGCAGCTAGTCACTGGAAGTTCAGGGCAAGTCAAACCCTTGGAAACTTCTGATGAGAAGTGACACCTTCCAAAGACTCCATCTGACAGTGGAAAATGAGGGCACATCCCACAATCAGATTTTGATCGTGGAGGAATCCAGGACACATATTCATTCCAAAGTTTTCCATTTTAGCGTTGGATTCAAAAACTGTGTTGATCCATGGTCCATGGATTGACCACTGCAGGTTGCAGAGAAGTGGTCACCTGTAGTGGAGCATACCCTCTGCTCAGGACAAACACCCTGGGGTTTGGCCTTGCAAGCCACTGTGTCCTGGGGCAGGAAACAAGACTCATACAAAGGGGATTTTTTCAGCATTTTAACTGCCATCCATTGGTGATGGTCTGAGGGGCCTTCTCAGGTTGAGGAACTCAAAAACTTTCCTTATTTTTGGTGTCTTAGAGCAACAGCTTTATAGCAACTCTATTACAAATGAGGTTAAATGTTTTTTGAGGGCTTTTTCCCAGGAAGGACCAATGGGACTCTGGGGCTTACAGCATCAGGCTATGTCCCAGGACAAGGGGCACATTCAAAAAGGCCATTTCAACTGCAGTGACTACGAATGAGCAACCAGCACCAGCACTGCTAGAGATACACCCATTTCCTCAGCTGCAGAACAGGAACATGAGGCTCAGATTGCAGCAGTGGGTTGGATCTGCTCTTACCCCACTCCCACTGAGGATCAAGGAACCTGTCCTCAGAGGAAGAAGTTTGGTATGAAAGAAGACAGCAACAAATATTAACATGGCAAGAGGCCTGTAAGCACACCAGCACATCCTGATGGATTCTCACATGTCTTACAAAGCGTAGCGGAGGATTTAGCTCCCAAAGTTGTCAATTCATTTAACAGCTTCCCAAAATAATTTTGAATTCAAAAAAATCAATGGGAAAAGTTCATATTTCATTGATTTTGAAACCCAACAAAGACAAAAATCAATTGCACCACCACCACTCTGGTTTAAACACTGTTAAACACTGGCACCAAGGTGGTTTTTTTCTGCTTCTTGCACCACATGCTGGCTAATAGCATGAAAAGAAAAAAATCCATGTCTCTTAAACTAAGCCAGTGCTTCATGGGGAGGACGATTCACAGCAATTCCAGAGCAGTAGCTGGTTAGCTGGTGCTTCAGCCATACATTGCACAGGCTGGTTTTCTTACACCTCTTTCAAACTCTTCCTTCTGCATCCTGTGCCTTCACATTCTGGCTAAGTCACTCCCTGGCCAGCATGTTTGCTAACAGGTCAAAACTGTGCTGTAATGAAAAGCATTTGGGGTTATGTTACATTGTGGATAGCACATCAGTGGCAGGAGCATGTAATCCCTGTATTCACTTTCAGTTCCTAAGGGTGTCCCACAGCAATTCAGACTCTCCTACAGCCATCCTGCAGCTGCCCACCTTCACATGCAGTGGGGTTGTGTGTGCTCAGCTCATGAGCAGCAGGTGCTGGTGTGGCTGAGGGTTCCCCTCCCTTCAGAACAGCTTCTGGCAGGCTGGCAAACAGGCTTCACTCTATGATTTGTCTCCACTTTGAGTGTGCAAAATGCCAAAGCTGAAGGTCCCCAGCTCCGGGGGATATTACCAGATATCACAGCTAGAGACCTTGATAGCACTGCTCAATCGGGATAACAATAAATGCTGGATAAAGATGAAAATTCTGCCGTTCCCCTAAGGTCAGTGTAATAATTTTCTTAGCAAAACAGCTGAAAAAAAAGTCTCCTATGGAATAATGTCTCTTCCTTTACAAATCTGGGACAAAGTGAAGAGTGCCAGATTGTCTCTTGCCCCTGAGCAGTTTAGAAGAAAGCTGTGCTTCCCTCCAGGAGAATCTGATCCTGGCTTATAAAAATTGGGGAGGGGGGAAGGGAGAAAGGGTGTATGTGTGTGTGTGAAAAAGAACTATGAAGTAAATTAAGATCAGCTGTTAATGAAAGTTATCAGTTTAATTAAAGGAGTGAGCAGCTTGTGCATGGAGTGACACATCCGTCTCTAGGATACATGTGGCTTCTGTCCAGATCTGGCAGGATCCAGGAAACACATATGGGATGAGTGCTTCTGGTGCAAAGTGTGACCCCAGCCTTCTCTGATGATAGTGGTAAGACACAGAGTTTCCCTGGGAAGAGGCCTGTCATCACAACACCACACAAGGCCTGCCACCTCCCTCAGCACTGAAGACTTGACTTTAAATATCTAGTTGTGTTGCAAAATCATCCTTCTGATGTGTGTCATGTTTTCGGATTAAGTGGATGATAAAACACTGGTTATCCATTTAAATATTAATTTATTCAGGTTGTCCTAAAAGTTGAATTTACAAAACTGTTATCTCTTGTTTTTAAAAAGTGCACAGCCAGAAAAGGACTTTGGCACATACAACACATACCTATCACAGAATGGGTCAGATGGGAAGGGACCACAGTGGGTCATCTGGTCCAACATCCCTGCTCAAACAGGGTCATTCTGGAGCACCTATATACATGTTTAGATCCTGCTGAACACATCCCACCTGCCCTAGACCTGTTATCACAACCTGAAATTGTCCCACAGGATTGCTCCAACGACAGGATTCCACCCTCTGAGCAGTCAAAATAATTCAGATAGAAAGAAGTTAATTTGTGGAGAAAGACACAGCAGTGTACAAAAAATGGGGTGGTCTTCCATAGCCTGGGGTTTCTTTCTAAAGGAGTTTTTTCTACACACAGTGTGTATTTTGTCCTGTACTTTGTACAGTCCCACATTCAGCCTCTGCTCTCTCCTCTGCCCCATTCTGCACAGTCTCCCACCTACACGTATTTCTTGCCCTTGCTCCTCTCACCACACACTCTCTTTAAGCCCCACTTTGTGTTGTTCCTGTGGGGACATGGGTTTAGCTGTTGCTCTTTGCCAACACCTCACATGAACTCCAAACTTGGAGTAACTCTCCCCGATAACTGATTTGTATCCCAGAATGTGCAGAACAAGTTTTGCTCTGGAGATAACAGGGAGAATAACTTGGAATGGCTGAAGCACTTGAGCCTGGAGAGTCTTGGGCTGCCTATCTGGTGTCAGGGTGCTCCTGGCAGAGGGAGGCCATGGCCATTTTGCACAGGCTCTGGTCTGTGTGGTTTCTCACATTCGTTTTTGCACTGCTGACCGTATTGTAGCTACAGAGCAGTAGCTTCCAGAAATCCTAGTTACTCACAGCATTGTTTTCCAAATACACCAACCTCACCCCAAAGGCCAGGAGCAGAAACAACGTGGAAAAACCCACCTCATCCCCACATGCCACTACGAGATTTGCCAGGGCTCAGTGCTGTACCAGCCACCTGAGCCACACACGACAGGAGTGACCCAGCATCACTCAGCAAAGCTGACAGCAGACAAAACCCAGCCAGCAGCACTGGCTGTCTTACAGTAGAGCCCTAACATACCATGTACTTCCCAAAGACTAGGAATTCCAAGCCTCTCCTTCCACCTACCTAATTGCTCACAAGTGGGAAATTAGGATTTTGCAAACTGCTACCTGGCTACCAAATTTCCCTGCTGTAGGTTAGCAAGTCCCAGAGCTATGGGAGGGACAGACCTGCTGGTCCCAGCCCTGCCCTGGCTTACTCCAGGACCTTCAGCAGCACCAGGCAACTCCTCAAGTGCAAGGGGGGCATTTCTGATCTCCTAAAGCCACTACAAGGGCTAATTGCTTGACTCTTGTTGGAATGACATCCAAAAGATGATGGTGTGGTTCAACACACTCATTATGCAGCTTATTCCAGAAGCAGTACTTACTGGGCAAGGGAAAAGGCATCCCAGGAGTGGCAGCATTACCAAGCAGCCTCCTTCCTCAGCATCATGAGTGGTTTTGCTCACACTGCAAGAGCAGTAAACCCTGCAGTGCTTAGATTCCCTTTCAGCTGGTTCTGCTATGAACCACTGCACTCCCCTTTTAGCTGCTGACCCTACTGCCATCATCTCACTGATTTCAGCTGCATCTCGAAATGGATTGAGCCCTTATTTACTCTATATGGTTATATTTATATGGTATTCTATTTAACATCTTTCTACGTGCCCCTCAAATACTTTCTTGAGAAGGAGAGTGTAGGGATTGCTCCAGCACTGTGACTGCTGCTGGGGAACTAGGGAAAGAAAAGCCATCAGCTGCCACAGCCATCCCTGGGGAAAATACCAATGCTCCCCTCTTCTGCACTGGCTGGGAGAGCATCTTCCCTTTGGTATCTCTCCTCACCATGCCTCTAGGCATCCAGGCTGCCACCTGTCACCTCCTACCCTCAGAAGCCTGGCAGCAGCTCCCTGGCTCAGGTCAGGGACAGACCCACTGTGCCCCCAAGGGAGGTGAAGGGCACAGCCTCCACTTCACAAGCTGTAAGGATTTTAATCCCATCCCTGTAACAGCAAGCAACAAAAGCATGCAACAGAGCCATGAGATGAGGGTTATTTCATCATGCCAGAAAACACCAGAAAACATCTTTTATCTAGCCCTTGCATAGACAGCTTCCTCCTCATTTCTTTATTGGTGGTTTTACTGTTTTTTACTGCCCTGATGAGACAGAGCTGTTGCCATGTGGTATGGACAGGCTGCAAGAGCAGCTCTCTTGTTGGACTTGTTTGGTGGGCTCTTTGTCAGTTTCCATGAACAATGAATGTGTGTTCAGAAAAGGGAAAAAAGAAAAGAGAAGATATTATTAGAAGGAGCAAAGCCTCAATGAGTCCCATCACTTCCCCAGCTGCTGCTGTGTCTAATCATTTTCATAGTGTATCAGGAAGTGTGAAATCACTGATTAATTTTATGACAGAGGTTTTCATCACAGAAGGTGGGGATGTGAAACCACCTTCGGAATGCAATTGCAGGTGTGGGTTCATTCTCAGCTTCTGAGTGTTTCCCCTTACCCTGGGTACCACTGAGGAAGGATGAGACCGAGCTGTCCAAACCAGATCACTTTTCCTTTAATGAAAGCAGGCAGTCAAGTGCCAGTCCTTGCTATAGAAATGTCTCAGGGTGCTTGAGATACTGAGCAGGGGAAGTTTCCTTCGCAGATTTCTCAACAGCATGGAGTAAAGAAGACACATTCACATCTCCTCTGGCTCTTGCACCTCTCAGCAGCAGTGAGGGCAGAGCTCTGAGCCTGGGTGCTCCAGCTGTGGAGCATTAAATACCCAGACTCAGCCTCCAGGCATTGTGTGAATTATCTGAGCATTCACTGCTCTTGGCTAGGTCAAGGGTCCCCACATCCTGTGAGAACAATTCAGGAAACACAAACTTGTGAACTTCGGACAGCCAGAGGACCTGAAGATAATCCATGCTCACCCACATCCACAGCTGCCAATGAGACCTCTGTCACCCTCTGCATTTACAGGGACAAGTGCAACAAGGTTCCAACCAGCTTGGTGCTACTGCAGGGCATGGAGCTTCCAGTCTCTGCAGTAGAGTACATATGAGATCAAGCCAAATCCTGATCCTGTGGAAATCAGCTGGAACTTTTTCACTGGGAGAATATAGTCTACACCACTCTATGAGAATTGCTGAAGAGCCAGGAGAAGCAGTGCAGAACGGTGAAGGGCAGAAAGCAAAGCATGCTGCATCCAACACCTTCCAAGGGGAATTCGCAGAAGCAGAATGGAATTTGTACTCTGATCAGAATGTCACAGCCACCAGTCCCCTCATGGAGCACAAGAGACCCTTAATAACAACTGCTTAGTTGATGCCTGCTACTAAAAGGCAAGATCACAGATAAAGAGGTCATTGGTTTGCTCCTGACCTTCAACTGGACTGGAAGTTATTGCAGTCCCACTGGCACTGTCTGACCCTCTCAACGAGAAGAGTGCAACATGCATGGAGACTCCCTGACACAGCCTACATCCCTCTTGTATGCTGCAGGTCCTTCTCCTTCACACCCCAGCCTGGCACAAGGTCACTGTCCTCCCTGGCATTACCCCCTAACAGCTCGTTGTGTAATAAACCTGGAGGGGAAGGGGCACAAACCTGGGGCAGCACCGATGAACCTGCTTCCCTGAACCTTCCTGCCACCATGGAAGGGTGTCAGCCAGCATGAGTGAAGTGACAGCCCCCAGGGCACTTGCCTTGAGCCAGCCCAGAAGGGAAGGGTAGCTTGGGCCAGGTTAGCACATGCAGGTGCTGCTTGGTTTTCACCACTGCCCAAACCAGACTGATCAGATCAGAACACTGGGACAGAGAGAAACCCTTGAGCCAGGATACAAAACTAAATCAAAGTTTTATGGGCTAGGATGAAAGGGGAAGTACTTCAAAGTCTGCAACACATTAATTTTCCTTTCTGCTGTGTCTTTTCCTTCCCCCTTGTTTTAATATGATGGATCACTTGATAATAACAGGAGGTCGCTCTGACTGACATGTACACCCAGGATAAAGGGGAGCAGGAAATTGGATCTGAGGCTCTGTACTGTATTTCTGTGAGCTCTGGAGACACCAGAAAGAGACCCTTGGTTGGGTTGCTAATGCCATCACATTCCCCATAGCTGCAGACATGCAGTCCTGTGTTCAATTTCCTGCCATCATTTCTTGTGTCTAGTGCACAGCCAAAGAACAGGACTGTGATGTGTATCTGATTTTAGGACATACACTCATCAGGCACAAGCTCTGGCTACAGTAGAAAATTGAACCCTTGATGAAAATGGTTTTCACCAGGGAGCTTCCTTGTCCTCTCATGGCCTTCCCCATTCTGTATTGTCTGGGGCTTTAGGTCACAACTACTGCCTCTTTCACCAAGAGAACTGCTCTGGTATTTGCTTGTCTAGCCCCACTTTTTCTGTCCACTATGAGGAAAGCTCTTTCAGTGCACTGAGCCCCTTTCCCTCCCTCTTCCCTCCTGTCCCAGCTGCTCTGGCCCTTGTGGAGGGAATACACTGAGCATACCACCTTAGTCACCTTTACTCTGCTGCCTCCTGCAACCTATAGGAAAAGCTGGTTTGTCTTCTGGAGGGAGTGGACCACAACAGAACAGGGGAAAGATTTTCTAATACAAGAAAAAAGTTTCCTTTGGATTAATACCCGGCCTTGCAGGAGATATCAGAACACTGGCAATCTGTTCCTGTTGTGGGCTTTGCTGGATCCTCAAAGTCAATCCCCTCCCTTGCTTCCTCAGCTGTTGGGCAGTCAGGAGGACACTTTTCCACAAGGACCATGCAGGTGCAAAGACAGCCATGACATAGCACTGGGCACTAAGTTCTGGATCCTACCCTACTGATACTTGGAAGGAGATAAAGCCTGTGAATCCCAGACTGGGGAAAGGCACTGCTACTGGTGTCTATTTCTGAACTGGATTCAAACAGCTTCCTATTCTAGAGGCTTCAAAGTCCAAACCTAGCTTCACAACCTTCACTCATGCCTTGCTATGGACAGCTATTTCTACTTCTAGACTGCAGCCCAAAGACAGATGTAGTGAAATACTCAGGCAAGGTTTTTGCTCAAGTACAGCCAGGCAGTCCTAAGCAAAACGGCCCAAATAGTTCATTAAAACACTGGATTTTTATTTTAGGTCTATGGGCTGGACAAGCATCTGAACATGCATAAGTTTAAACTGCTTCCCAGCTTTGGGTGATCTGCCCTACATGCCCCAGGAAAGCTATTTTAATTGCCACACCACCTGGAAAACTACCCAGCAACAATATTCTTTGCCTTGCTGCCCCACCAGGCTGGACTGTACAGACAAGATATTGATGCAGCAACCTTGATGTAATCAAGAGCTATAAAAGGCAAAGCAGTAAATCATTTTGGATGCAATAGTCTGTCTGTGCACTTAGCCGTTTTTTATGTTTTTCAAAACATCCAATAAACAAAATTGCATTTAACCATTAACAGTCCCACAGCAATATTCCTTGCAAAGTTTGTACTCTCACAGTGGGTGGTGGTGGGGAAGGAATATGGCTTGGAAGTAGGTCAAGAAGTGTCCAGAATTAGGAATTACTTTTTATTCTTTCTTTCTTTCCAGCAGGTGAGTCATCTGAAACTTTTCACTGTTGAGCACAGCTTTTGGAAAAGGTGACTCTCACTTCTCCTAGCATTAAAGAGTCAACCATATTCTTTACTGAGCTTTCCCACAGTGCTCTTATGACTGACCATCAAGCCCACTTCAAAGACCTAAAATGAGAGATACAGCTCTGAGGGAAGCTTGTGCAAAGCTAACTCTGCAGAAATAAAGGGAATGAAAGGTTAGGTCTGTCTCCTACCCCACAGAACCATCAACCCTAAAGGGCAAGAGCTGCCTGGGCAGAGGCAGAAATGCTGCTGCAGCTTTCCTCCTTTTCTCCTAGCAGGAGCTGCCGTTCCCCAGAGAGGCAAGCTCAGGGAATCTGAGGAAAAGCACACAAGGGCAGTAGCAAAAGAGCCTCTCTCTAGAGGACCAGGAGGCCAGAGTCCTCTCCACAGCACAGAAGTGGGTCACAGTCCCCTTATTTCTTGGGACTTAGCATTACAACACAACCCATAGAAACACAAAGCCACTTGACAGATTTCTGATACTCGAAAGTGCATTTTTGTTCCAGCCCACGAGATGAGCTTTGCTTTTTCTTTGTCTCTCAAGACTCCAGTTTCCAAATAAAGAATCAGTCAAGCTATAAGGAGGGTAAATGAGATCAATAATTCCTATCAGCTTTTAAAGTGACTAAAAGACAGCTGAGAACCTGGAAAGAACCATACATTCGGCAAAAACAGAGGTATTTTCTCATTTTACCTTTGTTTACATTCCTGAGAAGGCAGGGAAGACAAAGCCTCTTTCTTTACCTACCTGGCCTCGAAAATGAGACAAATGCTGTTGCCTCAGGAGAGATAAAACCGTATCAGCATCTCATTTTCCCTTAAAAACTGTGGCCCACCTGACCAGCGTCCTCGCAGCAGATTCATGGCAGATGAGAGCTATTGAACCAGCCGTGTCTGCAGGTGGTGGTTGGTGGCCAAGTGCCCCTGACAGCCTCAGAGCTGGTTTAACTTACCCCAGCTGAAAATTTTCCCCATTGGCTGACATTTAACTGCCCTGTTTTTCCCAGGATTTATCAAGAAGTCAGGCACTGAAGGTGACTCATCACCAGCTAAGCCGGAGCCAGCAAGAGCTGTCACACTGTGCAGTGCTCTGGCTGCCCAGGGGGGCTGTCAGTAAAGCAGTGACCGGATCCTCCCCTGCCTTAACAACTTGGGCATCGGCCGTGTGTGCCAGGGCATCACTCGGGTTGGATAAACCCCCGCTGTGCAATAGAAGTGTGGATGATGAGGAGCTTCCCCTTCTGTATTGCAATGGGGCAATGCAGCAAAATTCCGTTTCACCAAGGCAGGTAGTGAGCATTCCGACTGGCTTGTATGCAGCTACACCCGGATAAATAGGAAGAAAATCCCTAACCATGATCACCTGTCAAGCATCTTGCCCTTTCCCCCACTCCCTGTCAGCCTGCTCTTGATTTTTCAAAGGGTTTGGAATCTGTTTAGCCTGAGGATAAAGCTGAGCAGGTGAACTGGAGTAGCCACCAAGGCTGGAGCAGGAGGTGACACGGACACCAAAGGAGCTGGGCAGCAAGAGACTCTGACAGCACACCCCTGTCTGCACAGCACACCTTGGACCTTGGCCCCTTCCTTCTCCTGCTGGCACCAAATCCGGGCTGGGCCCACGGGCAGCTCTTTAGTACTAGAGGGGAGAGGGATGCTGCAGAACCAGCCGGGCCAACAGGCATCCAGCCCTCCGCATGCCCGAGAGCAATAACCGGGAGGAGAGACAGGCATGCACTGGATGGTGCCAGCACTGCAGCCCACACATGGGGCTGGGGAGGAGCCGGCCCTCTGGAGCCCTTGCTGTGCGGGCAAAGGGAGGGCTCCGCATCTGGAATTATGCCGAGGGATCCAGGACGGCTCCGCCTGACATTAATATGTTTGGCACAGCATTAAAAAAAGAGGAGCAAATGGAATAGGAGGCCAAAGTAGCAGCCTTGATGTAGGACATGAAAGGAGACATTTGCTATCAGATCAGAGACAAGGAGGCGCCTCTGGAAAAAAACAACACTTGCATGGCTGCTGAACAGCTGTGTGATGGGCAGGAATTTGGAAAGAGCTGCTTCTCATTCAAAGACACACACAAACCTGCCTTTGCCTGGCTTATTTCACAGAGGAGTTATGCAGGAAGGAGATGTGGGATGAAGCAGTGTTCAAACAGTGATGCTAAAAGCTGTATAAGACTGAACTGAGTGCACAGGATGAACAATAATAAAGAAGCAACACAAAGTTTGTTGCTGGGATCTCTGTACTGAAAAAAAAAAGTAGAAAAAACTCAGTGTGAGCAGGTAATCCTCTGTTTTAATAGTGGAAACTGCATTTTTAGGTTTACTGTGGGAACCAGATTAATCCAACAGTACTGAACATAGTGCTCATTTTGTGGGCCAGGATCTTTCCTTCCAGTTTAGGCTGTAGTGAGTGCCTGCTCCAGAGACATATTTTTAGAGATTGGTTTGATTCTCCTCAGATACTAGACATACTGTAGATGACAGCATTTAATTATTGTTCAAGCTGGTTAACACTTTAGTACAGAGAAAATAAACTGTAAACAGCTTGTTGCTGCAGAAACAAGGGTGTGTACCAGCCATGATGCAGTCCAAGAGTCAGAGAAAAATCTTCATAAAACTACTCAAACCACCCAGAATCAATCCTTTCACCACGGAAATGAAAAGGTCTGAAAGAGCACAGCAAAGATTTCATTAGCCATAGCCATGACACCATGGAGAAGGCAGCATCCAAATAGTACTGGGGGATATGTGCTGATAAAGGGAAGTCATCATCACTGGAGTTGCCATGGGGAAAGCTCCCAGGGGACCATGGGATGTTAAACCTGGAAGCATCTGCATAGACAAGTGGCATTTGACAGCAAGAACTGGATAGAGTCAGGTCCCAAATGTTGAGTTATGGGAGCAACCAGCCTGTGGTACAATGCATTCTGGAATATGGCTAGCTTTCAGTAACTTAAGATGTTAAAATTAATATCATATTTTTTAACTAATCTACACTATTTCAAGCAGAAATTTTTGAGCCTGAGGCAGGGATTACTCAATGTGTTTAGATAGTGTGGCTTGTGTAAGAAGGCAGCCTGGAGGAGGTACAACACTTTTCCAAGGTTTTGTGACAATGCCAATATCAGAAGAGAGGACTTCTGACAACCCCTGCTATTTGTTTGCACAGCACATACACAGGAAGATATCTTTCAGCTCTGTTCAGGTAGTTGCACATCCTTCTGCCCCTGCAATGTGGGCAGAAGAAGAGCTGCCCACAGGAACCATGCAGTAATCCTTGCCTACCACCACATCCCACCTGCATAATACCTTGAGGAGCCCAAAGGGGAAGATAGTGGTGCAAGAGGCACCACAAAGCATCAGGTCCAGTCTGGGCAAGGGAGAAAAAAGCAGGGAGTAAGCAAATATAATTAACGAGTTTTAAAACCCCAAACCAAACCAACAAACAAACAAACAATAAGCAAAGCAGACCTTTTCTGAGCTGTAGCAAACTGGCCCTGGAAAAGCTGTGCAAATGATTAGAAGATAAGGAAAACTACCCCCCAGACTGCCTCTTGTATTTAAAAATGACATAAACAGTAGATGGGTTTTAGCTCTTTAATCTGCCTTCTCCATCTTCACAAACACAGGTCATGCAGATAAAACAAGAAAGGTGAAAGGGGTGACAAAGAAGGAGAGCAGTGGGCATCACCAAAGTACACTCCTTTCCTTAGGAGGCAATACAGCTTTCCTCTGACTGGTGTCATGGTGTCAAACCTTGCCAAAATCACAGAGGGACTAGAGAACCTCTCCCTCTGGAAAGCACTGCTGGGAGACAGCAGCATGGAGGAGCTGATGGATACAGGGCTTTGCCTGTGCCTGTTACTGGTCCAGGCCCCTTCTTACTCGAGAGCTCCTTGCTCGTTGCTGTCTGGGTACCCATGCAAAATGTGTTCCTGGGCTCATTCTGCACATGGGTGTTTCCAGGAGGAGGCTGTAGTTGCAGTGCCCAGTCAGCCCTCTTTGTTTGGAGCCTTCAATGCTGGTTT
Organism: Sturnus vulgaris; assembly: GCF_052056855.1. NCBI lineage: Eukaryota > Metazoa > Chordata > Aves > Passeriformes > Sturnidae > Sturnus > Sturnus vulgaris. The sequence goes on along the minus strand of NC_142248.1, from coordinate 14,066,666 downwards.
AACCACAAGGGAGGGGCAGCTTGCCCTGCCCCAGTGCTGTCCCCCCCGGGATGCTGAAGAACTGGGAGGTGCACAGGGGAGTTGGTCTGCAAAGCTGAGCTTGCTAAACACCACAGAGTCCTTGGCCAGGTGGCAGTTCTGGGACACAGCCCTGCCAGCAGCTTGGCTGAGGGCAACCATGGCTGCCAGCTCCTTCCCAACCCACCCACAGAGGGAAAGATGCCTCCAATAAAGACTTTGAGTTGGAGGACAGCCAAGATTTGGCCCTATGCAACATTTAAATAAGCTTCTTCAGCTATATTTGGACCTCTGAAATACTCACATGTTTTGAGATGGCTTCCCAGAACAATGGAGAGCTCCCATGGATCTGGATGCTCTGTCTCTCCTGTCCCCATAACATTCCAATCCCAGCAGCTGGAAACATTGCCCAGACAGATAAAGACAAGAACAACAAGTAACTTGCCTGTGTTTTTAGGCAAATGGAAGCAGGACAGCAAGCCCCAACCCTACAAATGGTTATCTTTGAGTACATAATTCTTAATTATATACTTCAGCAAAGCCCAGAGTAATTTAGTAAGTTAAGCATGTAATTCCACTTTAACTGATGGTGAGTCCCTAAAGCAAATGCATATGTGTGCACAGGGCTGCTCCCTAACTCAGCCAAGATTCCCTGGGGAGCCAGAGAGGCCTTGTTCAGGTGGCACTGGGGGTGCTTTAGCAAGGTACCATACTCATGTGCACACAAGTGGATGACAAAGCCATGCCATAAATTTGTACCATGAACTCAAGTCACCAAGAGAGCAACTCTGGGTGAAAATAACCCACTTTTACTGGAAGCAGGGAGGCTGAGGAAGGCTATCCAGTCCCATTCATACACTGCAGTGGGCAGCCCTAAAGCCTCCCCACCAACTCTGCACCTCTCCACCTGCCAGCATGGCTCCAGCAGCAGCTCCAGGGACAGCAGAGACTGGGGGACCATGCTGCTGCCCAGCCCAGCCCCCTCCACTGGTGCCTGCCTGCTTGCTGCACTCGTGGCCTGGCTGCTCTCTTCATACTCTTAGCATGAAGTTTCCATTTCTACCTTCAGTCAAGTCATGAAGCTGGGTATCAAGTGAAAATATACAAGAAAGAGGAGAAAGCCAGCACCGTGGCTTAATTAATCTTATGGGTGGCTGCCATGCAGCAGGAGGAAGTGTAAACATGAGACCAAAGTCTTGGCACACTGCAGAAACAACACACTGCTGGTGCCAGTACAGCAGAGAAGGGATTTAATGCAATACAGAAGGGAAGAAGTGGAGGGAGGAAGGGGGAAAAGAGATGAGGATTGCCTGACGTTTTGGGGCACCTAAAGGAAGCTCTGTTTAAAGGATTACAGCACTAGTTGCACATCCATGTAGTTCAGTAAGGGAGCCACAGATGACACCTTCACCAAAGCACAGAGAAGTGCAGTGAATGGCCTGGGCATGTGGCAGCCACCCTCCTCAAGCACTTGTATCCCTCATACTTCTTCACCTTGCAGGGGCAAATACCTAGCCCTGAATAATGTGCTAAAAGCTAGTGCCAACCACACCTCTAATTCTCACAGCTGGTGCCCCCATTCCCTGCCAAAGCTGTGCCAGGAGGGAGAGAGTGAACAGCTACAAGAGACCTCTAACCACCTGAGCTGCCTGCTAACAGCACCAAGAAATTATCCTCTGCAGAGGATCGTTGTTCTGGGCAGTGTGAATTAGGTTTTGTCTTCTTGTGTGTATGAAGGCTAGGCCAAGGTTAGGAGTAAGAAGGAATTCATTACTCCCTTTTCCTGGATGTAGCAGAGCAAAGACATGATGTGTCTAATTACAAATGGAGACACTGACAGACTTTCTACCTCCTTAGAAAGTAAAGAACAATTTCATTCAAGAGCAACATCAGTAATTTCTCCAAGGCCAATAGTCAGTTCAAACTAGACAGCACAAATGCTCATTGGCATTTCAGAGGTGAACAGCAAGTAAACATTCATAGCTGAACAGATACTCTGCTCTCTTCCTTGTGTTAGATATAATTTTTTCATAGGCAAAAGAAAATATAAAAGAAAAAGGCATTGCTAAGTAGCTTCCATTAAGGCACGTAACATCACCTTGCCAGGGCTGCCAACCCTCTGGGCAGGCAACTGAGTGAACATCCCAAAGCATGTTCCATGTGCTGGCTTTTATTCCAGCTGGATGCAGCTTGGAGGGTGGAATTACCTAGGAAGAGATGCGTGAGGAGACAACCCGCAGAGATGCATGAAGGAGGAATCCACATAAAACTGAGGAGCTGGAAGGGGGTGGAAGCGTGCAGCAAGGAGGAGATGGGTCTGTCCTGGCCAGCACAAATATCACTCAGTCAATGTGTGACTCAGTCAATCCACCCTGAGCTTGACATTTCTCTTGGTAGAAGATGTCCTCTCCCCACTTTCTCCGCTCTAATGCACTGATACTGTCATTTCTAAAGGTGACATGATTACAAGGAATGCTAAAAATACACATGGGCTTTCATTCCACTCCCCCATCGCTGGTGGAACAAAATTTCCAGCTTTCCTGTTAGCCACAAACACTGATTTAATCTGAAAGGCATGTGGGGGAACAAGACCTTTGCTTCATTTTCATTATCTCCTTCCTTTTACACAAGGCCATCAACCAAGGCTCAGACTTAAGAGTCCAGTCTAGTTGTTTGGCTGACCATTAGTTAGCACTCTCTTAGTCCAGCCAAAGGGGAGAGAACTTTTCTCCTGCCCATCCTTCAATCTTCCAGCCCTTCAGCATGATTAAAGGGTGCTCTAGCCCAGTAGCCTCCTGCTGTTGTCCACTTCTGCTGCTCTCCGAGGTCCTCACAGCCCTTTCCTTGCCGTAAGGCTGAGGATGCAGCAGGCACAGAGCCCAGGTTCATCACACGGGCAGCACCAGACACTGCCCCAGAACACAAACCTCGGGGTAGCTGGGCACCACAGAAGTCCTGCCAGCTGCATGACACCCCTAGGAAGCCCTGGGGCCCATTCACAGGCTGGGTAAGTTGTCCTTCCTATAAGGAATTCCTATAGGGAATAGGGCACGTGGATGCATGGATCAGGTACTCCAAGATGCGTTCCAGACCAGACATGAATGCCCAGTCTCTCTGCACAAAGGCAGCTAAGCATTTAAAACCAAGAGGCTTTAAGAAAACAAAGAGTTAACTATACAAACATTAAACTTTACTTGCTGCAAATGCTCAATGCACTTGCAATTCTTTGGGGGAAAAAAAGAATTAAAAATCAGCCTATGGATGATATCAGACCTTTTGCAGGGGAAATCTTCTAAAGGATGGGAAAGAATTTAATAAAATTACATTTATTCATACAACATTAGGTCACTATAAACTTTATCTAGCTTTAAATGCTTTTATGTAACTCTGAAACATGGTTTGGTTTCTTTGCTGTGGTTTGAAAGACATATCAAAATACTAAGTTATGGTAATTCCTGCTTATGCATTAGGTATTCAAAATAGAAGCCTTAATTGCAAGCTGCAAATGCTATAAATGGCAGGCAATAAATCTCAGCAACAGGGGATCAAAAGGAAAGAATACCCAGTAACACGGTTGTTTTTATCTAAAACCAGGACACATTAGTCTGGTACAAGACCTCAGATGTTAGAGGGAAAATTTTCCCCTCAAGTGACACATTCTATGAAATACTACTGTATTGGGACAATTAAGAAAATAAAAACATTTCTACTCAGTATCTCACAACTCAGAGACTGGCATTGGCTTTTCTTTGTCTTTTCAAAAGAAAATGTCTCTATGTCTCTGATTTGTACAGATAAAAGCACAGGAATATTGAAAGGTACTTGTTTAAATACACACTCCAAAATTTTCAATATGTCATAGAAGAAAAGGGCGACTGAAAGCATTTTTTTGTTGTCCCCAAATTTTTGATCCTCTTAAAATCAGACATTTACACATGAGAAAAGCTTTTTGGGTGGACATTTTGTAGCAGCACACAAGCCTCATATAACAATGTCATAGTGAAGACATCTTTATGTACAAACCCAGCACATTCACTTTATGTTGCAGTTATTGATCAAGAGATCATTTAAGTATAGAATTTGTATTAAGGACTAAGGAATCACTCCTTTGGGAGCACAGAAGTAAGTTCCTTCTTAGTAAAATCAGAAACAAGAATTCTCTCTACAGAAGAATTAAGCACAGAAAAGACCTTTTGCTTCAACTACAGCATACAAGAATTCATTACTTTAAGAGGTTATTTAAAGAACTTTCACATGTGCTTGAACCAACTGAAACAATTTTTGATGTTGCTTCATAGGAGCTGAAAAGTGAACTGACTATATAACCCGTGTGTGTACATATATAAATAAAAACCGGGAGAGTTTCAAAAAGCTCCGAAGACACTGCGCTGTCGCAAGGACGGCACAGCCCGCACCCCGCCCCTGAGCATCCTGCTCGTCTGAGCGCTGCCAGGACCCAGGCACCGAGCTGTGACACTGTGACATTGACATCTGTGACACTGACAGCGACAGCAGCGCTGCCAGGCCCTTCCTGCACGGCACATCCCGTTTCCACAGAAATGCAGAGTTCCCCCGCCGGCGAGCGGCCGGCAGAGCCTTCACTGCCGTGCCTCCATCACTTTGCCCACCCTGCCCAAGGCTCTGCACCAAGGCAGCAGCTTCCCCTGCTCTGTTTCCTGACACAGAGAGATCCCCTGGCCTCCACACCAGGCGAGCCCCAGGCTAGTGTGACACTTCTCTATTCAGCTCCTAATGCGATAATGAAGTGAGAGTTCAGGTAGTAACAGCTCCTGCTCCACATCGCAGGCCTGAGGCCATGTACTCTCAGGAGAAAGAAGCTATCCTGGGTAAACATTTCACTTGGACTGAAAATTTTCAGTGTTTATTCACCCATTTGTTTTGGGAAAGCTGTTTCATTGGCTTCCCTGCCATTATTGATTCAAGTACTTCTGCTAATTATTTGGAACACAGCTAAGATTTGCCCAGGTGCTGCAGTTACCTGGAACTCACCTGACAAGAGTCACCGACTGGTAAATGAGCTTCTTCCATCAGAGAACTCATCGGATAACTTACACTGGAGCAAGGCTCACTGCCACGCACAGAAATGAGGGCTTTCCTATCCCCTAAGGAAAGCCCAAATGCTCCTAAGACTGCTCAAAGCTCTTCAAAGAGACAGAGATTGCCTTCAAATTAATCGTGGCTTATTATTTGTTTCTACCTCTTCCTCTTTTAGTAACAAACCAGTCATAATTATTAATCATAATTGTTTTGAGTGAATCTAATTGCAGTGTTCCCTAAAGCATAGCAACACTCCTTCCACACCCAGCCAACCAAAATAGAAAAATCACATCCCAAATATAGCAGCAAGAGACAGTGAACAAAACCTGGCCTCCCACAATTTGTGTCATTAGACCAGACAGATCTTTGAGACAAAATCAGCTGAGAGACTAACACTCTGGAAGATGTTGCAGCCTTCCTATAAAAGCCAGCCAGAGGGTTTTTGCAGCAGAAATCCCCTACATCCCTCTCTATGCAAAGAACTGGCTGGTGCTACCCGAGAAAGTGACTTTGGAGGGCACATGGCCAGCCCTCCCTAGGTGAAAGGCAAATTCACAGCATCCTACATGTACCTCCTCTACAAAGGACAGCTGCAGAGACAGAAGTGGAGTTTTTAAGTGATCTCTGCCAACACAAAGACTGGAAGATATCCTATAGTTACAGTGTTTGATGTAGGAATGCTGGAGTGAAATGCCTTTAATTGAGTTACACACAAGGTTCCACACACCATTTTATGGTCTCTTCTAGAGATAATATATATTATTTCTGGTTCTACAAGTGAGTTGGGGAAAAACACAAGACATAACAAACCACACAGATATCAAGTTAATAGATCTGTGTATAAAAGCCAGGATTAGATAAAGTTTTCAGGCACTAGGCCTGGCTGGCAGTTACCATATCCCTTGTGAATACTTAGCTCTGGATTTAGGAAGTTTACAAACCTAGACATACAAACATATTATCACAGTATTTTGAGGTCTTCCTACAGCAGAGATGCTTTTTTCTGGCCCCAGAACCCCATTCATGCAAGGGTAAAAAGCTCTTAAAGGACTTACCTGTGGTTGTCTTCCAAAAATATTTGGGTTATATATCCACAAAGAACTAAAGCAATCTTAAAAAAGTAAAGAATCTGCTGTTGCAGATAAATGTTTTTAACGGCTTTCAACAGAAGGGAATCAAGCTACACTAGAATTTCTCCCAGTCTAGAACACCGAGACCCACCTGCCTTTTGAAACAGAAGTAATTCAGGGCAATGCATTTCAGTTGTACTTGCAAGGCATGTTAAACGGGACTTGACTTCTAAAAGATGCCAGGTCCCTTACAGACCAGGAATGAGAGCAGTCACAGATGGGTGAAAGTTAGGAGGTCACTGAGCCCAGCCAGCTGCCAGGCCAGGTAGAGTCCCCAAAGGCAGCACCAGCCAAGACTCCACCTGATACTACAATTGATCTTAGCCAAAAGGCCAAGAAGTGATGATGGGGAGGGGGCTGAGGACAAAAGTGACTTACAGCTGCCTCTACGTCCTCTGCAGAGGAGATGCAGGCAAACCTCTCTGGAATAATACTTAGAATTTATCATGTAAGGCAGGTGGTATTTGACTTGCTGCTCTTAATATATAATCCTGAAAGGTCTGTTGCAGTTATCTACTGTAATAATAATGCTGTTTTGCATGTTACAAGAAACCTGAAGCAGCATCAATAAAGTAGTCTCACAGGGCCAGTTTGCTGACACTCTGTTTGTGCCCTTGCTGTACACAAGGTTATCTTTAATGGCAGAAAGTTTTTATTGTTCCCTGATGACTTAGAGGAGGCTGTGGATCCTCTGACCTTTTTGCCCATACAACATGAGATTTGCGTGAAGGATGGTCTAAGACAAACTTTGCTTTTGAAGTAGGAAAAATTTATTTCCTTATCTTATTTCATCCAGCAGACAGGACTGCATTCAGTCCTGCCTATATATGACTTACCCTTGTCCATGCCATGATTGTCCAGATTTTGTCAGAAAGGTAGCTTACATATATTGCCTCTGTACTAGGCAATGCTGGGATTGCAATTTCTATCTAAACACCAGTGTGACACACTATGATATTTATTGATCATTGTAATAAGAATTTACTGAGAGAATCTTTTTTTAAGCTGTCAAGAAACATATCAAATTATCAAGAGAAAGAAGAAATAATGATTAAAAAAAAATAGCAATATCAGAGCTGCCCAAAATTTCAAACTCGTTTGGAGCTAGTAATCCTGTTACCAGAGAGCCAAGGGAGACAGGCCAAAAGCACATGCAGAGGTACACAGGCCTTTGCTGGTTTTGCAAGCACTCATCTCAAAGTTTGGTCTTAATATCCATGAAAGTCAAACAAGGAGACTTCTTGTGATCCAGCTCACCCAAAACACGACTTATAAAGGCACAGTGATCAAAACTCATCACTCAAGTGCCATCCAAGATCAGTGGAAGGGGGGAAGCAGCAGAGCACAGTTCAATGCCCACCCTGGCAGACACCTACCCCTCAATGAGATGATCACTGTACATGACAATGTAAATCTTTGCAGAGACATTTGTCTTCTATGAAGCCACCACATGTCAGTGAGAAAATGAAGTCTCTTCTGTGTAACCTGGGCAGGCAATCACTGCACAGAACCAGCTCCTGCTAGGGCAACCATCCTCACCCCTGAGGGATGATCCTTGCAAGTCCCCACCTTGGCAGGGCACTGATGGTGAAGGGACACTGTTCTCCAGCTCCCCACTGTATGTGTACAGAGAGGAAAACACATTCTTTGGGGCTGCCTAAATATGTGTTTCTATCTACACATGTATTTGATATATAATGCACGTCCCCTAAAGAACAGCTTTACAGTCATATGACAACCCATAAGAGACTTTAGGTATTATGTATTTTCCAAATTTCAGATCTTGTGCTATACCCCTTATGCAAAAAAAGCAGAGTCGTGAATCCTCCAAGGACAAAAAGAACAAGGTCCAGAGACACCTTCATTGACTGCTGCTAGATCACAGCATCTCCAGGCAGAGAGTACAGAACACCTGTTCTCCTCCTAGTTTCTACTCAGGCACTTCCTGAACACACAGAAAGGGAAATACATAAAGACTGGATGGAGTATGTGGCTGTTAAAGTGGATAGTGCACAGCAGTGACAGAACTTTTAAGATCATGAGCAGTTTGTGTGAGAAAAATGGACCTGTCAGGTAACACTGCACAACCCTGTGTAGCTTCAAGGGACAAAGACTGCTCAATTTTTAATTTCTGTTGTGAATAATTCATTACAGGGGTAAGAAATCTTCTTGAATAGATGAAAGATAGGAGATAAAGGTCTCCTGCTATTCATATTCCAAATCACTGCCCAGCCAACTGGGTCTGTCCATGCAAAGTACAAGTTTCCATATCCAGCTTTTTCTTGCAAAGTCAGAAACTTCAGACCACTTAAAAATTGACATGTTCTACACTGGTCCTGGAAGTTATACTAAAATTCAAACATTGAAAGAAATATTTAAAACATTTAAATTTCTGATTATTTAAAAATAAAGGGGTTTACATTAATGGAAACATATGGTGAATATTCCCACATGTTCCTCTGCAATGACTTCTCTAAGCCAAGTTTCAAAACACTGTCTGTCATAACTCTCTTTTAAATCTTCCCAAAAAACCCGTATCAGGGCTAGGGTGAACTTTTAAAAATCAAACTGTATTCAAGTTCATCTTGATTTAAAGGATGATAAAAACAAAACCTACAATTTTTGCTATTATTCCAGCATAGCCAATTAGAATGTTTGTACTTCACAGGGAGCACTCAGCCCAAAAGGCCTGTTATAGGGAATGTGCAATCTCAGATTTCTGTGCTGAAAATATGTGTTTATCTTTAATCACATCTTTAATCACATCTGAGTCAGGATGTCTGCAAGGCAAAAGAGCATCTGTGGTGGTGGGGTGGATAACCAAATAATGGTGAGACATGAGTCCTGAACTGTATGGACTGGAGACACTTCAAATACACATGAACATGAGTAGGACTGAAGTATTTCCATCTTTGACTGCCAATTTGTTGCTAGACAGGTAACTTAAAATTATGGAAACCCTGAACCAAGCATGTAAGCAGTGGTGATATCTTTTTTTTGACACTGGGAAAAATCTTGAGTATCTTCTTAATGTATCATGACATATGAGCATGCTGTTTGAATATCTAGCAGTGACAATTTAACAGGAACTGAACAAATAAATTTAGACTGTGAAATTAGCGAAATCAGGGAGGAAAAGGAACTAGTTTTTGAGAAAACTTCCATCAGTTGGTGTAAAAGTTACATTGTCCTTACCTGATGTAGCAGAATATTGAACACAATATGGGGTAGGTCTTTTCTTACGAGTTACTGAGCAGTGCAGTGCTCTGTTAAATTGCATGAGTGCCACTTTCTGAATGCAGGTGTGCACATCTGGGGAGGAGAAGGCTGGCACGCCCTGCCACAGGGGTGTGCAGGCACATCCTTGTCAGTAAAGAGCATCAGCACTCACCAACTAACAGAGGAAGTGACTGGTGAACCTTGAAAAAAGATTTTTTTCATTCTGGTTGATTGACATTTTGCAATCTGTTCATTGAGAAAGACCTATTTTTGACAGATCTACTTTTATTGAGAACACTTTCTGTGAAAAGTTTTGAAAACTGTTGAAGCATTTTGTGCTGTCAATCTTTTAAGTCAAAACTACATTTTTAAGATCAGTGGTGGTTTTTCATTTCCAGAGTTAAGGTACCTGATGAAGAAGAATCAAGAATGGAAAAACATGAAAACCAAAATAAAACATTGTACTTCACCCAAATAAAAGTATTTCTAAAACCACTAACTTGCAAAATATTGTACCTGACTTTTCGTTTGGATCTGAGTATTTTTTGAACTCAGACGTTCTTCCTGAGACAAAAATAATTTTCCTTTCTATTCTATCCAGAGGGACCAGTCAGAAAAAAAAATGCTGTTTTCTATTACTGTTTTTGTCCCTAAGCGTTTTTGCTTTCCGTATTTATTTTTTTCTACTTTCCTTCCTTTCCTTTCTTAAAATGCCCTATCTACTAAAAAGCAGAAGAAAATTGAGTCTGGAACCCAAGATTCTTTGCTCTTGCTCTCCTCTTTTCCTCTGTTTATTCAGAAGGAGTAAGAAAAGAGCTATATTAAGCTGAAATTTTATTCTGCTGTTCTCTCTGTTGAACAAAAGATAGTCCACTAAAGCCACTAAATCACAGATAACACTTCTCTGGGCAACATTATTAGGAACTGACAGTTGGAGATAGATGAAGATCTCATCTTTTAAAGAAAAAAGTACATTTAATTTCCTTTGTACATAAAATAGAGAGCACAGCATTGTGTATCTGAAGATAAAAAGAGATCCCAGTGTATGCTGGGTGCCATCCTTACAGAGATATAATACTGGTCTGTGTTCTGAGCTTACACTGAGCTTTAAATTCAAATTCATTTAGAAACAACTATTCTTCAATTCATGGTAGACAGTGAACTTTTAAAAAAGAGAGTAACATTTTACAGCCAGTTCCACTAGAAAAGAGCAGCTGAGAGAATGAATTGTTACCTTTTGGGAGGAACACTGGAAGACAGGACAGGAAGAGGAGGGAGAAGGGATCTATAAGGCAGAGAGATGGGTTTGTCCCTGGTCCTCAAGGGATCATCCTGGGAGCCACTAGGCCTCCTTGAGGTCGATACCATAATGGATTCAACACTGAACACACACCATGGAGCTGGTATTGAACATCCAGGATCTCATTAACTGCCTTCAAACAGACATGCTAAAAAGCTATGGTCATTTTTTCCACCAGCTGAGGCACATCATGCCAGGCTCCAAATATGCCAGGTGAAAGGGCATGAATTTCTTCTACATGGCAATGTATGTCCTTATTTCTGGGGGACATTTTTGATGTATTTTATGGGCTTTTTTTTCCTTTCTCAAGGAACCTGTGACTATGACACACACTGTGCACATTTGCAATGTATAAGCATATTTCATGTGCCCTTTCTGTAGCTACTACCACCTGCTGCTTTGGTAGCATTTGATTTTAACACGTCCCAAGCAGCATGGAAACAGTGAGGGTGAAACTTGGCTTGCCTGTGTTAAGCAAGACAGTTACACATGCAGTTAAAACATGTGTTTAACAAGAAAATATGGTCAGTCTGATTCCAATGGTATGAAAGACTGCTTTTGGCTCCTGGGGAGAGTACAAGTTTTAAGGGAAACATCTTGTATGGAGCTTTTGTTTCTAAGTCTAGAGACTATCTGTGTGTTGGCTGAGCCTGGTTGCAAGCCCTTGTAAGAAATGAAGGCCTAACACTAAGCAATTACCCTCCTTTGATTAAAGGCTTCTACTTCACTAGTCTAAAATAAGAGTGGAAATTTTTTGTGAACCTTACTGCACTGAAGGATGAAAGGTGGTTTTCCACTGAAAACACTGGCAAAAAGCAGCTCTTCTAACCATAAAAGCCTTGAGGAAAATTCCTTGACCATCTGCATGTAAAAATAGTTATTCTGCTTTCCTAAGACTTCAAATCATGCCCTTCTTTCTTTCTTTCTTTATTTTTTAATTTTTTTCCCAAGTGGACATAGTTAGTAGCAAAGGATAATATTTGGCTTTCCCATTTCTTGCTGAAAAATACAGAATATAAAATGAAACTTGCCCTGGATTCAAGCTAGAAATGCAAAGGCAAGATCATCAAGAAGTACAGGTCTGTGTAGTTATTTCACATGGTAAAAACTACTGTTTAGAGTTTCACCTATACACCAGCAAGCACAGCAAAACACAAAGTGTCCGTGTAAAACATCCAATGAGCACGGACATTCAAATTTCTCTAAATTGCTGCTTCTCTGTGAAGAAATGGATTTTTTCCTCTGCCTTTTGCACTAGTCCCCAGCTGATGATGGGACAGACTTAAGTTGCTTTTCAGAAGTTTCTGCATTCTATATTCTGATCTAAACCTCCCATCACTCATGTCTTATTACACCATCACCTATCTTTTTTGGGTACTAGACCCTTTTTCAAGAACTTAGAAGATCACCATCAGCAAGATTGCTCTCTGCATTCTGATTCTGTAAGTTTTTAATATCCAACTGCTCCTCCAGATGTATTTAGGAACTTCAAAATTCAACTGCTGTGCTATTCAGTAGTTTTGAAAGCTTTTTTGCATCACAGCAGCTACAGCTTTTACTCCTTCATCTGTTACAGATGAGATATTGAGCATTTTGGGTCACTCATGCATCTGTAGATTCAAAGTGCTGTAGGAAAACAGCTCTCAGTAAGCAGGATCCACAGGGCAGATCTCACACAGAGGTCTGGGCAGCATTTTGAGCTGCAGACAGCTGCCACCAGGAACCATGCAGGCAGATTCCCACGTACCTGTGGTGCTATGCTGACCTCTGTCCTGGAGACAGGTGCCCCAAATTTCTTCCAATTCTCTGTCCTGATGCTTTTCTTGTAATGGAAGATCTCAAAGACCACCCTTGCTACAGCTTCACTGAGAGATAAACACCTTCTTTACTGTCAGAACAGCGATTTTGAAACTGATTTTTCAGCCCGCATACACACAAGACACCTGGCCAGGCTTGCTTCTTTTATTTCTAATTTCAGCAACACTGATTAGAAGATCTGGCTTGTTCAGTCCTCTCTTTTACCTTTGTAATACACAACACCTCTCACTAAAGCCTTGTTTTCATTCTCCTCAGAACTGTGTATGCCACTTACGAAAGAGGACGCAAAAATGTCAATCAGCATCTCAGACTGACAAGTACTTAATTACTTGTGACCCCCTCCACTCACAGATGTTTAGAATTATGATTCAGGAGCTGAAAAAAGTTGTCTTCAGGAGCCTTAGAGATAACTAGAAGTGCTCTAACTGGCTTTCAAAAGGATAGCTCAAATAAGCACCCAAACTGAGCATGAATTCTGAACTAACTGAAGTTTGCATCTCCTTGCTACTGTTATGAACTATAATTCTCCACATTTCTGGAGTGCCTTCTACTCAAGGTTGCATGACAACTTAAGAGACTTAACTGGTTCTCAACATGCTTTTCAAAAGTATTATTTCCAATTCAATGGGTAAGAAAAGCACAGCATAAAACATCAAGCCATTGTTCAATGCATGGCAATAAAGATGAATTGTTGAAATGGCCCTTCCCATTTTATGAAAAGTACAGCTTCTGTACCAGCTACTGTTGGTTCAGGGCTTTTTTGTAATTCACAAATGTGTCAACATTAAAAAAAATTATTAAAATAAGTCAACATTAAATAACATGGTGGGTTTTTATTTTAGTGGATGATCAATAGATATAGCTGTCTTCTAAAGGGGAAGGTGAAGAAAAAGCCAAGTTGGAAAGTTTTCCAACTGCATATCATTTTTTCTCAGAGATGCTAAGATAAATCCATTACTTTCCAGAGAGGCCACTTCAAAGGTACTTACAAATATGCCCTCTGAAAAGACAGGATTTAGTGCCTAAGAAAAAGGGAAAGGCAGAGGGACCCCAGAACCAGCAAACAATCAACTAACATCTGATCCTAAGATATGACATAAGAAATTGCTCCATATAAGTATTTATTTACAACTACATTCCAAACCTGATGAAATAAGATGACCATTCCCAAAACAGTCTTTGCAGAATATCAAATTACTAAAAATACACAGGATATTTCAGTGAGTGTTTTGTTCATCAAGAAAACTGATAAGCTTAAGGGCTTCATGCAAGAGAAATATCTTTGCTTCTTCCTGTGGGGGAAAGGGGCTGCTTCTCCTACACATGCTGTTCTTAGAAATCCCTGTGTTTATTTCAGGAGCAGCACTGGTCCATATTGTGAGCCATCATGCCTGGGAGCTGAGCACGCCTCTCCATATGCAAAGCAATGGCAGCTTCCATTCTCCTTCAATCAAAGCAGGGAAAAGGAAGATGTGCATCCTCTCAAAAAGGCAGTGAATTTGCAGAGCCCACACCAGTGGGGAATGTAAAGATATATTTCCAAGGGTCCAGCTCTCACTGTAACAGCAGCAGTGATGCAGCAAGAGTCCTACCTGAGAGAACACTGTCAGTGTAGCCAAAGCTCTGATGTCCTTTGAGTGATCAATCTTGCAGGCAATGGAACGGCACCTGAACTTGAATTTAAGAGTTGAAAAAGTGCTTAACAAGTTATGCAGTATTAATTAGTCCTTATTTGTCATATTTATATTTTATTTGCCTAATGGCAAAAAAAATTAAACCAATTTCCTCCTTATCTAGGTCTAGCACAGCTTAATGCCTCTGTATTCTAGTTTTTCACTGGTTCCCCTATAGCATTTATTATTATCTACTCTTGCATTGTTCCTCTTATTCCTCTCCTGGGTGGTTTAATTTGTTCATACTTTGATTTAGAAGCAGAGATACCTATGACATTGAACAGGGAAACAGGCAAACACAAAGCTCCAACTTTGTTCCAGATTTCATCCACCACTTTTTGAAAACACAAAACATGCCTAAGATATTTTATGTGATGCTTTTTGAATTCCTTTATACTTCTTCCTGACTGAAAGACTGGGCCTCACCACTGACAATCTAAAGAAAATGAAGTGCTGAGAAGATTTACATGAGGGCAAGGAGCCTACCCTAAAAAAGTGTCCAAAAGGACATACAGATTACATTTGACATATCCTGCAGAAGGGAGGAAGGCCACACCTTTTCCAAAGACAGTTCCAAAAGGATTTACATATAGGCATCACTGAGAGTTTTGAAACAAGAATCTGCTGCTAATGTATGCTCTACTGCTCCATTCCTCTGATGAGGAGTTTCATAAATCTGTTGCAACACCTTACAAAAGTGTCATTTCATTTGAAAAATTGAGTAGATGCTTCTTCATTGAACTCTCTCAGCAGAAGGGTTCCTGAATGTTAGCATAACGTCCTCTATTATTTAGCACACAAAGACAAATATAAAAAGACAAGCATTTCAGAAGAACTGATTGGAACATAAAGAATTTCTATGCACATGCACAAATATACATGTAATAATACATGTAAGATGAACTTTGCCTCTATGTAGTGGTTCAAGAAGATTCTGCTACAATATTTACTCACAGAGAAGCAGCACAGCTCTTTGGGAGGAAGGGTTCTTCCAACTTAAACTGAGAGGTTCCAGTGCAGAGGTCCAGCCTGCATGAAGGTATCAATAAACTAATCACAGAAATTTAACCACTGCTAAACAAACGTTATTTGACCAATTATCAGCTGACACTCAGTACACGCCTTTATGCAGTCCCTGGAAATGAAACACAAGACCATTATTTAGCCAAAATTGGACTCATTGTTCTGAACAGCTCATATGCCTGTGGAGTCCCTTCCAAGCTAAAGAGCTTGAAGTCATGCAGGGGCTCCCTGAAGCAGCACTTATCTGGTCACACACATCTAGATGACAGCACTGTTATTCTCATTAGGATGACAACTTCTGGTACTGACAAGTGACTCTTGAAATGTTATTCCTTGCTGAAGCAGTTTTGAATGTTAGAGACTGAAAAACAATGGGATATTCTCAGTAGAATAATCAGCTTTTTTTAATTGAAAATTCACATACACGGCCTGTGGTACTCTACACAAATGGATGCAAAGAGCTTCATATCATACAGTGCCTTTTGGACTGATCTCATAATTACTTATATATACACCAGCTGAATTGTTCAGTGCAAACTCTCCCATGTCTGTTCCTGACACTGGATTAAAAATTAAGACAGTCCAGCCTGAGACTTTTTTTTTTCCAGAGGCACCAAAGGTGGCTTGCTCAGTCTTGAGACTCTGTCTTGAGGCGGAGAGCCTCTCGCCGCTGTTTCTGAACCGTCCTGGAATCTTCCCACAGACTGGGTCCTCTGATGTTCTCCCAGTTATCCAAGTTAGATTTTTCCAGCTTCTGCAGACAAACAGAAAAAATAACAGGGTCATCTTAACAGATCCATGATTTAAAGTACATATGGTTCCAAATTTATTTCTTTTTTCAACAGAAACTCAGTATCACCATTTGGCTGATGAACTTTCATTTACCCTGCATGAGAAGTTCAACAAGAAGGAAAAAAACCTAGTAGTTATCCATATAGCTGCATAAATGACTAAGACAGGCATTACTGCATCTGCTTGTCAGCAGGTAAGTAACACTTAAGCACAGGAAGCACTGCAGCATCTGAGCAAGACTGAAGATACCTTGTATTCATTTTTTCTCCTCTCACCTCATTTTCCAGATCTGTTCTTCAACTGCAAGTCTGCCAAGCACTGAAGTAGTAGGAATGACAAGCATTGGTAGAGCTCAAATAGAAGGATTAGCAATTAGTGAGCTGAAGTATCCTGTCAGCAAAAACACAAAGCATGCTGGAAAAGATTCATTATCTAGCACCAAGAGAGACAGCAATGGTGCAAACGCCTTCAATCCATGTGGTTTCAACTCGAGAGAGCAATGCAATGCTTTCTGCTGACTAGTTTCCCATGGTACCCAGCACCACAGACAGGCCTCTTAGTCATACATGAGATATGCTGACTGAACTGTCAGGTATTGAAAAACTAGATTTAATTGCCTTCTTGCCTACTTCATTCATCCCCCCTCAGAACTACCAACGACTCAGAGGCGACAAAAATGAAGAACAGGTGCCCTTCTGACCTCACCCACCATGTGCTGCAGTCAAGAACACAAACACATATTGAATCTTCACAGTCCTATTGGCACAGGCATAGCTGTCCCTTCCCAGGACACAGAGCTCAAGTCTCCCATGCCAACTGTGGAACAGCACATTGCACATGATGGGGAGACTGAGGAGAGAGTCTGCACCACTGCCAGAATCAGTGCTGTCCTAAACCCTACCAAACAGGGCAACCCTGCCTTCCAGTAATGAATGATATGTACTGCAGTGGGACTTAAACCTGACCTGTGATCAAGGCCTCATCTCAGCAAATGATTAAAAATACACCAGAAAATACTTAATCTTGCCCTGAGCCTGTGGCCTAATTTGTCCATTATCAATCATTAAAAAAAGTGGCAAACACCCAGGGACTTGAATAATAGTTGCAGAAAAATTCAACAGCTATAACAGAATAGACCTGCTGCTATTAGCTCATGTTATGTAAAAGTTTCTTGACAATTCTACAATTGAGGAAATTGCAATGAGGTTAGTCAGATATCAAAAGAAATTAGGCAACGCTCTACAGAAGATGTATGAGAACACATGCACAAACATAGCAGACTTTCACAAGGTAGGAGCAACTGAATTTTTTGTACAGTAGAGTTGGCATAGGTCTTTCTGAAGAATTGTCTTCATTACTTTATACATCTTATGCTTAGCTGGTACTTCATTTCAACCAGAAGGGATCTGAGCTGACATGGAAGGAGAGAGAAGGGAGGAAAGGTACTCATCATCCCACACAACAGTGACTTGCCCCTCTGATTGCAAATTCAGAATTTAATATCCGAGTCTAATGGAAGCTTCAAGGAAACTACACTTAAAATAACCTTGTGATTTAACAGAAGGAATGCATGCTAATTTAATTCAACACAAAGGTATAACACACCTGTGAGGATTCAACTATTCCAAAACTGTTTGTCTCCTGAAGCCTGAACATTAATCAACTTTTAAAGTAAGTGCAACAAAACTTGTGGTATCTAAAGATAAGCTACATAAAGAAGTCTATCAAAGGAGATGTGTACTGATGATCTTGACAAAAGAGTTCATATTAATTTGTCCCTGAAACTTCACAAAGGCTTTACAAAGAGGAGGTTTGTCAAAAACAGGAAGCATTTCAAAACTACAGTATCCAAACAAACCAGTACCAGAAAGTATCTTGTCAGTTTCCAATAGAAATCATAATGGTACCTAGAAAACACACTGGGGTACACTGACAGAATAAAACAACCACGGGTTATGTGCATTGAATGGCATTGCCTGAGATGACAAATGAGATCTATTCATTAATTTAAATATAAAGAAATAAAGGTTCTAATGTATACATAGGAAGACTATATTTTTTTATTATCATTATATTTATAGAGATCATTAACGTTTTGTGTCATGTATAAACACTTTGTAGTATCTTACTGCAATTCAAGAAGAAAGCACCTTCCTTACTACCATGGAACAGTATCTGCAAAAATTTAGTTTATGGGATAGTTATCAGAAGGCAAAGTGATTTGACATACCAACTTTCTGAACTGATGCCACCCAATTTTGGAATAACAGAGCATTCCTGTTGCATGTGGATAAACATAAGAAGGAATATCACCACTGAAAGGTGAAAATCTGTTCTGCAGTGCTTTCCTATTAAATAACTATTTTCACATACATCTGTGCTTCTTCTGGATGGGGTAGAGCTAAATTTTTACAGAAGCAAGTATGGGGATATGTTTTGGATTTGTGTTGAAAACAGTGTTGATAACACAGGGATGTTTTCATTAGTGCTGAGCAGCTCACACAGTGCCAAGGCTGTCCCTGCTTCTCACTCCACCCCACCTGTCAGCGAGCTGAGGGTGCACAGGAGGACACACAGCTGGGGCAGGTGACCCCAGCTGACCACAGGGATAGCCCACACCATAAGGCACCGTGCTCAGCATGTAAAGCTGGGGAAGAAGAAGGAACAGGGGACATTCTGAGAGATGGAGTTTGTCTTTCAAAGCAACCTTTAGATGTGATGGAGCTCTTGCAGAAATGGCTGAATACCTGCTGCCCACAGGAACGGGGAAATGAATTCCTGGTTTTGCTTTGCTTACACCAGCACCTTATGTTTTAGCTACTACTCTGTCTTTATCTCACTCTCTAAGCTTCCTCACTTTGACCCTTCCGAGTCTCTCCCCATCCCATCATGGGAAGCGAGTGAGCGGCTGCGTGGGGCGTGGCGTGGGGTTAAACCAGGACAGAGCTCACACACAGCTGAGTAAAACTCCACCCGTGCTGCTTGGCCACTGACACGAAAATTCTTACAACAGAATCAGCCCAGAATAAATAGCTGCATTAGATGTAGGCTAATGACATGCACATAGCTACATTTTAAATTCATCTCAGTGATGAGAGTAAGACCAGATTGACAGTCCTCTTAATTAGGTGCAGCACAAGCTGCAAAGTTACACAGCTCCTACAGATTGCCTGAGCTGTGCAGTGAGAATTCAGACAAGCAGGTAGTTTGGCTCTCAGATAAAGCTGAAGTCAACATCTTTCATTCTATCTGGCTAGGTCTTCTTAATTTATTTCTTTTTTTCATTTTAGTCACTTGGACTCTGCCTACCTAACTTTATGAAGACATCATGTCACATGTTAAACTACTTCCAGCTTTTACTAAACTGAAATTCATATTAACTGGAAGGCTAAAAAATCAAAAGACTTCTCCCAGTTCAAATGTACTGAACACTCAATCATTGGAGACTACAATGAAATGTAATCAGATCAGATCAGCAGCACTTTTCCTGCTTGTCTCAAATAGCCCGAAGGATATTGAAAATTAGCTGTTTAAAGTAAGATCAGTATAGTCCATTAAATCTACTGATTCACTCCCTAAATCAGCTAAACTGCCTCTTAAGAGTACAGGACTGACAGAAGCTGTAAATTCAAGGAAAAAAATGCAGTTACTCAGACAGGCACAGAGAAAAAGAAAAGTGTGTTCAACTGTTCGCCACACTTGACTTTTAAGACTTGTTAAACAGCTTGACTGGTGCAATGGTACCAAAAAGGACATAAAAAGACCTTCACTTCTTAATTACTGGTTCAAATGCCTGCCTTAAGTAGAAGTTCTAAGCCTCTGACAGCCTTAAAATAATATAACATTTTAAAAAGAGTTTGAATTCTACTCTTGTAGGATAGTCTTCATGCCACAATACTGAAGTCTGCAGAAATTAATTTAGAATTATTACTGTTCAGGCTGAGTGAATTCAAGGTGGCTGCTTGCAAAAAATGCTTGGCTTTAGTCTCAGTTTCTCACATGTGAAAGGAGGGATAAGAGAATCCTGTTTACTTTACAGCTTGATAAAATAAATTCGGTGATGAACACCACAGAAAGAAATAGCTCTGATATAGAGACATTTCCTATTATTTCCTATCATTATAGGAAGCAAACCCATTTGCAGACAAAAGATGAGCCAGGGAAAAATATTCTCACGGCTGTAAGAGGCAGTGAAAGAATTAAACCAATTGAGCAGTCTGTTTTTTAAGTGTCAAAAAAGCTTGAAGAGACAAAAAGTATATTGAGGAGCTCTAGAATGATATACAGATTAAGAGGTACAGAATTACAGCTAATACTGAATCTGCTGTCTTGTGCATGACTGAAAATGTGAACATCATCACCTTGATACAGCTTTAGTGGGGGCTTTTTTGTAACTCTTTGCCAGAGCCATCTTTTTGACATCTCCTTTTCTTAATATAAACTGGGTGTTACTTACTTTGCCTAGGAAGTGCCATAACTTAATATCTGCAATTAGTGATTTAATAATCTGGGATTTAATAGTCCATGATTAGTGATTGAATATTCAATTTAAAAAGAAGTATTTTTTTCCAATTAGGGAATGTTTAATTTTTATGATATTAGTAAACAAGCAAGTTAGTAAGCAGCAAGCTATGGCCAGAGTAAGACTCTTTTTTGTTCATTAAGGGAAGAACTGTGGGGGCATGTAAGCATGCAAAGAGCTGCTTCTCCTTTTGGCTTTGCTGAAGACTGCCAAAACCAATAGAGGTTTTGTTGCTTAATTCAATGGGATCCAATGGCATTCATCTATGGCACAGTTAATAAACCTATGGTGAACTGGTTTAAGACACTCCTTCCCCATGCATTATTTCCCTTTTAATTATGCCAATTCAACAATGTGGGGCTGTGCTCCAACCAGAAAAAACAAAATAGGTTAGGAAAATAAATTCATACTGCTTATGAACAAATCCTATATAAGCACAGTACTATGGAAACATTGAAGGAAACATTGGGTGGAGAGAGAAGAGAAACATTTGAGTCACATAGAGTGACTATGTCACAGAAGATGTGTATTGAGGAACTGAACAACCAGTTTGTCTGTGCAACCTCTTCCCTGTGCAAAGCATGCAAACAGAACTTGCCTCCACCTCAGAGGTGTCACAGAGTTTAATTAATGTTCACAGAGTACTCTCATAGTTTTATGTGAAGGTGATACAGTGATAAAAAGTGCTCAGTAAACTAAACAATTATATCACCTGGTTAGAACTACATGATTACACAGCCTTGAATTTTTAACATAAGAGAAAATAACACAAGACAGACTTCCATCAGGAATTAGGCCTTGCCAAGATTTCCTCCTAATGTACAATTACAAGCAGTTTTCCTTCTTAAAAGTCAGAATCTCTTAAAAAACACATTAAATCTCAGAAGAGAATCCAGTGCCATTTATGCATTACACCTGCAGATCACCCAAGATGGACTTCTCAGACCAAAAGATTCACAAGTTTTATGATAAAGTCAACAGAATGCATGCATGGTTCATTTACTTTCAGTGTATCTTCTTTTCCTAAGCAAAAATGTAACTCAGAAAGGTCCAACATAAGTAATAGCACAAGTGCAATAGTACAACTTCAAGACCAAACATCCTATATTCAGCAAATTCCACTTTTAATTCAGCAATTAAGTACATTTAGGATAGTTTTCACTTCTTTCGTATAGAAAGTTTTCTCAAGCTATGGTTAATCTGCCCTAGAAAGACAGGTGCTGCTTACTAAGATTTATCCCTAAATTCACTACTTGGGAGACCTAGCCATGTCAACAGGACCAAGGAATTTCCTAAATGTGACTGCTTGGTCTTGCTAAGTTTATATGATATTAAACTTTGAAAAGGGATGTCCTAGTTACTGCAGGACAAGTCTCTAAAATAGGAGCAGCCAGGGACAGACTTTTGGGATGTTTGCAGCATCTTTTTCAACTAAATAAAGGTAAACTTGACTGAAGGGGATATGTGATCTTTAACAGTGCAGGAGATCAGTAAGACTAAAAAATGACAGTTCTGCTGCTGCTAAGATGAGCATACAGGTTTCTACAACAGGTCCCTATCTGCAGCACAGAAAGCCCTCCTGACACCACAGAAATTATTTACTTCAAACAACTTCCTAAGACTATGGATACTTGGAAGTGTGGACAATTTTTTTACCTTCTGGATATAAAATCTGGCACAGTCTGTCCTTCTAATAAAGATAAAAAGATCCTCTAATAAAAAAAGGATGAGGTGTACCAGGATAAAAAAAATATGAGACCCATGAGTCACACATGGTGTTTTTCCTTCTGAAGAGATATGAAAAACAAGATTTCTTATGTGAGAGGGAAAAGCTGCAATGAATACCACAGCAAAGGGCTAAGAGATTACCACAACAAGAAACGATCAGGTACCACCATGAAACTACTAACAGAAGTGTGTGGGCATAAGAAAAGAAACACCTAGAGTAGGTTTACAACAACAGTGGCAAATTAAATTTAAATCCAGGCCATTAAGTAACTACTTTAAAGTAATCATACTCCTTAAATCAGCAGTCAACTTTACCAAGCAGTTGACCCTTCTGAATGGGTGGGCTCAATCTCCTGCCTCTCACATGCTCCCCCTTAACCCTGGTCTCAGTTGGTTCAGGTAACATTCACACAGTGTAGTTTAGGACTTCTGCTTCTCATCTACACTTCCCTGCTGATTTTCCACTCACCTCTCTTCCAGAACTTACTTATCAATTTATATGCTGAAACAGAATGCTTTCTTCTGTTGAGGAACTATGATTTGGGCAAAATATTAACAGGGCAATTTCAAATCTTTCAGCCATAAATAGTTTTTCAGTAACATCCATGGCTACTGTTTGATTTGTGCTGCTGGGCAATGTTTCATAAGGGAAAAAAATCCTCCTGTTTCTTCTCTGTGGCTAACATCCCCTTTCTGATTGATGAACACAGTAATAGGAGTGTTATTCCTGTACTGTACTGCCAGTAACAGTAAAGCTACTTCTCAGCAATACTTCTGAATGTACAGTTCACAAATAATATGTAATTGTACCTTTCATTCTATCAGAACCAACAAGTCTTCAAATCAAATCAGAAATACTTCTGTCTTAGAAAGATCAAGCCATTTTTAAAACTTTTACAAGCATGAAGATGAAGTTTTAGAAGGTAAGGTCTGGGCTCTTTCTAGATCTGGAAGGTATTTTGGTTTTGAACTGCATTGTGCTTAAAGACTTTATGTTGGAGCTGTAATATGGCACAGGGGGACACTGGCTCTCCAATGACTTGAGGGGAAGATGCTATGAGCAAGATGGATTATCACATATTGAATTACCAACACTATTTTCCTCAGCCTTTGAACTTCTCAGTGATGCCTCCCAGCTATACCTGGGCAAATACCAAGTTTTATCAGACATGCAGTGAAATCAGGGGTTAAACTTGGGAACGTCTCCATTCAGTTTTTAGAAATTTGATTATTTAGCTAAGAATTGCCCACACTCCATGGTCAGCCTCCACGAGAATCTTGTATATAATTTTTTCTGTTTGATCAGTACACCTGTTAGGACAAGCAGTAACCCATTCTCTGACAGTAAATTGCTAAAACAGAGTACATTTTTGTAGTATAGTTTGAACATTAAATAATGATGGGTAACAATAATTTGAGAAGCAAAGAACATGCAAGAATTGTATAACAATTTTTTAAAACATTTCACATTTAGATTTGATTGTCCATGTGGACATCATGTGGAAGTACACTGACAATCACAAAAATGTTCCAAAAATTGGCCAAAAAAAGATACAAAAATCTAAGAAAAACAAACAGGAGGATTTTCTTGCAGAAAGCCACTTTGCCTGGTTGCTGAGACAAGAACTTCCTTCAAAATTATGTGTTTTGTTGTATCATCTTCAGGAGACAATGAGAGAAACATACATGGCCTCAGCTGTGTAGCTGAATTCCCACACCCTACACCAAAGTTACTTCATATTTCATACCAAAGATCCAACAATTCCCCACTGGAGGCCCATCAGCAAGGCAGAATGTTTAACATTTTCACCTAGCCAGTTGTACAAGCTCCCCATACTGGCTGCCTGGCAGAAGCTAGCAGCATTCCTTAACACAATAAATGGAAGAATTCAGCCATGATGTGTGCATACAACTTGCCCTACTCAAACTTTTGGGGCTTTTTGTGACTGAGACAACACATAGTGTTGGCCTAGGATGGTAGGAGTTGGTCAATTCATGTGGCATTAAAAACCAAGAAAGCACACATGAAATGCAAGTTGGTACTAAGGATTCTGTTTTGAAGAGGAGAAAGAGTGAAGGATTAAAAGAGATTATTTGCAACAGTCCCAACTATGTTTGCTGTCTGACTGATAATCACTCACCTTGTTTTCCATCTATGAGACATCAGTGTCTTCTTATTGGATGGGGAAAGTGCAAATGCAACACACATATGAAAGAAACAGTTCTCAGTTAAGGAAAAATCCTGTGCTAAGAGATGACCAGGAAAGAATTTACAGGACTATAAATAGAGATGCAGTCCAGAAATAACAGTAAAAAGCAGTAAAAAGTGATACCCTATGAACTTTACTCTGGACACTTTCTTCCTGCAAGAGGCTTTTCCATCACAAATCTTCCTGTGCCAAACCCACCACCAAGCTCCACCTTCTTGTGCTTCTCTATGAAAAACTATGAACATAGTTTATAGATTGAACACATTGAACTATGGTACAGGAAACTACTGAGATGTCAAGAAGAAAAGGTCAAAACTGTAGGTGGATTATGGACTGTACATCCACTCAGAATAAAATGTCTAACACAAACTATTTGAACTAAAATTCTTTACCATGGCAGTTTCTATTGACGATAAAGTAACATGACTTTGTACTTCTCTACAAAACACTGTGCTGAAGACTTACAATGAAATAAAAACCTAAAAGAACATTTCACATGTGAATAAACTGAAATGCAAGAAACTTAGCTTGTCCCAGACACAGCCTGGAGGGCAGTCAGAACCTAATGGCTAGGCTGGACAATGTACCAAGAAAGAAGAGCACGTGGAAGGAAGAGAGTGATTAAAGGGAGAAGAAAAAATTCTCTCAACCTCTATTTATCTCAACCTATTTATTGTCATAACAGTCACTAAGGAGGGATATTTTCCCAACATCTCTGTAAGCTCTCAAACAGCTCAAGGCATTTAGTCACCAGTATCTCCACAGACATTGAAGCAAATCAATTCAGTACACAAATCTGTTAATTTTTGAGCAGCAACAAAATCAGTAATCCTTTGGTACTGATAATGACAGCAACAAGATACTTGAAGATTTCAGCAATTGGCATCCAGGAATTTCTTTCTAGAGCATTCCTGATGTCCACACACCTGGATGGAATTACTGTGCTACTACACTGTCACTCCCTGAAAAAAAGTTTCATCTGGCACCACAATCCCTAAAGTTATGTCAAATGAGCAATAAGTGGCCTTTTTCAGAACAGCTTATTCAAATTATTCTTTTAAGATAGTAAATATATAGGTTATGTTCCCAAAACATCTCTCCATATACCTACTTTTAATTTTTGAACTGTCCTCATTATACATTTTAATACTGCAATTACAAGTCATTTCTGTAATTCTCAGGACAAACAATTAAAAGAACTTCTGTCCAGAGCTAATGTTTATTTTCTGTGATTTATCAAATTATAAGGAATGAAACCTGCTCAACATTCATACTCTTTAAGTCAAGAAAGCAGCATTCTCTAGTCTGACCAGCCAGACCAGCATATTATGTCAATTATGCCATCCTTTCAACCAGTTGAAGAAAAACTTTCAAGTTTTAGTTTTGATATTCTGAAACACAAAGGACTAATTTTTCTTGCTGTTGTGTTCAAAAGATGTTCCCAGCAATTAAGAATGGATCTTACTTATAATTTTACTATATTTGCTGCAATTAAATATGTTCAATCACTATCACTTTCCTCCTATAAAAGTATTTATATGAAAGCACCATTCTTCTCAGTACCCTTAATATTATTTAAATCTTTACGTTTCTTTTAAGGAATTTTTTAAGAGCAGTCAGCCTGTTCTGCAATCTAATCTGTTCTTAAAGCCCTATTCAAAACCTGGATACCAAAAGAACCAGAATTTAGTATCACCTTCCTGCCCAGTGATGATTCCCAGACTGAAATTTTCAGCAGCCACTGAAGTCTTCCAAGCCCATTCTTAGACCATGGCTATAAACCATCACAGTCTAGTAGGTATTAAATAACATCTTGTTTGATTATTAAGGGGCTTAGAAGCACATCTGATTTGAATACAAAGGAGTTGCTTTATCTAAAAAAATACAGGTATGTTTTTTGAATGTTGCTACTTTGCCAACATGGTCACTCATTATTTTACATCCTCCTTATTTTATTCTTGGTTTGCTGCAACACCATCCTCTTACCCCTATCCTTGTCAGATTACTTTTCAGACAGCTCTGATGCCCTTAGCATCTTTTATCAGTCTTCCCCTGCTTTATAACTAACTCATTTACTGTTTCCATAGCAATCCTTCACCTTTTTATTTATTGGGATATTTTTCCCCCTCTACTTTCAATTGCTATTGATTCCCACTGAGTATCACATATTTAATTCAAACTTAAATTATTTTTTTCCATGGCAAAATGTTAGTAAATTCTTCAGGGAGTTTTTATTTGCTAGAAAAACTCTTTACAATAATTCTATATTTTGGGGTCTGACGTAACTGAGGCCAGATTTTTTAGTGTTTGTAAAACCATTAATTTTTACAGAAACCAAGTGCTAGAATAAGGAATGCTATTTTGAGACTGCATTAAGCACATGAAGAAGAATGTACTACGATTGTTAAACAACCACAGGAATGGTTTTCACTCATCATAATAATCAGGTTTTTTATCTCCCTTTTCAAACAGCATTTTTGTCCTTTCAAATAAAATAACCTAGGCTTTTGTCACAAGTCAAACACTTGACATTTTTCACATTGTGTTCTACAAGGCCCAGCTCAGCAGCAGAACTACATTCACATTAGTACCAGCATCACTAGTGGACAGAGCTGTGATTTATTAGGCAAAGGGGAGCAGCAGGGACTAATTGGTCATATGAGGACACAAAGGTGTGTGACAGGAATGCATAAACAATGGAGAGTGCATGCAAAGGTAGCTTGCTCCTCTGGCATGTCCCAAGGCACAAGATAAATGCCATTATTAACAGATCTGAGATACAAGAAATGCAGTATGAATTACACATGTAAATTCTTCCTTCCTCAAAATAGTATCCTGACCAGAAACATTCCTGTATGAACAAAACTTTTTATAGTTTGAGAAGATGTAATTTAGTAAATTAGAAGGTCTTTATGATAATTTCCTCACAATAAATTAGGTCTGTGATTATAACTTTTTACATCACCATGACCACCACATCAGAGACAAAATGCAGACTTCAACATGTTTGAAATATTGGAAATGTCTTTATTTTTTTGCAATATGCCCCTAAGGGCATATATGTATGCTTATAGAAGAAATTATGATATTCTAGAAGAATTCAGTATGTATGCAATATGTACACTTCTGTAAGGACAGTAAGGTATTTTTAAAAGTCTTGGGGAGGGCCAAAGGACATTTGCATGTATCAGGCAACCACGCTTCAAAGGAGCTGGCACGGTATCCTCAGTAACAGCTGCAAATATAATGCTAATAATATTGTAAAATAAGGCTTTACATATCAAAACAGCAACTTTTATTTTACTGTCCTTGATCTCTTACCACAGCATATTTAGTAACAGCCACCAGTGTAATCCTTCAGTGTGACCTATATATTGAATTAGAAGGTGTTCCTAAGAGCTGTGCTTTGGACAAGTCAAAAAAGAAAGAAGGGAGAAAAATCATCCACCCAAACCCCTCTAATCTGAAAAAGATGGGGCCCACAGAAAACAACTCTCTCCTAAATGTCAGCTGTGACAGGCTGATTGGTTAGATTTTGTCTACCAGAATAGAGGTAATAGTGACTTAAAATTGTCACACACTTAGTGGGCAGCCTGCAAAGCATGTGCATGACTGCTGGTAGTTTTACAAGTTTCACTGAAGCAAGAAATTAATATGTGCTTGCAAGTTAGTGCCCATAGTAAAGTATATATTGATATTAGATTTCAAAACAATAATCCAAATCCATTTTCATTATGCAGATCCATTTGTTTTGTTGAACTGATCTGCCCTCTGTAACACCCAAGCACTACTCTGGAACAATTTTAGTCTGGGAACTATCTACAGTTTAGATTCAGAAAAAAATAAGATTGCTTCTGTCATTTCTGTCCATCAGAAAGGAGTCTCATTATCCAAGTAGGCTTGTAATATATTGTTATGCCAGATATATTTTATTAGCATTGATTTATCCATAAAGATAATGGAATTATGGCTATCTAAATATTATCCTTAACCTGTTTACTCATCTTCTGAAGAAAAAGTAAGGTACATCTGCATACAGATCTGTTGATTTTGAGGTTAGGTATTGAGTTTAAGATGTGGTTCTTTTTACTGCTTGTGGTTCTTTTTACTTTTTCTTCCACATAAATAAATCAGAGCAGCCTTACAGTATATTGAATGGAAACTGAGAGACAGAAATCCCAGAGGCAATCAGAACTTAATGGATTTGTAAGTTTTGAATCTCCACTGGAACTTTCCATCTTGTTATTCCCTGCATCAGAAATCACAATTCTTTATAGCAGAGGAGAGTCCAAAACTATTTGCAATAATGGTAAAAACTAGCAAATATTTTGTGAAATTAGTCCTGTGAAAATACAAAAGGTAAGTTTTATTTTTATTTCAGACAAACCACAAAAGAGTAATAGAATAGTAAAATTTTATTATCAAGACCATGTACTGCCATTTGGACACCTAACTATGAGAGCAATGGGTGCAATCAAGATCTTCAAAGGCTTGTGACAGAAATGTGGTATGGGAAGAAAACAAATCTGTATTTAGCATAAAGGCCACAGAGGCAGATGAAGTGTTAGTTGGACATTTGATTCAATTGATTTTAAAACATTAGGAATAATCTTAAATAGCTTTATCCCTTGTGACTTCTTCCAGTTTTTCTAACATGGCTTTTTGTAGGCCTGAAAATTTATGAGACTTGGGATAACTGAGTCAAAACAGACATTTTAGAGCTCAGTAATATTTGAAGAAAATGCAATGTTGAGGGAAGAGAGAACTATTTCTCTATAAAGTTTTCTGAAACCATGTAAAAGGAATGACAGTTGTCTCAAAGATACACATACATTTCAGAAGCAAGAAATAACACAAAATACATCATGCACATTGTTCTGTAATTTGGTCTAAAGATCATCCAGACTCAGGCAGCAGAAGTGCTGACTTACATTCACACACACTCCCTCTCAGGCCAACATCAGCTCTACATTTATAAACTAGGTTAACCACAGAAGTAGTGAATTTATTTGTACCACTGTACTTGACACCTGGAAATCAAAGTAAAGCTGTGTTCAGAAAGAAGCACTACGTGTTCAAAAACCTTTCTTTACATAAAACCTTGTTTTTATTGGACATCAGGGAGTCAAAGGCAGATGGTTGATCTAATTTTAGTTAGGGACAGATAGGACCCACCCGTGGCCAGGGTAACCAAGGGTAGTCAAGGTTATGGGCCCCAGGCAACAAATTTATTTTACCTCATATTCAGATTCCAGTGTCACAGTGTTTGGTTTCAATTTTTCTTTCAAAGCTGGATCAACCTGAAAGACAAATAAAAATACAGCAAAAATGTTTGCTTTTAAGAATATTTTTTAAAGAAACGTTAACCTGAAATAAACTGAATATTGGTACAGGCAAACCCTCCTCTCCTCTAAAAGAGTTTAGTGCCAATTGTTCCAATACCAGGATGATTAACACAGCACAAGGATCAGGCTGAAAAGAAACAGGTCAACTGCCAAATTATTAAACTCCAAAGGAAAACACATTTTTAACTACAGCCCTGCACTTGCATTACCTTAGATACTTAAATCTATACTTGTTTAGTTTAAAACTGCTAAACTAAACAAAGCTTAAATAAATGAAACGAGCACAAGAAAGATAAAATTGGGATCATGTAACATACTATACTCCTTAATGTTGAGTTCAGTGAGTAGGTATACAATATATCCTGGTTTTCAAAGTCTAAGCATGAGTTGAATTTCCAATTTGCTGGTGAACACACAGCTCTTTCCTAGTTTTGATTCTGTACTGACAGTGCTGATGTTTCTTGGCACCTTTCAGATGCTTTTTGAAAGAACAAATCTAAGAACAGACACGTCAATGAGCCACAGCAGACACATTTCACGTTTTAACTTCTTCTGAGCCCGGAAGAAGTGATGTTCATCCCTCCCTTTGCTAAATAACATCTGTCTCCCACAGGTCTAAGAGCAGAAGCTAAGGGCCAAAAGATAATTAGCGTTCTTCAGGCTTAGAGAAAGCATTTTACCTTCTTCTCCAACAGCCACATACACAGTATTCAGACATTGTTCTCTCATGGTGGAGTTATTTGATATCTTAATTAGTTTGCCTAAAGACTATTTCATTTTTAGAGCTTAAAAATCAAAACAGATGCATAAGGAGACAGGTAAAGTGTGTAGTTCTGCATCTCTTGGACACTAGTCCAACTACAACTAATTCAGTGAAGAAAAGTTGTTACTCCTAATTTGCTGCTCCTTGATCTGAACGAAAAGGGCTCAGTAACCCTCATCACAACCAACGTCAAACATCTACAAGTATTCTAGAAAGCAAAAAGGAAGGCATACACCTAAGAGAATTCGCCTGGCCAATGAGAAGATCCACCTTCAGATTTTCCCCTACCACAAGTTTCTACTCATCAGAGGTACTTAAAATACACATCCACTATGTGTATTGATGGGAATTGCTCTGAAGAACTTCCCTAGGCCATAATGCTCCCCTTGATTACAGACACTCTCTGCTAGTTAGCATGCAGCCCGTGAGACCTCAGCTCCTAAGGATGGATGCCCAGACAGGCAAGTCTAACACCATCTGTGCATGGCCAGAGGTTTGATTTCCCTATCTCATCAGCGATCTGGCCATAGAAATACACACATTTGCAACCTCCAGACTCATTACTCTTGGGACCTAAGCCAAAATATCTAAAATGGTTAATGTTTGTACCGGACATAGCTCCCACCTCCTGGTAATTAAAAAAAAAAAAAAAATCATAAAACAAGATAGTGTCTCTGCACTGGCCCTCTACATCAAATAAAAAATTAAGTGCTCCATCTCTGTCTTGGCATCCAAGGCCTCTGTAGAACTGCCCCTCATTAAAGATGGATTGCATCTATCCTGTGACCACGACCTCCAACAACAGCCATGCTTCATTAGAACAACAAACTCATCTATCACGTGCAGAAATGCAAAGTCTTTGGGCAGCCAGACAGGCTTTGAAGCTTGCTTTCACAGAGAGAAGTGATCATGGACCTCACTATATTCAGAACTAAATGCAAACACTATTTGTTATGCTTTGTGTTCTCACAATACCATATGGACAAGGGAAAATAAAAGCTCTAGTAAGTAAGGCAGCAACAGTTTTATTTCACCCTACATTTTCCCTTCATTTAATAGTAAGGCAAAGTATCATGGTTGAAACATCATTTTTACCTAATTAACTACAGCCAGAATCTAACTTACAAAGACAGTTCAATATCCCCATTATCAAGTTTTATTTTATCAATTTTTAGTGTATTTGTTTAATGGGTGGTGTTTGCATGGCCACATTTGTGTAATTCAAAGGCAAATAGTCAGTTACTGCTGCTTCTCCTTCCTTCCAGCCCTTTCCATCTTCAGACTTTCTCCTGCCTTCATTCTCCTCTGCCTGCACAAAGACAGCTAAAACTGAGACACAGCATTCCAGTTTGATGCTGTAGCTTTAATATTAACAAAAATGCAGAAATGAAGGAGCCTAGTTGAAATTTCTTTCTAAAAAATACCCTGCAAATGCAAAATGAACAGAGTGCTGCTTCTTAGGAAGCAGAAATTTTATATGGCAAATTAACTTACCCAGAAAGACTACTTAAACCCTGCTTTGAGGGCAAGCTACATACACATCTTAAACTCACTCTGCAAAATCCATTCTTTTGCCCCAAGTTCCACAAAAAAAGAAAAAAAAAAGGTAAAAAAGAGAAGCAAGTATGCATTTCCTCTTGTCTTTATCTTTTTGGTTTGCTACATGTGTACCTACACAAAATAATTCAAACATACTTGAGCCTGCACAATAATTCAGTCACCTGCACCTTCTAATGCCTTGATTACAAACCCTGGCTTTTCAGCTACCAGATGAGATGGATGGGTTACAAATCGTTTTAGGAATCCATACAGAAGTTGAGAAAAAATGTATTCTAAAGTTTTGCTTCCACTGAGTACAATGCTGTGCTATCTTTGAAACATCACAAGAACAACAAAAAAAACCCTGAAAACAGAATGATGCTATTTTCATTCTGAAAAGGCAGATAAACATCAACATGAGCCACAATCACAGATCATAATCAGGGAACACTTCAAATGGGGGCAGAGCCAGGAAAGTGCCCATGCCAAAGCAGTAGCTCTGTTGTATTACACATCTGCCACAAGATCCAAATACAAACATATATTTTGCTTCCACGATGACTGCTATGCCAACACACACTGCTCATAAATGAGCTAGAAGTATTCAGCTATGCACTGGCAAATAGATCTCCAGCTAAATTATGGATACAAATCTGTATTAGTAAATATGATGATAGCAGCAAAGCCCAAATGCTGTAACAGCCTGACAGTGTCCTCTCCACCATTATTTAGGAGGCAGGAAGGAACAGAAAAGATATTCCTTTACACTATAGGACTCTTCTTGTTCAGCAAAATCTCAGCTGCTCCTTTAAGATCCATTTAAATTCCAACTTTGTCTCTAAATGTGGAATTCAAAGATGTGTGCGTGTATAATTACAGCAAAACTTCACACTAAATTCTTACTGAAAGACTACTGAAATACTTGATGCAAGTATTTAGAAAACCTTCACAGAGATGCTGTCTGCGAGGCTTTGAAATCAATACTATAAATACAATTTTTAAAAGCTTTACTTATTTTCATTTTCTGGTGTGAGGTTTTTTTTTTCCTTTTTAGCACTTGCAGCAAAAATGAATAAATCATACTCTGTATTTTGCATTATACAGGCTTATCTCATATTACATCAACTGAAAGGGCAAGTGCAATACAGAAAATCTCAGAAAAGGTTTAAGAATCCAGGTTTCAAATTAGAATTTTGTCCCATTTCACACTCCCACCATGCCTTCAGATTTACCCTTACTTAACTTCAAAAGGTTCCCAAAGAAACAGACTTTAAAAAGATTCTTAACAGCTAAAAGTAATAGAGGTTAAGCACAGAAACATTCTTAGAAATCTTAGTAGGCAGCTACTTGAGGCTTTAAGTAACTAAAAACCTTATAAATGAGGCTGACACTTCTCATTTTAAGGTTGACATTTCAGTTTTTCAATTAGAACCTGGACAGCATTTCTAGGTGTTAAAAATGGTGCACCTTGGGGTGCAGACAAGAGGCATCATTACATAGCAAAGCAGGAATAACTGGTGCTTGCAGCCCCTGCCAAACCAGGGACTCCTGCAGTGCCCTGTGAAAAAGTACACTCCTCTCAGTAAAGTGGATTTTCTGTTTGTAACACAAGGATTGCTGGTACAGTTATAAACCTAAAAGTGCTGCTACTAAAAAAATTCTCCAGCTAACAATTTTGTATTGATACTCATTGACCACAGCTCATTTTGGCTCAGAAACAAATAATATCGGTAGAGAGTGACTGAGAAATTTGTCAATGTCACTAACTTTAGCTCCAGGATAAGGAAAGGATTGATCTTCCACAAGGGAACCAAAGGAACACAATCACTACACCCCTTTTGAAGTCCAGAGTCATGGAACACCTCTCCATATGGGGACAGGCTAAGAGCACCAGGTTTGTTCATTCTGGAGAAGGGAAGGCTTTGGGGAAACCCAATTGTGGCCTTTCAGTAAGGAGGACTTACAAGACAAACGTTTTAGCAAAGTGTGTAGCAACAGGACAAGGGCTGATGGTTTTAAGATAAAAAAGGGTACATTTACACCAGGTATAAGAAAGAAGTTTTTTAAAGTGAGTGTGGTGAGACAGTGGCTCAGGTTTTCTAGAGAGGTGGTGAATGCCCCATCCCTGGCAACATTCAAAGTCAGGCTAGATGGGGCTCTGAGCCATCTGATCTACTTGAAGATCTCCCTGCTCCTTGCAGGACTGTTGGACTAAAAGACCTTTGAAAGTCTCTTCCAACCCAAATTATTATATGTTCCTGTGAAACACAGGAATACAAAGCAGAATAGGAGTGTCACTTCTATTCAGCATTCAGAGAGGACCACCAAGTCGACTCACATTCTCATTTTCAGGGTAATATCCCAATTTTCCACAGAACACATATGCCTGGATCTGTAACTGAAATAGCCCATCTTCACAAGCAGTCTTTCTATGCTATAACCATTACTATTTATTTGTCCATGTACTATTTGTGGCCATGGGCTTTAGAGCAAACCAAGACTTGAATATATTACATCTTCTAAAATGATGGGTTCAGTTACTACACAAGGAAACTGTCAGGAGACATCCACATCACGAGAAGAAAGTTATGCTTTTAACAGCCTCCTCTCACATAAGTCAGTGCAGCACATTGTATACTTGTGTCCTGGCATGTATTGACCAAATATTTCTATGCCAAACTTTTACAGAACTTTCCCTCTAGCAAGCATTTCCAGAAAACAGTAGAAGATAGTTCCACTCTGAAACTAGGTGGTTATTTTTACTAAAACATGAGTTTCTGTTCCTACCACGTCCTCCACAAAATAATACCTTACTGAAAAAGATTTCAGCTTTGGAAATGGGAGAAGACAGTGGCCTGAATTTAATGAACATGAATTAGGATTCAGATTCTTACTTTTCCATCTGCCCCTCCCAGCATAAATAGATGGGACACAATTTTCTTGCTGTACACAATACAGAGTCCACAAAATTACTGTTTCTATGAAATTTTTCAATTTGTTCTCCCCACCCATTTTTTAAACTTAAGAGTAAACCAGAATCACCAAATCTAGCTCTCCCATAGAGTATCTTTTTTGAAAACGTTTATCATATGCCTAACTCCTCTAAATGGAAAATCAGCAATCTTGAGTGGATCAGTCAACTTTAATCTTCCTTGAGAAGTCTCCCATAAATTGCTACAGAAGTCTGTGTCATAAATATTCTAAGTTGTGGTTTATGAGCAGAGTGAGAAGCTGTAGACAGGAGAGGATAAATCCCAGGACTCAGGAAATGCAGTGTAAACTACAGCCAAGCTGAATGCTGTTCTACTTAAGAAATTAAAGGAACAAAGCTTGTAGAGGTTGTAAGGTACAACAAGGGTTGTACTTATGCCAAGCTCTTTGGCATACAGTCTTAGGTAACAGACAAGGGCAAGGCAAAACATACCATTTTTGTGCAACTTCATTCACAATAATCCTTCAATTATATTACTTAAATATTTAATACACAAAAGACCACTTACATAAGGCTACTTTCTTCCCTGTGTGGGTGGTGAGGCACTGGAACAGGTTGCCAGAGAAGCTGTGGATGCCCCATCCCTGTAATTGCTTGCAGCCAGGTTGGAGGAGGAGCTTTGAGCATCCTGGTCTAGTGGAGGCACCCTTGCCCATGGCAGGGGCTGAAATTAGGTGATCTTTAAGGTCCCTTCCAACCCAAACCACTCCATGACTGTGATTCTACACTGCATAGGATATGATCCAAGGA
Source organism: Sturnus vulgaris (assembly GCF_052056855.1). Taxonomy (NCBI): domain Eukaryota; kingdom Metazoa; phylum Chordata; class Aves; order Passeriformes; family Sturnidae; genus Sturnus; species Sturnus vulgaris. The sequence continues at coordinate 14,030,786 of NC_142248.1, read as the reverse complement.
TATTGACTGGATGGGAAGACTTCAAACGGGGAGACAGCTGAGACTAGATGGAAACCCTAGCTTTGTGTCCTTTGACTTTTTCCTATGATCTGCAGAGAATACAGACAGTTAAACAACAAAAAAAATTTCATCCAGCCTCTGACAGAAATCAATGCAGACATTTCCAAAGGAGCAATATAAATTGTTGTTACAGCAGCAGTTCCCAGAGTTACAGTACACGGTGCACCAGTGATCCCTCAGAATCCAAACCTTGTACTTGCTTCCAGATGAATCAAAAAAAGACCTACTCCAAAAAATCCCAAACTCTGGACCAGACTTTTTAATGTGATAATGTCATGGAAATGCAACTAAAGGTTAATATAATGGCCAAACTACCCCATACTTCAGCAAATATTTAGGCATATCTAGATTTCTCACATGTAAGGTCAACAAAACTAACAAGGATTCTAGAATTTTCAGATCTGAGAAGAAAGTATTCATCATGCAATTAATTTTGGTATGCTTTCACATTCAGTTTGATTTTCAGTTGCACATTTATTTATATGATTTATACCAAATTAGTGCTGTAAACCTTGGCTCTGAGTATGCTAGCACAAATTTAATTTCACAGTAAAATTCAGTACAAAAAATGTTCCTTTTGGTATTAAAAAAAAAGGTGTAAATTCGTGATGCCAGTATTTAGGAAAAAAAAAAAACCCACTCTTTTTGCCTCTAAATAGAATATACTCAACAGCTAGAAACAATCCAAAATGCAACTTTGGATGCAACTCCAGCAGAGTCAATTTTTTCTCGTCATATTTTTTGAAGATTCTTTTTTAATGGTTATGTACCTACTATGCAAGTTCAAGCAGGAAAACGAGCATAAATAGTTTATAGGGTTTTTTCTTCCCTTATGGCTTCCTTAGTCATACCCTAACTTTGCACAGAATCAAGCTCTTTGTGGTAGCTCTGAAAAGCATGAAGGTCACTTAAGTTTCTGTTCAAAGCAAGTAACTTCAAGAGAGAAATGGTGAATTGGCAGCTGAAGGCAGCGTGGAAGCAGCCTGTGTTCTGTCCTCTGAATCTTTTCAGGTCTGTACTATCAGACAGAAGGGGATTGGAGAGGGTGTCCTCAGCTCTGCAGATCAGCAGGAATACCTGCATCCAGGTGCTCACTGGCTGTCCATTTAGGCTCATCTGTAAAATGTTCCTGGCAGCAGCTCACTTGAACCAAAGTGAAACCAAAGGCACTGTACAATATCCAAACCACTATTTTTCGCTTAGTGTGTCCAAAGGAATTAATTTAAAAGGAAAAGTCTATCTCATAGGAGACTAAACGTTCAATAAAAGCACTGAAGCTTCAATAAAATAACACCAAAAAATGCTCAAAAAAACCCCAGCTCCCAAAAAACTCCAAACAACCTTCTCCCATAGGAACATAGTCTGATCCTTCAAACATAATATAAAAACACAACACAGTTAAAACAAAGCACAAGCACACTAACAGATTAGGAATGCTTTCCCTAATCAGAGTTAAACATCTATAAATCCATATGCTTTTCCTTCTCTAAGTGTGTAAATCAGTGCCTAAACCCTATCTTGAGCCATGTGAAAATATGCTTGCTACCCTCATACAAACATCTCCAGTTCCCAGAAACCAACAGCAAGAAAATATACATTAACATTTTTGCTCATTAAAAATAATCAAAAATATAAAAAGAAACCAAAAAGCCTGCAGTTTTTTAACCCTAAAAATCATTTGAATTGTTTTAAAATATCATTTTGATTTACAGAACATATCTGTTTCTACAGAAATTTATTGAGTAATGAAACACATTTTGACTTTTTAATGTCTTTTTGAACAGAAACAATATTTAGAAACCAGTGTGAACTTACCAAAATTGTTTTCAGTGCTCTGAAAACACATTTCTACAAATAAATTACCACCAAATTCTAATAACTGTCATCTTAAAATCTGCATGTGTTGAAGGAATTAACAGTTCAATAAATGAACAGTTCCCATTGCATTTAAGGGAATATACTTTCCACACTGACATCTAGTGAAGTTCTACAGTAAGAAGAAAAATAATATTCTAATACTTTCTACTTGCAAAAGCTTTTAATTTCCCAAATCACTTTTATTTTAAATTACTAGAGTTTGCAAAACACTTGAACATCACAGACTATTTTCTTTTGACAGATATTTTCCCACTATTTTTAATAATGTCTACTTGTCAAAGGACCAGACATTCTGAAGGTTATATTAGAGAAAGTTACAATGGTAAAGTCTGGTGTAATTAATTTAAAAACATGAACAGTAAAGTGTTTTTCTTTGAAGAGCTTAACATCCAACATTAACTAAACAATTCTTAAATCAGTGGGAATTATGAATGCAAAATATTTTAATTCATACATTTTAGATACTAATAAGACAAGTCAACTCTCCTAAGATACTTCTTTAAGTATCCAAAGAGCCTGTATTGCTACATCCTCTCTGTCACCAATGAAGAAAGAAATGAGTTCCTGTGGGAATACCTAATCAGCCTCCTGCCCTGAATCACCGCAGAGCTGAGTCTTGCTAGGCTGGGCAGACAGCACACACAGTCTGGGGGTGCAGAAATGGAGAGACTGTAGGGACAGGGTGTGAATTCCCTGACCCAGAGCTGCCCATCTACTCGCACAGGGACAAGACACAACCTCAGATACCTTCTACCCTCCTTGAGCTCTGCTCCAGAGAGGCAAGACCTGATGCTCTACCAGCTACAACATTCATTTCAGAACTTACTAAGGTTCCAAAGGCCAAGTTTCGTTTTTATGCCTCATCAAAAAAGCATTGCCTGACATAACATACAGGAGGTTCAGTGCTGACTCTGGGGAAATGCAGCATCTATTGAATGACAAGCAAACTAATAAATGCTTTCTGCAGTGACAGATACTTGAAAAGAGACAGATAATGCATTCTCCCCCCCTCATTAGTTGGTTTTACTCTAGGTACGAGTTTGGGCTCTGCTTGTTTAGATTGCCATATAGCTGGAGTTTGCAACAGCACCATTTGGCTTCAAATGAGGCTTTAAGCCTCAAAACACAAAGGAGAAGAAAGGGAAGGTCCATTTAGACAGAAATTGCACTTAAAATGGAAACACGCTTGGGCAAAAGGTTTTCAACTTTTTTTTTTTTTTTTTTTTGTAAAAACAGTAGTGATCTACAAGTCCAGAAAATCCTAGGGACTAGGATCTGCTGACATCATGGCTATTGGCTTCTCAAGATGAGTCTGGAAAGCTAAATGTTTTCTGGTGCTTGAGGGAGGTGTTGGGAAAAACAGCTGGATATTAAATTATGTTTTGGCTAAAAGCTGCCTGAAGCTAAGTTACACACTTGCAATCACTTCAATTGCAAGGCAAAAATACCAGTAATTAATTTTGGCAATGTGACAGGATTTAAATAAACTGAACAGAATTCTTGGTAGTATATAAAATGTAAATATCTGAAAGCTATCAACATTTTATGTATTGAAATTAGTTCCACTTGCAATGGCATCAGAATAAGTTTCTTCAGTTAATAACCTCCTCTTCATCTGAATCTAATCTTGACAACAGAACCACCATCAAGTAAAAAAATCGCTTCTATTTAAAACAAAGAACTCTTAATACTTGCACTGTATATTGTATTTCATTACAGAGAGGCTCCATAATGTGAGGTAATATCTTAACTCCAAGTCATGCTACAGTGCTGTAAGCTGTCTGTGGTGACAATAAGCACTGGGTCTAGGCAGATCCAATCACTGCAAGCCATTCAAAAGCATACACACAGTGTCAGCCTCAGAACGTGGCAACAAAAATCTTACTGAATCCCAGAGCTGGCTCTGGTTTTGCCTTTTACAGAAAAATGGTGGTTTATATGCTAAACTGAAAAGATGTCTGAAAAAAGCAAACATATATCTCTGTCTGGTATCATAGAAAATTCAGTAGACAGCTCTTCAGAGACAGTGTAGAGAAGTCATCTGAGCTCAAGTAAAATAGATTAGCTTTTGCTGAAATCAATGCAAAAACATGAACTGAACACTAGCAGCTGAACCTCAAAATCCTCAAGAATAACATGGATAAAGAGTTCATTTTCATATAATCCTTCTGGACTGAACTGAGAGAAAAAACAACTGAAAATCTGGTACCACCACAATACTGGGTATGAAAAGCTCTTGCTACCCTTTCACTTTTGTGCCACATGGCAGGAGTGAAATTACTACCTTGGATAGTTCTGAACCTTGGTCAAAAAAAAGCAGCAAGTTCCAAATTCTGCCTGCAAATAGAAACCAAGTCACTGTAAGGATACCTGTTTAGCCACCAACAAGGAGCCAATCTGCCTGACTAAATATACAATTCCAAATCCCTCCCACTAAGCAAGACATGCCTGAAAGTAAGGTCTGCTTTAATTTAGGAAAATATGCTTCATGATATAAAGGTAACTGACTGACAAACACTTTTTTCTCACCTATAAGCAATCCTAAATGCATGCCTGTCACATTCTCTACAGCACCAAACAACATTTCAGTGTATTATTTTCTTAACTTTTGGAGGACCCAGGGCCAAGCTCAGTAATGCATTTAGTATTCCAAAATCAACTAAATCTACTTATACAAGGAAATTAGCCAGTTTATCACTAGACTTGAGACCCAGGCCAACCTGATCTGCTTAAGGAAAAGAAAAAGAAGAAAACAATAATCACCAACATCAATTCCTTGCCATGCTGCGCTTGTGTAATTAGCTTACTGAAACCAATTAAAGGCAGGAAGATGCAGTTATAAATAAATAAATGCTAAAATGCTAGATGAGAAGACTTGATTATTCTGCCAAGTTCAGTGACAGACACTAAAATAATTCCACGCTCCTTGGCTGACGGGTTTAGAAAGGATACCTTTCCCATTCAAAATATTCCACCAGATAGTAACTGAAAATATTCTGATTTTGTTCACACTCAAATTAAGCAGGATGTTTTTAATTCAAACTTCTTTGGAATCAGATTCTCCAGAATACAGGAATACCTCAGGCACAAACAACAGATTAAATAAGAGTTCTTCTACCTTCAAGGCATCTGCTAGTTTGCCAATGAAGCTCCAGTAAAAGAGTATCTAGGGTGGGCTTCATCTCAATTTTATCCGTCTAAACTTTTGACTTGAAGCATAAAGTCTCTACTTAGGTGTTTCCTCCAGTCAACTGTAGATGGGCATTCTTTGAGAAACAAAGTCCCACTTAGAGATATAGATCCAAAAACATAAATTGTCAGTACCTTGAAGTTAGGTAGAGGTTTATTCACCTGTCATTCACTGGTCAAATAAAATATAACCATATTCATACACTAAGGAAGGTAATTGTGTCACTGCAGTGGGGTAATAATAAAAATCTCAAGCTCAATCTCTCTATTTTTCAATCCATCAAAAGAGGACAACATATTTCTTAAGTATCTACTTTAAAACAGAATGAAATCTGTGTTGGGGCATTTGCTCTCAAACCTCCTTTATGGAGTATTTGGAAAGCCATCTAAAACCAGGCATTTCACTTAAGACAATGAAAAACTGAGCAAGATGAAACTCTGACTTAGTGCACAGCACCACAAACATACATTTAGATTTAGCTGAGCAGATACTGAAATTTTTCTTCCCTATCTTTAATAATACAAAGAGCCCATTTAGAGTCTTTTGAGTATTAACAGTGGTAATTTAAATTGACCTTAACATTGGTAGGGGGTGTTTGCACACCAGGAAGCCTAGAGGATGAGTCTTAATCCATCTAATCCATTTGGAATAAAAAAAAGCAGAAAGCCTGCAGAACATACAAGGTAATTGAGAGCATGTGACAATCTGGGCTGGCAGCAGTAGCAATAAGTCCATTAATTGTCATTAGAACATCGTGGACTTTGTCAGTCCAATCCAATCACAGTGACTTGGCCTATCCACACTACTCCCTGAAATGGTGAAGTCCATCAAGTTTTGGTCAGACTGAGAATCCTGGGGAACATCAAGGTGTAATAGGATTTCAAACAACAATGCTTATCCACTAAGAACTGTAATAAGTATATCTTGCCGTTTTCAGTCAACAGAAAAATAAGTGGAAGAAAATTAAAAACACACCTTTTCATCTTGCTACCTGTTTCTTAGTATCTTTGATAGCCTTTCAAATACAACAAATACTGTTTTTTAACACAGAAGCAGGTTCTCAAAGAAGATAAACAAGTCAGCTTGCAGTAAACCAGCTTCATCTAGTAGCTCACAGTATGTGTAGTGATGGGGAAATTTTCTGATGACATTCCACAAATCTAAGTTAAAAAAATCATAAAATCTGTGTAATTTTAAACACTATAGATATATTTAGAGGTTTAAGTGATTTTGTTTTAAAATTTTCACCGCATATGTAACACGTTATTTAAAGGAAAAAATGATGCGACATATAGAAACATGACATTACTCATAAACCACACTAACATTATACTTAATATTGAAATCACATTTTATTCTGTAATGCTTCTTTTTTTCTGAAACAAACAAACTAAAGAAGCAAACCAAATTTCTGCTGGAGAAATCCTGTCCAGACGGACTTTATAGGCAGGTAAAATAGAATCAATAACTAACAGACAATTTCTACTGCACTACTCCAGCACACGTCCATATGGGCAACTCCCACAGACAGACCTGAGGCAGTTTACATAAGGACAGCAATATTAATGTGCCAGCCAGCAACAAGGCAGGGCCTTGTCCAGTCACTTGTAGATGTATTCCCTTTTTGGGTGGATGCTGAACCTCATTTAAACACTGTGCTGCTGCAGTTGCAGCCATCTCGACTCAACAATGTGAAACTCTTAGCAGTACGTGTGCAAACAGAGCAGTGTTTTGACAGCAACACAAAAGCATTCTAACAGGCAGATGCCACCTCTTAACTACACATTGATAACAATGAGAAAATGCTGAACTGACTTCCTGCACCTTTCCGAGGCAAATGTCAGATGTGTTCTTGCTCGACATAAAGGTCTCATGGAAACTGGTCATTTCTCTGATCCTATTTCTTCCTAGCTATTTCACCCTGACCCAGAACACTTGAAGTAATGGATCTCACTTGAGGAAATTTTTTAATACTCATATGAATTTAAATAATTCCTTTTATTTGAATTAATTAACTTTCCTATTTCCTATGTAAAGTAGAGCAGCATTAATTACCTATATTCTACAGACTAAGAAAGTGAGATAGGCAGAGACGAGCCCTGTGGTGTGGGAGGTAACTGAACAGAGAACCTGAACGAGATGGATATAAAATTGCCAGTGAGATCAATGGGTGTTATTTAAATCACATGCTGCTGTGGATCTCCTGACACCCACTCATGAGATTAAAGACACAACGTTAAAGAACAGCACTAGGGACCAACTAGCAATATTCTAAATCTGTAATAATACTGACTAGAACCAACTGGATAGTCAATGTGCTTACACCACTATCATGCCTCACTATGAGAATTGCTGTAAACCAGAGAAGTCAGAGTGCCATAACTTATTATATTAACTTTCTTTTCTCTTTCCCGTTTCAAAGGACAGCAAGGTTTCCAGAATAATCTTCTATGCACAAGTGCTTTTTTTCTCAATTCAAGGTCCAGGATCACAAAATGAAAGCTGTGATCTTCACAGTCATAGTTCATAATTTTTGAACTAGTATCTTAAGACAAAGCAAATACACAATACATGAAGATTTACAATGGCAACACTAACACTCTACAGGTGCCAATAAGCAATGCCTCATGGGGAACTACATGCCAGTCACTTGGTCAAAAACACTAGCTAAGAAATTTTAAAGGCAATCTTCAGTCTGCATGAAGCAGGCTTTACACTCCTAGTGCACTTACTGAGTGTGCTTCCAACCACCACTCCTTTAATACTCTTTCTGGGTTTACAGGTTTATTGCTCATAGAGAATGGTGAAAGAACAGGTCAGGAACTTTCATTTTCATCTGGATTGTAACTCCTGGAATGCAATACAACAGTCATACATATTTAAATGCACAATTGATTTGAGGGTAAAACTCATGGAGGAGAAACTGAAATTCTCTAATTTTGACACTTTATGGCCTCTATTTTTTACCTCATTAAGGCAGACAACATTAGTATTATTTCTTAGCATTCCACTTTTGGGGTGCACTCACTTTGTACAGGACAAAGAAAAAATGAACAGGATCTTCCTAGTTTGTAAAGAGATAAGTATGGAACACTATGGTACATAACCCACAGCAGGAAATATTTGCAGACTTCAAAGGCTAATTGATGTTTTGTTTCCTAATAAAATGACATAGAGATTCCAGCTTTCTTAGAAATGCTTCTGCTGCACATTACCCTGGAGGAACTCATTCAGTCCTATCCCATCCCAAAAGCCTGAGAACCTGCCTTGCAATGATATTTCTTCAACAGAGTCAATTTGGAGCTTAAAAACTCTCTTACTCTAAAAGGTTTGCTGATGGGGGGAAAGCATAAATTTTCCAGGTAGTTAATATATTCACTTCAATTCTCTACAGTAGCTATTAGCCAGCAGTACAGACCACACCCCATGCTCCAAGATTCTTATATCTAAAACTTAATCTGAATCAGCAAGTCTCTACAACACCTGAAATGACAGCAATGGGTCCATAGTATATAAAAGTAATTGATTGTTATATATATTTTCTGTATATTTAATAGAAATTTACATTTTCAGTAAAAAAATACAAATTTAATAAAAATCTCCAATTACATACACATGAAGAAAGACAAAGAAAGGGCTTAGTCTTCCATTTATGAATAATGGCATCTGGAACAATGCCTATACAAACCTATTAATGTCTTCTCTGTTAATTCCACATGATTTTCCCATAAGCATACCTGCTTTTCTGTAACCAATTTTGATTTGCATAAATCCTTCCCAGAAAGTGAACAATTACTTTATCTAATGATTTCTCCATTAATGGACATTTCAGCAACAATAATAGACAACAGATAATGGAGAAATCCTTGATTAGTTTCAGGAGAATTCTGACTAGAATAAACAGGCATTACATCAGTAAGAGCCTCAGCAAGTTTCCTTTCAATGCAGGACATTCATTGTGCTGAGGAAATATGACTTAACTCGGTATCCCGAGAAAAAAGTGTAGCCAGAATGATTTTTTTGCTTTTGCAAGAGATGGGCATATCTGAGGTCCTGATATTCAAAGATGAACTGAATGGAAGAACTATCTGCTCTTTAAATACTAATAGCCCCTCTTCAACTGCAGCTCTAGGCTCTGTTTCTCTATCCTATGCATTGGCTGAGCTGCAGTCCAAAACCCCAAAACTCAGCCCAAATGAATAAGAGGAGACAATTCCTTTTGCAGCCCCTTCTCTGCCCCTCTCTCCCAGCCCTAATGCTAGCCCCAGCCCAATGCATCATAAACAAATCATACTCCTTCAAAGGTGCAAACCACCATTTTCTCTTGAATTTTAATACCTTTATCAGGGAATGTTCTTCAAAAGTCAGTTTGACATTAATAACACAGCCATTATTATTAATGCAGCTTTTTTCACTAAGCCACAAGAATCCAAAGTGGCAGCTAGTCCCTCAGTCACTGAAACAAAGACTACATAGCAGCAGGTCTACTGCAGTGCTGCCTTTGAACATCACTGTTGACTGAGAAGTTGCTTACTAATGTGGTTTCCCTCTAAGCACAGTGTGATGTTAAAAGTGAAAAAGGAAAAGAACAGGCACTTTTGAAGGCAAAGCATCATAGTTTGGCATTTGAAATGTATTAGAGATTTACAGCAAAAGGATTGTTTAAGTTTTGTCTTCTAAGCAGTTGAATTAGCAAGAAAACAAATTCAGGAATCATGTTTACAAAAGGTGACATACTCGAGTTTGCACATCCTTAAAATATAATCCAAAAAGACAGGCACTTGGGTGTTATGAATCCTCACCTGCTTTAGGATTTGTGCAACCTCAATGTTTTCAGCAATAAAATGTAAATAATAATCCTACCTCTTCTGACAGTAGGACTATGAAGCTTAATTAATTTAAATTCTGAGAAATTCTTTTGAGCTCCTTGTATTGAATTTGTTATTGAATTAAATATTTTTATGATTCTGAAGGAGCAGCTGTAACAAAAAAAGTATTATTTATTTTATTGCTTATTGCATTTTGCATGTAACTGTCCAACACCCCAAGAAGAGTACTAGTCCATCTGTCCCTGTTCTGATAAGGATTTACAATAGCCCAACAGTGTTATATGAGAAAAGCATCAGGATTTTAACAGCACTTCAGAATTACTCATATTAATATTCTTTTCCTGAGATCAGTGTACCTTTTAAGCTAGATTTTTTTATCCATTAAAATACATTCTAGTCTTCTTTGCTGTCTTATTTAGTGAATTAGAATGGCTTTCAACTCTTCTTTTACGGACAGAAACAGAAATGAATGGAACACATTGCTTTGATTTGTCCGTCTACAAACGAGTCCAAAGTTGGTGTTGCTAGTTCTGAGCCAATACTGCACTGTGCTTTACTTCAATGTCATCTACTTCTGAATAAAACTGCAAGGAAAAGAAAAAGAAAACACAAAAGAGATGCTGCAGACTTAAGTAATACTGGTTAGAGCATAACTCAGAAGTCCTCTTTAGGTTTTCAGAGTTTAAGAACTCCAGGGTGAAGTAGCTTCCACTCAGAGCTTTCATGTACTACTGACTAATTCAGTAATGCTTCCCTTGATTATAAACGCTGGGACAAAGAGCCTCATAGATCTGAATTAGCACAACTATTAACAGTGTCTTTCCCTGGGCTGCTCTCACAGTGCAGATCACAGGGGTCAAATGCAGTACACTGAGTATGAATCTGATCCAAAAACTAACAGAAACACAACAGGCAAATTCCTGCCCCATTGTGATCCCCATCTGGTTGGATAAAAACTTAGAGGGCTCCAACTGGTTCTGAAAGGCTAGAAATGATAGAAAAAAAGCTATCCAGAAGACAGCACTAGAGAAAAGATGTATAAGATTACTTTCCTGGTCTACAGGTTCTGTCATATACAATTCTGAGCAGGAGTGGGCCACACGGTACATGGATATCAACACAGAGAACAATGAGGAATGATTAAAGTCATTTACATGGTCCACAAGTGTGTAAGACAAAAAAAAAAAAAAAAAAAAAAAAAAAAAAAAAAAAAAAAAAAAAAAAAAAAAAAAAGAGGTCTCCAAACTCTGAACAGCTCAGAATCAAGACTTCACCACAGGAGAAAGCCACAGCATCCAGAGCCCTGCACATTTTTGTTTTTATATAAAGTGGCATAGTCTTTAAAAAAGCTTTGTGCAACCTGCAAGTCAGCAGCTCTGAGACCAGAAAGTCCCTCTGCATTGCAATAGCAGACCTGCATATTACCAAACCAGGGAAAGCAAGCCAGTATTACTTTCTGCTGAACTGACTTGTTCCTTTGGGATAATTTAATATGCAATCTGGAACTAGTGGTACACTTGGAGGTGTAGGTAGCACAAGTAAACATGCTATTTCCCTCAGACAGAAGGTTTCAGGTTCATTTAAGAAAAGGCTTCTTATACACAGGATATTCGGACACAATGGTAGAGACTAGCTCCTGTTTCCTTCACAAGGCCTACAGAACAGGAAGTAGCACAATGTCACAGGTATCTGCTTGTCTCAGTCGATGCAAAGCCAAACCCCAGAAATCATCCAACATTATATGCTCACTGCCAAGAATTGTTTGAAAACCAAACCTTTTAAAATATCAGTTTTCTTAGTCTAAATTGGATAGAGTACCCTTGCCATAACCTCCTTCTAGACATGCTGCACTTCCTTCTCAGGATTCAGAACTGCCACTTACAATCAACCAAAGGAATAAAATGCTTCTATTATTTATGTTGATTTTTTCACGGATGGCAAAAGATTCATCATCATGTCAGCCCCTTTATTGTTACTCATTCTGCCTACTGCCTATGAGACTCCACTATAGCTCAGGGCCAAGCAGTGAAAGGCAAATCCCCTACACCAAGTTTGCTTGTCCTATCAATTCTTTAGAAAGCAGCATGTAGGCAAAAGGAAATGAAAAGCAAAGGAAAGCATTTAAACTACCTTGCCATGTAGTTTGTGAACATCGTATCTTATCTGAGCAAATTCCCGGAGTCCAAAAGATCCTCCAATGAGATAGAGCTGAAAACAGAATGAAAACAGATGTGTTAGGACCGCTACAGAAAAGAGTGCTTTGCACACCTACAAAAAATACTGTGCATACTGACCCAATTCATTTACCAAAGGACTCTACTATTTTTCCAACAGAAACATCAGGAGCTGAAGAAAATAATACTTTAGAAAATAAGTACAGATGCCTTCTTCCCCTCCCTAAGCCTGGATTTCACACATTTCCTCCTTCTGCTATATGACTCAAGACTTTCCAGGGACTTCCTCTCCTCTTACCCCCTCTTTTCCCTCCCCATGTGGTTTCCTGACATAACAGCAGCAAAGGAACCTTCACCTCATTGCCACAGGTTTTATTCTTATAAATTTTCAAACTCAATGGGGAAGCAACAATGCCACACTGACTTACTCTGATGTCTGTGGGTAACATACCTAATTAAGCTTCTGTACAGACCATGACTGTAACTGTAGTTCAATAACATATTATCACCCAGGCTAAGAAATCATATCCAGCACACCTATCCTTTTATTACTCCTTAGTTATCATGTAATTTCCTCCATGCCTTTGAAGCTTTCTCCTTTAAAGGGAGAAATTGGTGGGGACTTTATATCCACATAAGAAATGATAATATTATTCTTTCTTATGACAGAGTGATATTACAAAACTGTGTATGTATTTTTACCATCAGAAATGGATAGACCATCCAAAGATCAAGTACTGTTCAAAAATGAAGAGACTTGAAAATTAGCTTAGAAATCTAACTACTTTGTGTAAGAGTCAGGTCCCTTACTACAGCTCTGACCTCACAGTGTCTGCTGTTCTCTCTTAATGCAGATGCATAGGAGGCCAAAAAGCTTCACCTAGAGATCTAGATCTAAGGAAGGTGGAAGCATGCTCTGAGGACATGAGTGATGATAGAAAAAAAAATCCCAACAAAACCCACCACCACCACCATCCTCTTTCATCATGCAACTTTGCTGTTACAGTCCTTTATCACAGGCTGTTGCTGAACTACTGTCTTCTACACACTGCTGGCTGATTTCTTTGCAGCAATGGCCTGTGTCCAAAAAATGTTATAATTATGCTGTGCAGGTAGTCAAAGTGCTTGCTCTTTCCAGAAAGTGGAAGCTCGTGTCACTGTGGCCACGAAGAATTAGAAATCAGGAAAATCTGCCTTCTACACTTATTCATTCTCAAAGTAGCAGGACTGCATTATTTCCCACCAAGCAGGTAAAATTACTCACAACCACATCAACACTGTCTCCACACACACACTTAGATGCTGGTAAGGTACAGACTCGTACCCCAGAACTGATGTACCCTGTTCAAAGAAGAAGAAACCCTTTATCAATAGCCAGGAGTTAAAGGCTCCAGAGCGACTTTCTGGCCCTTTCAATAAGCCTTAAAATCTAGCTGATAATAAAAACAAATAGACACAAATTTTGCAATATGAATACCCAGCTGTTAGGCCACAGACTACTGGTTTCAGAAAGCCAATCAGTAAATCATCATATGGTACCAAGTCCAGCAACTAGAAACATGAATGACCAAAACCTGGATGGCATCATACTTGTGCCATAACTGTTTCAAGAGACTGATGATCTTGCAGATACTGAATCATCAAAATACTCAGTAGAAAAAAAACCAAAGAAAAGTCTTCATCATGTCAATATTTTGGCAAGAAAAAATAACAGAAAGCAGAAAATAAAATGTTCGAAATGGTTAAAAAGAACTTGAACATTATTCAAGATTTATTCAATCAAATCAGAAGATTTGTCAGATGAAGACGTGGTAGCACATAATGCTGAAAATCTCAAGGATCAGATCATAATTGAATTTTAACATGGTTGACGCCTCAGCATAAATTTTCATTAGCTGATCTTCTTTAATTCCTAACAAGTATTATGTTAATTTACAGACACTGTGTTAATAAACTTTAAGTCCTAATAAACACAAATCTGAAATGCTATAGACAAGTTTATGGCCGTTACAAACCAGAGCTCCTTGCCTTTTTTCATATTAGCATGTTGTCAAAGAATATCTACAGCAAGGAAAAGCAACTGCATTAGAAATGGTTCAGTTATTAAACCAGTCAGAAAGCAGCAATTACTTGTGACATCAATTAATTTTTAATTTGCCCAACAATAAACTTGCATGGAGTATATCCTGTTATGAGATGCAATATGAACAATTGGAAGACTGGCTTACAAAGCCATGCTGCAAGGTAAAAAGTAAATATTACATTCTTTAGCTTTAAAAGTCTGTAATGGACACTGCAACTACAAAAAAAATCAAGTTGAAGGTTGTTGCATGAAGTAAGTCACGTGCTACTCACTTTGTCTCATCACATCCTATCACTTGTTTGACAGCAACCATCCATGACACAGTGCATTTTATATTTACAGCTACATACAGTAAAGAAGTTGATACACGCACATACCTCACATTTCCTGTTTTGGAATTCAGGTTTTGGCCTGATGCTGCAGTTTTACTCACAACACCTTGGTACTATTAAGAAGGAAAAACCCACCTGGTTTGTGATGTACTTTTGCTCTTTATAGAGCAGAAGCAGCATAACAAGCCTGGCGAGTTGGCACATGTAGCTTATCAGGCATTACCAGTACAGTTGCCTTTACATCTCCAATACTGTAATGGCTGATTTATCTTACCATGAAACATCAGTTAAGATCCATCAGAGACAAAGCACATTGATGCTGTAAGAAAGTACAAATGCTGCTGAAATATTACACAGTAATGCTGGAAGATTAGAACTAAGATTAAATAGTTCTGCAAAGTACAGAATACACACAAAGAATATAAATAATATGTTTACAAGTCCACTTGACTGATGTTCTAAAGAACCAAAGATGATGTCTGACTTGACTGCAAAACCAGACCAGAATCAGTCATACTCAGCACTTATTTAATCAACCAACAGCATGTCAATATAGTCAGCTGACAGCCCTGAGCATGAATCACACTCATCTACACAAGCCAGAGCAGCAATGGACAGCTATTCAGTCAATTACCTTTTTGAAAACTGTGTTCAAAAGCCAATAAAAGAAGGTATAAATGAATTTATGCAACTGTAATACTATTAAAGGCAGCAAAGGACTCAGAGACTGACAATGCATGGAGTAGAAATACTAGTCTTGGCTTTAACTGTTTCCTTTCTCTTCTGTTGCATTATGAAGGAAGATGCTGTTGCTACCTTAATTTCAGTTAGCTGTATCTACAGACAACAGTGAACTAGCAAGAATCACCAGTCAAAATAATTAGAAGCAGGATAAGACTCAAAATTTCCAGCTCTATACTGGCTTGTTGGCTTTGCATATTCTGCATACATACATACATACATACATACATAAGTCTCACACACTTTTCTAGTTCCCCAAACTGTAAAACCAGAGATAATCTCTACATTCTTTGCAAAACGCTCTTCACTCTTCAGTTTAAAAAGCACTATAATGGACAAATTTGGACAATGTAATCCAAAAGCAACAGTGAAGTTCAGTACGCTCCATCCACTAGTCCAGGCATAAAAAGACAGTAGAAGCTACTCAGGATGCCATATAAATATAAGTTAGGTTGGCAACATTCTAATGAAGTCAGGATCAAGTTCACTCTCCTGTTAAGTGAAGGGAGAAAAGTAATGTCACATATAATAAAAATTAAACTTTTTTTTCAGTACAATTTTAGAATCATACAGATACTTAATGTACATGATAAAATATTAAGGCACTGGCACCTGAAGGATACTGAAGCTGGAAAGCTCATATATACCTGCATTCTTTTATTGTGAGGGAGCTATTCATTTTATTTGTTTCACAATGCAAAGAAAAAAACTTTATGTAGTGAACATCATCTATCTCGTTACTTGAATGCTCTCAGTAGATTGACGAAATGATAGTAACTTCTCATTTTTTCCTTTACACCTGAAGTTTAACTTAGGGAGGCAAAGATCATTAACCACACTAGTTAGCCAGCACTTAACACCAAAGCAAACAGCTTGACAGCACTGCTAGCACAACCCCCATTAAAGATCTCACATTGGATTACTCCTTTATGTTTCAGTGAGTACACAAAAAACCCCCTACAATGTTGTAATGCAATTATGCATGCATGGAAGACTTGCATGTTCCAAAACAAAATGAAAGATAGGATGTGACATAAGAGCACCATCTGTCACATACACTCAGCAACCTCAATAAACATTTTATGTAAAAAAATGACATCAAATTCTCTTTAATAACATTCTTTTAAAAATTCTATTTGTTCACGTCTCCATTGGGTAGTATGTTATGCAATCAGTTATAGATGGCATCAGACTGATCCCTTGAACCCTATCTTAGGATGGGAAATGCTTGTATTTGTCACCAACTACACTAGGTGATCACTGGGGGCTCATAACAGCAGAACTTAGGACTTACAACATATCCCTTTTTTAGTTTCCTTCATAATCTAAAGCAATCAACTTCACTTCATTGGGTTAACAAAATAATAAGAAACTGCTTCTCCGGCGGCACCAGCAATTTGCCACGTTATAGGCAACACTGTTGTTAGAGAAAGCCATTCCTACTACAGTACCAGTTGTGAGAGATTATTACAAAGTCATAAATCCCTAAATTAACCAAATCACAATGTTTAGTGCTGGCAACGCAGAGCATGCGGTGGTAGAAAATGTTATGATAAATATACAAAGAAGGAACATGGTAATTTTCTAACCTCTTCTTCAAGACTGCTGCTACAGAACTCTCCAGCTATTCATCAGGAGCTTTAAAAGAGCAGAAGTGAATTATTTTAGTTTAGTTTGCAGTGATCACAGCAAACGGAGTTTTGGGGGTTCCTTTTTAAAGAACTGTCAGATGTGCAGTGCAAGACTGGTGAAAGATGGCAATTTAGCAGCCCAGAAGACTGAAGCCTCTTTTCTTTTCCCTAAATAAAGTAGCAGGGCAAATTGCCAGTCCTAGAAAAGACCAGGCAACTCATCTTAACCTGAAGCGCCCCCCTCTGCCAGCTCTAACTCCTAGAAGTTTATTTCCCACAGCCATTCCTACACTTGCCTCTAACACTGAAACTGCAGGGAAGAGAGAAAAACACTGCAAAGTCTTCTCAGAAACTTACTAAATGCTCTCCTCACCCTCGATGAAAGCAAAAGAGGGTCTACCTTTACTTCTTATCTACAAAAAATGGAAATAACTTTTAGTTCACACCAGAGGTCTCCTTTGGAGGAAAACAGAAACCAAACCCATGCATCTATCAGGAGTTACTTCATTCAAAAGCACATCAAGTAAGCAAATGCTCTGATTTAATGCATATGCTAGAATCACACACTGTAGAAAGACCGAACTGCATTACAATCAAAATGGATGAAATACAGCAGTAGATGACCACATGGACACCATGCTGGCATTCAGGAACAGCAGCTGGGGTAAACTGGAGCAATTGTTACTGACTGGTAAAGCAGAGGGTAGTTTGCACAGCATGTAGAACACGTGCAGAACATTAAACTTGGCCCAAGGTATCAGGTTAATTGGCTCAGTAAGAGAATGTTCAAAGCAATGATTTTAAAGATCACAAATATGAATGGCTACAGGCCAGAGAACAAAAAAAACAAAAAAAACTCTGTCCATAACCTTTTGATCTTACTATTCAATTTCTTATGAGAAAACAAAACTTTTGTTTGTTAAAATGTCCAATTCATAATAGGTTTTAAAGCAAAGAAAATGCATGTAATTGAAACCAATCTAAGAATAATGCAGAAGAGATAGAAACCCATATATTCCTCAATGTGAGCATGAGCTAAAAAGGGCATTTTCAGCCACAGCATTCTCATTTTGCATTACACATATTGTTTGAGCTAGTTAGCAAAGGAATTTCACGCTGCAGCTGTGTGAAATCCAAGTTTGCCCTGGTGGTTGAGCTGCAGTTTCTGAACACCACCTTTATTTTCTCCATAAGCTTCTAAAAAACAAAATTTCAATTCCTTATTAAAATTATCATTTCCACAACTCATAACTAGGTTCAAATCCAGCCAAGGTAAACTGCAATGAGAAAGTATTTACATCTTGTGGCAAGCTGGTGCTCTTCTGATGTTAGGCCCTGCTCAAAACTGCAATAAACTGAAACCTGCATGAAAGAACATAAAAAGAAACCACAAGAAGTATTATTTCTCTATTGCTAACCCTGGACATGGAATGAAGATTAAACGTTCTGTAGAATAAACATGAATCTTACACTGTTACCATCACAAGCCCTTGAAGAAGTGGGAGATCTAGGGCAGAACTAAACACACAGTGAAAACAGGCAAGTCTGGACTTCTTTTTCTGTTCTGAGGCTCAACAGAGAACCTCATACCCCCCGAGTGCCAGATGAGTCCATTCTAACAGCATTAAAAGATGAAAATGCATCCTTTATGTTTTGAAATGAAACAGGGAAAATCTGACGTGCTAAAGAGTGCCTATTTGTTTGTCATATGTATCTGGAAAACTGTTCTCAAAGACTGAAAATGAAAAATTTAAGGAGATTCGAAAGGAGAACTCAGAAGTTTAAAGACCTAACAGCCAACAGAAAGATGGAAGTCAGCTAATTCAGACTGCACCAACTGGACTCCACAGAAGCCAATTCAGCTGAACACCGACTTCCACACGAGCATTAACAGTTCCAGGGCTGGTTTTGTCTGGAACAGCTCCACACTGTGGATTCAAACACACACAGATGAACAGGAGAAGCAAAGCAGAAGCACAGCAGAAGTCGAAGACATATCTCATCATACGCCTAGAGACCCAACATGTCTAATATAAGTCACTGAAGCATAAAAACAACACTCTGTTATTCACTGATTGGGAGCAACAACTTTTACATTCTAAAAACAGCTTTGCATGTATTGTTCCTCTAAGCTGCAAACGTAATACTTGTGACTTTTACAGGCAATCACAATTTATCTACAAATACTAGAAGCCAGAATTATCTTCTCATGGATGAATGTCAATTTCTATTCATCTCTCAAAAATGTATTAACATTTAAATCAACTGTTCCGCATATGTCGAATTTTACTGTAAAGTTGCATGAAGAAATAGATATTAATAAAAGTCCTGCAATTCAGTATTATGAATTGTTTAAGGCAGTAATGTGAAAGATGTTAACACTAACACTGACATATCTAAAAGTGAAGAATGCTGATTGCAGTAATCCTTCTTTGAACAATATCAGAAGACAATGTACTAACAGTTTCTACTCGGACACTGATAGCAACAATAAGACCTCAGAATCCTGATTACTTCCAAGAAAAATTGTCCATATTTCCAGTGTTCATATGATGTTTTTACAGGCAGATCCTCCAGAAGGGAAAAGTGTGCCTTCTATTTAGCTTAGTCCAAGATTCCAAATTGAGCAGATTTTTATAAAATGAACTAGAAATGTTGAATGTAAAGAAATCTATGAAAATTTAACCCATTAACCCTGTAAATGCTCACTTTTAGTAACTCCCAGGACAACAAAATATCATTTCATATATCTGCAAAACATTTCTGGGCATCAGTCCTTGCTCCCAGATGACCCTGACTTCA
The DNA here is from genome assembly GCF_052056855.1 of Sturnus vulgaris. Classification (NCBI taxonomy): domain Eukaryota; kingdom Metazoa; phylum Chordata; class Aves; order Passeriformes; family Sturnidae; genus Sturnus; species Sturnus vulgaris. The sequence continues at coordinate 14,011,066 of NC_142248.1, read as the reverse complement.
CACCAGTGAATAAAACTAATCCGTGGACATGTAATTTCATGCCTTGATGTCTGGAAAAGTTGTTTCGGTTTTGTTTGTTAAAACAACTGGGTCATTAACGAGAGCTTGGGATGCCACTGACCTAGAAGCACTGACCACATTGCTGCAGCTTAGTTAGGGACTTGTTCTAATCTGACCTTTTTTCTAGTCCTGTATGTGACATACGTTCTTGGCATCCCTTGACAAAGTGTTTATCAAAGCAAACGTGCACTGTTTAGGGCAGTGGCATAAATGGCATTGTAGTATAGTCTGTGCTAGTAATCACTAGTGGAAATAGATTTTAGAAACATATTTATTCATAGTAAAACCTTTCACTGCTCCAAGCCACCTGTATCTTCTCCTTTGGCAATATTAGGCATGCCAAGTAAAACACCAAAGACAAGATCAAGAAGGAGAAGCAAAGTACTTGTAAAAGCAGTCATTACAGGATGAGGGGAAAAAAAACCCACAAAACCTCAGAAAAATGAAAGGAAGTCAAAATCTACAGCAATAGGTACGGAGAATGTCACAACATAGTACAAATCTGAAAATCTCCATTACTATACACACAATGTGATATACTTATTTTATGTGTGCAATAAAAATCATCAAATGAACCACAGACTATATTTTCTTTCTGCTAGAATGTCACTTCAGATACTCAGAACAGAATTTTTGCCTTGTAACATACTGACAGAACTGGAACTGCATCTATATATTCATTTTGCAGCTTAGAGAGTTTGAAAAATCCTTGCCTAGAATCAGATGGAGACACAACCACAAAGGCAAGTCTTGGGAAGTGCTGTGTGTTTTACATTTGTTACTACTTGGCAATTTTAAAATCCAAACTTGTTTCCTTAATGATATAGAGCCATCATTTAAATTTGCTGGAAAAAAAGAACTTCTAGCAGACTTCAAATATTCCAAGAGTACCAGAGAGGTGATCTGACATGTTCAGCATCCCATAAGGAAGGTCTGATGCTGGATGCACCAGCTGCAAGACCAAGCAGCCTTACTCTCTCAGGATCTTACAGAAGGATCACTGCAGCAATATAACACTGACAGACACATCCCTTTTGGTCAGGTAGAGTTGGCTGTGGAATATAAAGCAGCAGAAACTGAAGCTCTCCTTTTATAACAGAGCCACAAATGCTGAAGATTTGTAAGTTAAGCTTCATGTGATCAGGAAGGAGTTCCCATAATCAAAATAGCAAACAGAGACGTCAATACAGGTGACAAAGATGCAACAGCAAATTTTAGATGCACCTGTAAGGTTGCTGGAGTTTATCCCAATATCTACACAGATGTTACCACCTTCAGAAATGCTTTGGGACTACTCCTTTGACCACATTCAAGCTATTGAGACATTCCATACCAGGTTACATCACTCTCTCCTGCATGATTACTCTTTTATGCCACACAGAGATAAAAGTTTACAAAGTTACAGAAAAATTCACAAATCAAGGTTTCCTGCATGTTTAAGTCCTACCCTCTACAGTTTCGTTGGTGCTCACAAAGAAACATTTTCAGCTACTGAGAAAGTATGAATGAAAACTGCAATTTACACATCTTACTCTGAAAGCAGTTGTCAGTATGAGGTTTAAAGATCAACCAAGAAAATTCCTTCTCCACTGAAATATTCTAACAACCCCAAGACCAAATTAACAAATAAAAAACTATCGGAAAATTTACACTAAAAAGTAAGAAATATTTTAAATATTTATTGGGGGGGGGGTGTAATGAGGCACTCATCTTTCTTTGAATTTGGATCTCTTTAACCTTGGAGGCTTTTCATTCAAATATGCAGTATAAAAAGGCAAGATATCAAAGTAAATTGATTTTTTTTCTGCCGGTAAAGCAAATATGGTACTGACAAGAAGTTCAGCAGTACTGGAGAACAGCCTTGCATCAGTCTAGAGAGAAAAAAATTATGTACAGAATGTAATAATCTAATAGAAACCTTTGGTTTCAGAATTATTAACAAATTCAGCAGAATTTAAAGGATTGCAAAGGCATGCTCTTTCTGATTCTTTGCCTAGATTCATTGTCATTTTTTCTGTAACTGATCTTTTAGTGCAATTCTGTGTAGCTTCAGAGATGCCTTCACAGCTCCACAGACAGCTGCGTAACTGACAATTGCTTGAATTCTCCTTTTTCTTACTCCCTGGGAAGCCTTTGGGCAGCAAGTCAGAAACATTCTGAAGTATTCACACGGGAGAATAATTTTAAGGCAGGGAGACATGAAACCCTGGAAAGAAATACAATAGAATATTTCTCTATATAATATTGTGTCTGGAGGAAAGAGCTCTGTCACAACAGGAACAGAATGAAATTAGGCAATACAAATTCAAAGAAACCAGTCTTAAAAATTCCTCCTATGACCTATGGAATACCTTGCAAAAACACTAAGGATGGCCAAAAGGACAATCACAGGCCTGGCCTGGGATGCTGAAGTCCTGGCTCCAGCACTGAAGCAGAACTGAGACCATCTATGCCACTGCTGCCAGATTCAAGCTCATCTTAAAAACCCTAGCTATGGTCAGAGTGCTTTTTCCTAAAAAAGAGCAGTATTTTCCTAACACACGATCATTTCTTTTGGAGGTACTTTCCCAAGTGATGAAAGACAATCCCCACTCTCAATGTACAGAACTTTGCAGACTTTTCTAAAATAAACTAAGTCTATTCCTTCAAGCATTCCTTAAAGGTGGAATGTCAGCTCTACCTTTTTTGTTGCTTTCCTCTAGACTTCACAGTTCATCATCGCCAGAATGGCATCACAGAGCTAAAAAGTTACTGCAGCTGAGGACTGAATACACAAGAAGAATCCTGTTTCATGTTTTACTCTACTTTTGACAAGCTCCTCTGTCTTGTAATGACATTTCTATTTTTCACAATATTACAGCCTTCATTATTTCTACAGGACCTACCTTACCTCCAAAGATACCTTTTAATTTGGCAAGCTTGTGTTAACTACGCTTTATAGCATTTTTTTGGTCCATTTGAGGACTAAAAAGATAAGAAACATATCTTTGCCCTACTTCTCTGAAATGCAATTCTCACAGGGAAAATAACGTACAAAGTTTTATCAAAATCAGAATCTTGTGCATCAGTTGAATCTCCTCACCTACTACACCAGTTAATCTGATATTATTAAAAAGCAGTGATGATTTGTTTTCCTCCACTAGGTCACCACCTCTAAGTATCTATTATTTAATCACATAGCATTTTCCCTAGGCCTTCCACGGAGTTAAAATTGAGCTTGTGAATACTAAACTGCCTGATCTTCCCTGATTCTGGAAGAAAAGTAACAAGCCTCAAATAATTACATAAACGAAAGCACCGTAAGTTAAAGCTGTATCCAACTTTTAACATCTAAGCAAGGTGTTATTAAACTGAAGAATATTGTCAGAGCACTCATACATGAAAAATCGGAAAACAAAATAAATCTGGTCTAAGCACGGAAGCAGCACAGTTCTGGAGAGCCTCTCAGGTACACGTGCATGCAAGCAGGATACCCAGTGAGCTGTGACACTGTGCTTGGCCACTTCAGCAAAGGTGGTGTAGCAGAGTTCGTGTGCAACAGCAGCGAGTGGAGCTGCTGGTGCAAATGATTTCATGTAGTTGTGCAATTATCATATTGTTTTGTTGGTTTGTTTGGTTTAACTGTTTCCATTTCTTTAAAATACCTTCATCAATATTTCAAGAAAAGATACTTCATGAATAACTTCCATGAGAGTCCTTACTCTAGAACATTGGTAATATCCGTTTAAAATAATGGCCTTAAACTTTTTTTAACTCTAACAAGTGTCAACGTTCTTCTTCCTTCCACTCCACTTTCCCAAGGCATGCTGCTGAACATTTGAGGAAGATGACACTGATTTCTCCAGTAGCTTCATAAAAGTGTTGGAATTATCCTTTGCTTTAGTCTTTATCCATCTTGAAATGTCTTTCCTTTGTGCAAACAATTGTATAGATGGATAAGGAGACATGAATTACACAAACAGAAACAACACTGGCCTTGGTGCTGCTTTTGTCTTCCTTTCTGAGTTTTTATCCGTAAGTGCACCTAAGGTTTTTCATTTTCCCCCTAATGAATACAGGTACTTAGGACAGGGAAGTGCAACCTAACGTGTACCCTCTACAGAGGTAACGTGTGTGAGACAGCCGTATACTTTTGCTTTAACGCTTAGACATTAATGATCTTTCCTAAGCTCAACTGCTCTAAAAAGTTATGCCTCGCTCACCATATTGAGCACAGCTGCTACATATAACCCATCAACTCACTTCACTCAAAATCTTTCCACTTATTTAGATGTACAAATTATCATACCAGCAGTGCCGCCACAATTTAAAATCCAATTAAAAGCTGAAGAAAGTAAGACAAGAAACACAAGTGGTGTTTCACAGGAAAAAAAACCCAAACACAAAACAAAACCAAACCACCAGCTAAATGCTTTTTCCTCAGCTTGCAGTCAGGAATACCTTTAGGAGTATGTTTTACAACCCTGTCCCTGAGCTCCGAAGGCTCCGGGCACCGCGGGCACACGGCTCCCTCCCGGCCCCCGGCCCCGCACAGCCGCTGCCGAGGAGGAGACAGCAGAGCTCCCACCCGCCCCCGCCTCCTGCCCGCGGAGCTCCGCCCGCCGCCTCCCCGCGCTCCGCCGCGCCGCTCACCAGCAGGGGCACCCCGAAGGTCATCGTGCGGCCCCTCCACAGCCTCCGCAGCTTCTCCATCCCCCGCTCCCGCCCCACGGCCCGGCGCCGCCCTCCCTCCTCCGGCCCGGCCCCGCCGCTTCCGGCGGGACGCGGCTCGGCCGGCACCGGGGCCCCTCCGCCGGCACCGCGCCCCGACACGCTGGTTCCGCTGCGGCCCGGGGCGGGGGAGCCGCGGCAGCGCCGCTGGGCATGGGGCACCACTGGGCATCGGATACGGCTCGGCATGGGGCACGGCTCGGCATGGGGCACGGCTCGGCATGGGGCACGGCTGAGCATGGGGCACGGCTCGGCCCCCTTCCCTGCACACATGGCCCCGACACTGACATCCCCGCACACACCGCCCCTCTCGCTGTCCTTCACAGCTCGGTGCTGAGCACAGTTGAGCAGGCCTGGTTATGAGCTGCATCTTTTCAGTCTGTAGCCTGCTTTCCTAAGGAAAGAAGATTGCCGATCGTGATCATCTGTTTTTCTGCATTGTTATTCCTTGTCCCAGTCGAAATGAACGAAAAAAACCTTTTCAAAACGAAGTTGGCTACAACAGTGCTAGCGAACAGCCTTACTCTGATATTTAGAGCCAATAGTCCTTCCTACCTGCTAGGAATTAAATGTGCTGTGCCATCACCCCAACGCGTCTCAGCTACAGCCACACGCAGGTGTTGAGTGCCCAGCTGTTACAGACAGCACCCATTCTCCAGGCGTAGGCTGCAATGTTTTTATATATTATTGTACCCAGAGGTTCTGCCCTGTTTTCTGGTAGCCTGCGACAATCGCAGAGTGGAGTTGGGAGAATGTCAGGTCCTCTTTTACTTACTTCTGAATCACTACACAGCCTTTTCACATTCCAAGTCATTGCTGAGGGCATGCAGGGCAGGGACAAAGGGGAACAAGGCACCTGCTGTCTCAAACAGTAATTTAAAAACATTTGAAAATGAAACACCGATGATCCCTTCCTTTGGTCTTCTCCAATAATCAAGGAAGTAGTGGAGGTTCTTAATAAAGTTTTCTGGCCAGATACACATATATACAAACTAAAATGAGAATAAAATCAAACACATATAATAAGATGAGGTAATATTGCAATCCAGTGTCCACTAACTTGTTCTGAGAGCCCTACAAGTCTAGAGAGAAAGAACAGAACTGAAGAATAAAAAAATTATATAGCAGGAAATTACTGTTTCTTTAGTACCTCAGTAACATAAAGATAAAATGGATCTGGATTCCAGAGATGCAAACTCAGCTGGAAGCAGTGAGAGCAAGAGAACAGGTCTGTCTGTGTCCATTCCCATGCTGTGCTGAGCCTGGGATGAACTCATCACAGTGCACAGGCTCAGTGCTAGGAAACCAGCACATCCAACTATCCCTTCTAAAGAGTTTGAGAAAAACAGGCCTCAATTCACAGACTTGTGAAGAGGAAGGCAACTGACTAAAAAGAAATCAGAAAGAACAATGTCGTGAAATTAAGGAAGTTGCTACTATAGATAAAGACATGCTGAGAAAAGAGTTTATCACTTACTCCCCCCCACTTATATCTTCCCTAGAAACAGTTTGTTTTGTACCACTAATATTCCAGTGTTAGGCTAACCTCACCTCCAGTCTTACTGTCCCACCTGGATGCTGTTAGGTCACTGCTAGAGACATAACCCACAGCTGCTGATGCCCATGTGCAGAATTGGTGCCCTCTCATCCTGGCTTTTAAAAGGACACCAAAAGTCCTGGCTGTAAGAAGAAGGGTTAAGAGTTTGTTCCACTGCTATTGGGTGCTCTTGTTAAGATTCATATGGTGTTCTTTTGTTTTCATTGATAACTGCTGTTGGTATTTAAAATTTCCCACATGGTGTTATGCAGAGAAATCAGCAAGAGAAAGTGAATGTGTAACCAAATACAAATATTATATAATTATGTAATAACAGCAATTTTGTAATAATTGGAAGGATAATAAAAATGCCTAAGACAAACATGCTGTACCAGAGATGAACAGTAAATTAGGATTTTAAAATGTCTTAATGTTTAATAATCTAAAATGCTGTTAAATTACAGAGGTAAAGCCATCATCAATATATATTTTGTTTCCACAGTGTCACTTTGTTCTTTTCATTGTTGGTTGATCAGTCACCTTGAACAGAGAGGGGTAGGGAGAAACAGTTTTTAAGATTGGAATATATTCTGGGTTTGATTTACAGCAGAGGTTTGATGCCTCCTTGATGTGACCCCTACTACCATAAACAAATAGACTAATGTAAAAGTGGTTAAACAAACATCTGGGGGTTTTATGACATTCACAGCTTGCCCCAAATGTTGTTCCCAATACTTCAAGCATATATTTATGTTCCCAAGTAGGCCAGATGTGGTTTTCTTGTCCAGGTTACCATAGAGCCAGTTAAGCATTTTTTACTATGTAAAGTACTGTGAGAGGGTTTTCTGTGTGAAATGTGTCTCTGGAGCCCATCACCTAGATGTATGCATGATGCTTCATCTGAAGATCAGGTGCAGAGCAGAAACACGAGGTGGATGGCTGGCTGCCTTTTGTCACAACAAAGGGAATGAGATGTTTCTGGGTGCAGTTTCCCTGGCCTAGACGAATGCTCTGGGAAAGCCTCTTCTCACTTTCCCCCTGAGAAGGACCTTTAAAATTCATTGCACATAATGTGCTGCTGGCTGTTGGCAGAAACCCTGGGAACTTCAGACAAATAAAGCTTGCAATCATGCAGCCGTTTAGGCTGCAATGACCACAACTGCAGGGAATACAGAGTGAAACACTACATTGTGCAATATGGTTTCTGGGCAGTGGTGTGGAGATCATGATGGAAATCTTATTAAACATCCCTGGACAAGCCATACTAATCAAGACTGGTATTGGACTGGTTACCGGGAGCTACAGAATTGCTCACAATGCAGCACTGGCTGTGGGTAGCCAAGGTTAATAAGGAACATGACTTCAGTTCAGGACAGAACTTGAACAGTTTGTATGGAGGATGAAAAAGAGGCTTGTTGTAAAGGTTTTGTTGCCTAAATTGCATCACTTCAGGAGGCAGCGGAGTGAGGCCATCCCGTGAGTTACATTTCATCCAGTAGATCTCTCCAGAGCTTCCTGCTTCACTAAGGGCATGCACATGTAACAAACCATTAAACATTGTCTGTGCAGCCATAATGTACGTCACAGCTGAGACCTTCAGCCTTGAAAGCACACACTGCTGTATACCTGAGCTAAAGAAACAGCTGGTTGGACTTAGCATGTGTTTGTGACCAAAAAAAGGAAACTACCACCATCTTAAGGGCTTGTAGTTCTCTCCGGGTGCAGGGTGGATGTCCTGACTGCTGTTGAGATCACCATTTCTGAAATGGCAACTCCCTCTCAACACACTGCCTGTTCCTTTTTCATCCTTCTTTGTGTAGCCAAGAGGAGTTGCAAAGAAGAGAGGGGGCCTGGATTTTCCCTTTGATTCCTTCCTACACCTTCTGAGTAGAATTCCTAGTGAGGTAATTGAGTGGAGGAGTTAGTGTACTTGTCCTTTTCTCATTCTGTGTTTTCTCATCAGCTGTCAGAATTAGCATAAATACATCCAAGGACCAGATTCTTGTCAGGAGCCAGCTTGGAGAGGCCAGTGAGCCAGCTGTGCCCATTTTTCAGTTCACCAAAATAGCGCACACAGTGGAAGGCATCATGGTGGCCCATGCATTGGAAGGGTCAGCTGTGCTTTCCATATGTGGCCCTAAGTTTCCCCCTCTACCTCCAAAAAGGGAGGAGAAAGGAACAGGTTGACATTCTTTGGGTTCACTCTTTTTTACCTTCTTGAGTTGGCTCAAAAATAGGCCAGGGAAGGATGGCTCTGAAGCCATGTTTTATGTTTGTGAGTGTAGGAGAAAAATCTGAAGGAAATACTGACCTTCCAAACACATTCACTCTCTTCTTCCTTGTGCTCAGGAAGACCATTTCCCCAAATACAGCCAGCAAATGTCAGCTAGGAGAGAGATTCCCCAAGGAATCTGGGGAGAAAAGGAAACCAGGAACACTGCCTAGGATTAGGAAAACTGAGAGGGGTCTGTGCCAAAAAGCACCAGTATGGTCAAGTCATGTCTGCATGTACTTAGTAGCTGCCTCTAATCACCACAGCCCCATGTTCTTTTTGACCCCAAAGAAAAGCCACAGTAACACATTCATTTTCTAGGTTCTTTGTTATTATTTTCAAGAGCAGGACAATCATTCAAGCTCTTAAATTTGAGTACTGAAAACAGGTGGTTTTAGACAGGAGCACCTTTCATTTGTCCTTCACATGAGTTAGAAACCTGATAATTACAAAAGGGGTGGATCTGAGTGGAGTTTGTTGCTGGTCTAAGAGATGAGAAGGTTGAGTTCTGGCTCTGGTTCCTTCACTGGGTGTGGGCAGGTGATCTGTCATTGGGGATGGGAAAACCCAGCCAAAACAGAGAAGAGACTGCTGGGCTTAAATGGGTAGAGGGAGAGATAAAAAGATAAAACAGTTCCAGAGAAGGAACATCACAGTATGTGCATTCTGCCCATACACATCCTCTCTTGCCTGAGAGTGTCAGCAGTTCTCTGTAGATCAAGGATCATGGAGGCCCCTGGAGGAAAATACAGTTTAGTCAGCACAATCCTCAGTTGTGTGTTGGGGTTCACAGTCATTTTGCCAAGCAACTGTAGTGTCAGTCCTGGGAAAAGGGACTGAAGCAGAAAGGGTCTTCCCTCCCCGTGTTGTCTGTTGAAGAGGCAAACCAATGTTTGCGAAAGGGCATGAGAAATAAATAGAACAAGAGAGCAGGGATGTCGTCTGGGGGCAAACGGGGCAGTTAAACCCGTGTGTGTCTACAGGTTCGCGATGTGCCTGAGGCTGAGGGGGCTGCAGAGGTGGAGGGGGACTCCTCGTCCGTTGTGTCCCCTTGTTCCTCCTTGTGGAGGCCAAGGCTGATGTGGCTCTGCAGGGCCGCTGGGGTCAGCCATTCCTTGGGGAGGCAGCTCTGGAGGAAGGGGATGCACGAGCTGAAGTAGGCCAGGCGGTTCACCCAGCGGGGGATCTCTTTCCCACATAATATCTGTGGAGTAAACCAAAAAGGAGCATGGTTAATAGTACCAAAACAAGTGTAGAGGCAATGCCATCCCCATCCACACCACCACCTCAACAGGGAGAACTCCCCGCTGCTCAGGACAGACAGGAGCATCTCCTGCAGTCAGAAAGAGCTGTAATTGCCAATGTCCACACAGCTGCCTGACACACACAGGGACCCCCGCCAGCCACAGGCCTTGGCAGCATCATAACAGAGACCATGGCCCTCAGTGGCTTTGGTGACTGTTCTCTGGGCAGTCCACGGGCAAAAGAACAGGCCTGCTGCTGCTTCTCAAGTCAGACAATGACTTTAGCAAGTAGCTCAAAAAGTCTGGAAAAATATTTAAGCTGTTGCTGGCCAGACCTTGAGGAGCCCAGAAGCTGAGTATGACTAGGTAGATGGAGATGCCTGAGAAGCTGTTCTTGTTGCTCCCTTTCTTTCCTTGGGCTGACACAGTAAGTTCAGTCAAATTACAGTATCTGAGGGTCCTTTTCCCATCCTACCATACCACCCTCTAATTTCTCCTCACATGGTATTTCCTAATATGAGGGGAAAAGCAAAAAAAAAAAAAACCCAGCCTAGGTTGTAAGTATCTGTGTTCCATCATAGATGGTCCTGGCACTGATTTGGATTTCACTCTGCTAGCACAGATACTGTTTTCCGAGGTCATATCAAATTCAGCACGATGAAACAACTTGTTTCATACTGCAGATCCTCTCTTCTGTAGCATTCAACCACGCAGACATAGAGGTGCCAGATTTTAATAGCTGTATCTGGCTTAGACCACATAAAGTATGTTTCCCTTTTTACTTTACTATATTCCCTTACCAGGCACAGAAGAGACAGTGGGGGCAGGCATGCCTCGAGAGCCCCTCATTAGTAAATTTACTGCCTGGGTATAGGACCCTACATTGGCATCCTAGACCCTAAGGTCCCTAGCAGTTTCAGGAGTCATATTACCTAATTCTCCTTCCCTCCTTGTGTTGTTTCCCATGGAGCAAGAGAGACAGAGAGGAAAGTCCACCCCACAGACCTTGTCCCACAACTTACATGAATTAGTGGTTCCAGGGTTGTCCATACTGCACCTTTCACCAATACTAAATTCCTCTGCTCTTCCTCTCACCCTCTTTCTGACTAAAACCACACTTGATTTAATACTAAACAGTGCAAAAACTCAAAGGCTGTTTGTCTGGAGTCCACTAAGATGATGATCTGGTGAAAAGTCTCTTATTGGCAAGGTAATGTAGGGCTTAGAGGTTTCAAGAAGTTTTCAGGGAGAATGGAACATTTTCTAGAGGATGGGCTGTGCTCTATTACAGCTGTTACTGCTGACAAGCAGCTGGTTCTTCCTGCATATGGCCTGGGCAGGATGCTCCAAGCCCCACTCCAAGTCACCTTGAGCATAAAGGAATTAGCTTGCTCCAACAGTGTGGTGTTTCCAATGAGGTGTGGAGAAGGCAGCAAACCTGTGACTGTGCTAATTTGACTACAGAACTCACTTCATTTTGACACGCATTGTTTAAAAATCAGTGTGTGAAATTGGAGACATTATCATTAGATATCAGAGAATGAGCAGAGCCATTTAGCTGCTAAAATTACTTGCAAGCCTAGACTGTTCTTTACCTAATACACTCCAAGGACTTCTATTTCAGTTCTTACCAATGCTGCATTCCACTTAACCTTAGACACAGCTATATGATCTGTATTTTTGAAATTTTTAATCTGGGACAATTACTTTATTAACAATTTTTTATCTCCATTCAAATTCCCCAATTTCCATTGTTAGACCTATTGCCTGAGCCCATAAGTGGATAACCTCTCCACATATGCTTGAGACTCATTTATAGAAAATTTGCTCATCCATTTGATTTTCAGACACTTTTTCACAAGAATACTGTTGTAGTTTAAGTCTGTATTTGATATGTTCTACTCAAACATTTTCACCTCCACTACACTACTTTGACCTGAGCCAAAGTCACAAATAGCATTACAATTCCCCTCAGATTTTGCAGCATTTCTCGTTCTTCCTTTTCAAGAGCTTAGGCATATTGCCATAGAAAATTACTCAGTTTAGGCTCCTTGTGATGCATGCATGCGAGTTTAGTTCTCAAGCAGTTTAAACTTTTAATAAAGACTTCCTCACAGATATTAATAGATAGAACAACTAAACCAGGGTATGATTCTTTGGAAAATTAGCTGAAACAACAGTACAGCATAAGGCAAGATTGCCTGAAATGGAAATTATGGTTTTAAGAGTTGGGTTTATTTTTTAAGCAGATCCCCTAGCAACTGAAATAGCACTTCCCAATGTGGAAGTAGTCCTGAGATGTTTGCCTTTATTTTTTTTATAGCAGCTTCTTCACCCAGAATGAATCAATAAGGCAAGGAAGAGCCAGAAAAAGAATGAAGATGTGTGAGCATCAGGCCACCAAGCAACAAAGGGCAGTTTGTGGAGCTCAAGGATAATGATGAAGTCAATGTGGTTTCCCTTACCTCAGTCTTGCTTGTCATGTCACCTCTTGTCAGTGCCTCATTACTATTCCACAACAGAACACAATGTTCAATAGGAGCAAAAGAGCAATGGCAGGGAATGCTACCAACACAACAATCTGCTTCTGTGTTTTTCATTCCTTGCCATAAAGCATATTGTGCTGGAGCATCTGGCAGTGCTTAGCTAATGGAGAAACATCAAATGAACCTGGCTGCCATGGGATTAAGCCAATTGAGTTTAAATAAAACAGCAGAAGCAAGATGAAGTGGGTGTTTTCCAACTGCATATGAAGTCACAGAAAAATCTACCTACTGCAGCTCTTCTGAGAAATTCTCCACAGGAAACCACTCACTGGAACGATAAATTCACTGGATGCTGTTACCACCCATTGTTTCAATCAGCAGAACCCTTTTTCAGATGTTTTTAGAGTTCAAGATTTCACATGGCTTTTTTTCTTCCTAGTCAAATAAGTGGGGTTTTCTCTGTTGAAGGGGATGAACTTCTCTGTGCTAGGTCATGTGCTAACTCTGGCAGGAGATGTCAATAAATAATAACCTGTTAGAGGTCGGAAATTGCAGCAAGCACAACTTCTGATTGCCTGAGACCAGTTCTCACTTCAGGCACTTGGGCAAAGGCTGCATATGTACTTGCAGCTTCCACTGAGCAGCACCTGCTGACAGAAAACCACAGCTTTCAACCCATAGCTGCAGCTTCTTCTGGGGACTCTGTGTAAGAACTGTGAGTGACCCAGCCAGCACCTGCAGAGTCAATTGAAAACAGCCACTCAGTCATCCATGGCTGAGGCCAAATGGGCAGGAGAAATGGAACCTGACAGTTTGGGTGCTTTTTCTAGGCAACTGTCAAATCCACACCAGGATTTCAACTCATCAAGAAACAACTAATTAAGGATATGAAAATATCCTCCAAGCATCCTAAGCTGTATCATTTTGCACTAAACAGTCACCAGTTAAAATGTACAAACTGCCATGCACCTTCTCCCCTCCCCTAAATGTCCTAGGAGCTACCTGTCTGTGAGGGGCAAGATTTGAACACTTCCCTGTGAAGCTTTGCAGTGGGCAGGGGAACAGCCTAGCAGCTGAGGAGCATGGGCTGAAATGCCATCCAGCAGTGGAAGAAGCTGTCTCCTGCCTTCTAGAAGACAATGTTATCAAGGTGCTGCATTTTGAGGGGGATTTGCTTCTATGGGCATATGCTAGACATTATCTGACATAGTCTAACAGGCTGAGCCCCTTTCAAAATACAGAGAAGAGCTGATCAATTGTAGATCCTAAGAGAAAGCTCTCAAATGCAATTGTTTCTGTGCTGTACTGGATGATGCAACTGGGGCAATTCAAGCCATGCATAGAAGTATAACTCAAGGCACTGAGGAAATTTTTTGTGAGCCCTCTCAGTGGCACCATGCAGTGCTTTAATCCATGAAAATCAAGATGAATAGAGGCAACATAACATTCTTCAAACAATACAAGCTAATTACTTCAATTCTTGTCTTCAAACAGAGGCTTGGAGAGTTTAATACTGAATATCTGCTGAACCACCAGGGCTTCTTCCACTTAGCAGCCTTGCTAAAGATGAGGTGGTGTCCACATGGGACATGTTTCCATTTGAGCTACTGTACAGAATTCCCCTCGGTGTCTCTTAGAGAATGCAGAGGGGTTTTATTGGCACCTGAGGAGTCTAACGCACACCTCAGAGCAATTTAAGAACACAGGCTTTAGAACTCCAGGGAAATCATTACAGTATTTGCATAAAATGGCTCCTACAAGGCCTACACAATACAGCATAGATTATCCTCATCAGAATTTCAGAATAAGGCCATTAGATACAAACCAGCACATCTATCCAGGGAGGCCTGCAGGCTACACTAGAGCAGCCAAAATACATATGCAGAAAGAGAAAATAGCAATTCAATCTATTTAGTACTTTGACACAGCCAGAATAAACCAGTAACCCAATGCACAGGGAGATCTTTTTTGCCACCTCACAAAAACTAACCTGGCATCATAACTGCCCAGTGCTGGCAGAGCTAAGGGAGTTTGAGTGCATCAACAAGGAACATACCTATAGCTCTGCACCCTAATCAGCTGCTGCACATAGTGTGTACACTGAAAATAACATTTCTGAGGGAGAATGGACATGACCACCTTCACACAACACACCTGAAGGTAAAGTCTCACCTTGGTGGAGTTGGCATGCTAGGATCAATTGCTTGAAACAGATTTATAGTATACTTACTGTGTAAAAATTAGTTTCTACTCTGGGGAATTTAAGTGGCCTGTGGGAATCAGCAGGATAGATGAAGTGCCCCTGGGCTGTGAAGCTGTCTGCAGCACACATTCAGCAGAGGCAGGAATAGCCTGTGACTTACAGAGGAAAGGGTATAGCTGAGAAACTGTAGATGAGGATAAATGAGCTCAGTAATGAAGCTGTGTTCTGGGAGTAGCAGGCAAGTCAAAGGAATTTTAAATTATTTTAAGCAGCTGCTTGAAATGCCCCCATTCTCCTATGCAATTCTTTTTTTGTTCTGCAACAGGCAGGGCACTGCAACTCCAGGTCTTCTCCAGGACCATGGGTCTTGTAAAGTAGATGTAGCATCTGAACCATCTATCTGAGACTAGGCAGGAGTGAGGAAAAAAGGAAAGCATTGAAAGGAGAGACTAATACCCATGGTCTTGCTCCCCTTGTGAAGCTAGGTGGAAGGATGTCAGTCACCTCTGTGGAGATAAACATGATAGAAGGGCAGAGTTGCCTTTCTGCAGCAGTCTGCACAGATGATGGGGTAGGTAGCTCTGGGTCAAATGAGACAGCTGGCTCAGCACTCGTAGCACTGTTTCAGCTTCACTGGCCAGGCCACCATTGGAGAGACATAGTGGCTGCAATTGTGAACCTTGTTGAACCACATTCAGAGTTGAATTCTGAGTGGCATCACTGATTAGTCACGTACCAACACTGGAGCATGGCAGTGCCCTCTTGAGCATGAAGGTCTTTGTAATGAGCACTTGTAAGTACAGCCAACCGCTGCAGGGTGATAGGGTAGGTAGCAAGTGGCCTATAACAGATGACTATTTGGGGAAAACTGAGTATAATTGAGTCTGGGCTTGTTAATGGCATTTAAAATAAAGAATCTCCCACAAAATGAATGAACAACTGCAATTCATTCCTATTATCATAATGGGATGAAGAGGAATTGCCTTCTCCTAGCAGATGCTATTTCAAGACCAGTGGCTGAGAACAGCTGTTGCTTAACAAGGTCGTCCTTTCAAGTGTTGTGGATATGCTGAGCATAGCCAGGCCAACCCATATGCAAGGAGGGACAGACATTAACAGTGTCTATTTTTCCTGCATAGCAAACCAGAAAAATCTTGTGTTTCAGTCTCAAGCTTTGTTTCCTAACATTAGTGAGAAGCAGATTTCTGCAGATGGAGATACAATGAGAAGGGAGAATACAGGAACTGAGAGAAATGGAGAAAGATCTGTATGACAATGTTGGCAGGACTCCTAAGGAAAAGGTTCCAGTCTCAAAAGCCTTTCAACATATTCAAACAGTTCATTACACTCTTGACACTCTTCATTTATCATTGGGCAGTGGTGAAAAGGACAGGGGTATTTTTTGCCATCTTCATTCATGGAAAGGAGGCACTGTTCTCAGGCATTTGCACACACACAGACTCAAAAGCTCTATGAGAGTGTGGCTAGGAATGAACTCCTCAGACAGCGTGAACTAACTTAGCTCCAAGGAATTATGCTCGTTTATAACAGATAAGGAAGCAGGGGTTTCAGTTTGGTAAGACAGATGTGACAAGCAGATAAAATAGGTAGATAAACCCACCACATTTACACCAGCCCCACAGAGCTCAAGATATTTTTCTTTTGTTAAATTTCCCCTTAAACTATCTTCTCTTTTAATCTTTTTAATTTTTTTCTCCTATATAGATAACATTATAGGGAAAACCTCAAATAGCTGCAGAGGTATATATTGTGACAAAATCGGGCCTTTTTCAAAAAATTGAAATTATGTACTAAAATCTTGCCATTTATGGTGGTTGATATCTGTGTTCAAATTACCACTCAACTCATATTATTCTCCTGCACAAATAGATAAATGGGGAAAGAAGATGGTCTGAGAGCTGAAAAGTGCATATAAAAAGTTATCCCAGTAATAATTTTTGTTGGGCTATTCAGGCTAGCAAGGCTAGAGAGTTTAACAGCGGGGGAAAAATAATATTTCTATAGAAGCCTTCATTCTAAGGAATTCCCAAAGACTTCATAAATTTCAACTTATACACAACCTACAGCAAGAAATGTTACTTTACTGCTGCAGATACCACACCAGGAATGCAATACAGCAATTTTTTAGCTGTATGTAGTCAAAATTGTGCATGCATACAGGCAGTAGCAAGATGAAAAATTACATCCATCTGAAACCATGAGAATTTATGGGTGCAGAGCATCTTTATAAATAAGCTTCTTTTAAACATATGTGGCGGCTAAAAAAGAGAAAACAAACACAGCCTGTTCTCCATAGAGCTAACAACATTCAAAGGCTGCTGCAGTGAAGCAAGTCTTTCCATCAGCTTTGCTGAGGACTGGCTCAGGCACCAGGAAATAAAGTTTTCCTAATGTTCTTTCATGTCCTGTGGCTGTTTATTTGTTTGTTTCTTCATTTTCTTCTGTCTTTTATGTCTGTTGAGAGCATTGTCTCCCTTACCATTAACAGAATTGAACATAGGTTCTCACTCAACAAAACACCTACCTCCTCTGCAAGAGGGGCAGCTGAAAAGCAATTGTTGACTAAGGAAGACATCAGCATTATTTAGGATTTGCTAAAGATTGGTTTATAAAAGCTTTTGCTGCTTTTGACTGTGACACAAATGCCACCTGAACCTCCTTCCTCTGGTGTTTAATCCTTTCTCTGTGATAGCTTTCAGGCTAAGGAGAGCTTCCTAGATTTTAATAACTTGATGATAAGAAGCCACATGGGATAGTGCCTGGGGATGGACCTGAAAAGCTTTAGTCTTGAATTATTCACTGATGATTAAAAAACTGCCATCGTTTGATCCTTGATTCAGCAAACCTGCCTTATTTCAGGGAATTTGCTGTAA
The DNA here is from genome assembly GCF_052056855.1 of Sturnus vulgaris. Classification (NCBI taxonomy): domain Eukaryota; kingdom Metazoa; phylum Chordata; class Aves; order Passeriformes; family Sturnidae; genus Sturnus; species Sturnus vulgaris. The sequence continues at coordinate 13,993,660 of NC_142248.1, read as the reverse complement.
GTCAGGCTTTTCTGAAGAAAGCAGGATTCTGATGTAGGTTTGTTATGTGCTGTCAGTTTTGCTGTGGCTGAAAAAGGATGGGTGAATATTGAGAGAGAAAATAATATGTACTGACTACCATCCCCTGTCACTTCAGCTCGGCTCCACACTCCCCACAAGTAAAATACAATCCCTCTGTTCTACCAAAACTCCAGCCATATTGACAAAGGACAACTGGGACAGCCACACCATCAGGGAAGGATGCACCAGGCATAGCTGTACAGTCAATCACAGAGATATCTTCTGCTGCACTGCAGTCACAAAATATGCATATTTCCTGCTATCACACTGATATGCAATGACAATGTCTCCCTCTTCTATTATCAATAGGACAGATCTCAATAATACCAATAATACAAAGGAAGGGGTAAAGAAACCCTAGCACCCAACCTAGACCCAGTGCAAGCAAACTGCAAGCAAACTTGATTGCACCAAGATCATCCGCTGCCCTTCAAGGAGATTTCAGGTGTGTGGCTTTACCAAGCATTTCCATCTGGCATGCAGGTATAATAATATCCCTATGGTGTCAACATCCATCATGGCTATGCTAGATGCTTGCTGCAGTCCTCAGTAACCATCAGGATCCACTGTGCAGACCCCATCTGTTAATATTCAGGGTATTTCCTGTTGGAGACCATCCTTTTAGGCTGATTTGAGCGTGTTCTGGTGACTTCAGGAAACAGGAAGCTATTTACCTGCCAGGCTGAGCATTGAAGTGCTGCAGCTCTAGGACTCTAGCTGCAAACTATTTGACTGGGACAGGGTTCATAATCCCTGCCTTCTAGGATCCAGCCTTATCTAGGATGCTAAAGAATTTTCCAAGGCTGATCTCAGCCATCTCAAATGCTTAGAAGAATCTCTTTCCCTCCTTTGTCAACAAAGAATAGGCCCAGCTCACTTTGATAACCTCCAGATGTGTTTTCTGAGGCCACTTCAGCCCAAGGACAAGATCACCAGTTCTCCAAAATAATTTTCTCTTTCTAGAAACTTCTGAAGATTTTACAACTTCAAAATGAGCTTCTACAACAACACGGACAAAAACTCCAATTTAGGCCTCTCTCTTCTCCTGCTGAAATGTGTTATCTCCCTGTTTATTTAAATAATAAAGGTAGAACAGTTCCCAGAGGAGAGGCTGAGGGGTTCCCTGCTTCAGAACATCTTGTGGCTGATATTCAGGATAACTTTTCCTGAAATAGAGGACAAAAGGCAAATAAATCCTTAGTCCATCTTGTTCTCCTGCACCTCAGCAATCTTCTCTCTTTCAGTGACTTGTGAACGAGTATGCCTCATCAGCTAGAAGTCCTGTTTGAACCCACAATACATCCTAGCAGTAGTTGTATTAAAACTCTCAGATCCTTCTAAAAGGCTCTGCTTTTGAATACCTGGTTTACTCCAAAAATTTTAGTTCAACTTGTATAATTAGTTCAAATTTTAACCATGTATTCAGATGGCATCTTTGAGCCTGTCCTTTAGATCCAATCATTTGGATCAAGAAATGCTGAAAAATAAGGAAACATTTACTATTTAAATCAGTAAAGGGGTGAAAAGGTTCAGTAGGTACAAAAGGAAGCTGGATAATGAGATACCAATCGTTTTCCTAAACAGTTTTTAATTCCTGAAATCCAAATGACCTTGAATGACCTTCTGAAGAATGATCAAATGTGGGCACTAACTTCACAATTTGGTCTGATATTTTTTAATAGGTTTCTCTGGGTATAAGAAAAAGATAAGATAATTTGAGAAGCAAATAGGGATTTTTGACTGTACTCCATCACCCCTCAGTGATGTAGTGAGATTCTGCTTTCATAAACTTGGAGGGGATTCATACCAGACCATTCAGATGTTTCTCACGGTAGACAGAGGGTTTTGATCTTTTCCAGTACTTAAGATGAATGACTCATACAAATCAAAAAGAGATCATTCCTCCTTCAAGAAGATGAAGGAAAGATGTGATCCAAGCATAAAATCTTTTGCTACTGCCATCCTCAGGTAAAGCTCCAGCATCAACGATTTCTAAGGCAAATCAAACCACTGCCTCTCAATTAATTTCCTAATTATAATGAGCATCAACTTCATATGTTATCAAAAGGCCCCATAAGACCCACTGACTTCATTGCTTTCCTACCACTAGCAAGGCTTTTGGGGACTAAAAGGAGCTGCCTTCTCTGATGCTCAGAAGCCACTCTTCTTTGATAATGATGTGCTATATGTCCTGTAGCAAGTTGCTGCAGAGTTTCCTTAAATAGGGATAGTTGCTTGGCAGTAATCACATTAATGAAAGGAAGAGTGTTTTCCTTGAGTCACTTCACTTATCTTCCAGTTATGGTGCTGATTCAGAGGTGTTTTTCTCCCTTCCCGTGGTGGTTTGTCCTTTTCTGAGATGTGTTGTAGCAACTGTCGTCACTCTGGTAAGAACACAGCTCCACAGCTTATTTAGAAAGCTTCAGAAGCATAGAAAATCGCTGGTGAGAAGTCAAATGAGTTGTCTTCTGTTTGTGGATGTGCTAAGAAGCAGAATCTTTTTCAGAGTCTTTAAGATCAAGTGATATGTGTGATCTTTACACTCAACACTGAGGAATATCACCAGACTGGAGAAGAACCTCAAAGCAGTAAACCTTCATCCTTGCTCTGACCCTCTAGTTGCTGCTATCTCCTGTGCAGAAGCTGTCCCCAGGCACTGTACACTCAGCATGTGCCCACCTATCCAAAGGACTCATATTCATATATGCCCAAACTCAAACCCTGTCAGCCAGCCTTCCACCTTTAGCTGTGTTTGGAAGTACAAGCTGTGCCAAGTATACTTTTGCTTCTCCCAGGATCTTCCTTCCACAATCCACATTCTATTGTAGGCTTGCAGGGAAATTATGAGCCATGCTCTTGCACTGAAAAGAGCCTTCTGACAGCAATTTCATAATTCCCTGTGTCTGCATGCTCCTACCCTTACTTATACCCAAAGAACAGACTTGGTGACAAAATGTATAAGTACAAGCCTTTCTTGGCACCTCACATCATAGTTTCTTGTGGCCCACTGCTGCAGTGACCAGTGTTTCTGCAAAGCAGTGGCAAGGACTAAGACCTTCAGGTCCTCACAAGTGAACTTACAGTGCAGGAATTTCTTTAAGTTTGGCTTTTCCCTGCCTTTATGTCTTCAATAGAGCAATTTGTCACTTCTGCCCTTTCTATCTCACATCTCCGTGTTCTAAAAGAGTCAAGAAATTCAACAGTTCACATTATAGAAAAAACTAATTATTTTAGCTGTTTTGTTTTAAAATGTTTTTCTAATGTTTAAAAGCCAGTATTTTTTTACCATCTGTCAGAGTTTAAATAGCCTTTTTCATCAGCCAGGACAACTCATAAAGAACAGAAATACTTTGCAATTACTTGAAGAGCCCTTTGAACATACTGCTGTAAGTATACATTGGGGAGGATTGCAGGAGATTGTTAGGAACAAAGTAACCTAAAACAGATGATCAAACAGAAGGGCTTTTTCCAATCTTGACATAGTCCTAAACTGAATTCCCCACACATGCATAACTTCATCAGAATGAAACCCCACTGGAGTACTAGAGCACAGAATGGTACATAAACTCAGAACAGGACGGGAAGTTTGGGATCTGATGATGATGATGACTTCACTGGTTTTTCTTTGTATAAATTGTAAGCATAAGTCCTCGAGAGGGATTGCCCATCCTTTTGGACAGTTTCTTCAGAGAGTATGGTAGTACTTGATTTTGGGGACTGTCAGCATAAGCAACATGAAAGGAGTAAGCCTCTTGTAGGCAAGTTGCTAATCCCAGTTAATGGACCTCTTCGTTTTAACCCAAAAACAATTTGCTTAAGAGATTTATAAATACTGGTATCATGACACCATGTTGCAGGAATCAAGTGGCTGAGGCAACCTTGACTAGATTTTCACTGCTTGAATCAAGGTCCTCTCACATTTCCACACTGACATAGATGGTGAGGGTAAAGGGAGGCTGCAAGGGGGTATAAAGTGGTGTGTATAGAGTGACCTTAAATTGGAGCTGGGCCAATGCACAGGGAATGCATCAAATTTCTTTCCTATAATTATCCATCAGGAACTTCTACCCTGCTTTACATCAGAACTTCCTTCAATACTAATCAAAATTCTGTGCAGACACTTATGTTTTCTCATAGTTCTTCACTTCTTGAATAACCCAAAGTTCCTGGTGAAGAAGACTCCACAGGAAGAGACTCCTGATCCTCTTTGTTCCAGTAGCTGCTCGTTAAAAGTCCATAGGGAACTGGCAAAGCAGGGAGAGAACTAAGTCTTGGGCAAGTTAAATATGCTTGACAGTCTGCAGTAAGGAGTAAGGAAACTTCAGAACTAAGTGGCAATGAGAGAATAACAAAGAAAGCCCCCTGCATCTTACAAATGATGTGGGCAGGAAGTTCAGAAGAGATGCATGGATTCAGGGACAGGCTCAGTTCCACAGCAGCACACAATGAGGCTGCAATTGTACTGCAAAGTAAGTTTTTTTCAGAGGTAGATAGTAGATCAAAGGCATGTCCAGTGGTTAAGTACAGTTTAGCTGCCTGTGCTGGACTCCTATAGTCCAAGGATTTTCCAAGGTGCATGGCCAAATGGCACAGTGGCAGTCATAGGCTCAGACATGCCTCAACCATCAGCAGTCACCCTGCATTTAACTCTTGAAGACTTTTACCAGTTATCATGGTGAGACCCAAGGCATCATCATATTAAATGTGTATTTGACAGAAAAAATGTTTCTAAACAGAAGTAGATGGAAGATTTCTGAATGGATATTCTATTTGTTAAGAAAACACAGATAAAGGAAAAGAAAACAAAAAAGTCTGAAAATAAAGTCTGGTTTCAGCAGTCCTTTTGAGAATGAGGAACCTGTCCTACAAGTCCTGGCAATTGGATATGTGACTAATGAGCAAGCCCACAGCCAGCTGAGAAAATTAAGGTGCCTGACACAGCTCCCTAGCACGGAGCCTGCAACCAAACCTCAGGGCCTGCCAGACAGGTCTGTGGTAACCACACATTAACTCAGACATGACCACTCAGCTCTGAAGCTCTGTCCCTGGTTTTGCATGCTGAAACAGAACAATACAAGCCAAAAAGCAAGTAGCTAACGCTAGCAGATGAGAGAGCTGTCATCAAAAGATTTCAGAGCCCTTTTTGAAGGAAGCAAATAACTCAGTATGCAAGGAGGGAGATCCTTTGGCACAGCATAGAGATGTGACCTGCCTGGCATTACCCAGGCTCAGAAAAACCCTTAACTTAAATCTCCTTAACTGTTCACAATGGCTTATGCCTGTAAGCAGAAAAGCCTAAAGGCCTGTTGGGAGAGAGCTGGGCATTCCCTCTTTCATGCTAAAAAGCATCCTCCACCCCAAGCCCTCTCTGGAGTGAAAGGTCATTGTGGTACCTATAGCATCACCTTTCAGATGGACTACAGCTTGATCTTGAGAGATCAAGAACTTGCACACAAAATCCTTGGCTTTGTTTTTTTGTGGCTGGAATGAAACCCCAGTTCCAGTGCTTCATTGTATTGAGAAAAATTTCTACATCTTTTCTTTTAATTCTTTGAATAATTTTTTTCCAGTTTACTGTCTTTAACTGTCACATAACATGAGTATTCTATAATAGGTGCTAAATATTTTTGTTGTTGTTATTATTACTCCTTCGCAGATGACAAGTCTGAAGAAAAGAGCAATAGAAATACTAAGGAGACACATCTCAGAATTGATTTTTGAGTGCAAATATAATTTCTGCTTTCTGGCCTATATGGTGACACATATCTACATAGACTTGTGAGCCAGTCATCATGTAGCCAGCAAGTTCTGTGCATTGTGAGGATGCATTTTGTAGCTCTACATGGAAGGGACTGGACCTTCCCAATGGGGTGATTTTTGGTTTGTTTAGTTTTAATGGGAAGTACAGGAAGAAGAGAAAAAAAAAATCACTTAGGCTGGGAAGTAAAGAAAGCTTTCAGATGTTGAGAATAGAAACTTTCAGTTCTGTCTCAATAGATTTAAAGAAGGCTTGCTCCAAAACATCACAAGTATCTCAAGATAAGCTATGCTACTTCTCACCCAGCTCCAAATAGCCACAATGACTCTACTTACCAGAATGGATGGGACTACCTATTGTAAGGCAGCCACACATATTCCTCATGTTGCTGACTGAGGCTTATTGAAAGGCTGGGTCTTTTGCTTAGTGTCATACCACCAGCTATTTTTATCAGAATTTCGGCTCCCATTTTCTGTATCCCCATGCTAGAGACCATCCAGGACAATCTGCTCCTGGACCTGCTGTTCAGCTCCTCCGGGTTTGCATTTGTAATGTATTGGAGAGGGTTGATAAACACAGGCATATGTGAAGAGCAACGGCAACAAGAAATCCTTGCCTATGAAGAACTTATTTAAACTGACATAAATCTCAAGAAAATTCTTCTCCTGGGAGCAGAAGTGTCAGAATCAGCCATTCAGGCTTTTGCTTTACAATCTAGACAGGTTATGGGGCAATGAATGAGCACTCTGAATCCACCAAGAAAGCTCTTGCAGGAAAACTTAACCCTAAACTCCCTCCTATAAAGATTCCTACTAAAAGCATATTGAAAACAAAATTTAACATACTCTACTAGTTTTTCCTATAAGATCTCTTGACTTGTGTTAGGAAAGCTGGACAAGGAAGGGGCAGTGAGGAATACACTGATGTGTAGCAGTAGACTCAAGGAAGGATGGCTTTGAGCTTATATCTTAGAGACAAGACAGATATTTTACCTTTCAAAGTACACAGTAAGCAGTGACTTTATTTCACTGCTGCAGGTAAAGGATTTTGTCTTTTCCCAATAATCCCACAGCTTTCTCCTGAATTTCCTTCATAATTTTTAAAGTTCCTATTTTTTGTTTTAGTAATTTGATGTTTCATTCCAAATTAGTAGTGTGGATTTACTCACTGTACTACTTGGAACTTCATTCTGTTTGTACCAATTCAATTCCTTACTGTTTGTTTTAATTTGCTAACATTTACAGAAAGGACTCTATATATAATTAATAAGGATGGAACCAATAGAGAATTGGTGTTCCTAAGAGCCAAGTATGTCCCTTGCAAGTCAGTTGCTGGTTCTCAGATTCACTCAGTATTTTCTTACAAAATCCTACAGTGCCTTTTCCACACATCTCACCTTGGACTCGTGATGGGCTTGTTTGGGGATGAAGGAACGCTTGTGGCAAAAGAGATTATTGGCATAGGACTGTTGCCCCATATGATGAAGAAAGGAAAGAGATGTGTAATCAATTAGGATGGGGATCCCATAAGGAGAAATTAAAGTTTCACTGTTACTGCAGTCCTGCTCTAGTATGACAAATGATATTCTCTCCTTGAGTTTGCCATAAAGCAAGTATGGAAAGCACAGGAAGAGTTTTTATGGAAGGCCATTTCCATTTTGTGCTTTTTGCATCTTTTCCTGACACTGGGTTATGATCTGGAAATCAGATTCACATAGATGCTGGATATTCACACCTTAATTGAAGCACACTTTAGCTCATCTGGGAGTTGAGGGAGAAGGCAACTTCTGCCCAGAATAATCACATCTTCGGGAATCAAAATCAGATACCCCAAATGAGCAGATAAATGGAATAAGATTTGTGTTTCTCTGTGCTTCAGTTGTCTCTGAATAGTAATAACAGCTCTGTTATATAATTTCTCAAAACTCACAGTGGTATTGAGAACATGGAAGTGAATAAGCACCAAAGATGTCTATGAGAAAATCAATTCTTTTTTTAAATAGGTTTGGCTGGTGCAGATTAAATAAAGAAAAAGAATGGCCACTCTCTAAATACTGCAATTTTTTGTTTCCAGAACACTGACAAACCATTTTTATGCCTTTGCACACTGTTATTTATGTTTGTTATAAAAATGATGCAAATTTGCATGCTAACCAGGTCTGTCCTTTCAATTCCTGCTCAGTGCCTGTTCAGTGAACTAAATTACAAGCACTCCTGTTTTCCCACACAGCTTAGACCAAACATGTGATAAACCTGCCACATCTCTACCTCCTGATCCCCTCCCTTTCAACAGCAAAGGGCTTCCAAAAATATTAAGGGCAGACAGAATATTTGGCTATGGGCTCTGACTTGGCAGGGTGTGCTGACCCTAGGTCCCTTTTTGTGAACAATACTACAGATCTGAAGCAGTAAAAAGTGAATAACTAAACCCTGTTTGTGCCCACCTCAGCCAGAGCAGAAGAAAAGTGATTACAGTTCTTGTGCATCAAGTGGTACGCGTTTCCTTTGTATTCCTTGCCCAGCTCTTCCATAATCTTATCCACGTCCTCTTCTGTGAAGTCTGTAGTGCCCAAGGCAATGGATTCTCTAGTTAAAAACAAAACATACAACAGGAAAAAACAGAAAGACACAGTGAAGAGTGTGATACATACCAAGGGAGAAGGAAATAATCAGATATTGGCAAGAAGGACAGCCTTGAAATGTAATGGATATGCATATGTGAGGCCATCAGAGATTCTTACTAAGAGAATGGCACAGTAATATCCACAGCTTTTCCACAAAGCAAGTTATCACACAGGCAACAGCCCTGAGATCTTCTTGCTCACCACCAGGGAAGTCTCAGCATCTGCTCCTACTCTGCCCATCATCCCAGAAGAGAAATTTCTATTATAAGAGAGGAGATGTTTTTTTCACAATTGAGAGGGTCCCCTGGGCCAGGAAGGAGCAGACTGAAAACTTGATGCAGAAACCTATTTCTTCTCCCAATATTCACTCAGTAGCACTTGCTCTAAAATGGCCCTCAACATAAACTGGCAGTCTGGCAAGGTCAAGCCCCCCTGCCACGGACATTTCCTTGACCCACAGTCCCACAGTCTGAACACCTTGAACAGCACAAGAATGCAGCATCCTCTTAGACTCCTCTAGCAGTCCATCTGTCCCTTGTAACAGAGCAGCAATAAACATGCAATGAGTGACTTCGGGTACTCTGTGTGGTATCCACAGATAGGTGGTACTCATAAAAGGAGAAGTCTTATTTTTTCTCCTTATGCATTTGCTCTGTGTAACAGGCAAAACTGGGAGCACAGAAGATGAATAAAATGAGAAAAGAGAACTGCACTAATTTGTAAGCTTGCTTTTAATCCCTGACAAACACAGTTCATCACTGTTCCCTGTTTGCTGTACACACTCTTTTATCCACCTCCAAAATCCCTGCAGGGCTGCCTTTGAATCAGGGTCATGTAAAGGATGGCAGTGAAGGCACTTATGAGGAGAGTGACAGGAGGACCCAGAGGACAGGACTTGCCTGCTCCCCCTACACTGGTAGCTACCAGGGGCAGAGGGGAAGATGTAGAAAAGGGCCCTTACTTGAATTTAAAGGTCTCGCCAAGTTCTACCGCACTGCCAGGTGTGATCTCGAAAATCCCACTGAAAGGGTAGGGATGCCCTCCATAGGCAAACTCTGACAAGGAAAGAAACAGACTGTGAGTAATTGAATGAACGCCATGTCAGGAAAAGGTCTATGGCAGCTGTCTGCATGGCTCAACATCAGCACCAGGGCCTGGGCTATTGCCAAAATCTGTTTCAGCCAGACTGAAAGCTGTTTTCACTGCCTGGTTACCTTTTGGACTGAGGATGCCCTCACAGCCTCCCTACATGCTAGCACTACTGCTTTCCCACAGCACCAGGAAAACTCTCCAAGAATGTCTCTGTCTCCATCCAGGTGACTTTCTCTCAGTGGAAAGTTCTGCATTGAAGGCATCTGGATAAACTGTGAGAGGCTGCCAGTGGTGCCACTGAGCTGGAAGAAGCAGTTTCTAGAACAGGGAGAAATCCAGTCTTCCAGAGGGATTTACAGGCAGAGAGTGGGAAATCTTTGCAGAAAGCCAGGCTGATTGTACCCTGCTGCCTCAGCATGCAGGTCAGGCCAGGGGGTCCCTCCATGTCATACAGGCCACCACCTTGCTTGGCCTGTGAAACACAGCCTGTGATCCTCATGGTGTCACACAGGCCATCACACAGGGCCTGTGAACTCCTCTGTGCTCAAGGTGGGAATAGCACCAACAGGAGTTCTGGCTACTGCATGGCACTGCTTAAAAGTATCATGAGTGGGTAGCCAAACATTCCCATTTAATGCTGAAAAAGGAAACAAAGTCTGTGATGCTAGTTCACCCTTCCCCACACTACAGATGTTTTCCAGATCCCTTGACTTTTGAAATGAGCTCTAATCAGCTAGTGCCCTATCCAGACAATTTGTAAGTCTTACATGACATTTTCCTTTCTTTGTAACTCTAGTGTTTCAAATCAACAGTTTCCAATACCTAGAAACCCAGATTCCAAGATCTCTAGACCATACACTTTTATAAAGAATTACTGAAAAGAAGATTTTTCCTGACAGAATTAGCACAAACACATCTGCAGGCCTTAAGACAGCTCCTGATCGACCTCTGTTCCCCCTCCCTCATTTCTCCCATTCTCTATCCCCCTCCTTCACTACAGAATGGCTTTCTAGCATTGCTCCTCCTATCTGCCATCCTGCTCCACACTTGCACAAGCTACACAGGCTGCAGTTACAGGCTGAATAAGAAGGACTGCATGCTTTACAACAGAACTGCATGAGCTCCTCCTAGACTTCACAATGGGCTCTGAAAAGAGAATTGGCTGAGTTTTTCAGTTTTTATTCCTCAAAACATTCCTTGCCAAAAGCTGTAAGTTCGGGGTGCTTTTCCATATCTGGAGAAGGCCATATCTGGCCATACAGTCGTCCCCATGTTCTGCAGGTAGTAAAAGGGAAATACTTCATACCTCTGCCGTAGATCTCGATGCCGGAGTGGAAGACACCGATCCCCAAGGTGGAGGTGTATTCATTTATCCAGTACTACAGTAAGAGAAAAGCCACATTGGGAAGCATTAGTGGAAAAGAAACACATGAGCTTGGTCTAGGGTATGTCCCTCATCTCCCCATCTCCTCTTAAGGAGAAGAGTGATTTTGAAATTGTCTTGAGACAAACAAATTGAGACTTTTACAGACCAACAGAAGTGGATACTGTGTTTATTCAGATGGACTGGATTAGCTCTCCAAAAAATGCTCATCTAACTCTTTCTACCTAAGGTACTAACCTGTATTAAGATACAACAGGACCTGAACTTGCATAAACCCAGCTGCTAGAGAATCTGTGATTATTTATCTATCTTCTCACCTAACACCTGACACTGAGTCAGTTTTATCAATTCACTTGCCTTATTTGATCTTCAAAATCGTCAGTAAGAGAATCCCCAATTATTTTACACACACCTTGTAATATCACCTCCCAGCACCCCTACTTATTATTAGTTTTTAGGGAAAGAAATCATAGAGATAGATGTTTGTTGCCCCAATAGGTCAGACAAATTTTCCAGAGGAGCTGTTAAGTGACTCCATTGCTCTGGAGCCCAGCATTCCCCATCACATTTAGAGCAGAGAAGCACTGCAGTCCAGTGCATGTGTGTGATGCTCCTCTGGCAAGCACTGTGCCTGTTTCCAGCACACCGTGAAGGACAGTGCAGACACCCAAACAAGGCCTAGCTAAGCTAATTCCAGAGCGAGGAGCTGTACAGCCATGCCAGGGCAGTGCTGCATTGGACATAATTAGCCCTGCTCTGCATCAGTGTTTATTAGGTCAGCTGCAGAGCTGCACTGCTACAGAAATGATGTTTTCAGGCACTGAGGGAACTGCCCATGCCTGGTATATTTACAGTTCACTTACAGCTGCTGTGCAATGAAAATATGTCTTCTAGTAACTCAGAGCAACTAAATTCTGGTTTCAATCTACCACTGCGAAGAAAATGAGTGTTGTTCTCTTGTTCTTGTACAAGGACATGACAGGATCTTTAAACTAATATTCTCTACTGGGTCTGGTAGCAGCTTCTTGTGGGACCAGAATAAGCTGCACCTCCCCTGTGTCTGGTGTCATTGAGCTGCCATGGTATGAGTAAGAGCCCCTCTGCTGTCAGGCAACCAGAGGTCTGGCATACTCCAATGATTGTGCTTGCACTGCTTGCTTATGTATTTATGATGACTGCAGTAGCTCTGTAAATCACCTGAACATGTTTTCTGCAAAGCCACTACTACTGTGAAAAAACACAGTAGCTTTGATATGAAAGCCACAGTCCCAAGCCTGACTTAATGTATGGCTAATCTTGATATCTTAAACCATGTCCCCAAAAATGCTTGCCTCTAGCTGTACAGCAGTTCCATTTTCCTCCAGAAATGGCTGTAATGCTTCTTGTTCTTTGTGAGTTTTTTTTAATCACAAATGATGTATTGTTGCAGAAGGGCAGCAAACTGCCTGACTCCAGCTGGACCTCTGCTGACCTTGTGTAACCTCCATTTACTTCACTTGAATTATGCAAACTCTTGTTTTTAGGGTCAGGTGGCTCTCAGCCATGGACATGCACATGAGCAGTGAACCCTGGGTTGAACACCATGTCTGGTATTTAGGTACCCATGCCTTCTGCTGCCATTCCACACAGTTCTCTGCAGCAGGAATATCCCTACTCTGCTGCTGGGAAAGAAGACAGAGGTAGAGGCCACACATGGCACCATGGGACAAAAGCCTGTCTCCCCTGGACACAAAACCCTCAGTTCAGTTCCTGAATCTCCCACACCTGGTAGAATCATAGAATCTTTAAGGTTAGAAAATACCACTAAGATCATCAAAACCAGCCATCAACCTAGCACCACCACCATGTTCACCACTAAACCATGTTCTCAATGCCATATCCCCTCATTTTTTAAATACTTCCAAGGATGGTGACTCCACCACTTTGTTGTACACTCTGTTCCAACGCTTGACAACCTTTTCTGTGAGGATATTTTTCCTAATATCTATTCTGAACCTCCCTTTACACAACTTGAGCTAATTTCCATCCTGTCACTTGTTGCCTGAGAGCAGAGACCAACCCTTACCTCACTACAGCCTCCTGTCACATGGTTGTAAAGAGCAATCAGGTCTCCCCTGAGCCTCATTTTCTCCAGGCTAAACACTCCCAGCTCCTCAGACTTGTGCTTGAGGCCCTTCACCAGCTCTGTTGCCTTTCTCTGGATCTGCTCCAACATCTCAATGCCTTGCTTGTAGTGAGGGGTCCAAAACTGGATACAAGGTTTGAAGGGCTTCACCAGTGCAGAGCACAGGGGGACAATCACTGCCCTGCTCCTCCTGGCCACGCTATTGCTGATCCAGGCCAGGATGCCATTGGCCTTCTTGGCCACCTGGGCACAGCTGGCTCATGTTCAGCTGCTGTAGGCCAGCACCCCCAGGTCCTTTCCTGCCAGGCAGCTTTCCAGTCACTCGTCCCCCAGCCTAAAGCACTGCCTGGGGCTGTTGTGACCCAAGTGCAGGACCTGGCATTTTACCTTACTCCACTCATATGATTTGCCATAGCCCATTGATCCAGCCTGTCCAGACCCCTCTGCAGAGCCTTCCTGCCCTCAAGCAGATCAACATTCCTGTCCAGCTTTTTGTTGTCTGCAAACTGACTGAAGGGGCACTCATGGGTTAACTCCTCAGATAGTCTCAGGTAGTCTCAGTGAGCTTCAGAGAAGCACTGGTTTCTCAAATCCTACTGAAACAACTCCCAGATGATATGGTAAGTAGGTTGTCTTCTTCCCTCAGGCTGAGCTATTGCATACAACCGAAACATGCCCAGGTCACGCCAGCTGCTTTGCTTAGAGAAGTAACTGATAGGAAGAGAAGGGAGACTTTTTGAATTAGAAATACTCTTGCCAGTTATCAAAATCAGGGCTATCTGCAGAGCCTCATCTGCATCACTCTTTGTATTTCAAATAAGGAAGTTACACCAAAAGCCACTTGCAGCTATAGCTTTTTCTTCTTCCATATTAAAGGTTGTGTTGGATCCAAACAACAAATAAGCAAACAAGCAAGAAAAAGACCCTCTCCTTGACTGACTACTTGTTAGAATAATGTTCTGAGGCTTGACCACCTCATACATGCAGAGCAGTCTCGACTCACAAGCCTGCCCTGTCCACCCCCAAGCACTCTTGTTCACAGCACAGAATTTCAGCCCCTGCAATCCATCCTGCCCAGCTGCAGGAGCAGAGACAGGCTTCAGGTCAGCTCTGAAAGCACAAGTGATAAGAAGGCTCCTCCGGATATAAAGAAGAGAGGAGCAGAAGTGTTTCTCTGACTGATGCCAGATGTTGCAAGATTATGACTATCACACGGACATTTCTGTATTTAAATGATGTATTTTTCAGCATTAATTCCTTTAAATGAGCTATTATGGATTGAAGCACAACAACCTCAGCCAGACCTGAATTTGGACTGAACAGAAGCTATCCTGGTTTAGTATAGTACCTACTTTCAAATAATTTCAATCACACAAGGGTGTTATTGAAGCAGGGTCTGACTTGCATCTTGGTTGTATTGATACAATACTGATATGATCTACTGGCAAAACCAAAGTGCAGGGCTTTGAATCATGGCTGTACTGTCCTCATCTCACCTGTGTCTCCAGGGTGCTGTGGAATCTGCCTCCAGTGTGTGACTGAACTCACAGTGAATGCCTCACAGCACTTTGGCACAGCCCCCGGCTTGTCTCGGGAGGAAGCTCTGCTAAAGTGAACATGTCAGTCACTTGCTGAGCTGGAAAAGAGAATCCAAGCCTGATTTGAAACCGGGTTTGTACACACATGCACGAGCTGGCCTTGTTTTTTAAGGGGTTTGCAATTCTGAGCATAAAAACAGCAGCAACAGTCAACAAATACTCATCTCTGGAGTAAACTGGTTATTGCTTAGATTAAAACCAAAAATCTGCAGCCTGTTCAGGCAGATGAAAAGAGCCAGGCAACTGAATACAGCAGTATCTTACAGGGAGTTGTGATTCATGCTTGCATTACATACTGCCTGGAAAATTGTGCCCTAAACCATGCAGAGAGGGACTTGGAGCATTCTGTCTCATTTCCACCTTCAACAGAGATGGAGAATAGCTCAGATGATAACAGAGGCAGGGAAGAAGGCTAACCAGCCTATTATCACTTCATAACAGCAGCAGATAGCCCAGAACTCACAATTCAAACCCAGAAAGGAACCTCTGCATTTAGTTTGTAGAGTATCGGTTAATAGCTTTTAATGAAGGCCCCTGATGAAGTAGTATTTGAAAATTTTCAGTTTTTATTCAGGTTTTCCCTGATTTTCTATTGGTTTGGTTCAGAGATCAGAATAACTAGTGAAATAGTTTAGATTCTGGGAGGTACTCTGAGTCAGTTCATGTGTTATTCACTTCATTTATCCATCACACAGAGGTGAATCTGAGTGAAGTAAAACTCTTACCAGAACAGTGAACTATGCCCTAACTTTCCAGAAAAGAAAGAAATTAAAAGTTTCATTATATTGATATGCATCTTTTAGGTCTAGAATGGAGAAGCAGATGTGATACTAGCAGTTTATATTATCCTGGGAGTTCCCAGGAACTCGTGCCAGAAACATGAGTTTCTAGATAGAAGAGGCCCATCCATGTAACCACTGACTACCACCATCAACTAATATTGTACTATAACAATGAAATTTCTGTCACTAACTCTCTCTTCCCTACTTCAGACCTACTTCATTACTTTCCATGGTGTGTCACCAAAATCTTTCCTGCATCAGTGTGCTGAGCAGTTTAACTAAACAGCTCCCCCAGATGCTGGGGACAACACCTCTTCTATGAGTATCTCAGATATTCTGAGCACTTGATACTTTCTCTGAGCAGCCAACACACTAAGCAATATTCCATTTATCACCCCAATACTGACTGGATATTCGACTCCACCAGATCCATCCACTACTGAACAGATGCTAAGCCTTCCTTCCTTATGATCTGTATGAACATATAGAAAAGAAATCCACCAGTTGTTAATTAGATCTTCTTTCAATAAATAGCTGCAAACTCAGAGTACCCATTGTCATAGATCCTTGCTGAGGGCTCTACTCTTCACCAGGTATCACACACAAGCAATGTCTGAGCCAGGATACCAGGCTAGACAGAGCTTGGCTCTGACCTCATCTGGTGCTTTGATGTCCAGGTATGACCACACACTACTGTGACTGAGACACCTTTACCAGGGATGGGTGCAGATGATGAAACAGTGACTAACTTGTCCCTGTCTCTTCTCAAAGCACCATCTGCACGTCATTCAGAAGGATTACTTCCTTTTCCCTGTGAGTCCATTGGTAGAGCTTTGCTTCTAGGAGAAAGGAAAAAACCAGTAAAGAATGATATTTAGACATTGCTAGGGAGCAAAGAGCATGTCAACACAGGTCCCATAAGACATTGTCAGCCCTACCACCTGAGCTTGATTTTAATCCTTTCCTTCTTGAGGGCCAAGTCACTCACTGTACTTGGCTCTTTACAGGGATGTCTCCTCCCCTAAAGGATGGGGGATCTGGCTGAAGAGACCCTTAGCTCAACAAATCCAAGTGGAGGACACCCAGGGCAGTGCTTGCCTCTGCAGTCAAGTTACCTAAGCAGCCTCATGAAGACATGCAAAGGACTGTGTGCACTAACAAATATACTGCTCAGTCATATCTCAAACACCAAGAGAATGCTCTGCAATGTTAAATCTCAACACAAAAGGCAGTCTTTTAAAGGCAACATCAGATTGATGCAGGAAACCAGCTAGGGAACATCAAAGTAATACCTCAGCATTATGTCCTGAGATGCATTGATCCAGAAATTTGAGAGCACAAAAGATAAAACTGGAGGGGAAAGCTAGAGAACAGAATTTCAGAAAACCAGCAAGTAAAATCCCAGCTGTTTACAGCATACAGCCAGCAGCTTCAGAAGAGTTTGTTTGTACATGATCTAAATCAAGATCTAGAATCTTGGGCCCACAGAGGTGGAAAGAAAGGGCTCATAAAATTATTCCTCTAGTAATGCTTGCAGGGGTGACGGAAGATCTACTTCTACTACAGATATGCAGGACAGGAGGCTTCCTGCAGATCCAGGGCTCTTCAGTCGTCTTGCAGCAGTGCTCACTTCTGTTCCACGGCCCCAGGCATGCACACAGTCCTGCAATATGTCCCAGTCCTTCTGCTGTTCACCCCTTCTGCCCTGGAGCTCTAGTGATAAAAGCTCACTATCGTGTGGGATAACATCAAATTATAAAGCATGGCTACTATCAGCAAGTTTTGTTTTGCAATTGGGTGAGACCCAAGCTCATTTCAGTGTGACCCATGTCTCTTACACTCCATTCTCCAGGGTCCAAAACTCAGATACTCATCAATTCTAAAATGCTATTTCCTAATCATACTGTGAATACAGATTAAGTGAGAAAGGGTTTAAATACATGTGGGCAGAACAGCAACTAAATAAAGCTTAACAGAACATTGAGGAGTGATGACACAGACCTCTCTTTGGTACTTCATACCTGGGAAAAGCTGCCTGAGTGGGTCGTCACTCCAGCACACATAGAACATGGTTATTCCCAGCTGGAGGATCATTTCCTATGTCAGGTCCTCTTCAATGTTGGCAAAAAGCTACCAATCTACACATCATGGACACGGGTGTGAAAGCACAACAGGTCGCTCCAAATCCAATCAGCCAAAAGCAGCTGCTTCAGTCAGGTGTGTTAACTTTCAACTACAATTCCAGACAGTGTTAAAGAAACAAATGCTGCAGTAAGGAGGTCTGTGTTTACAAACAGACACAGCCTCCAGTTCCAGTAGGCAACAACTTTCAAGTATCAAAAGAAACAGTTCCCAGGCTGTAGGCATTGGCCTGCTTGAAAACAACCTGACTGGCAGAAGTGATTAAAGCTCAGGAACTACAGGTTTTCTTCCAAGAGAGCATTCTCAAATACTGCAGCTTCAGTGCAGCAAGAGAGCTTGCTGTAGCTCCGATGAGGCAGGGATACAGAGTGACACGAGGACCCCATTCAAGAACCCCTCTTCATGACTGGGACAGGAGAGCTGGCTGAAGAACAGACATCTGAGGAGCAGCCACAGAAAGAAGAAAAAGACAAGGCATCCTTTGGCATGCAACTGCCTCTGCTCTGCTGCATTTTGAATGAAAGGATCTTCTGCTAAAGATATTTCTCCACCCTTCAGGTTAATACACTCTAATAGAACAGGAATTTCCTGGGACACAACAACCTGATACTGCTAAACGTATTCCCTCCTGCAAACCCACAGATACCAGGAGAGGAGTCTTGAGAGGAAGGAGAGGCCAAGCCTCTATGGGACTGCAGCAGCCAACTCTGCCTCAGCAGCTCTTCTATTTCAGCCAAGTTCAGCTCTGCAAAGGATCTCTTCCTCTCTGGGCTAAATACAGGCTGTCTCAGGAAGAATTTCTTCAGAGTTTACTGTAGTTTTCAGACATTATTGTAATATGCATCTGAATTGCCTGATGCATGAGCCAACAATAAAATCTTTACAATCAGGAAGCATAAAGAGCTTAATTCAGAGGCTTCTAAAATGCTGTGTGTGGATTAAAAACTGATGCTGCTGCTGAGAGAGATTGGAAATCTACTTATGCTTCAATGTTGTGACGCAATGCGATTTTACTGGAAGAATACAAGGACAGAAGAAAATATTAATCATGCTGTGGAAAGGAAACAGTAAGCATTTCAGAAGTTAACTTGTGTGACTTCAGAATATTTTTAATTAAAAGTCACAAACAAGATTTAGCAGTGACAATGGGACACCTCCAGCGTTTCCACTTACAGCCTCATCCTATAAATGGTAGGCACAGTTCTACCTCAGTATACTGGTATTACTTAAAGTCTTTAATCTTCTGCTTTTTCCATTACTGTTGACACTTTCTGCCCTGTTACACTGGTGGCAGGTGTTGTCCTGAGCAGAGCTTCCTTCCTGCAGCTACACCTGTGAGGTGTTTACAAGTTTACTTCTGCATATCCTTGGCCTCAAGACATGCACATCTGAAGCTGCTGTCCTTGCAGAATGACCATCCCTGTCTCTTCTGTTTGTAGGTTCACACAAAGCCAGCCCACCAGGCCAAGGGTTTGTCACACCAGTCATGACACTGATGGCCCATCTTGGTTGTCTGTGTACACAACCTGGTATTTATAGCAGACTGTTTACAGCATACAGGAAGCAAAATGCCATTTTTCCAACCTCCACCTGTTTCCCTAAACTTCATTACTGACTGTGCCTGAAGGAGTCAGCTCAGTGAGCCAGGGTGGGACTGGGGACACCAAACAGAAGTCACAGAGGGGGAGTTGCTGGAGCATGTGCCAGTGCTAAGAGCCTGCCTCACACAAAAAGGGCATCCATTTGCAGGATTACACTGAAATACATTCACTCATGGAATGTGCCTGAGAAACTCGCATGTGTTAGAAACTTAAGGAAGTGATAATACCTTTGCCTTAGATGCATTCACAATGACAAATTGAGAGGTATTGAAAAAGAACAGCAGCAAAATCATCAGGGAAGTGGCAAGACTGACATATAAGAATTAATTAGAAGCACTAATAGCTTGGCAAAGCAATGACTGCAAATGACAAATCTGCAAACATTTGAAAGGTTGACATGAATTATGGGAGAATACTTTTTAAAAATGATACAAAAGATTTAAGTAGGAGCAACATACTCAGTTTAAAAAGAAGAGAGACTTTGACTAAGCGCTTAGAAGTTTCCTGGCAGCAAAAAAAAGAACAAGAAAACATTTGTATGACTCAAAGCCAGATATTGAGAAAGTCTTAGTGTGCCTGTGCAAGACAGAGTATTGAATGATCTGGAATGTTTTGCTGTGCTAATGTCAGGGAGGCTGTTAACATTCTCTGCTGTGGTATTTCAGATGCTGCACACCTGCATTATACCTGCATTGTGAGCCCTCAGCCCAGACTGTCAGCAGGTAGACTTTCCATCAAAGGATTCAGATGAGTTTAAAAAAATGCAAGGGAGATAAATACTCAACAGCTTGGACAGGAGCTGTCTAAAGCACAGTGCACGTGCTTTGGCTCTGGAACTAGATTGACCCTGACATATCTGGTATGGTCAGCAATGTGGCCTTGGGGCTCTCTGTCCTTCATCTTGCAGAAAGGATGACACTGAGAACTGTAATAAGAAATAGGGCTGTTAAATGATGTTTCAGATGTGGAGTAATGCTGTGGCCTTGCTCAGACCAAGAAACATTAACATCATCTTTTTCTTGTTGGTAAGATCCTTTTCTGTCTTCTGTGGACCTGTAGCAGTGTTTCTCTCCAAAGAAGAGGCTAACCCCATCCAGATGGTTCATTCTTTGCAAACACACTCCAGTTGACACATCAGTCCTGCCTAGGACAAAGCACCTGCTTTGTTCAGAGTAATGGGCTGCAGGTAACCTGCACCCCCAGTCCCCCACTGAACAGCTGATTGACAAGCAGCTGTAGCATATCCCCAAAGTGCTGAAAAGTACAGTTCATCTCTGCTTTGGCAAATTACTAGCAGAAATTTAAACTTCAGTCTTTCAAATCCAAGATGAACACCCTAATGGCCAGCCATAGTTTCTCCATCTAAGTGATGCATGCACATGTAAACTGCCCAGCAGAAGAGAGATTCATGCCAGCAAATAAACCAGCAGCTAAGACTTTTCTACCAAAAATCCTGCTGAGGCTCCTGAATTTCTCTTCCATGACAGCAAAATGCTAACATGACACTGATTCTTCCTTATTGACCTGCCCTCCTTTGGAATGTGGGTAACCACAAATACCTACTTTTTGGTTAACCCAAGCACACCAACATGCCTGACCACCTGAGGCAGATTTCTTATGATCTCTTCTTGGTTTCCTAATGAGAACATCCAAAACATTAATCTCTTTCAAGCTACAGTATAGTTTGAAACACCCTTGACCATGCTGTTTCTATTCATAAGTACTTCAGGATCCAATTCATAGCCAAAGCCTTCAGAGCCCTTGAGGGAGAAAATGAATACCTGTGACAAAAGTGTCTGCTCATCCTGCTAACAAGGCTTCATGGCTTGTAGACTGGGGAGCTCACTCTTTTTCCTGAATGGTGTTTTGTTTTCTTTTATCCTCTGACAGTGGCTCACACCTATCAGTGATCCAGACAAACATATTCAATCTTCATTTCATATCATAAGCCTTGATTATCTATCAAGATCATTCTGCCTTTTCTCCTAACCATATCTAGTTGACAGCAGAGAAAGGAAGGATCATCTCCAAAACTTCTAGGCTGTGACCAGCCTGAAGGAATGGGATGCAATGGACTAATAAAGCCCCTCTTGTGACACATTTGACCTTGAAAATTTTGATCAGCTGCACGCAGGCCACTTACAACTTTCTTTTGCCAGAGATGACTACCAAGTAGAAACAATACCCATATTTGCATTGCAATCCAATTTATTAATGCTTTCACCAAGGGCAACAGCCTCCTAGATGCACAAGGCAGGGACATTTACTCTCTTTATACCAAGAAAGTATAAGAAACTGGTTAAAATAATTTCTGACTTCTGCCAAGTTTTTACATAACTAACTACTTGGAGAAGACTGAGGTAACAACAAAGCAATTGCAGCTACAGCCATCAAAAAGGGATAAGTCTGCTTATGATATCACAAAAGGACTGTGAGCACCACAGGCAATAGAATAAATAGTTTTTTTGTTCCATCCCATTACTGTGGAGCACAGTAACATATTGTTTTCAACCTGTTGTGTAGAGACCCAAGGTAGACAGGAAAAAACTTCAAAGAAATCTGTAGGCTGGCAGGAGTACATTTGTTAGACAAAAGCTAACATTTTCAGTAGAAAACAAAATTTAAAATGACAGGCACACAAACATTAAAGGAAATAAAATTATTACCTCCAAAAAAAAACCAGAAGAAAAAAATACTTGGGTTCAAACAGGAGGTAAAAGCATATTTGAATATCCACAGACAAACTGATGAAGGCTAGTTCCATAGCTAGGATGCCAAACAAGAACTTGAGAGGTATTTCCTGCTCTGCTACAGACATGCCACAGATTTACTGCAGACCAGGTCAAAACTGAATTTTCATTAGCATAATACTACATTCATATTCAAAACTGTGATCCTCCAAATTCTTCTTCAAATTCCTGTTTACCCTGAAGTGTTTAACACCATCATTATCAGCAATCTGAATGGCAGACCTTCCCATTCCACTACAGTGGGAGCTCCACAGTCAGATAAAGAGAATTCCCAGAAGAGATGAAGATCCCAGCTCTCCTTTCAAATACTGTTTGCTGCTGCAAGTCCACAAAGTAGGACTCACCCTGGGGCTCCTAATGGCAGCGTTTGCACCTCATAGCCAGGAGTGAAATCTACCCACAGGTGAATCTGGATCCTTATAGGAAAGTAAAAAAAGAATGTAAGATTCCCCAGATTTTCTCTGTGCAAGGGCTGTGTAGAGTCAGAATTACATGTAAATCCTCATTCCATCTCATTCCCATTCACTTGCCAAAACCAATAGTGCCTCTCCTGTGGCCAACAGCAGATCAGAAAAGAGCAGGGCAGGGCCTGTGAGCACGAAGAATCTATACTCCATGCTGCCTTTGGTGGCACATATCCAAAATACCTCATAGTGTCCATGAGAGAAATTGACTGCATGCCACTAACATTAGTTTGCTACTGAAAAAAAAAAAAAAAAGAAAATCAATATTTGTCTCCAAGCTTCTGAGAATCTGTTCTGCAGCATAGATGGGGGAAACCCTTTTACAATGTGAGCTGAGATTTTTTCCTGGAGAGGTTCCAGGGCCCTTGCCTGGCTGGCAGGATGCCTAACCAGCTTAGCTTAGAAAAAATACTGGGAAATACAGATTCCTGCAGCTAGCAACCTGTCCTTTTACCCTGCAGTGTTTGTCCTGTCTTAGATAAAACTCTTCAAATACAGTGCCAATGTCATACAGTGCCTCATCTCTATGCACTTCTTACAGGTAAGTGGATATGTGTGCATTTTTGCCATAATTGTATACTCTCTGCTCTTCCAGCACAGCTACTGAAGAATCGCATTGCAGTGATATCTCCAGATTAGAATTTAAGGGATAAAACAGAAAGCAAGGAACCTGAATATAGCAATGATAAAATGCTGCTGTGCCCTGGAGATTCAAATGCATCTTCCATCAAAACCCACTTCTGCTGATCTGAAGAAGGAAAAAAAAATAAAACAGTGAAGCAAGAAACATTTCATTGAGAAGGAAACGGTCTCAAGAAGGGAAACTGTATAATCTAGCTCAATGCCAAAATGGTTTGTTGGAATAATTATCATCTACAAGGCACAAAACTGATACAGAAACACCAATCAGAGAAGAGCAGAGAGAAAATAGTTTATAACTCATGACCCAAGGGCTTCTATGCTGAGTGACTGTAGCACTATTTAAAATGACCAAATATAGTAAACATGAATAGCTTAGGAAATTACTAACCATTTCTTATTGTTGGCATTTACCTATTGGATGCTGACCAAGTGTTTTAAGGATATTTTGCTCCCCCCATATAAAGATACAACAGAATGATTAATATGTGCAGCATAGGAACAAATTAAAAAGCTGTGGGAGTGTCTTCACAACTCTGATATAATGTGCTCTGCTTTGGTTTGGCTGGGGGCTACAGAAGGTTTGTTTTTTGGTTATTTTTTTTCCCAAAATTCCCTCCGTCTTTGTTTAATGAGCAGCACTGGCTGTGCAGCTGTAAAAGCATTTAGTAGCCATCCCTCACTGAAAGACAGAGATGGCTGTTAGGAGCAGTGCCTGGCAAGGACTCATCAGCATTTGGTGCTATGAAGATACAGCTTTGTGTGCAAACCACTTCAGATGAAAATGTGGGAGTTTGTCCCTTCAATCAAAGAGACAGCCTCTGTGCTTGCATCTCCCAAGGGTCACACACACACACACACCATTGCACAGGGAGAGGCACAAACCTGACACTGAAGCTTCTTTGGAAAACACTAAATTGCCCTTTCTTTCTTCTCCTTACCCCCACCTCATAAACAGCACAGCGTGTGTTGGACTAGCACTCAGGCTGCCCTAAATATTTCCTTTCTTCTGGGCACAATCATAATTTTACATTTGTATTAAGGCAAATCTTCTGTGCTAGTCTGCTGTATGTTGCATACATCTAGAAACAGACCTGAAATGGCCCAAGAGATTCAGACAGCTGCTTCCTTCACAGACTTGCATCTTATACTATCTCCACATCTGAAATGTACCCAGTAAGATCAGGAATTGAAGGAAAAAAAGGGAAGATAAGGAAATACTTCAATAAGACCAAAGGGGAGAATTTGCTTTATGTAACAAGTTTCCCTGGGAATATTCCTCCCTCTGTCTCCTCCTCACCACCCCCGCTAGTATTTATTTCTATAGAAATCCTTTAGATACTGCAACTACATTCTGGCTCCTATTTGCTTCAGTGAAAAGAGAAAGGGTTGTATATCTGTAACATGGAGTGCAAATGGTGTTATGTGCCAGATCTTTCTCTTGCATGCAGAGCAGACATCTAATCTGAACTGTGGCCTGGCTGGTGTAGGAGAAAGAGGTGATGGCCTCACCTAGCTCACAACATCCTCTAATATCAAAGACCTCTGCTCTCACATTAAGCTGTCTCCCTAAACTGGCCCTTCTAAGAAGCTTCTAGATGCTCAGATAGCTATTGTAGAAAAACAAAGCCTTATTTGGCCTTAGGAGGTGGCCCATTGTCAGCTTTCTCAAAATCAGATTGCAGCTCATTTCTGGAAGTGAAGAAGGACACTCCAAGCACATCCTCATTTTGATTACTATCTAAAATAAGAGCACATGCTCTTAATAGGGCACTATACACAACTCATATTCCATAGTGACCCAGAAATTCTTCTCAGAGAACCAGAGACCTAAAAAAGTCATCACCCTATTTCCAGAGTGATCCATATCCATAGTGCAGAGCAATGGCAAAACTCCATTCAGTTGGTCTCAGCTTCAACGCAGACATGACTTGCTTAAGTGATTAAGGGTATTGTACAGCACATGTGGATTTCAGTTCCCTGGATTTGCTTTTCTGTAAGTTCACTCATGCAAGCTAAGGAATACAAATGGTCATAAAGCCATAAATTAAGTTAATTCTCCAGTAAACCAAGAGAAAATAAAGATTTCTATTCCTATATAGCAGGGAAGTGATCTGGACACTCTAGCAATGAAAGTCATGCAGGTGATGAATGGATAGGTCTGAGACCATTCAGTTCCCACTCCATATATCTGCCTTCTCCTGAGTTAGATGGATGCATGCACGAGGTAAACAGATTCATCAAACAAATAAGATCAGCAGCCCAGCCTGATATATTTCATCTTATGTGAAAGTCCCATTTGCTCTATGAAGTATGAGTTCAGTAGAATTTTTGTAATTCATTTTACTGTGCTTCCCTTTAACACCACAATAATCTTGTTTAGTCTCTCTTACTGGAAGAGAACACAAAGGGATAAAATTCCCAAAATAAATAATATAAAACTGGGCACCACAACCGAAGGACTGCTTGCATGACTGGGAGATCTCAGGAGGGGTTAGTGTCACCAGATGGAGTTCCTAAACCAATCTCTCTTCACATGCTTCCTATCAGATCTAGATGAGAAGTATCTTGTAATCTCTTTGGAGCCAGAACGCTTTCTCTGGCTCCTATCTACCAAGTGTCTTTTTGAAATATGATGGAGTCCCAGTTCATGTCTGAGGCTCACAGTTGGTATCACAAATGAATCATTAACAGCAGGACAGGTCAAACACCAGCATATTGTAAGCAGGAGAGTATTACCTCCTTCCACAGAAGAGCATTGAGAAAACTTCACGAGCAAACAGGACATATTTGCTCATGAGCCACATATGCAAACATAAATACAGTCTGTATGTGTACAACAAAGCCTTAGAGACCAGCAGTGCTTTAACCCTCTGCTTCCCATCCAGTGGCCAGCTGCAATAAGCAAACATGCCCAAGGCTGTGTATAAAGCCAACAATCAGTCTCCTTTCACATATGCTATTTTAGTAATCAAGCCTAGAGAAACAAGCCCGGTATTGCAGCAAAGGTGCAGCACTGCAGATTGGTCCTTAGCAAAACTCCTCATAGGAGCAATTCTCTCCTAATCATCCTCTTCCAGAACATGGTGACTTACACAAGCATGCTGCTGAATCCCTAGGAATGCCTTTGCTTTCTGTGGCAATAATTAGCCTGCTCAGAAGAAAGCCTTCTTCAGCAAGTAAACTACAGAAGATGCAAATTTTTAACCACTCAGCTTACTTTATCCTCCAAAGTGCATTTGTACATGGTGAGCAACGAGAGTAAGCACACAGCTTGGTTTGCTACCCTGCAGCAGCAATGCCCAGGTAACCAAGCATGAAAACAATGCTGGATAGAGAAAAACTGGCCAGCAATGAACCTTTTTTCCTCTCTCTTTGTACAAAAAGACCACCTAGGGTGACATGGACCTAATTTCTATTCTGTGTAATTGTATAACCATGGTTTCTACCTCACTTGAACTCTAATACCATGGGGTTTGTGCACCCCTGTTTGCAAATACCTTCTTTGCTTTCCATTCCAACTGAGTCCTAGCAAGGCACATACTCTTCATCTGTTGGATCAGATGGCACTACAGAACGGATGTGAGCAAGACCAGCCTGGTGCTGAATTGCTGTGCTGGTGCCAGTGCTAAAGAAAAACACTCATGAGAGAAACAATGCCAGCTAGGTTCAGCAGAGAGATGGGATGGAGAATAACATGATTCATGTCACAAGGGAGCCTTTGGAAGAGAGTTGAAGTAAATAGGAATCAGTCTTGAGTTTTAAAGCCTTAAGAATAGCCAAGATTTTGGAAGCATTCAGATGCACTGTTTCTTCGGCATGTGGAACTGCTTGGCACTAAAATCTTAGTTCGAGTGCAGTCATAATAAAGATTTAGACATCACGAACACACAAATTAGGGGTGGGAGAACTGAGTGTCCAGCAGAGAGCACTGCAGACAGCACTCTTACTGATCATTCTTCATTCAAATTGTCTCAGGACCCTCTCCTTTCAAGAGTAGATGAAAACATTTTCACTTTTAGCTTCTAGACAGACCTAATAAAATGGAAGAATAGTGTCTCCAGTAACACTTACTTCTTCAATCCTTCCTCCAACAGGTCAGAAGAGACTTGTTGGTCTCTAGGGCCAAGTTGTCTTTAGGGCCAAGTGATAGCAAAGCTGCAAGAGGAAACTTCAAACTTGACACCTACTGTTGCAGAAAAAATAAATTCAATCTATCCATCAGTTTTCTTGCTTCCATCAAAATAACACTGGTGAGATTCCCATGCTGGAACCTCACACTTATTTTTGTGGAAGTAGGAAGTGTGAGGAAATCAGAAGAGGAATTAGCTTTTCACCAGGAGGCAGTACACCTGCAAGCTACCAGCAAGGGCTGTTGATACAGAAAGTTACATTTGCTCCGGAAAACTGAATGGGAGAAAGAGCCACAGAGGCCTAGTAAAGAAACAGAGTTCAAGCTCAGAGAAACCCCAGAGCTAAATTTGTGTGAATGTGTTAGAAGGAAGTACCATATATGCTTGTGCTGCTCCATCTCCCAGTTGTGGGCACAAGCAGGCAGTGAGGGAAGTATAATAAAATTGGATTAGATAGATCCTTGGTCTGAAACAGTCTGGCCATTCTTATGTTTGTGTGTTCTTTGCTGTGAATAAGAATAAAAATATGAAAAGGAAACCTTGGAAATACAAGGAGGGGAGGTGTTTCAAAGATGAGCTTTCACCTCTCTGTAAGACTGGGCAAGCCTTATGAACCTGTGGAAGAGAATCTGCCTCACACTTTGATAGTCAGAATACAATTTAAGCACGGGTTTTGAGATCACGCTGTAATTGCCCAATTAGCTCTTGCGTGCAAAAGGGATTCTCTTCTATTTATTCATATCCAGCAGGGCAGAAATCCAAAGCTTTCTGCCCACTGTGGATTTGCTCTTCCAATTCATTAGGATTAATTTCTTCACCACCCACACAATTCTCTGAATCTCTTCCTCCCCTCCTGCCCCACTGCCACCTGTCAAAGTTATAAACATGATTGGTGCTCCTTAAAAGCAGCACAGAACATCTTTATCCATCTATTTACTGGCAGATGCTTTCTCCCCCCCTGCTCCTTTGCTAGACTAGTTCTTTCCAAAAGCCTGCAGTCTGTCAAGCTGTCCCCAGAGCACATATGTGCATGCAGTGTTTAACCACATCACCTCCTGTAACCCCAGTGTTCTTATCGCCCCCAAATCCTAGGTACCGTTTTATTTTGTCAAGTACCAAGTTAAACAAGAATATTTTCAAATCTGTTAGCCATCAAATTAAATTATAACCTGTGTAAACAGGCCAGCATAAGGATTCCAGGCTTGTCTAGAGCAATTGTTTTTATTTCTAAAGCAGAGGATAAATTTTGGTGGATTAACATGAATGTAATCCTGTTGTCAAGTCATTGGGCAGAACTGGGACTGGCTGTTTCTCCTTTACCTCATTGTATCTCAGTCCAAAGCTTATACAGAGTCATGAGGAAAAAAGAGGGACATTAATTCTTCGTGCTCAGACTCATTTACCCCTGTTTACTAAGTGACACCTTTTCAGAAAGCCTCTTGAATTGTATTGCCAGAGATGCTCTGTAAATGAATTGGTTTGGAAAGAACCATCTGATCCTGTTGGCATCACAGTACAGGCACATGAAATCCTAGGAGTTTTCTTTTAAATAGGAAATCATGATAACAGAGGGCCTGCACTTTCATTTTGAAAAGACTGAGTGCTGGAAGAGTGCTTCTGACCCACAGTTCCCTTCAGTGCTGGAAGCTATCTGAACTCCATCAAAGGAGAGCACAGGTAAACTGGGAAGCCTCAATAAAACATTCTGCTAAGAAATATCTATCAGAGTCCTTAAAAAAAACCAGACCATTTTCAGCAACCACGGCTGGAGAAGAGTAAGAACAGTCTCACAATCCTAACTCCACATCAAAGCCCAAGGGACTGCACGACAAGTTACCTAGAGTCATAGAATATCTCGAATTGGAGGGGGCCCATAAGGATCATTAAGTCAAATTCCTTGCTTCTCCCAGGACTCTAAAACTAAACTACAATAACTAAAAATGTTGTCCAGATGCTCCTTGAACTATGTGAGGCTGGTGCTGTGACCACTTCCCTGAGGAGCCTGTTCCAGTGGCCAATCACCCTCTCAGTGAAAACCTTTTTCCTGATGTCTAGTCTGAACTTGCCCTGACACAGCTTCATTCAATTCCTCATGTCCTATCGTCACACAAGTCAGCCTCTCTGCAAGCCAGTGCCTCAGCTGCAGATTGGGAATAACAGTCTTTTCCTTCTCTAGGGAAATAATGGCAAGTACACTAGAGAAAACTGAGAAAGAATCATGCCTTGGAGTGGAAAAGGGTAAGCAGATCTCTTGGGTATCCTGTTCCAGACCCTTCAATAGCAACACAGCATGGAGATACATTTGCTTTCAATTATCAAGTACCATCAGCAAGGACACAGAACTGCTCAGGGAGAGCTAACATATCCTGTCACAGAGCACAGCACACAGCTCCCTCATGCTGCATTGTTTTCTTACCCACTTTTTCTGTGTCTTCCATCCCTTGAACAACATCCACCACCCTGCAACTTGCTTGTTTGCAATTCACATGCCATCATCTTGAGTTGCCTGGGCTTTCCTGACAGAACTAAATGAATAGAAAATTGAGCTCTGTCTTTCCCTCCCCCTTACTTCACTCTCCCCTTACTTTTGTACATGCTGAAGTAAAAAGCTTCCTCTGACTCAGATTTCAGCTGTCACAGATTTCAGCAGTTTTCTCCTAGGAAGTCTGGATGCTAATGACAGAAATAGCAGCTGTCTCTAAATACTTCATCTGCTGTCTGTGGTCAAAGGGCAGTAAAGGCCAAGGCCAGGAGCAGGTGTAGTGGATAACTGCTTCAGAAAATCCCCACCCTCACCAGGCAGGCTCTGGTGAGATGGGATTGGGACCACCAGCCCCTGAGTGACAGGAAGGCCAGGGACAGTTGCCAGGGCAAGCAGGAGGGATGGAGCAAGAGGACATGTGCTCACCCAGACACAGGTCAGGCAGCCAGCAGGATGCAGGGCTGCTGCCCCTCAGCCACCACCCAGAAACCCTGCTGCTGCCTCCCATTCCTATGGGAATCATGTCTACCCAGGCAGCTACAGCCCAGGTGACAAAAAGCAGTCAGAGTTTTAAACACCCAAGCATCCCATAAATAGGGCATCTTACAGGTGATATGACTCAAGGCGAAGAAATTGAAGTGGCTTGCTAGAAATGCAATTGAGATAGGAACTAGGACTAAAGTTTGGGTATTTCTCTTTCTCAGCATCCAGTGCTTTACTCAAAATGAAGGTTTGGTTGTTCTCGGCCACAGTCCAAGGACATGCTTTGTTGGCAGAATGAAACAATCTGTTTAGAACTTTTTGATCTCCACATGTTCAAAGCACTTGTACTTTCCACAAAACATCGTGGTGTCATTGAACACAATGTTATGTTTGAACTGAAAGGAGAAAAAAAATCTCTATTATTATATGTAAATAAAAGTTGGTCTTCTATATAGTTCTTAAAAAAGGATGAAGGAAGATGTTGCAGTTGTCGAGACTGACATGACTGGCACCATCACCAGTTCCTTATTATCTTAAAAATTTCTCATGCTTTTTCTCTGTGGACTTCTCTCAGGCAGCTCCATACAGCACTAACTCCTTCCCTCCTTCTCTCTGCAAGTTTCCTTCTTCCTTCTGCATGACCAGCTAAACCCCAACCTGTCCCTTATCGGGCCACCTAACCCTATCTGTCCCTCACACAGCATCTTCTTACCTTATCTGTCCCTTCCTCCTCACAGCACAGCCAGCACACTCCATCCCAAACTGCAGCAGACTCTGGTTCTCAAACTCCAACTGCAAATTTCTCTTGACCAGCTGCCCCACTCTTTTATAACCTCATGCTCATAGGGCAGGCAAGGCTGTCTCCACTTCTCAGCAATCAGTGCAGCTGTTAATTCATTGAGTAAAATTGCCTTCTGCACTATCCTTACAAACTATCTTCCACAGGAAGAGTGAGTTTGAACCTTGCTGTGCTAATTATTAATAATCTACCATCAATTTACTCAGACAAAAAAAGCATCCCATCAGATCCAGTATAATTTCATTCACTCTGCATGAAGACATCCTGGGATAAGAAGGAAGGGCAGAGAGGAACACAGAGGTACCTGAGGACCTAATCATTTCCTAAAGAGCACAATTTAAGTCATGTGTATCATCCTGTCTTAATGGGTTCACTTACCTGCAATAGCCGAGGCTTCCCACAGAAGGATTTTAAATGGTAGCAGGAAAGTGTGATATCGCCTCAACCAGAAATAAAGTGCCAGTGCCATTCCATTTCCACTAGAATTGTCCCAGCTAGAAGGAGCTGGGTGTCAGGTTCCCACGTCGGAGTATTCCCAATAATAAGAAATGCCTTGAGACAAGTTCAGTGATTTTCTTCTTTCATGCCTACTCTTTGGTTTGTCTCTTCTCAGTCTCTCTTTTAGAATAGCACAGAAGCTGAATCAAAGCTCAGGTAAGTCTTAGAGCTCCGTACAACCTCAAGTGTCTCTCTGATTCTAAGCGATGGCAAGCAGCAGTATATCACAGAGAGGCACAACAGCCAGCCAACAGTCACAGAAAATTAGTTGTGCCACCCAGGATTTAGTAGCCCAGTAGGTATCTTTTAGGGAGCTAAATATTCATGTGTGTTCCTAGTAGGCAGGTATTCATAATGGGCAATACACCTGTAACTGCAGTAGCATTCTCATCACATGCAATTGTACAGCACCTGTTCTGCTGTCAGACCCATGAAAGAAGCTTAACTTTCTCTTGTGTTTTCCCAGTTTGCACATTTATTGCCCCTGCGAGTACCAGGTCATCTGGTGTGGGTTCAGATGAGATAACTATCACTTCTGGGTGCTTAAGTTCTCTGACAGAACAACAGCTTTACAATAGTGAGTGGCAGAATATTAAAACTTTCTGACTCAACTGATAAAACAGTTCTCCATGCTTCATGGGCAGTTCAGATGCTTGACACGAGGGATATTGTGATGATTAATAATTAACTGACGGGAGAGACTGAGAGCTCAAGGACAGATGCTTCCCATCTGCAATCTCCTGGAGCTGGGGCTGCACTTTTCAGGAGGAAGGGAGGGGAGCTGGTAGGGTGAGAAGGTGACAAGGTTGGTGCGCCCCTGGAAGTCAACAGCCTTTTCAAGATAGTTTGCTTGTACTTCTCAACATACAAGAAGGTATTATCCTGCACTTCTCCAAGTGGCTTTTACTATCCCAGGCACTGGGGGACCAGGGCAGCCATGATCTCTGCCAGTTCCTGGTGTCAGCTCACCTAAATGAGATGCATCATTAGAAGCTGCATTCATGTATCTAATAGGCTTGAACATCAGCTTTAATGAGACACCTCTGAAATCTCAGGAGAGGTAACAGACAGTTAGAAATATGCTTCAAAGTCCTCTGGGTATGAAAAGTAAAATCCAAGTTCAGAGGTACCAAGTACAGGATTTTTAAGTACCTGATGTCTTAGAGACTATTAAATTGTCCTTTACACTAGCTTTAAAATTTCATCAGCATAAATTTCTTTGATCCACGAATGGCTTTAACTGCATTAAAATTAGTCAGAACAGAAGCTGCAATAGGCACTGAATTGCATATCTCAGAGTAATTACACATTACAAAGGGAATCCTTGAAGCATTTCAATAACATGCCATATTACAAACAGCACTTGAGAAGCCACAGATGGACGTGTGAAACTCCTAGCATAACTTTACTGCAGAGATGAATTTGGATGGTAGGATGTCACCTTTCCTCCAGCTTGCTTCCTGCTTCCTTGCCTTTCTCTCAAGAGTAGAGGGCACTTCAAAGAGCGTTGAAAAAAGTTTTAGTTGATCCTGTGCAGTTAAAAACTGAAAAAAAGAGACGTGTAAGGAGTCTCCTCCTCCCTGTACCTATTCTCTTTTACCTCCCACTTCAGCTCTCTGGTGACATGTTCCTTCTTATTAGCTCTGCCTGAATAAAAGGGACAGAAGAGTACACGCTCAGCAGCCGGGGGATGTATAACCAATCTAATTAACACGGTGCTGGGATGAACTCCTCTGTCCTCCCTTGCCCCCCAGGGGTGTCCTGCCTGTTTGCCAAGGCCTCTGGCTACCATGATGCAGAGCAGCTCCTGCCAGCAGCACTCTGCCTAGGGGAGGAGACAGAATTTGACCCAGACAATAAAAACAACCAAATTTTTTGTGGATCCATGTGGTTTGCATTTTTTTCATCCTTGAGACATACAGGAAATACTATAAATCTTTTTTTCCTCCCTTTCTTCTGGTCTCAAGAACACCTGAGCTTGAACTGGACCAATTTAATTTGCCCCTGTTTCTTCTTGGCTTACATTGGAATTCATCTGTTCTGTTTCAATTCAGTACAACCTGTTCCTCAATGCCCTGTCCCCCAATATTCTTGTAGCAGCCAGCACACAAGGCACAGTGCTCCAGCAGTAGAAAATAGGTCTATTCCACATCCCAAAGAACTGCCAAAGAGAAGATAGCCAGCTGTCTTGGATAACGAGCAACCATAAAAATTAGAGTGGATAAAAGTACAGCAAATGGCACTGCAATCAAGAACAATGAATATTAGAGCTGGAGACAGATGGTGGGTGGATTTCAGCTTGGGACATGCATTTTTAGCTCTGGTCTCCACAGATTTGGAAATCTTCAGCACTGCCCTCCCCTCTTTCCACAATGTCTCCATCACAGGATTGCTCGAAAGGTATAATAGCCCTTGAATTCTTAGTGCTGGGACAGACTCAGAAAAAAAGCTCCACAGGTAACTGCAGGCTAAGTAGATAGGTAAGGAAGAAAGGGCAGAAAAGATCCTCTCAGCACAGCAAAGCCTAACATCTGTCTAAAAATGCCCTGCAAACCAGTAGGAGGAGGGAAGAGCAAGGCTGACCTCTTAATTCCCAGGAGGAGCAAGTGCTTTCTGTCTCTAATAACTAGGAGCCCAGACACTTGTCCAGCAAGGTACAAACCAACTTTCTAACAACCTCAGCCTGCCAGAAGGAATTTGAATCTCCACCTGTCTCAGAGAGAAGCAGCCTGGTTGCCCTATCATAGTGTAGCTGGAGTCCAGCTTTCTCATTCCTTTGTGGTGAAGCAGTTTTAGACTTGTATAAAGTAGAGAATAGATTCCTTTCATGTAAAATACATGCTTAGTGGGCCATAGAACAAGTGTGAGTAGCACTATAGCTTGGCTCCAGCCTGGATAACCTCCTGGAACAGCTAGGATTCACTGGAAATATTCACTCTCCTGCTAAGTGAACAGTTCGAACAATACAGAAATATTTTCACACAGGAGACCCAGAACAATCAAATCCAGAGCTTCCTGCTGTCTGCTTCTCTGGCAGACCTGTGTGAAGGGGCAATTGTATTTGAGTCTCCCAGGGATTTTTAACCTGGTCTCTGTCACCCCAGATGCATCAGCACACTAAATGGTAGAAGCCAAATGCAGAACTAGTACTGTTACTGCCCCAGCACATAAGCAGCACTCATGACAGAGCCTCTGGGTATGTCATGCCATCTCAAATGCCCTAAAATAGTCAAGACATCTCTTGAAAGTTGATAGTTATGAAAAAGGATCAATGAGGGAAAATACTTCAACCTTTTCTGAGAGAAATTCAGAGGTCTGCCAAATATCCTAAAATGTCTTTTTATATTAATGCTTCTCTAGTAGAGCCTTTCGTTTTCTACATAAGTGATTTGCTAAAAACGCACCCAAGCCCTGCCTGAAAATACCCACAACCTAGGCCTCTCCTTATGCAACCAGAGCAGATAGCTGAGGCTCTTGCCCCAGGTGCTGCCCAAGAGTAGAGGTTAATGACAGAGGTAATGACTTATCAGATTAATCCTATGGTTAACCTCTGCTCCTCTCTTTCTGTCAGTTCTCACATTCACCAGGCTGGTCCAGAGCTGGGAGAAATGACAAATACAGGGAAATTATAAAATCATCAGCTCCAAGTAATCCCAAACAGAGCAAGACACACAGATGAGCCAAGAACAGATGTCTATGAGAACACTGTGTACCTAGGGAAGGCTAACCTATGGCAAAGCCTGTCATTCACTCTGGAAGGCTTCATTGGGCTCCTCATGCACTCTAAACCCCAAGGCTGCAATCAGCATCTAGGAAGCCTATTTTCCTTCATCAGGATCCAGTGTAAGTCACTCACTAGCAGATATTGAAGTGAACAGCAAAGGGTTTGATAGTTCCTTGTGGTTGAAGTATGACCATATGGAAAGCAAAGTAACAGATCCATGGTTGAAGGTTCAGCAAACCATGCAATCAACAGCTTACATTGTGCCAGGTCCTCCCTTTCCCAGAGATGTGGATCTATCAGGAGTCACATGGCATTCATGTGTTGACACACACAATGACAGCACTAAACAGGCTGAAATGCTTTCAGCATTTCTAGCATCAGATACTTGCTTCCATAGAGCAGCATTCCTGCCTATCAGAGATCATTTATTTCTCCCAGATTTTTTCTTCCCTTGTCATTGCTTTTACAGAAACCTTAAAATTATTTGTTTAAAAATTAAGTTACCAATTAAAACAATTTTCCAATCTTAGGATGCAACCTGATACTTTCCTCTGAGATGAGAAGTCTCACAGATTCACATGCTGATAGATAAAGCTCTGAAGTGAGGAGACGCCTGCTTTCTCTGCTATGGATCTTTCATACTTAAAAACAGTTTACCTAGAACAGTAGCAATTTTTTTTTCTTTCCTAACAGTTTGAGTCCACTTGTTAGCGAAAGAATCATTAGACTTGTGCATTTTGGTTTCTTTCTTCCCCAGCAGAAATATAGATTTTTTTGGTATTGATTGGTCTCTGCCTCCCTCCCTGGCTTCAGCTACGTCATCTTGGCATAATGACAGGAACATGAGGGACTGAAACAAACATGGAATTAGAATAAGGGCAGCTCAGGTCACTAACATAGCTTTCAGCCCTAAGACATTCATTTAAATTCAGTTCATTGCACTAATGCACAACTACATACCTGCCGATCACCACACTTAGAAATGGATCTGACAGCTGTTCCAACTTAGTAGCTCACTAATGCTCAGCTCTCCCCTACAGAAGCTCCCACTGCATGTATAACTTAGTCCCTGTGGGCTGCCTGAGTAGGAAGCTGGATGACCAGCTGAGCCATGACACCACAGCAGCTCAACCTATGCACTAGGGATGAGGTACAAAAGCCAGAAGGGTCTGCTTTGCTACTGCTAGCATAAATTTATTTGTTAGGAAAATGACAGTCTCCAGTACTGTCAACACATCAGCTTTCATCAATAGTAAGAAGGGTTTGTTTGGTTTGGGGGCTTATTTGTTTGTTTTAAGGAATAGCCAAAACGAGGAACCTTGACAGCCTACTGAGCCAGAAGCTAAATCTTGCTGACAGAAGTGTCATGTTCTAAAAAGAATCTGTCTTTCTGTAAGGGGAAAGCCCAAAAAGCACCAGAGAAAAATCACTGGAAACCAACTTCCATATGGTTTCAAGAGGAAACAATCATTTCTCTCAGAGCTGCTCAGAGCCAGGCCAGGGGATTGTGACTTTGCCTGTAGACAGGGTTAAAGAACAGCTTCCAGAAACAGCAAAAGTAACTCTGGATCTTCTGGATCTCTGGGTTTGAGCTGACCTTACTTTGAGCCCCTGGGCTTACACCTGAAATCCTGCACAGGAGTTCAGGCTGCCTTGAAATGAGTGCTTTAGAGACACCAAGGCAGATTGTCACCTGCAGGAGCCAACTCAAGAGCACTGATGTGGGAACTGTTGGCTAATGACAGGATCTGTGAGGCTTTGCTGTAGAGGCAGAGTTCACACATTTTTAACACTATTTTTAGCTTTCCTAGATTCTCCTTGCTGCTGTAAAGGAGAGCATGTTGTGGAGCAGTTTTCATAAGGCAAACAGGACGAACAGAAGTGACAACTCCCGTGTTCCCTGGATGAGTCAGTTCAAGTCAGTCCACTGGGCAACAGAGCACTGGTTGAGTGAGCTTGCTGATGGGATAAATGCCATGGCTGGAGAGAGCAGTGCCCTGTGTACAGTCAAGAGACAGCTCTTCAGACATCTCATGCATGAGCATACAGAAGCCAGTGACAGGGCTGCAGTGCTGGAGAAGATTTGCAATAACGTGGACAGGTACCCAGCTTGTCACCCTGACAACATCCAAACATGTGTTCCCCTGATGGATAACACATCTCCAGGCTGTTGCTAAGACAACAAAAATTCACTTGTTATGCATAAATGGGCATACTTCATTGCTGGACTTATTAACTTGGACCATGCCACTTACTCTTTATCTTCTTAATTGATTGAAATCAGATGACACGTTTGGATTCCTTCTTCTTGAAGGAAAGGACTCAGCTGCAGCTCAGTGTAATAGATTTTTTTATCTTTTCTTCCTCCAATTGATTTCCTCTCTCCAAAGACACAAGAGAGAAGGGATGTCTAGCTGCATTTCATCATCTTCTCACAGGCTTGAAACAGGCACTGACTACAACAGTGCTCAGCATCACCAAACTGCTTTTCTTGTCCCTCTGCTTCTGCATTCAAGCTGGGCAAGGGAACAATTCCACCCTTCTACCCTGCCTGAGGTCTACCTGTGGTCACTCAAATGAAATTGATGCAGTCTAGGAGGAAAAGAGAAGCAGAAACAAAGCCTAGTTTTCCTCACCTACACACAACGCCAGGCTTCTCAGTTTGATTTATTTGAAACCTCTTATGTACTGCCATCAAATTTGCCATAACACCTTTTTATTAAAAAATTATTGATTTTTCTTTCCAAAGTCAAGAGCATTTGCACTGGGAATTGTATCCAAGAAAACTGAAGCAGCCTGGACACACCTCTCATATCTTGGGCTCAGGACTCTGCTGTTATCCAGTGAGAGCAGCTTCTTCTGCTCTCCTCTCATTCTGAGCAGTGCTCTATTCAGGCTCTCTGACCTTGAACCAAGAGTTTTCCCAGACAGTTTTTGGGCCCATAACAGAAAGTATCATAGTATGACACAGGAGTGATTAGGAACCCTGAACCTATTATGCAGCATATGCATAGTTGAATAATCTAAACACAGTTCTACCAAAGAAAGAAACAAATCTAAACAAACCAAACAGAAAACCAGCACAGAAGGCCAACTCAAAGTTCCAGGAAGACTTTGCAAAAACCAGCACCTGAGGGCTGCCTGATTCCTCACACCTTTGAGCAGCATTATCTCTGACTACTCCTACAAAAAAAGAGCATTTAGTATTCCTGTGGGATATGCTGTAGCACTGTGGGGAGCCCATTTCCAGACACCAGGCCCCTGTTAGCTCATCATTCCATTTTATTATCCATTACCCTGTGCTGGATATGGTTGGAAGACAGAAGAATGAATAAGAATCTGGGTAAATGAAGAGTCAGTGACAAAGTAAAATGCTAAACACAAAATCTTTGAGCTTACCTCCACAACAAGCCTGTGAAGATTAAAACACCCCAGATTTTCTCTAGCCAGTTCCTAGTCATGGAAGAGGGAATTCTTACGAGTTTTGTGACTGGTCACAGAACAAATAAGAATATGGTATATGTACCATGCCCTTCCGAGAACGTGGCAAACTTTTGAGTGAACAGTGTGTTTTGGAGAACTGAAATTATTCCGATTTGACTAATAATTTTGGCCAGAGATGACTCGCAAATATTTGAAGGAAAATCAAAGCATTTAATTAAATATATATATATTAGGAGTTGCCAAGGAGTTGCCAGAATTTAATTAAAATCTCCCAAACGCAGTATTTTGATTTTTGCTCTCTGTTTGTTAAATACATTCAGTGTGGTCAACATATGAAGGAGGAAAAAAAAAATCCTAGTGACTGTCCATTACTTAATTTTTCAAGACCACAAATTCTACTATTGACTTAGAGCAACCGTTCAGCTCTTCACAGCAAGAAATTTCACACCTATCAACTTATTTGACAAAAAAATCCCCTTTGTCTCCATGTGCCTTCCTGGAATACCAAACAGAGTCAGATGATGCTGTGCTTCTCCACACACAGCAGCTCACAAACAACTAACAGGCAGTGCAGACATGGTGCCACCCCCTGCACTAGGATTTTTCACTATTCCAGTTAAGTGAGCTAAGAGCATCTGAGACTTTCACCTACAGTAAGCACAAACATGTTCACATTTTTCTGAGTAATTCGACTTATTCTTTCCTCCAGAGAGATAATGGCATGCTCCATGATCTAGTCAATGCTTTAAAACAACCACTTCACAGAATGAAGTGCTTTGCTTACAATCCTGTTGCTGTTTCTCAAAGGCTCCTTATGTACTGAAGACAGAAGCACAAAGCATCTCTCTTCCTTCAGTCTATCTACAGTGACCTGAACATTATTCCCTCTCCAGAGGGAATGACAAGTAATATCAGTGGAATCAATGGAATGACTGTGGGACAAGGCTGAGTAAGAAAGCCCCCCCTTGCTCAAACAGACCCTACATCACTGCTCCCTGGCTCCCTGCTGACCAGGGCTCTCACTCTCCTCTCAGCACATCTCAGGGGCTCATTTACCCCAGCAAAAGGAGTAAACAACGATGTCAGTACATCAAAACAGTTTTGAATGTTATCAGCTGCAAAGACAGGAGAAATTCAGGAGAACCTCAGCTGTAATAAAAGAGAGACAACAGTGATATGAATATCTTTGCCTCTAATATGATAGCATGAATGTGCTACACAAAAAGCTGAAAATATGAGAGCCCCCCAGCTTGAATCTCTGCCAAGCAAACTATTTTTAGTGGAATGTGTTTAGCTTGTTAAAGATTCAGACCCAGGAAATAATTGCAGTTACTCTTCTGCCTGATTGAAGTAGGCAACATTCATTAATGTACAGTGACTAAATAAACTATTCTAACGTAAGCCACAAAAAATTAAAGTGATGAGGAAACAGGATAATATCCTGACTAAAAAACATCAACCCTGGGTGTGTGATCTAAGTAAGATCTGTTCCATGATAAACAGCTTATTGAGCCAGACTGGAGGGAAAAGAGCTGCAAGTTATGAAAGGGAATTTGATTTGTCTCTCTGAAGGCAAAGTGGTAACTGACTAATCTGGGCAAACTCTCTCACAGATTTTATAGACCTAGTTATTTCTTGCAGGTCTCCAACCAGCAGATGGCTTAGATTATGTCCATGCAAGAGCTGAATTTGGACTGGCAAAGAGATTCACCAGTGATCAAATCCATTACCCGTGTTGTTATTCTGTGTTCACACTTACACATTAAATCAGAGTTCAGTATCATGCATATCTACTCTTTAAATTGCCCTCATTGAGCAGCAAAGTCCACCTGCCCTGTCTGTCTTGCAAGCATCGAGGTGTGTACAAGGCCTTTGGCAAGACATAGGATATAACCACCCTGTGCACTGGGGGTGAAGAAAGGTTGCTTTTGATGACAATATTCTGAACACTTGGAAAACCCAGTGATTTTTGCTCCATTATTTTATACTGAAGAAAACAAGCCTACAAATAGATCTACCTGCTTCGGCAATTTGTGTAAAACACCTCGTTAAATAGCAGCACTCTTTTTCCTAAAGAAGCCTGCTTCATATCCAATGGGTAAAAGGATAAATGGTTGTAATTTTTGAATACACAAGACTACACAGAGCGGGTATTTCATAGCTGCACAAAGCCCATAATTGAACTTCTGCCCTAGGGATAAGTTTTCCTGCAGTGTAAGTGCCTCCAGTTGCCATACGGGGGTCATGTTCTTTGTCAGGAAAGCAGAGCTCTACATCCAGTTAATTGTTGTTCCCAGCTGTCTTTTTTGTTGTTGTTGTTGGGTTTTTTCCACTGAGGCTAGTTTTCTAACAGTCATTCAAGCAAATGTGCTCATTTCCCAGTTCCCCCGCAAATCCCCACCACAGTGTAACAAAGTGCAGATTTTGTGTGGCTGCATTCCAGGCTTCATGGTGTTAAAATCATAGCAGCCATGGAAAAGCATGTAGCCTCAATAGTCATAATGTAGGACTTGAGCTACAGGTGACTCAGTGGTAGTCAAACAGATGCTGTATGAAAATAGAATAGTTTCTGTGTACAGACTGGTTAACCCATGGAGTTAGCACTTACACATGAAGATTTCCATGATTTGTTAAGCAGCAAAAACTGCTCAGTCTGAAGTAAACTGATGACCTCAATTCTGTTCACTGTATCTGGGTATCCATCTCCGAACACAATGGCCATGAAGAGCAAACTCCTTCTGACTTAATTACTTAAGGCTTCATCTTTGGTGTCAATCAATCAAACATAAAAAGGTAAAGATCGTGTCCATCCAGTATTTGGATCTCTCCAGCTCAGTGGTGAAATATTCAGATTTGGGATGGATCAACAGTGGCTGAGAGAAGAAAGCTTGGGCCATACTCTGCTGCAGAACAAACTAAAAAAATTGCAAGGAAGTCAGTGGATATTATAAAAGGACAGCACAACTCCTTTATTTTCCTCAAAGGATTAATGATAAACTCTTGTGTGTGCATTTGCAATTTGAGTCCTTTGTCATCAGGCACTAGCTACCAGCCATTTGGGTTACCAAACCTGTTGGTTGAAGAACATCTTGAGCAAGTTCACAGTTCAGGCTGCTAAGCAACTGACCAAAAAACACTCAAGACCAAAGTCTTGCGAAGGATTTTACACCAGCTTGCTCAATTTTACCAATAATAGCTCTGGAAGAGGCAGCTTCAGTCCACTGTACTTGTGCTTTTTGGACTGCTCACCAATGCAGATACAGTCCTACCTAAATAACCCTTACCACTCATGCTTCCTTCAGAAAACAACCCACCTGTTTTAGTTCACAAAAGATCCCTTGATCCTTATGATAAAAAGACATTTGACTTTTA
Source organism: Sturnus vulgaris (assembly GCF_052056855.1). NCBI lineage: Eukaryota > Metazoa > Chordata > Aves > Passeriformes > Sturnidae > Sturnus > Sturnus vulgaris. Next base: position 13,951,707 of record NC_142248.1, on the reverse strand, counting down.
CAGCAACCCACTCCTAATCTTTTTGGGTGTCTGTTCTCTGGATTTCCCCAACAGGGAAACCCACACTATTCTGTGGGCTTCCTGGTAAAAGTTGTCACTGCCTGATGATAAAAAGCAAACGTATACTGTAATCTTAAAGGTCTAGAGCTGGATATTTAGAGCTCAGTCAGCACTTGGGCCTTGTAAGGTCGTATTTTCCCCAGAAAGGTTCATTAAATTTGTGGAAGATCTGATACTTTTTAAAATCATTAGTTGGTAATCAAAAAACAAAGGTGAAATACATAATCATCAAAACACCCCACATGTGAATATGCCTCTCCTAAGTTTCTGTCAGACCAGCAAGCAAATAGGCTGTGCCAAGCCACCTTCTCTTTGGGGGTTTGTGCCAAAATTTGGACCTTCTGATTTGCTGATTTTGCTACTCACATTCCTTCTTGCAAGAAGAGGTCAAGTAAAACCACTTGCTGCCCTGTGAGCTTTCAGGAAATATTGCTGAGCAGCATGTGCCCGTTCCCCTTTCTGTGTTGAAACTTCACCAGACAATTTCTTACTCTTCTTTTTGCAATTAAGCTTCAGAGAAAATTATTAACTACAATCTTATGTATATGATGAATTGAGCTAGATTCTTAGAAACTATACAACTGTTATATTATTAGCAACTCTACAGCAGTTTCTCCTCCTCAGATGAAATCTTGACCCCCACCCCACAGCCTGGTAATGCTTGTTCACTCAAAATTAAAGGACAATTATCTCAAACACAGACAGAGATGATCCCATTATCTTCCTTAAGTGGGGCACTGGAAATTAAAAAGTCCTCTCTTCAGCCAGTGCTTCTCCTGAAAAATCCTGCAGAAAATTTGGCACAATACCTGTAATCTGGCCCAATATGCTAAACACTAATAAATAAATAAATAAACAAATAAAGCAGGGTCAGCATCATCTCTGACATGAGACGATGATAGGCATGGATGAGGAGTTTGGGCCAGGGAAGAGAGGGAGGGGGAGGGAATCAGCCTCTCTGGAGATCTGTGCTTTACTCCTCTTTGCACAGTGCCTGCCCTCCAAGCGTGAACTCCCACCCAGCCCCACTGCCCCCAGTCAGTAGTGTTTCATACTCACCATGTCATAAACATTCAGAATCACTGGTTCATTTGCCATTGTTGATTGCAGTAGAGGCTGGATTAAAACCTTTCAGTCCCTTCCAGATGTGTGTTGCTGCCCCAAGGGTATGCTTTTACCCTGAGCTACTTAGAAGAAAATGCCTCATCCTACAGTCGCTGAAGGAAGGAGCATGAAGGGAGGAGGAAAGGAGGGAATTCTCACGGTTGGGTGTGTGTGTGTAAAGTTGGTTGCAGGGAGGCAGGAAGGCCTGGGTTGGGTTTGCTGGTTGTATAGGGTTTGTTTTAGCCGTCCACACCGTGACAGATCCAAGATTTCTTCCTAAGTCTGTAGTGCACCTCAGGGTCTGTAGACTCATACACCACTGTAACCAGGCACCGTCCAAGCTCTTAAATCCCGATCCACAGAAGGCAGATTCTGAGCCCGAATACAAGCCCTCTTCTGGCACCGTGAGCAAGGTGGGTGGCAGAGCGTGCGGGGAGATTTCTGGGCAGAGCCGAGTGCCGCTACCGCAGCGAGCAGTGCCCGGGAACCCGGGGCACCAAGGCACGGAGCGGGGCTGGCGCCGAGCTCCCTCCCTGCCGCCCGCCGAGCCCGGCGGCTCCCCGGGATCTGTCCGTGGTGTTGGGGCCGGTCTGCCGGAGCCGAGATCTGTCCGCGGAGATGGGATTGCACCCCCCGGAGCCGGGATCTGTCCGTGGTCCTGGGACCGATCTGCGGAGCCGGGATCTGTCCGCGGAGCTGGGGCTGCTCCGCTCGGAGCCGGGATCTGTCCGCGGAGCTGGGGTCGGTCCCGCTTAGGCACTCGGTTGAGGGTTCTCCGCCCCTGGCAGGACATGGTGAAGAGGCTGTGCTAAAGGGATTCCAGCGCGGGGCTCGGCGGTGGGAGGAAGAGGAGGAGGGGGCTGGCTGCCCCCGGGGCAGAGAGGGGATGCCGCAAGCCCCATCCTGCCCACGACGTGCAGGCAGAGCTGGCGACTGCGCCGAAGTTAGCAGGCAGCTCTTCGCGGAAGATGACGCGGGATTAACCGGACTGGGGCTGGAGGGAGGAAGATCCCGAGCAGGCGATGCTTCCAGGCAGGGTACGGGGCCAGGGCCGGACACCCCAGCTGTCTGTGCTCTGCTCTCCGCAGGGCCAGTCCTTATTTCGCGATCAGCTCGTCCCGAACCGGGCAGCTCCTACTGACTGACGGCCGAGGGAACCTACCCCGTCCTCTGCTGGCTGGATGCATCGCTGCATGGCACACGGTGGGAGGGCGGGGAACGGACCAAGAGACCGGGCAGGGCGAGTAGTTTCACTTCTGGCAGCAGCAGGGTCTGGAGTTTCTTCCTGGAGCTACTTTACACTCGTGTTAGGACCGTGAAGATCTGCAATGTCTTGCCAGCAAACAGTTCCCTCTGACCTGGATGCGAGAATCAATTATAAAATGCACTGCGGTAAATTCATCTTCCTTTTGCTCCTCCTCTCTCTTTAAAGGGAGAGCAGAGACTGTGATGGTGCTGGGAAAGAGTGCAGCTGGGAGGGGGATAAGGGACTTCCTGCTCCCAGAGATTTGCAGTGGTGTGGAAATTACCTTAAACGTTCATACACAACAGACTTCTGAAGCAGGAGAAAAAAAAATAAAGCATGGATGACCTCATCTGAGTTGGAGGCGTATCTGAGGCTGAGGCTCTCTGCCAGCTCACAGCCAACCAGATCTGAATGAAAATTGCAGGGAGCCCGTTACATCAGCACAGCCCAGCATGCCTCACCCTGTCTTCAGCCACATGGGAACCATCCCGTCCGGAGAAGGGCTCACCTCCCTTTGTCAGGAGTGGAGGGACAAGACTATGGTCTAAGCTGCAGCCTTGTAAAATACTTGTTAAACTGTGTGCAGGAGAATTTCTAGTGAAGGCAGGCAGTAGTAAAAGGAAGTGAGCCCATGTCCTGCATAGCTAAGTGCCATCCCAACAAAGTCAGATATAAATTTTTTCTCCAGACATTGCCAAAGGAGGTCCATAGCTGCTTTGCCCCAGTATGCATTCTGAAAGTGCAAAGCCACAGCCAGGCTTGGGCATGATGACATGAGACGTGACAGGCACCTCAGCACAGTAATTTCATCTGGACTAGTCATTCCATGGGTGGGCTGCACAATTTCACACACATAGTACAGCGACTTGACCACATTCTGACTTCACCCCCATCCCTAGCTCTCCAACCCACCAACTCAAACTGTGCCATTAACCATCTGTCTCAGCAGCCTGGGTCTGAAGGAGCAGTTTGTGCAGGTGGGTAAAGGTGCTTCCTCCTCCTCACCATCTCAGAGTCCAGATACTCCTCAGAGGATAAACTGAGCCCTCACTGTCATTTTAAAGGCTATGGACCAATGGAAATATTCCTCTGCAAGAGGCTAAGCTGCATAATTCATGCCCTAAGTTGTGAGACAAACCACCTACTGAAACCCAGAGGCTCCTGCTAAACTGTCACAGATACTCTGAGTGCCACTTTTGGATATGTGTCCTGCTCTAAAGATGGTGATGTTTTAAAGAGACTTGAAAGGAGAGAGAATAGCTGATATTAGACTGATGTAACTGGAAAAGAAAAGCAGCACTACAAGGTCTTCCCACACTTACCCACATGCTTATTTGCTAAATTAACTCTAATGACTGATGTGCTTAGAGTTCACTAGAACGAATTAGAGACTTAAATCAGATACTAATTCTAGAGATAGACATCTATAAAGACAGACATCTATAAATACTTATTATTTGGGAAAGGTAACAGGCAGCCACAAGCTTTGATGTTTTGTCCTGTAAACGTTTCAAAATTAATCTAGTGGAAGAAAACAAGTAAGATGACCAGAATTCCCCTTCTAAACTTCAGGGATAGAAGAGGGGGGAAATTAAAACCACAACATATCTTTAAACTAATCACATTGCTTCAAGAGATCAAAGACAGTCTAAATGTGCATTTGTTTTTTAAAGGACTTTTGCTGTAGAAGAGACAGTAAATACCACTTGCACATTAAGACCTGGATTCTCTCCCTCTAACTTGAAACAACTGTGAGAGCTACATTACAAATGTCATTGCCTCAGGCTCCCTTTCCTGCCCCTTCACAGAAAGAAGTTGTTCCACATTGTGACTTAGCCTCATCAGTGTTTCAGTGGGCCTTTGAAAATTCCGTTTTTTACCCCATTCTATTCTAGACAACTTATTCTAGCTCCAGATAGAAGGGATCAGTCTGATTCAAAGAGCTCATTAGTATGAGTTGTTTTACAGTCACATAACTCTTCACAAGGTTTGGTTTGCTTTGGGCTGTGTTGAAGTGTTTCATCAACAGCTCAGGCTGATACCAGTTGAGAAAGTGAACTGCTCTATTTCAGGAGCATGAGTACAATCCCATAGATAGCCTCCCTGCCTAAAGGCGCCAGAGCCCATATCTTACTGTAAAAACATTACAATATAAATGAATCGCAAATACAGAAGAAAGGGAGATTCTTCTGCTACTCGTTAGAGCAGTTGGAACTAGAGCTTTGGGGTGTGTTTTGAATTCTTCTTTTAAGCACTTATGCTGGTTTTAGGACAAAGCAGACGCATTTTTTCCCCATATACACCTAAAGCTAGACAGCATCTTCATTCACATTTAAGCAGTCTCTTGCAAGTCCAAACTTTCTCAGATTCTCCCTTTAAAGGGATTCACGTATTTATCTGTGGTCATCCCCACTTATATTATGGTATAAGTATGCATGCATCCTCAAGGATCAGTGTCTAGAGGAGACAATGTGGTCTTATATGTGTTCTTTGATTAAGAAAGAGGTGAAAAGGGTTAAAAGGAAATTAGCGCTGCTACCCAACATGGACTAAAAACCACAAGAATCAGGTACAACCTTCCAGAATTACCTGATACATTAAGCAAGGCAGTCAGTAGCTGAGAACTTCAGCCACCTCCTCCAGGTCCATCACAAAAGTGGCTTTGCTGGGCACTGTAAAAAGAACTGAGGCATTCCACTGGGGGCAAGAGCAAAAGAACAGCAGTGCAACAGAGAAACAATGGCAGCATTAGAAGTGATGATCTGTCTGCAAGTTTGTCTACTTGTGTTGCTATTCAGGAATTCTAGTTTAAATTAACACCTTTCCTTAATGTACCCCCCCCCCCCCCCATGCACTTTCAAAGGCTCAGAAGCAACCCAGCAGACAGTGGGGCTTTCAAGAATGTTTCACAGCAGGGCTGCCCAGCTTAAACTTCAAGACACTGAATGGTCTTCTCTCCACATCAGGTACACCACCCCGGCTGTCCATTATATTTTTTGACAACTTGTCATTTTGAATTGTATAAAGTGCTTCCATGCATGTCAAGTTGTCATTATTATCCCATTCTGAGTACATTAGTCAAGAATACCCATTTTAAAGAAAATATAAAATGACTGTTGAAAAACTAGAGAGGTATTTTTTCAGATCCTCGAGAATGGTGGAAGGTATGCAAGAATGAAAAAGGAGTTGCAATTCCTGCCTTTTATCTACAGGAATAAATCACCACCTGGACAGGTGCTCGAGCTTTGTAGCCTTATTCTGGGAGTATGAGAGGAAGTATTTTGATTAATGAGTTTGAAGAAATTTAATCTTACTTCTAACAGAGGCACTTGCATATACCAAGGATCTGACTGATTCTGGGCAGACCTGACTATGGGCTATAGGAAAAAATAGGGAGAGAAAATCAGCATAGGATGCCAGCAGTGTGCTTTTTCCTTGTGTAAGGCAGCATGTGATATATTTAACTTCTTATTGCACCACAAAAGGAAAGAACAACACTCAAATTGGATTACTTCAATAATTGAAAATATTTAATCCAAGACTGTGAGGATTTGTAGCTCAAAGCTAGGTATGTGTTATTAGAAGGGGGAAACAAAGTTAATATTTGCAAAGTTAATATTTTATACTCCTCATTGAGTCAATCCTGATTTTATATTTCATCTCCCTTCTCATTGCAGCTACACTTCACAACTTTTTCATATAAAGCTCTTTGTCAGGAAGCAATGAAGGCTGACAGCTCCTAACATGACTAACAGGGCAGGGTCTCTGCCCTGTCCAGGTCTCTGTCCTACAGGCCACGAGCAAGATGTGCAGGGCAGACCTGCAGATGGCCACCACATTGAGCCACGAGTCCAGATCATCAGGCAAGTTTCCAGGAATAAGGCAGGTCTAAGGACAAGCCAGGACATCAGCTCATAGAGCAGGATCCTATCTATGTCACAGGGCAGGGGCTTATGGCCCCAGGCTGGGCTGAAATGCTGCTCCTGGCCATGGAGATGCCCCAGGGAAGCACAGGACTATCTCCTCTGCTTACATAAACCAGCACTGTCAAAGGAGAGCCAAGCAATGTACACAGAGACTTTCAGCCTGGAAACCAGGATGAAAATGCTGAACATTGCCATTTATTCTTATGCTAAGGATTTGGGAAGTAGTTGTTATTATTGCTATTAAAATTCACAGCACAAACTATCATGAGTCAAAAGGAGCCAATGGATGCAGTTAAAAGGGACAGTACACAGTAATGTGTGCTGTATTTCTGGGAAGCAAAGCAGGCTTAGTTTCAGAGGGTTTTTCCACAGCAACATCTTCACATTATTTATTTCCATTATGTTATAACAATGTTTAGAAGCTGTGGCAGGGGGCAGGGACCCATGCACTGGACACTATATGAACACAGAGGAGAAGAGTGCACCTACTCAATGAAAAGTGGTAATTAAAGAGATGTGACAGGTGAATGGCAAGAGAAAAGATACATCACAGATGTCACAGAGGCATGGGAAAGCAAAGTGACCAGACTTCAGCCAAATAGCATAATTTGCTGTATAGTGAGGACCAAAGAGAACTGAAGTGAGGTGCAATGCCACACTTGTAAAGAATGTAGGAACAGATATCATAAGATGTGATCCAAAAACCCAGAGTCTGCTTAACCCTGAATGTGTCTAAGCTGCCTCCCTCTTGGAGCAGGACAATATTTGTTCTGCTGCTGAGCCTGCCCAGAGCTACCACAGCAGAGACACTGTGGTTCTGACAGACACCCAGGAATCAGCATGGTGCCGTGTAATAGCTCCAGATCACTTAATCTGCCTGATGTGCTCTGATGCATCCTATTGTGCTGAACACAGAATCATGAAAAAAAGACCATGCTCCTTCAAAAACACCCTGTTGGGGCCACTGAATGCCTTTTGTACCATCACCTGTTAGTTAGATTAGAGGGAACCAGAAACCTAGTCTTATGTTCTCACACCTTACATCCTTCATGCTCACCACACAACAAAGGACTCAAGAGGCCTGGGCTCCATTCCCAAAGTATTTTATGCATTTAACACTGGGTGAAGACAACTGACAGAAAAGGAGACAGAAGCTCCAGCATTTGTTCCTAGACATATCCCCCAGCTACTAAGCAACACTGTTCCAGCACTCTCAAGCTGTCTCTTGATTAGTGTCCAGAGTCTCTTTCTCAGTCAAGCTGTCATATTCTGCAGAAAAATGATCAAAGCTAGTGGTACAGGGCATTAATTAAAGAGATGGATATACTCAACACAGCTTACTCACAGAATTTAGGTATTCCTTTTCCCATATCTAAACTTCTATTTGCAGTCCTTTCATAGAACCTGAACTTTTATAAAGGAAATAAAGAAATCACAAAAAGTATTGAAAGGCATTTCAAAATTGGTCCTAATTTTTAACTTTTCTATTACTTTTCTAAATTGTGTGTTCAAAGTAGAGTAAAATGCAACTTGCAAGAGCTAGTCTTTACAGCTTGCTAATAGTGGTTAGTAATTACAGGTGCTCCACTGTCTTCTTTGATTGTATGAATTCCCTTACAAACGACTGTGGTTGGTTGCTGCAGGTTTTATTCATAATACTAGAATGTAATTCCCCCTCCTTATTTCACTTGCTGCTCATGTTGGATGATTAGCTAGTACATACAGTAGAATGCTGTGATTCTCTGGGGCTACTACAGAATTCCAACAATACAAGGAACCTTCTAGAATAATGCAAACACCACAGCTGACAGCAGGTGCATCCACAAGTGCCTTTTGATAGTTTCAATACTACTATTACCACCATACTACTATGACCAGCTTTAGCTGGTTGATTGTTTTTACCAGTTTTAACTCCTCACTTAAAAACTCCTATTATTTTTAAAGAGTGAGCTATCAACCTATGCCTAAGCAAAAATGGTAGCTCTGTAACTCCCCAGGAGTATCTCATCTCTTGTTTGGTTAGATACAGAGACTAGATAGCTCATTCCCTCAGAAAGGCAAGAAGGTATGGCTTTAATGTTAGACCTTTAAGTGGATTCATTTGATCTCTGAATCTGGATGGCTTTTTACAGCTTTACAAGGCTTAGTGATGGGTTTTGTTTAACCCAATAAATTCTGTAAGACTTGCCCAGAGTGCTCTATAGGCCCCTTCATGAAATCCACATGAGCAAACAGCCTGTGTCTAACCATTAGACATGTGTGCACTTATCAAATGATTCAGTCAAACCAAAACCCTCTGTAGTGCCTTCTCAAACAAAACTCATATATAAAAGCATCATTAAACAGTGAAGCAAAGTCTGCTGATAAAGAAGATAATCTAGTAGGATTTGGAGATGAAACTTGGTAGATTTTTTTTCCTTTCATTACTCCCACCCTCAAATTATCATATAAGCCTTCTGTAGCACACATTGTAGGTACCAGTGTTTTTGAGCACTGCTATAATGTAAGGTGAAATCTATACCAAGGAAAATCAGTAATGGTGTCCCATCCCATCCCACCTACACTCACTGAGCTTAGTCCGTGGTCTTGGCCATGGCAAATGAGCCCAGTGCACAAAGGCAGCCTGTGGCAGTGCATGTTTCCCATTTTCTGCCTATTCTTGTTGGTATCATGAGTGTGTCCCCATGCTTAATCACCACATGCAGATTTTCACCAAGGACCTCTCTGCTAATCTCTCACAAGTCTAAATGAAGGGAGATTCTGTTTAACTGTGCCAAAGCAAAAAGCTGTGTTTGTTTCTACAGAGCTACTGAAACCCAAAGCTTCAGATTGAATACATTTGTTATTTAGGAAGACAGAAGCTATCACAGATGTCATGGGAATGTATTGGTCAGAAACTATTTTAATAGATCTTCCCCATCTTACATTTATCAGCAATTCTGTAGCACAAGACAGATCATCATCTGAACAGAAAAAAAAAAAAAAAAGTGAACTCAGCTACCCAAAAGGTGAGGAGAAATAATTCTGTCTTGCAACAGTGATGGCAGAGAGGCTGGGGGAAGCACAAAGGCCTCTTGCAAAGTTGGTGGAGTTCATGGATGTAAGGAAATGTTTCTTACCTTCACTAACCTAATTCATCCTGCCAGATTTTGGGATGCTGTTCCTGTCCTGTATCCTTGCTAATATCTCAGTCTCTTCCTGCAGTTCCAGGACTATGGCTTTCCATGAAACACAGCCAAATGTTTATGCTGCATTAGCCACTCTCCAAACCCAAGGACACCAACTTCCTTTCATCCAGTAAAGAATCAGGGAAGAAGGAGGAAAGGGAAAGAAGCATTCCTGGCTCCTGAAGGCATGCATGGACAGGGTAGGCATCAGAGTTTTGGTTCTCCTTTCCCAGGGCCATTTTTCCCCCCAGCAATCTGCCCTGTGACCCACCCAAAGACAGAAACCAAATCTACACGACTTCTTCAGGTGGCAGAGATAATAATATCACCATTCCAGCAAAACTACATTTGCTGCCTTCATTACCACTGCATATTTTTAACTCATGAATGCTATGAAATGCCACAAAGTACTAATGGTATGTAACTAACCACTCCAGCTCCACCACAGAGATGGCAACTCCTGACAGGACTACTATCAATAGTCTCTGAATCATTTTGAGATGAATCAGACTGTTCAAAAATTTAATAGTCATGCACCAGTTTTCTGCTTCCTTACAAATTATGAGTAATACTTGCATTGAACAAGGAACTAATATTTTGAAGAAAAATAATCTCTAATTCTCCCTGGTTTTTTCTGCCACTGGCTAATATCAGGGCAATATTTTCAGACTGCTGATTAAAATCTTCTGATGAGAAGTTATCTTTAAATGATGAAGGGAAAGATCATTACATGAATGTTTTCCTATTAGTTTTTATCTTTCTAAATATTTCTGGCATACTACTTGCTCCCCAGAGGATGAGGAGGCTAGGTGGCACTGCAGACTAATGGACTAGCTTATTATTATAGGAATTAATTTCGTGAATTTGGTGATCTTCTCAACCAGCTCCATAGCTAACATAGATTTCTTCAGCCCTCAATCATGGAAGAAATCAAAGGCAATGGGCCTAAGCACATAACTTTGTAAGGTCAGTGCTGGAATGAAAAGCCGAGGGGAGAGAATCCACTGCTCACTCATAGCTTCGCTTGACATAATGGAGTAAGGATATAAAAATATTGCTTCAGACATATATCAGAGTTTGCCTGTTCTGCCAATTCCTCATATAAGGATCATGAACACTAAAGAGCACACCTACAGACATAACCTAACCTAACAGAGAGAGTAGTGGCTTCTTTCTGGTTAAAATACACCTTAAGAAAAAATTAAATAAAGTTTAAAATAAAATAAAATAATAGTGTTTTTCTTCTATGTTGCCTATTTTGCCTAAGCAGTATGTCAGTATCAGAGCACTATGTTCCTATTAAGAAGAAATTACTTTATCAGTAAAGGTGTTATGCACATATCATCCTGCTGGCTCAAAAAAATATACACAACAGTCTATTTCCATTAACAAAGCAAAAACCCCATAGCAGGCTTGCTCCTCCCTGTGCTTTGCTCTGTCAGCATCACTCCCAACACCTCCTCTCTGTCTCACCTGCCCCCCCCCCCACACACACACGTGCATCTTCAGTTCTCTGCATTTTCAGACTTCCTCAGACCATATACTTCAGCCTTCTTCAATCCTCTTCCTAGAATCTACTGCCTGTTATTCCACCCTCTGACTCTGGTTATTTTATTCCATAAAGATATTTCATTTATCTTTCTGCATCTTGAAAAAACACACAGTGTCTGCCTTGCCCTTATTGGCATCTTTGCACAGCAGTAATCATATTCACCTTCTATAACAATAATTCTCATGTATAAAATAACAGCAAGGAAGAATCTCCAGCTCTGAATTAGGGTGAAGATCTTACTTTAAAGGGCAGAGGTTTCCAGAATAGAAGCGCCTACATGACTATTACTTAGAAAATGACTCCTTATTGAAAAGCAAAAAACAGTCTTAGCAGTATTTTAACAGAGGTAAGTACAAGCACAGCACTGGAGGACAATTGCTGAAGACAGAAAAAATCTTCCAGCTTCTCAGATTTGACACACCTACTTCTATAGTGTAATTTTTCTTTCCTGCTTTATGACTAATATTTTGATTGTCACGTCTTAAATCTAACGTTATAACATGCCTTTCAACGACATGAGGTTTGTACCTTTCAGTCTCCAGTAGACCTTGTCTAAAGAAACCAAGAATTTAAATTATGCCATCTGCTCTTTCATCTGCTCCAATAGGATAATGCTGTGATCCTTAAAGCACATCACACCTGCTACCTTGATTTCATATGCACTGTTGTTGCAGTGACACCCGAATATTTAGTAAAAACTTAGCACCATTGCACTTAAAGAGATAAGCTTTTATCTCTTTAAGTTTTAAGGTTATCCTTAAGCTAAAGTTCCAAAGATACCAGCCATACCCAGACTGCACTCATGTCCTTCACATGTCTTACTGGGGCAGAAGGCTACTAACCTCCTCCTCAGCCCTCTCCCTTTCTCCTGTCAGAGGGCTGTGAATTCCCAGATCAGCACTTCTCTTCCTTTCTAACTCCTAATGTCACCCACCAGATGTGGGGAATGGCAGAAGGGGTAAGAAGTGTGCAAGAAGAAATAGCCCCTCCATATCACCCCTAAACCAGCACCATTGACCTTTCTCACCAACAGGATGAGAAAATAACTTCTGTTTTCGAGTCTTGTCCAATTTCCTCTTGCCACAGAAGACATCTTTGAGTCCAAGAGGAAATACAGGCCAAAGAACTCATGCTGATATGATGATTTCAACATCTCTTCTGCAAGGCCAGAGGGCAGCCCCCCTGCTCCTGTAACCCTGAAAGAGCCAGAAGAGGGAGATGATGTACAGAGAAGCTGATGGGAAAAGGGAAGGAGAGGGGAAAAGGCAGAGGCAGCAGCTGAAAACTGACCCTTGTTGAACCATCCACACCAGGCTCAGCTTCTTATCTGCTCCCAATCTCCGTTTTGATTTGCACTATGAACTCTGCTTAGTCCTTACTATCTATTATTTGATAAAGGGTAGGGAACTAACTGGGCTTCTTGGCAGAATTTCTTTTTCTTTTTAACAGTGATAAAAAATTGGTGGGAAAATACATCAACTGGGTTGTAAATCAGTCGAGTTGAATGGGCAGTCCTTTTAGATCTAGAAACCAAATATGTCAAAGTAGCCATGGAAATAGCAACTGCTTCTGGTACTTTTCAACACCTACAAAGCTCAGGTAAAGCACTGCTGCAACACCACCTGTGTTCTTTATGAAACAGACTCAGATGGTGTGTCCTATACATTTTCTGCTCACCATTAAATAAGAAAGATGAAAACGGCTGGCAGGAAGCAGTGGCCCAGCACAAACCCATTTTTAGCTTAGATATGCTAAGGGAGCAAATGAGAACTACACCACATTAACACTATCATCAGAGCACCCTGGCTGGCAGACACACCAGCCTGCTCATGTCTGGTACACAATTCTAAGTGGGAACCAACAAAGACTGCAATTAATCTATTTATACCAAAGGGAAACTCTACTATCTGAGTGAAAAAGAAGAGAGTTCTCCCAGTGCTAAAGCAGCAGAACTAAGCTATGCAAGGCTCTGCTATAACACAAGGGTATGCTTCTGACATAGAAAGAACTATGGAGTGACTAAGCCAAGGGTATGGCCTCAACAAACGGAAAACAAAAGAAAAAGAAGACTATTTTTAAAGACACAGTGTGAAGATATGCTGAAATGGGTGGATACAGGGTAATGAAGGAGAAACGTGATTAAGATTCATAAAGTCTCCCCCATCCTGTCCTGAAATTACCATCTGAAATGCTCTGGAGGCCCCTCTGGGATGGCAGAAACTGTACCCATTTCAGTACACAAAGACTCAGAGATTATAGGCCCAACACATCACCAGAGAATGAGGGAGAGGGCAGTCAGACAATGAATAGGTTTAATACAACACAGAGACTGAAAATGACTGAAGGGTAAAGTTACAGGTACAGATTTTGATTATCCCCAAAGGAACATGGATTATTAGAAAAGAACTTGAAAGTCTAATAAAACTAAAAATATTGGCAAGGACATTTTTCTACAAAGGTGCTCAAGCTTTCATGATATATATATACAAATAGGTGTATATCCACACGTATATATAGCATCACATACATATAACAAACTTCTGACTAGAACTCAGTGCCCTGTTATTTTCTATATAATACTTCGCTAGAATTCCTTTGCTCACTGTCCTGAGTCTTTTCCTGGAAAATGGAGAAGAAGGGAATTTGCTTCCTTTGGTAAATCCCACTGAGACTGTATGGGAAAAAAATGTTTCCTGGAAAAAGAGAACAAATAAACAAGCAGAAGATCCCAAACAACTAGCCTTTTGGATGAAAAACATATAGCAATAAAATAACTCCTGTCAATATAAAGAAGGGAACTCCTTGCAAAATGGAATTCCAGCAGGAGATCAACCTTTCTCCTTCCCCAGCTTAAAAGCATCACAACCTCATCAAGCATTAAGGCCTCAATTAATTAATTCCTTAGAAATTCAGGCAGTGCAACTCCCCATTTAGCTACCAAGTCACACACACCCACATCACCCACGCAGAGAGAAATCATGCTAATAATGCAGGGGTGTTGGCTGTGTTCTGTATTCTGGGCATACTCCAGAGGGGCTCTCGAAATCTTGCTATTCTGATGGAATTCAGCTTGGCCTCATTTGCAACTGTTACCAAGATCCCAAATGGAATCAGATACAGGTCAGTGTTTCCCATTATATTGAAGTGCATTGCTTTTGAAATCTCTATGTTAATCATATCCCTTGTACCTGTATGAGAAGAGAAATTCAGATGTTAGATTCTAAAACCTGTCGGTTTGAATGAAATTTCTTAAAATCTGCTTAGTGGCATCTCCTGTCCCTGCCACTCAGTTAAACTTATCTGACCCAGAAATGCATCCTGAGCCCAGCAGCTGAGGGACACTCAACAATATCCTTTGCTCCAGTTCAGCTGTGCTACTGCCAAGATACACCTGTATCAACTCAGAACACCTGAACTGTCCATCCATGAAACCCACTGCAAGCAGAAAGGAAATTTTCACATGTGAGGTCTTTCAGATATCCATAGGGTGTGAACAGCAGAGAAGCAATCCTACTTTCCATTCCAACAGCATTTTAACCAGGTACATCCCCATCTCCCTTGTATTTACTTTACTCCACCACTCATCACTGGTGAAAGATGAGCCTACCTCCCCGGGACTACAATGCAAGAGGGAATCAATCATTTCTGTAGGAACTAAAGAATCACAACAGAACATAACCTGAAGAGCTCCCTGTAAACTGCCCTGTGTTGTCTCATCACAGCTCTAGAATCTGTGAAGGAGGCAGCATCCAGAAAGAACCAAGTAGGAACTAGTTTAAAACAGAAAGTAGAAATAGTCCAAAACCACCACCCAGCACAGTGCCAGAGTTTACAGAGATTGGCTAAGGACCACAACAGCACAGAAATTGTCTCACAACAGTGGCTGTATGTAGAGGAGGTAGGCAAGAGATGAGGATTTAGGAGAGACAGACAGAATACAGAGCTACAGGAATCAACGTGCAGCTATCAGAGGCATGTTTCACATCTGCACAAATCTCCAACCACTTGGGACTATTAGAGACAGTATTTGTACAGGTGCTTGCCACATCTTGCAGCTCTACTCTTCCTTGATGTGTTCCACTGGAACAGTTACAGAGTCAAAATTCTTTGGTCATCTTATCTTTAGATTTACTCAAGGGTTATACCTTATCCAGTGTCTGACTTGCTCAGATCAATCCATAAGGAAATGAATACTTTTGCTCTCATTCATACCCACCCTGTCCTTCCAATATGCTGGCCCAATACTTTGTTCCTTCCTACAGAGTCAGTAAAGCACCAGCAATAGACAGGTCTTAAAGTTATGATGGTCTTTGTACCTGGAATCTCCCAGTCTCACTGAGTTACATTAGTTTCTCAGGTGAAGGGAGAACATGCAGAAAACATTCTAGTTTGGGTTTCTGGTGGATAGAACATATTTCCCGGATGGTGCTCCACTATCAGTGCTGCAAGCATGATGCTGTTTACAATCATCCTCCCATTTCCCCTTCGACCAGCTCACACTCACACAGGCACTGCCTGGGAAGAACAGCACCCACTTTTGAGCAAAGTTTGCAGACTGCAGCTGTTGCTGCTCAGCTGTAGAGGGGGGAACACTTCACTCTCAAAAGTCAGCACCAATATTGTTAGATTTATCCCCAGAATAAACTCTCTGCACTGACAGAAGTGAGAGGTTAAAAGAGACCAGATGAAAACTCTACAGGGAACCATTTCAGAGCCAGGTCTTCTAGGAAAGCTTTTGCCTCTCTCAGAAAAGCCCTGGAAGATCAGGAGAAATAAGCTTAGCATCAGATGTCCTTTGCTCAGCTTGAATGTTGGAAGTCTCTTCTGTTTGCTGGAAACAGGCCAGGCCTGAGCTCTGAGCACTGGCAGGAGAAACCTGCTCCCACTCAGGCAGGAAGACAAAGTCAGCAAGAGGAGAGGACACGGCCACAAACATTTTTCCTTATGGCAAGTCAGTTCTAACCCAGCTCACATTGCATCTCCAAACTGCAGAAGTGACAGACGTGTTCTGCTTACTAGAAGAGTACCAAAGAGAAAGGATTCACTGATCATATCTTCTTCCTTCTCCACTATCAAAGAAAATGCAATTTACCTAAATGAGGAGGAGGCATTCAGCCACACCAGACAGCTAGGGGATGGGTGCTCAAAGAATGGATACACCCAATTGAGCAATGCAGACTATGTATAAAACAGAAGCTTGCTTCCTGAATAAGCCATACCTGCCAAACAAAATATCTTTTCCTAACACATGGTGCCTTTGACATTTGCCTTCAGTCGTGAGGAGGCTTACAATTCATAAGTACCATAACCATATATAATTCATCATCTGTCTCCACAGGACTGAAAAATAAATCAAATCAAAACCAAAATCTATTTTAAACATGCTTATTCACATGTTATTCAACGTGCCAAATTAATTTTGCTTTGTGTAGTTAAAGGATTCCCTTTTTTTAGGGTTTTTCTTTGTTTTTGAAAGCACTTTGCCTTAAAATGAATTACACTGTAAAAGGGAATTCCTGCTCAGAATTCATGTTGGTTGCTTTGCTTTTTAAAAACAACACCCTTCTCCCAGTATATTGAAACTATGGACAGAAGCCTCACTGAACTCAGAAGCAAAATCAGACCCAAAAGACATATAGGAGTAAAACAGATTTCAGCACTAAGAAATAAGAGCAATTTCACAGGTCTGGGAATCATGGCTGGGGGAAAGAGGAAGTGTCCCACCATGCTTGGAGAGCAAGGCAAGGTGCAGGAAAGAAGGAAGAGCTCATGTGCCAGTCGAACCTGGATAATGAGGCACAGCCCAATTCTGCAAAGTGCTGAGGGCTTCTCACAGTGATGGGAACTTGTGGTGCCTAGCCTCTGGTCACCAAAGCCTAAATGCTCCTATAATGCTTTTAAAAAGGAATTGCCAGTGATTCCTCCCACAATAGAAGTAAAGAATACCCTTGCTCTCCCTGCTGCTGAGCCTCCTTACAGTTTTCAGTATATGCCCACTGGTTGATGCCCACTTAGCCTATCTGAACCCACCATGCTGTTTACAGACTGCAGCAGAGTCTGGATGTGGCCACGATTCCGAGGGGGAAGGACAGAATAGGCCCTGAGCAGCATCCTGTGTGTCATGTCACCAGGACTGCATCACTGTGCACATGCTGCTCCATAGAGGAGATCCCTGTCACTGCCTCTGCTGGTCCCCACACTGCAAACATGCTTCCCAGGAGCCTTTGATTCATGGGCTCTATGTGAGCAGCACCACTTCACTTTCTAGAGGAGTTTGTAAAGACTAACTCCTTTTCATCCCTGAAAAGCTGGGGCACAGCGACAGCTTGCCCTGAGCACCACAGAAAATGAATTCAGTACTTTTTCCCTGCCACGTGGTTCCAGTTCCAGGCAGCTCAGGCCCTGCTTCCTCCACCATTCCAACCCCAGAGTGCTGTAATGGCTCCAATTCCTTCTGCCCTGCTTCCAGATGGCTGGGCACTGAGATCCTGGGACCCCAGGTGTTATCAGCATTCGATGGCCATTCCATCATAGGAGAGGAATAAGAGGTCCCAGGAGTAGAAGCAGGGGCCAAAATAAGGCTTCTAGCATCTCAGTGCAAGAGGCAGCAGCTGCAGTATTCTGGGATGCCCCAGCACTAAAAATAGTGCTGATTCTAGAAGAGCTGTTCTACTGACACTTGGCACCATACAGCTTGACACATGCTGAGCTGGCCATACCCACAGCTGCTTACAGCAGATGTGTTTATAGCTGCAACCTGGAAGGTATTTTAGGATTAAATCCAAAGCCTGCTACCAAACACAGACCCAGACACAAATTCTCATACCTTACATGTCTAAACATTGATTTTTTAATTGTTCTCAAACAAATGGATTTTGTAGGTAATTCATATATAATACAGGCATGCAGAAGTCCAGATATTTAAGATGTACCTTTTTAGGGGATGCTTAGAAACAAAACTGAGTGCATGAAAATGGATATGAAGTAGCTGTCAGCCAGAAGTGACAACCTTCAAACACTGTCACTCCTAGTTTAACTTCCATTAAAAACGACAGGATAAAATGGCTCTCACAACTGTGGTGCTGTGAGAAGGAACCACTACCAGTGCAGGTATCTCCAAATAGACAGCAATAGTCTAAAGAGGAACTCAGATGATCAAATTTGTGTAGCTCTACTCTACTTAATTAAAACACTTCTAGTAATTAGGGAACCCCACTGGCTTTCCTCCTGTCTACCTCCAGATCTTCCTCCTCCTTGAAATTCAAATTTGAACTGCCCTGAAGCATGCAGAGTGTTTAAACTCCGGATTCATTTTAAGTTAATAAGCAGATAATGCCAAGCAATGAAGTTTGGATTGACACTTCAATCAAAGTTCAAGAGTGTAAGACTGAGAGCAGAAATATGTATTCACCTTCATTCACAGACAACTATGGACATTCAGCCTTTCAATCACATCAAGAATGAATCTGTCACATTAGACCTGGAGCATCTGCATCATTTAAATGTGTGCTCAAATAAAGGTAAGTTACCAAACATTATCACTTTACTGGCAAATTGATTGTAAAATTACCTTTTTAATCCTATAACTGGGAAGAGTCTGAGCTAAGGAAACTCTCGGCAGACAAAAAAAGAATGGATTCAAACACAATATAAATATGTCAGAAAAACAGTCTGCAGAGTAAGGGTCCAACAAAAGACACCAACAGCAGAGGGGATTAAATACAAGTATATTGGAAATCAAAGCCTGGAACATTAAATACGGAATATTTAATTCCATAGTTGTCAAATCTACTTCCCACACACACACTTCCTCTCATTTGTGGAAAACCTTCAAGACTAAAAGAAGGACAATGCATTAAAGCCACATTAAGAGAGGCAACCACGATGTCCCTCTTTTTTCCTTCGTGAAGTAGTCCAGAATCAACAAATAAAGCAACTAGGTCAGACCGACTTTTGCAGCCCAAACCATATTTCATAATTTTGTTCTGAAAAACAAATAAAGAGGGAAAGCCATTTTAAACCCCCAAACTATGGTTTCTGCATTTGCATTCATGACATTTGTTCAGCTTTGGTAGAAGGTTTAGCATGAGCAGTATCTCACCTCATTAATTCCAGCTACCCTGCAAGTTCAAAATGCACTCTATGCCACTGTTAGCAATGCTACTGCAATCTACCACTGTGTTGCTGAATTCAGGAGGGATTCCAGCCTATGTTTCTGCCCATTAGGAAGACTGCCAGCTGCTTATTTGCCTCCAACCTTCCTGTTGCCATAACAGTTGATGCTTGGAAAAGGGAAAGATAAAGCCAAGGAAAGGAAAGGGCATTTAGTGGATAAAAGAACCTTATCTGCCAATATCCTTAAGTGATCTCCAGCTCTGAACAAGATACAAGACTGGAACAACCTGGAAATGGAAAGCAGCTGTTAGAACACCACTAATTACATGGTTCTCCCTAGAAATAAGATAACTGCCTCTAAGGGATGGATGTATTATGCCCTCAACACTACAGAGTCACTATAGCTTTATTAAATTGTCCCAGAAAACAATTCACTCCCTGTTGGGAGATCTTCCACTTGCTTCACTGCAATATTAATAGATCACTGCTGCCTGAGTCTTTCTCAGTGCTACCATCTGTAAAGGACTGGCTCTGACTGCTGTACAGCTTCAGAGTCTGTGGGAGGCACAACCTAGTCTGTGACTCTTCAATGGGCTGAGCACTGACAGCTTCCCAGAAGAGTCCCTTAAAGATAAACTCCATCCAGAGGCAGTCTTTTGGGTTGGCACTCTCCTGACCTGCAAAGTAACAGCAAAAAGACTAGAGAGTTAGTACAGCTTTCCAATGGCATCTCAACTAAAAATCATACCATCTCTTAAAATCAGCTTCTGCTCTGAAGGACAGGAGCATAGAACAAACTGTATTGTTACAAAAAGGCATAGAAAGCAATCTGGAGAACTGTAAGCAGAAAGAATCTTACTTTAATTTCTGGTAAAATAGAGTGGTGAACATGAAGTTCATGGAGGAGTGAAACAACAAGAATCTCTACCCAGAGCTCACCTGCAGAAGGAGAGACTGGAGCTCTCTCTTTGGAACAATCTTTGCATTCAACGACACATCACCAGCCACATCAGCATTATCTCCATGTGTGGAAGTTTAGCTGACTTGAAGTTTGATAACAAAGGTAAAAATCTACCATAATCAACATAGTACATATTGAAAATAGTAGAAAAGCTGGGAATTATTTAATATGCTCCCTGAAAGACTTTAGCAGTCTGCACTCCAAACGTGAACATACATCATTGTCCAAAACAAAGGCATTTCTGGGGTCACTCGGGCACTCTAGAAAAGGGACCAAGGCTTACATTGCTTTTGGTAGAGGGCTGCACATGCAGAGCTGCAGGAGTGAGAGACTAGTCAGGAGAAACACCACAAGAACCAGGAGAGCAAGAGAAGAAAGCAAAAAATCTGAGAGAACAACCAGATATGGCTTGAAGAACAATTCAGGGAGGGAGTGTTGGAGTGAGATCTGGGTAACTCCTTGAAAGAGACAAGGAGGAAGCACAAACACCACCTGCTGTATTAGATGAGAAAAGGACCTTAAATAGTTGGGTTTTTTAATTGGAAGGTAACATCAAAGATTCCTAATTCTATTATCATGGTCTTTAATATTAACAACCCAAAGGGATTTGGACTGTGTGCAGCAAAGGATGAAGCCTGGATTTTGAACTTTTAAGTTACTAGATACACAGTAAAAACATGCAGCCTTATTAAGAGCAGCAACTCTTCCAGAGAACTGGATAATAAGCTTACTTTACCTGATTTCAAATGGTTCCGATAATAATCTGGGCAAGTTGGACCTTGCTCACTTTCTTAATAAATCAGCTGAAGGGCTCCTAGAAAGCAGACTCCTGAAGACATCCTGCAGGATTGTGGTACAAAGAAAAAGCATCCTCTATTGTAAATCTTTGGGTTTATTAATAAAACATTTAGCAGGAAAGAACGATGAAACAACTCCTATTTTTTGGAAGCATCTATTGAAGTTCCTCTCATGGTGCAGTAATGAATAATGTTTGAGTTGTAAGAAGTAAAATTTGATTATTCTGACCCTGACTGAGGGCAGAAAAAGGGGAATAAACGAACAATTTTCCCTCAATGACAGAAGGGCAACAGCAGGATCCATCAACTTTTAACATTTGGATGTATTTTGTTAAAATCTGTGAACTGGAGGAGAAGACTAGCAATATAATAATAGCATTTTAAGTGATACCATTATGTGGACTTTATACAGGGAGGTGTTACCTTTTACCTGACTAGCTTAAAATATAGAAGGGTCTTAGTAGGTTTTCTAGTTAGTGACATAATTTTCCCTTCTGCTAAGCTTCTAATCCAGTAAAGAGTATCACCTATCTAGTTCAACGACTAGCTCTCCCTGCTGAATTTTTTTTCAAATATCCAAGAGGTTTGATAAGGCTTTCTCATTAATTTCCAGAGAATGCAAAGCAGTTTTATATTGTTAATAGCAAGGTTGTAATCAAGAACCATTTGGGAAGCCAAGACTGCAGCATTTCCCTGGTAGAAAAGCTAGTAGGAGAATTTTGTTTTCATTTCAGATAAAAATTTACAGTAAGAAAAGTAGAGTTTCATGACAGGGGTACTAAGAATTTGTCTTGCCTTATGAAGCCCCATTCTTGCCTAGAAGACATTAAAAGCTCTAGATCTTCATGGTGTGTTTTTACAGGTTGTGATACTAGTGGGCAAAAGAGCACCTAAATATATATTCCATATTGATGACTCTTACATGACTTCAGTATTCTAAGGCTGCTTTGTAGAAGGATTGGTGGCCAGACACAGTTGCTGTGGGTCAGTCAAATCTCTTTCCACTTGAAAGCAGATCTTCCTTGTTACTGGGCAGTTGTGCCTTTCCCTGAGTTCCTATAACCATCCAAGGCACCCTTTGCAACAGCTGACCAGAGACAAAGTTATCTGTGTGAAGGTTTTTTCCATTCAGACAGAGGACAGAACTTCAACAGAAGCTCTGCAAATCAAAAAAACAGCAGGGATTTGGATAAAGACCAGATTCCTAGGAAATAGTTGGTGCCTGTGAACTATTGCTTAGAGAGCTATGGCATTTTCTCCACTCCAAACAAACACTTGGTCCAGCTAAGCACATTTGAATTTGCATGACATTTGGACCCAGGTCCCTTGTTTGGAGTTGTCCCTACCATACAAATGGTGATTAATATCATCCTGAAAGAAGTACAATCAAAGCAGCCTCTTCTAAAAGTGGGGAACTGTTTAGGCAGTGAAAGAAGTGAAAGGCAAGAAGAACATCCCCTCTCATTCACACAGGTATCTCCACTGATGGGCAGATTTTTCTCCTGCTGTATGTAACTAGATATTTCTAGTGTGCCACTTATTATGGTTTGCAAAGCTAAAGATGTGCTGGGTGAAGTATTAAAGCTTTCTATTCTCTGCCCTCTTTCTGCCTTTTTAAGGTTACTTTAATAATTGACACATATCCTCTTAGCCAAGGGAGCCAGTTCCTGATTGTGGCATAGATCATCTTGCTGGAGAAGATCTCCGTGCAGCCATGTGTACAAGCAGCTGTGAACAAGTGGCTATGCATGTCAGCTCTTGAACAGTCGGTGTTGTTAAAGCCTAGGGATAAACACACAGGCCCCCAAATGATAAACTCAAACCATACTAACAACTATTTGAGAAAGACTTCCTTCATCAATAACAGCTATTAGCACATCTGAGTCTGACTCATCCCTTTCACCATCTGCACAATGTGTCATTTACACTAATCTCTCATTTTCTTAGCTCCATGTTCCTCTTAGCATTCGTGCTTCCCAACTTGCAGGAACATTTGTCTCACTCTTTCCTACCAAACAACAACCACCAATGTGTATTTAGATAACAAGAACATTGCACTAATTTGATATCGCCACCTTGGAAATCAATGGGTAGAGAATTGCTAATGAATCATTAATGCTCAGTGATTGTATCTTCAACAGGCACTGACTGCACAGATGGGTCATTTCTGTATTTACACAGTATTACTGCATTCTTTTCATCCATACTTTGCTACATACTTTAAGCTGTGTTCAGATAGATTAAGTGTATCAAGTGCCTTCATGAAAAGTATGGGTGCTAAAGCAACTATGCATTGCAAAGCATTTACCTGGACTATTGCTAAACGACAGAAATATGCCATCACTGCTGGCTTCACAAAGCAAGCATTCTACTTTCAGCACCTCAGGAGCTAATCCATATGGGAGATGTATGGAATACCTCTAAAAGGCATGTCAAGCAATTTGAGTTTCTCTCTGAATCAAAATCTCAGGAGGACAGCTTTGTGGCACACTTGCATTGCCCTCCTGCTAATTCATCCCTGTCCCACAGCTTCCATTTTGGTGCTTTTAAAATAGATCAGCATTTAACAAGTAACAGCCATTTGACAACTATCCTCCTTCTCCTCCCACCTCTCCCCACTGCCAAGGGAATCATGGTGGGAACATCAGCTTAACACTGGGGGCTTTTTCTCAATGCTAGATGTTGAACCTCTGCATCTTCTGCTGTTTAGCTCCATATCCGAAATGGTTGCCCTTGTTAAAGGGCAGTCTACTATTTCACCTCTAAAATGTTAAATGTCATGGCTGTTACAATCTATTTCAGTCAGTTGAAGCCTTTGAGAACAAATCCCTCTAAATTTAACTGCTTCAAAATCAAGGCTTTGTGCAAAAAAATATACCTGCATTTTGGGCAAGTAGGACCTGCTTTGCAAGGAATCAGCACAGATGCTTCCAAGACATCACACAAGCCTTGTCCTTTAGCAGCAACTGCTGAATCCTCAGGGTTATCCAAACCCTTCTCCCTCTCCAGCCCATAATTAGGGCCTTTCACATCAGCCCACATCTCCACACTGCACTGCTCACTTTGAACAGCAGCATACATGTTCTGGCACCAGCACCTGAAACAGTATTTCAGCATTTAGAGACAGCAGTAGCAAAGTGCTTTCTCTGAAGCAGCATTTTGACTAAGTTTTCTTGTTTTATAACCACAGCCACAGAAGTCCATGTGCAGGAGTGGTTTGGTTTATACCACAGCTTCAGAGCCACATATTGAGCTGATCAGTGCTCTTACATCCCCTCTTTAGGATTTTTAGAAGTATTTATGCATTATGAACAAATTCAGTAGCGAAAATAGGACATACAAGCAGTTCAAGGAAAGATTAATTAAAGCTTGAAAAGCAGGGAGAACTTCAATACAGAATGAAAAAAGCTTTCTCCTCCTCATCCCAGCATGTCTCAATGTCCATGGAAGAACATCTAATATCCTTTTTCAACCTCTGAGGAAAATGTAGTGGAGCCAATAAAACACTGTGTGGTGCAATTTCAGTACAGATTCAAACACTCTCTTCTAGCTAATATTAGAAGAAAATTAACAATTTGATCAGATTCCTTGACCTACACAGTGCTCCCCAGTGATTTATAGTTAACAAAAATGAGACCACTGCTAGGGAAATAACTCAAGCAATTTAGGGAAAAAAGGACTCCAGACTGACATTTCTTTGCAGAATTGTGATCTTCAAGTGCTGGCCTAACAGACAATCTGGTTTTTTGTGGCATTCCTGCCATAATTCAGCCATGTGACAGCTCAGCTGGAAATTGGAAGGCCCACACAGCTGTAGGGACTGGGATGAAGGGGCCAAGGAGTTTTGTTTCTGCAGTGTGTCCCACCCCTTGCTTCCATATAATCATGGATTACTACTCACCTTCAGCAATTAAATTTCTGAACCATATTCCAAAACTTTGTATTAACCCGCTATATTTAAAAAGAAGTAAATGAAAGAAGCCTCAAATATTACAATTATTTTATGCCCTGTCATATTCTTTTTTATTATTTCAGTGATTTATAAGGTTACTAAAACATGCTGAGGAGCAATGAATGCAAAAGACCACATGGGGTAACTGTGAACTCACTATTTCATGTATTGCATCTCGACTCCCATACAGGCTATGTACTTAAATGGGACAGCAAATATCCCATTAATTAAGCAAGCAATTCTTTCACACAGTCTCTAGTTCCCCTGAGAATCTCTATACTAACAACTTAACACCAGACTGCTAGTATCTCAAATTTTCTGAATTTAAAAAACATCCTCAAGGATCCAGGCCTTTTCCTGCATGAATGAATGTTAATAACCACAGAATCATCTAACTTAGACTATTTCCCATTTAACAACTTAATCTCTTTCAATTAATATCAGCAATCTGCCTTGAAAACTGTGAACCATAAATTTACAGTGATTCAGGGAAATAGGCTCTAGTCTATTTGTGCTATTAACATCCAGAGTAGCTCTGTGATCATTCATTTATTACTAGTTAGGATAGCTGAAGCAGGCAGCTGTGTCAAAGGTGAAAAATGGGCAGTTTATGCCTTACACTGCTACTTCTGCATTCCCAGAAAACACAGAGTTCAAATCAGCCAGCCCCAGCTGTGTTCCCTGACTTCCCCTTCCCAGCCCTAGCAGTGCTACTGAACCAGGTTAAGCCATCATTTCTTTTACAGCTGATTTTCTTTTCTTTAGGAGCACACTTTCCTCACACACTCACCATGAACAAGGACAAACAGGTTTTCTTCAGCCTTTTTTTTTTCAATCCAGTTTAAATTTGCCCAAAAAGCTTTCCCCAGGGATGTTAGCCACAGAACTACAGACAAACCTGCCCTCTGGCACAAGAACAGCTTTCTTTCTGAAACTCTGCTTCCCTTTGCTGAACTTTCTTTCTCCCTTCTTTCTCTGGAAACAGTCTGTCCCAGCAGAAGAATGACATGCTTAGCATAAACTGCACTTCCCCAAGGGGTGGATACAGTCACCTGGCTGGTTAGCTCTAAGAGCTATCTATCCTGCACATGCAACCCATAGCAGGAAATGGGAATACAGGTCCAATGTCAACTGCCAAGCTCTAACAACTGCAAACATTATTTTCCCAGCACCACCAGGATCAGGAACTTGGAACGGTAAAGACAAAAAGACATGTGGTAAAGACAAAAAAGGGCAGGCTAAAGCTCTGAGTTGTCACGACATCAACATAGGTCTTCATAAGCGTTCCCAAAACTGGAATCCAGCTGTTAATGCTTTAGAAATCAAACTACCCTGTGTAAGATATTGATACTTAGCAAGATACATACTTCTTTCTAGCATCCATATCCATGGAGCAAAGCTCTTAGGGCTTCTTTGGGCTCAGTTCAGTGTTGACCAGAACTTCTTACTGCTCTAACTGTACTGCCTCCACTACCTCACGTACATGTTCATGCTTCCTTTCTGCTGATCTATCCTCCAACACTTGACAAACCAGACAGAACAAGGGCAGTTGCAGAATTGAGTGCCAATGTTCATGTTCCAAATGCAAGAGAAAATGAATAAGTGACACCAAATCCAATAGCTAGCTCAAAGCACTAAGGGAACCCAGCTGAATTAACAAATATCAGCACTTGCTGACTCAGAGAAAAAGCAGCAATTTTTCTACAACAATTGCTTTTGTGTCATGGCAAAAAAATGCAAGCCAGGCTCAAATGCTAGGATGTTGAAAGGTGGTAAAGAGAGATGAAAGAGAACTTTACCAAATGGAAACACAGCTGGAAGACCTGGATACAAACATGAGCCTACCAGCTTGCTGAACAATCTCCTATCATTCACATACTGCTTTGAATAATTACCCTGCATAAACACCACAGTTACTCTTCCTTACTAAGAGTTTCAGCCTAGAAAAGTTGGTTTGGGCAACCAGGTAAGAAATACACAGTCACTCTGCAGTGAAGTTTGCCCATGATCTGTTACAGCTGCAGCAGCAAGGACAAAAGCTGTCAAATATGACAAGGAAAATTGTTTTGAGTCTGCTCAATACTGCTCTTCATTAACACCTGTGTATGTTCTCATCACATGTGGCCCTGTCTTGAAGGAAGCTTTGAAAGGCCTGAAGTCCCTCTCAGCTGCACATGTAGAGAGAGAGCAGAGATCCAGAGATGACATGTACCATGCATGGAAATATGGATGCAGCACAAGTCTGCTTCAAGTGGCATGAGGAAAACCCTGAGGACAAGGGTATAGTCAAGGCCCTCCTTCAGAATTCTTTGGGTAAGCCTTCCTTTGAGCCCCCAGCCTGAGGGGACACTGTCCCATTAGTAAGTTATCTGTTCTTTCCTTCAACATGAGTAGAAAAAAAACTTCCATAAGTAAAGCCCACATCAATAAATTAGGAAAGAGGATAAGGAAAAAGACTGGCCCATAAAGCTCACCTGACCTAATCCTTACACTTGTATCAGCTTCTGCCAGCCAAAGAACAGATGAAGTTCACTTACCATTCAGACATAATCTACTTAGTACTGTGCAACATGCTGAAAATAATAATACACGTATTTTTTAAAAAGTCAATGCCATACGCTACCAAAATGCATCCGTTAAATAGACAAAGAATCCAAAAATCAGGAGATGCCAACAGCTACTGAAAACTCATAACCAAGGGGGGAAGTTGCTCCTGTACCAAACTCCATTCACTATTTTTGTTGATGATCTAGCAGAAGGCAAAACCAGTACTGCTAAAGATAGTGGACTGGTAAATAACACAGCAGACAAGGCAGAGGGACAGTAATCCTGGCGGGTCAGTGCACAGCCAATGCAAACAGCATTGCAGTCATTCTACAAAATGCAAAGTCAGACACCTTCCCTCACAACAGGCAGGTCACATTGGGTATGGACAAGGATTTAGAAGTGGGAACATACAGGCACTTAACACTTGTTTCTAGTGCCACACTATGACCAAATGGAATCACTCTTTTGACCTACAAACTAAGAGAAGGCACCCCTCATGGGGCAATGGTGTTTTTTTACAGATTCCTTAAGGCACTTGAGACAGCACAAGAAGGGCAAAGCTGTATGCCACTCCTAAGAGACTTTAAAAGCTAGTTAAGAAAAAGCAGTCTCTTGGGACTTGGCATAAATGTGCTTTGCACTTATCCATGTCTTAACAAAAAAAATTAAAGTTTGCAGACAAAGATGGTATTAAAAACTCCTAGTATGGGTCATTGGCATGGTCAACAGTGGGACTCCCACGTGGCTGGGGTGTATGGATTTTACAAGGCAATACAGAAACTGGAAAGGGTACATAGAACCACAGAAACTACTAAAAGAGAGAAAGTATCCTACACATTAAATCTGAAAGGGTTCAGCTGGCTTCATTTCTTAAAAATAATGTGAGAGGTAAGGCAATTACAACACATAAATCCCCTCAAAGGGAGGGACTATCAGTTATTAGAGGCCTCTTTAATCTAGCACTGAATAACCTAACAAACCAGTTGCTGGAACCTAAAGGCAAACTGAAAGCAAGACACCTCTCCCTCCCACACACTCCTTTCTAGTTTGTGTTAATTAAAAAGTGCCAGAAGTAGTGCATCTACCAATCTTCAGATCAAGTTTGGCTGCTCTTTCTCACTGTTATGCCCTAGTAAAATATATATTATTAGCACATACAATTCTGAAGACTGAGACACAAACGCCTAGAATCTACAGAAAGTCACACTAGACAGATTTGTCTTTAAATTATGGACATGAAAATCCATTTTTCAGCAGATCAGCACACTCACAATACATTTGAGGTGGTGGATGAGAATAGGAGAGAAACATGGATTTTTAAAACATGGGTATTTAAGAGTTTCAGCAGCCCTCAGTATTAATGGCAAATGGGTTCTTAAACAAAAAAACCCCCATAAACTAGAGTTAGGATGCTTTTTGTTTGTCTTCAGGATTTCACCTTATCTTTTTTCAAAAACCCGGAGATTTAAGTTGTAACAAAAGGTAACACTCTCTCTGATCACCTCTATTTACAAGTTGTCCTCACTGGATTTTTAAAGAATTTCCTTCTTCTACAATGACAGAAAATATAAATACAGCATCTGGTGCAAAGATGAAACTCAAGGCTTCAGAAACCACATGGTGGAAAATGCTTTGGAAAACATGGAAAGGTTAGGTGAGACAGTCCAGCTGCTGAAAGAAAGTAGCATGAGCCAGAGTTCACAGGAGAGTTTGGGACTGAGGCATTTTCCACTTGGGTTTTGTCAATAAATGGGACAAGAGGTGGCATTGGAAAAAGGATTGTTTGGTACCAGGCAGGTACACAAAGGTGTTACTCACTTTTAGACTGGGTGTTTAAATCCTGAGTAAAAACTACTACCCAGACTTCTGAAGCAGCTACTCACTGGCAGTTCAATAATTGTGAGCACTATGCACCAGAAGGGCCTTTTCTCTTTTAATAAGCCATGTCAATTATCTGAGCATTGGATATAACCCTACCCCTACCTATTAAACTGCCTGCAATATAGATGGAAATCATGTCTGAACAATATCAAAGTCCCAAAGCTGAAAGGTTAAACAAACAAACAAAAAATCCCAAAGGTTTTGCTTTCTCTTACTTCAATGGGAAATGACTGGAACTAACCATTACCTTTCACAAATTCTCATCCTCCTGCCGTGTTCCACATACTCCTTCTCATCACAGAAACTTAATTCAGGCAAAGGCCAACATGATAGGCCATTTTCTTAATGTCTGCATCTTTATTCTGAAAGCTGTGATACAACAGCATCAATTTCTAATCATCCATCTTAATACACACGTGCTGCACATGGACACCACAGCCAAATATTCAGAGCAGGTCACAAACAAGTTGGTTCATGCTGTACCTGCAAAGATCTGTCTACACACCAGCCCTTCTGCTATCAGGCACAACTGGTTTGCAGGCCAAGGCAAGTCACTGCATGCCCTAGCCCAGGCCAGTCAATATCAATATTGTTCCCAAAGTCCCCTAAGAACATGGGACATAATTCCTCCAGTTTCCTCTTTCCCTTACACCAGAGCAGTCTATAAGCCAAAGCAAGATTGCACGTGATCCAAGTGCTCTGAAACACCGAGGTGATTTAGGAATGCCATGCTCAACAGCATAACCACTTTTATCTCCAGCAAACAGCAGGAACACAGCCCTGAGCAAACACAACCATTTCAAATACATCAGCAATGTCCTACAAGAGTAATAGGGAATAGAGATAAGTAAAGCACCAAGACACTAGTTTTTCTTTGAAAACATATATTGCATATGTGATTTCTTTTTTGGCATCATACAGACCAGACCATGCATTTTGCTTTTCTTTTATAAAAACAACAAAACACATTGATTTATTGGAGACAAGAGAAACAGGTCTTACCCACAGAGCTCCTATCAGCTGGGGCATTTAAAACTATTCAAATCACAGTGAGGAGATGAGACCCTGCAGGTAAATTCAGCCAAATACTTTCCCGAGGAGGGTCTCTTCCCTCTGGTTTTACCTGCTAAGCTTTACCCTGGCTTAAAGCTGATAGCCTGTCTCCTGAACATCACATAACTTTTCACAAATAAGCAAAAACCTGGACAATCCCAGCCTGCTGTCAGCTTCTCCCTTTCAATAATCATAAGATTCTCCTGACTGCAGAAAACAAGTGAGCTGCTATGGAAAACTTTAGCTGAAGTGCAAAAAATAACCCCCAAAACCTCTAACCTGAGAGATGCAGGCTTCAACCCACTCGATGAATGGAGGAACTACTGCTTCACTACTAATTTAAAGACTCTTCTGCAGCTTCAGCATGCCCGAATCTCTTGTACCACTTATCCTTGCGATTCAGCTGTCTGCTTGTCTCTCTCCAGTATGCTAGCATTTTGTGGAAAGCTTTCTCTTAAAACCCTGACCCAAAAATGAGCAAATCATTTTGACAATCAAAATCTTTTTCTAGCAGCAGGCTACCTTCTATCTTTCCACAACAGGCAAGATAACTCACCAATACTGCATACTGCTGTTAAATCAGCAGCTACACTGAAGATTTTACCTGCAAAACCACGGATCAGAGTTTACATATTTAAGGCATTTATTTAGCAACAACCAACAAAACTTCAATGGGGAAAAATAATATACCCTTTGCATTGCTTGTTTTTATTCATGGTTTGAACAGAATTCATTAGATTCAAGAAAAAATTCTCTGGAAACAAGGCAAAGCATCTAGAAAATGTTTTTGATTTAAAACCATCCCAACTCCCACTCCCTTTAACCAAAAGTTAATTCTTAAAAGGTGGAATAGATGAGTGTGTTTGAAAGTTCATGGTGCAAAACAGAGGAGGATGGCAAAACTTCCTCAGATTTGTCAAAAAATACAGCTATCCCACTCTTTACATAAACACAGTCCTCTCCCTTCCCTTTCTTCTCTCTGTTTCTATCCACCCTGCGAGAAAATCAATGTATACAAACATCAGCAGCAACTTTGATGATAGGCAATGATCCTTTTTGGCATCAGTCTGTGACAAGATTGTTGATTCTCTGTGTTTAAATTACATCATAGCTGTGTAAAACACGCAGTGATTTCCCAGACGTGAACTCTTCACATCCGCTGTCGGTACCGCAGCAAGATCCAGACTGCTGTCACAGCAAGCGCCAGGCCTGGCACAAGAATGGCTGCCAGAGGAAGCCCTCCTGAGTCTCCATCTCCTCGATGACTCACAGGGCCATTCTGTGGCTGCAACTACAAGGATAAAAGATATTTATGTCAGAAACCATAATAAGAGAGCCCCCAGTTCTGGGTCTGGACCAGGTGGTTCTGTAAGAATGTTCAAAATAGTTTCCCCAGGTACCTGAAGACTCCACACATGGGAGGGTTAAAACAGCTTAGGATGGACTAAATTCAAATGCAGGATGCCCAGTCACTACCAGGCACCTTCATGTTTCTCTGCCACTTTCCAAACTAGGACTCAAGGGGAGCAGGACACACCTCATAGAGCAGAAGAAATCACACACATACCCAGCCACCCCTTGATGCACTTGCCACCATACCATATCCTGCTCTCTTTACCAGGAAAAAGACATCAACAATTCTCTCTGGTTTTCTTACCTGCCTTATACAGTGGTCCAGAAGACTTACTCCTTTGTTAAGGGAGTAGAAAAGGGATCTCAAGCCACCTCACCCCACCAACATGCTTTGGGTAGATCAGCATTTCTTTTGTCAGCTTCTATGCTAGCTGGGGATTAAGGGTTCATCTCTTTTTACATCTAAAATGGTGCCAGTATATTTAAACTATAGTAGTCCATATTTCCTATTATTGTAAAATCATTTATGTTGGAAAGACCTCTAAGATTATGAAATCCAACCGTTAACCGAGCACTGCCAAGTTTGCCATAAAACTAAGCACCACATCTGATCATTTTTTAAATGCCTTCAGGGATGGTGACTCAACCACTTCCCTCAGCAGCCTGTTCCACTGCTTGACAACCTTTTCAGTAAAGAAATTCCTAATACCCAACCTAAACTTCCCCTGCTGCAACTTGAGGATGTCTCCATTTGTCCTGTCGCTTGTTGCCTGGGAGAAGAGGCCAACTC
Organism: Sturnus vulgaris; assembly: GCF_052056855.1. NCBI lineage: Eukaryota > Metazoa > Chordata > Aves > Passeriformes > Sturnidae > Sturnus > Sturnus vulgaris. Next base: position 13,919,203 of record NC_142248.1, on the reverse strand, counting down.
TCACCTGGCTACAGCCTCCTCTCAGGCACCTGCGGAGAGCAGTAAGGTCTTCCCTAAGCCTCCTTTTCTCCAGGCTAAACACCCCCAGCTACTCATCAGACTTGTGCTTCAGACCCTTTATTATCCTTCTCTGGACATGTTCCAGCACCTCAATGTCTGGCTTGTAGGACTGGGCTGCACACACATTTCATCACTAACATAGTCTCTGAAACAAAAGGAGTTCTGTTCCCAGTAAGATTTTGGCCACTGAAATAAAACTGAGCAGCTTGAGATTCTGTCTTCACACACAAACCTTTACCTCTGAGAAAGGAGATCAGCGAGTAAACACAACACACTCCAGCAAAAGGAAGATCTCAGAACATCTCCAAACTCACCTTTTCACTGATACAAACGTTACAGTGGTTACAAAGTAATTCAGAGACAATTACAGCTAAGGCAATGAGAGACGGTCAATAGGTCAACCAAAATTGTTACATGCAGGTAACACGCTGAGCACCTGGACACAGTAGTCTTCTTCCTCATGAAATAGCCACCAATCATAGAAACCAGTCTAACCTGAGCCAGAAATAACCCTAAGAAACAGGTAAAACATACCCTGCGCTGGATTTTCAGAGACACGTGATAGCCCGCATTCCTGAAGAGTTCCACAGCATCCTTGTGCCGCAAATCCTTCAAGTCTTTGCCATTGATCTAGAAAAAATGAAAAGGACAGCCAGATACTGAAGGTAAAAAATGCAAATTTTTAATGATGCAGGCTAGCATAGAAAGGATAAGACATCAAAATCTTCATGTTTCACAAAATTCTGCATTTGGGACATGACACTATAATAATAAAGATCCTAATTAATTAATTAATATTATGATGTATTTTTATGTGTTGAGACAGAACATGAGAAATTCCAAGCAAAAGCATAGAGGTACTGAAAAAAACTACCTAGAAGCAAAATAAGAATAGAAGGCCACAGTTGTGTCAATAGAAGCTTCTGATGCTGTTGCTTTACTGGAAACAAATCAAAGGTGTGACTCTAACAGCTAATGAACATAATAGAGCAGCTACAGCAAAATTATTTTGAGTCTCTTCCCTTGTTTCCTCTACTGGTGTACCTTTGAAACTTCTCTATTTGAGAGACTGTTGTAAACACACTTTTATAAGCACACTGATGTAGCAAAACCAAACAAAAAAAATTACTTGCATACTTATTGGCATCCACTTGCAAGTGTTAGGATTTTTCTTAATTTAAAATAATATGTAATGGCACAGGGTTTTATAACCAACTTGATTTCATTCACTGAGTAAATTCATCCTAATTTTTTATTTTCATCCCCATTACCCCCAGTTGTATCCCCTAAGATCACATCCAGTGCCTCCCTTCTCTTTATATTTAGACACCTCAAACACAAGTACGTAAAGATTAAATTGTCAAGGAAAAAGAATATTCTCTGTTTAACTTAATATCACTTTCTGGATCAATAATAAGCTCCAATTAGTGCAAGGAAGTCTACAGAGGCTAAAAAGATCACATGTGGAACATGATAAGCAAGTGTAAAATAAAATTAGGGAGTACAAAAAGGTTGTGTATCATACTAGAGAGGCTACTTCTTCACCCATCACTTTGTAAATCTTGTTTCTTGCACGATTGCCAGCTATCTGAAGAACCAGTGGGTGTGAACATCAGACACTTGAAAACAATTTTCAAAAAGGAGAAGCAGCCTATGCTATTCTTGAGGAGCTGAAACAAAGAGAAGAATATTACGGCCTAGAAGTTTTATAGTTTAAAAATCCCCCTATGCAAAAGGATCAGAAATCATGGATTACCAGTCAAAAAATGGAAACTGAAGAGGTGGAAGACCTTTATTTACATATGTGTAAGTGATAATCCATTGTGAGCAAGAGAAGGTCTGATGGATTCTAAAGCCTTAAGGAGGCAAGTCACAGAGGAAACACAAGCAGAGCACTTCTGTGGCAAATCAAGAAGGCAGAAGAGATAAGCCCATGTGTAGAGGCACTCACCTCCCTAGTGCTCAGAGCTCTCCCCAGATCCTCAAGACAACTCCTCCATGAAGTTTGCTTGGGACCACCTAATTCATTCACCACATCCCTCCTCTTTATGCACTGTGATGGAAAACCTGCCTCTCACATGACATCACTGATCAGCAGCACAGGGGACAACAGAAGAAAGGGCTTACCGCTAAAATTTTATCTCCTTCTTGTAATCGGCCATCAAGGTAAGCTGCCCCATCCTTTTTGATCCAGCTGACATAGATGCTGCTGTCATTGGCAACATACTGCTGATCTGTCCCACCAACAATGTTGAAGCCCAACCCTAAGGTAAGCCAAAGAGAAAGCTGATGAGAAAAAGCTCAAAGCTTCAAACATTCTTGCTCTCTTGCTTTTTGGGGACTGCACCCTCCCACATGGTCTTGCTGTCTCCACCATACAAAAACTCACAGCGTGCAGATCTGCATCATCCTTTCCAACCACCTTTCCATTGTCTAGAAAAGCCATTCTAATGAAACTGGTCTTGAATGCAGAGGGGAGACACTAAATGCCTGAGGACCCCAGAGGCTTCATTGCACAAAACATCTGTGAGCTGTTTGGGGTGGGTGCTGGGGAATACTGAGGGGCATTGATTCAGCCCTCAGCAGGAATACACTTCTTCAGCACAACATGCAAGAAATGAAAGTATTCTGCATTTCACATGAGGTTATAGTAAATCACTACCTTTGAGCTACAAGAAATCACCTCTGACTAGCATTCTGTGAGCTAGGAAACAAGGTAAGCAAAGGCGAGGAGCATTAGACCCTGTTAGAGATGAGGAAACAGGCAAGGAGAGCTGTGCTACCAGCTTGAGGGCACCTGGAGCTCAGAAGGCTCCCATTCCACATCTCAGGAGCTGAAATGGTGTGCTTTGCCTCCAGGAATAAGATTAGGCTACATGAAGCTACTTCAATTGTACACAATCACTTTGTTCTGTTTCATGAATTCAAACATGATAAGAAATAAAGACAAAGTTTGCAGATTTAATGCAAAACAAAAAGGAATACACATGCATTTATTAGAACTGATGTCCACATTTTTGTCATTTTGTATTATTCTTTAATGGAAGCCTCAGTTACAGATATCTAGCTGGATCCAGCGTCTGGATTAAAGTTAAGACTTCTTGTTTCATTGAAACTCAGAAGAACAAATTAAATTTGAAGTCTGGAAACCTCAAGATTGTGAGAGCACATTCCCCACTGTACATGAAGCTAAGTTTCTCTCTAAATAAAAATGCATGACAACGGACAGGAAAGATTCCCTAAGAGGCTTGCAATGAAAAAAGAAAGAAAAGCCAAGGAAAAAGAAAAAAAAATCAAATATGCAATCAAAGTAAAAGGAAAAAACCTCATTTTTTTTTTTTTCTGACATAAACCAGTCATCCAAAAGCTATTGTCAAGAACAGCTGAGGGCAAGTTCTGCCCACGTTCAGCCACACTAATTTATTTGTTTTCGTTTTCTTTCTTATTTTCTCTCTAAGTTGGGACTGGAAACCTTGGGAAGGAGAGTTTCAAATGAAAGTAAAACCACCTTATGCCTGCTGGGAAGCAGCATTTTAAATTAGTCACAGGAGATCAAAGCATTTACAAAATGAGTCATGGTATTTTAAGTGTGCATCTACAGCTGGGAAGTAAAGGAATATTAGCAGCAATTTTACCATATCTTTTTTTCCCCTTCCCTTCCTGGCAGCTTCAGACAAGTGAGGAAAAAAATGAAAACGAGAAAAAATTGAAGAACTGACATTTCAACTAGAATAATATCTGTTCCAAGAAGGGCCAGTTGTGCACAGTAATACACCTTTCAGTAGAAAATGAAAAGAAAAAAATTAAAAATCCACACTCCTAAAAATAATTTGCCAAAAAGGCAATAAGTTCTGAGGGGGCGAAATCAATACTACAGAAAGTATAAGGTTTCATCAACACTTATTAAAAAGCCAGAAAGAAGGAATCAGGAACTCAGAACTCATTGATTCTCTCTCATATATAAAACCCCTAAAATAGCTATAAATATATATGAAAAAAGTATGCATTTTGCAACTTTTTTTTTACCCATGAATGGAAAAATAATCGAGTCACAGCTTTCATCAGCAGAGGCAGATCTTCGTGACAAAGAGGCAGCAGTTCGTGCTAGACCAAGTTAAGTATTCACAGGGCTTTTTCAGTGTCTTTCCAGCATTCAGACTTCCACTCTGCCTAAAAATATCTCCCCTGCCAATCCTCAAGCTCTTTGCTATTCTCTCCCTTCCAGTTCATGCAGCCACAGAAAGAGACACAGCACAGCTGGAAGAAAAGGAGCAAGGGGAGAGAGCACATACATTAAATCTCTTGTCTATGAGGGACCAGAAGCAGAAAAGCACAGCTTTAAAAGCAGGCTCTGGGCTAAAGTTCTGACTCTCCCTGAGGATGCAGACCTTCTATGCCTCACTTACCCCCCTGAACCAAAAAAGTCCTGCAAAAACACCTTAAAAAAAATCAGGACTGGCAGGATTAGGAAACGAGAGACTGAATACAAGAAAATTTGAAAAAGACAAATATACACTGTCCTGCCACCAGAAATAGTCACAAGCTTTTGACAGAGATGTTCAACATCAAACGTATTTTAAAAGTTGCAGTCAAAACTCCAATTCAAGAGATTACAGTATCCAATTGTACTTCGTAAGTAAGTGTTTTGTTCCTTCCACAGAAATGAGTAATAATTCACAAGGCTACTACATCAAGGCCGTAAGGGGCTGTAGGACCTTCAAATCAAGTAATGTAGTTAGAAACCTAAATCTAAAGATGAACAGCCCATCTCAATGACTGGACAAATGCTGCTCATGGTAATCGAGACTGCAATCGCAGTGGTCACATTCAAGACCATTCTCAACATTGCCCTTTAACATTCCCTTACACATTCCTTAAAATTTCAGCTCCCCGGATGTATGGAAACAGCCTTCCCATCAGAACCAGCTTCATTTGGCACAGTTTTCCCTGACAAGCACAGCTTCATTAGCTTAAGCTCATGGTTATGCAGGTAGGGCTACACGGTTGTCAGAGCAGAGGCCAATCTGCTGAGCAGGGGAGGCAAGGGCTGCTCCCCGGGCTCACATCCTCTGGGTTCTGATCCACCAGCACGAGGGCCGGGACCACCAGCAGCCCTGCACGGGCCCCACCTCCACCCCAGAGAAACACACACACCAACAAGGTGGGTGCTGGGGTCTCAGGGGAGCCCCTGCAGCACGGCTGGCCAGCAGCCGCACCCTGCAGTTGTGCAGAACAGAAGGGCTGCCACGTTTTTCTTCCTACTCGTTTTAATTAAAGAGAAAGCCTCACACAGCAAAGTACAACTCTAGCTCCAAAAGCCCTCCTGGAGTCTGCCATTCTCTATAGCCAGGATTTTGCTCCAGAGCTGTACATTTCGTGCCAACTTGCCTCACTTCTGAAAGTGTGATTTGAATGGCATCCTAAATCCTGTAAAAACGTAAGGTTTCTATGAGCGCACCTGCTGTTGAGACATGAAAAGCAAAGCCAAAAAATACCCCAAGAACTGTCCTACTCCCTCTTCCTTCCAGCCTATGCTCCTCTCTGCCACCACCCTAAAGCCTCTCCAGGTATGCTGCACAATGAACGCCAAGCTGACAGTACAGGGGACGGCCACTTGGGCACATGATTTCCAAATGGCCCCTGACCCACGGTATCCAACGCGGCTGGGCGCTCAGCGGCTGCCGCCTCACTGGGAAGCGACAGCTCCACCGGAGATGGCAACTTCCTGGCAAAACCGGAGGCGACTTTTCCGCAGGGACACCGGGGCTCCCGCAGAGGACGGACCCTCACCCAGCCAGCTTTCCCTCACGCAGGGCACGAGCTTTTCCCGCAGCAGCGTATCCGCCACGGCTATTTCCAGAGGGAGGCCCCTGGGCGCCGCGCTTCCGTCCTCGCCGCCGGGACCCTTCCCCCGCCGCCCGCCACGGCCGCCCCGCCGCCCGCCGCCACCCCGCGCTTCCGCTCCGGCCTCCCCGGGGGCTGCGCGGCCTCGGCGCGGCTGCCCCGGCGCGGAGAGGCGGCCCCCGCCTTACCTGAGGGTCTGCGGGTGAGGCTGATGATCTCCTCGGCGTAGCCGCCGCCCGCCACGCTGCCGTTCATGCTGCGGCCTGACGGGGAACTCGGCTCCCGCGGCAGCCGCTCTCGTCTCCTCGGCCGCCGCCGGGCCGCGCCGCGGAGCGCTGGGAGCTGGGATTTGTAGTCCCCACGGGACGGGGCTGCTCCCACCGGCGCTCACCGCAGAGGCGGAAGAGCAGCGGGCCCAGAGGAACCCAGCACAGCGTCCTCCTGCCCCCGCACCTCCCCTGCCCCCTGCGCGGCAGCTGTGCCTGGCCCTGCCCTCTCCCCAGACTGGTTTCCTTAGGAAGGTTAAGGAGTAGGCCATAGTTGTCCGGGGTAGGCGTAGGAGAGAGGAAGGGAGATGTATTACCTGTTCCCATCCCTTTTAACTATCTTCACAGCAAACTGAAAAACAGATCACACCGTGCTGGGCAGGAGCAAAAGCCCAATCCAGGCAAGTAGCTCAGAGAGCATCCATGCCAATGCCGAGTTATCCTGCAGAGTAGTAAAGTGATTCAGATTCAGAAACACAAACGGTGTACAGAACCACCGTGCCGCTGCTGGGACAAGAAATACTTAACTAGGTCCTAGGTATTAAGAAATACTTAACTAGGTAGAAGGTGTTTGGTTTGAAGATTTGAGGAATTTCCTCAGAACTCTATAGAACAGACAATTACCTAGTAATAAAGGGCAAAGTAGTTCAACTTGCTATGTAACAGAACAGCCACTTGAACCTGGGACTCTCTACGTCAGGGTTTATTGAACCAGTAGATTAATGGGAAATAGCAAGGAAAAATTTATCCTTATCTATTTCAGCACTTGCTACAAGTGTGTCAATACAGATAATAATAACAGGGAAGAATGAAGAGGTCTGATTGAGTTGAACTACCTGACTGCTTGGCACTATGAGGACAGCCACATCTACATGCTGCAGGAACTTCTCTGATGAAAATGAGGACCAGCTTATCTGGTCTTCAATATTACCACCACCATTCTGTTTGGTATTGCAGTAAAGATAACAGATGTTTTTGACTGCATTCATTCCAAGATTATCTGCACTTTTGGATTCCTGAATTTTATAGGGAGAGATAACCTGGGCACTGGATCTCTGACTCCTACAACGTTAACACTTAATGCTAAACTGAGTGTTAGAACACCTGCCTCAGAGGTGGGAGACAGGCGTTCAAGGTCCAATTACACTTGCAACGATGAGCAAAACCATGATTCTTGTGATAGTCACAGCTGATCGTTTTTATTGTTGCTAACTACCATTCACCCTAAGTTCAGGACTTTTCAGTGTCTCATACTCTGCCAGTGAGGAGGTGCACAAAAGCTGGGAGGGAGCATGACCAGGACAGGTGACGTAAACTGGACAAAGGGGTATTCCATACCATAGAATGTCATGTCCATTATATAAGCTGGGGAAGTTATATGTAAGGAGGCCAAACATGTTCTGGGTATCAGGCAGCATGTGGTACACACACAATTGTACTGTGCATCACTTGTTTCTCTTGGGTTCTGTTATTCTCTACTCTATATTATTATTATTATTATTATTATTACTATATTTTAGTTGTTTCAATTATTAAACTGTTTTTATCTCAACCCACAAGGTTTACCTTTTCTTTCTGAATCTCTTTCCCACTGGGAGGGGTGGGAGGAGAGTGAGTAAGCAGCTGCAAGGTACTTGGTAAACTCCTTCAAGATACACAGTGTTCCTTAGCAGCAATTTAATGTATTTTAGAAATGACAGTCTTGGCTTACAACAAAACCAATTTTATCTTGATCTGAGATAACTGCTATATTAAGTGTTTTTAAGTTTTCTTTAGCCAGGAAGAGATTTCAAACAAGAAACACGAGTATATTGTAACTTACTCCTAGGCAGCTCTAGGCTTCACCTATCACAAGTGGCCTGCCACATTAACAGCTACCTAAGACTTAAGATCCTCACTGCACTGGCACAGGCCATTTCACAGAATCAGAGAATGGCTTGGTTTGGAAGGGACATTTGAAATCATCTAGCTCCAAACCTCCCTGCGATGGGGCTCCACTAGTCCAGGTTGTGTCTTCTTATTTCCTCCAGCACCATTTCACGTACTACAGTGACCCACATCTCTTGGGAGATGTTGCGGCAACATTTCCAAATTGCCTCTTCGTGTACAAGTGACTTGTATACTAACCAAGTTCTCTCATCCATTTAAAGCATTTTAAAATGCAGTTAGAAGGAGGAGAAAAAAAGGGGAACCAGAAAGATGAGGACTGAACTTAGAGTTGCACCTTCATAGCACCTTCAGAGAAGTGGCACATTTCTAACAAAACACCAGAAACATCAAGTTTTTCATTGCTATGTTGAAGTCAGAAACAGCAATATTTTCAAGGAGAAGACCCCAGAAAAGGAACTCATACATTTTATAAAGCATAGATTAGGTTTGTTGAGATAAACGTTTGTCTTGTTCATATGGCCCAAGAAGCAATGGGAGAAAAGAGTACAGAAATACTCCTATCCAAAGCTCACTGAAAGCCTCCTCCTAATTAAGTCCTGTTTTTTCAGATCAATCTTTAAGCCAAGAGAAAAACAGAAACTACATTTTATTACTTTATCTTTCCCGAAATTGCATTTGCAAGTAAGCTTTCTAGCCTAAATTGTGCTTTCATTTGCACCTCTGTCTCTTCACTATGCAGGTCTGTAAACAAGAACTCCCAGACTTTGATGTTTCTCTGTCTCGGCATAGCTCTGTACTTGGCAATTTATAGTATCCTATTGATCAACAATGGCAGGCCATCAAGGTGGCAACCTGAAACTTCTGCCACTCCTTATGTATTTAAAAAGCAAAATTTTAAAAGTCTTAGTAGGTACTAGTTGTGCATAAATAGTTGGAAGGTGCTGGGTGTAGTGCTTTTGTTACTTTTTATCTCCATCTCTCAATTAATCCACATCTCCCTTGTCTGTCTCTCATCCCTTGTTTGCAATACGTGAATTCCAATTGTTATTTCTCAGAGGACACCCCTCCCACTCCCTCAACCCCCCGAAGAAGGTCTCTGGAGGAATAAATCTGTGGTGTTAGTCAAGAGGCAGTTACCGTGCCTTTTGACATAAATGCAGGATTAAGTTTTCATCATCTAATCAAAACCATCCATGTTCTATCACGACAATAAGCACAGCCTAGACAAACAATGTGTTACCTCATTTCTGCAGACAGCATAGATAACTATTTAAGGACCCATTTGCTCTAGACAAAAAGCTATGAAAAACTGTGAATCACATGCTTTGTATTTCACATCCCGTTATGATCTAATCGTCCCTTTTTGGATATAGGACACAAAAAAGAAATACACATAAAAAATTACAGGAAAATGCATATTCTAAAAACATAAATTTTATATTTGGGAGGCAGCAAGAGTTGACCGTCATAATTTGTAGAGTCACCAACATCTTTCTTCCCAAATGTTTGCAAGTGTTGGGGTACTTATCCTGCTTTACAGAATATTTGCTAAAAGCGTGCTCTTTGCTTTCTAAATACAAATAATTCCTTTGTTAGCAGACAAGTGTATAATAGCTCTTTATCCTGAAACACCTTGAAAAAGCTTTCACTGTGACCTGGACTACAGACTCCTCTTCACACTGATCTGATAGAATGGTCTAGTTACTTCTGTAATATAAATAATAACAATAAAACTTATTGAATGGTATTTCCATGTCCCTAATATTTTTCAGAAGTTAGACATATTTCATGTTTTGTTGAAAAAATTTAAATTACAATGCTTCTGTGTGGCACTCCATAGAGCTGCAAGGACCCATTCAGTTATAGCTGAAGAAAGAATCACAGAGTAAGCCAAAAGAAACCCCCTGAGACAGTCAGATAAAGCATCTATCAAATATTGCAGGAAGTCTAGGTAGGGGAGGCTTGCAGAATAATTCCAAATACTTTAGAAATTCAGTTAACTTGGGGAACCCCACGGACAGCTCCTCTTAGCAACAATAAAATGCACTTCCCAGAAGCAGCCAGCAGTCAAGACACTGGAAAAATTCCAGAAATAAAACCAATTCGTTCTTGTGAAATGCCAGATTTGGTGCCACTACACTGCTGACATATATATTACAGTTCAGAAATGCAATGCTTACTGGTTGTGATCTGGATAATCCTTCTCTACTCTTTCACCAAAGGAAGGCCCTACTCCCTATGGTCTACCTCCCTCCTGAAGGGATGCTCCCTGTAAACAGCTGGAAGCACTTGTGAAACAGACGCCTGTATCTCACTGCAATACCTGTTCCTTGCCTGTTTGTGTGTCACAAATGTGAATTAAATCACAGAGAAACAGAATGGTTTGCCTGGAAGGAACCCAGTGGAGACTGCAAGTGCAATTTTTTCTCTTTGGTTGTTAATGAATGACAGAAGATGTTCATAAACATCTCTCTCACTGCACTGAAGAAAACATTAGGTGAAGGAGGAAATTGAAGCAAGTAATTTATCTACACCTGTTTTAAGAAGTTTGCATTTTTAAATTGTTGATATGAAGCATAAACACAATACCTGCAGTTTACTGAATTACATCAGTTTAAGAGCTCAGGGTACAAAGAAGAGCATACCTTACTGCCTGCATTTATTAACTTAAAAGAAAACGTAAAGAGATAACATTTACTCTGCATTTAATGATATCACATGAGATTAGAGCTGTTCAAAACCTGTTGAATTATTCTAATGAGTTATCAGATGTTAAACGGAGATTTCCTCAACAGCATCCAAATCTACTGTTTTTGACCTTTGGTGGATTTTGACTGACCAGCACGTGAGTTTTCTTTAGGAACTCCTCTTTTTTTAGGAACTCCTCTTTTTTTCAGTCTTTGAAAGAACGCCAGTATTCTACGGAATTGGGCCTTTTTGTTCATAAGCCATCCCTGTATTTTCCGTCTAAAACGGATGGAAAGGGCTACTCCAACGATACATATAGAAAAAAAACCAAATAGCGTTAGCCTTACTATTTCTCTCTGAGGCATCTCCCTGGCTGGAGGGGGTCCACTGTCAATGCTACCTCCAAATCCTTCCAATTCACAATATGGAGGAGCCCAACCATACTCACAGTGACAGTTCTTACGATTGTTACACACTCCTCTGCCATGACACTTTGTAATATTACAGTCATAGTTCAGCACTAATACACTCATACAGGTCCTGTTGATACAAAGCATATCACTACCACATGGTGTACCATCTTCCACAGCTCCCATATCTGCTCTTGGAATCCCCACGTGATAGTCGAGACCCCAGCAATTTCTATCTTGAACAGGAGTTTGGATGAGTGTTACATGGTTCTGCAAGAAAGGCATTTTGACTATGTTTTCACACTGAATCCTACCACATAAGACATTGTCAGTAGTGCATTTTGTAAAATAGGTATTGTTGAGGATACCACAATTCCCAAACCGGTCACCTTGAGTATTGACTGCTTTGAAGCAATCTAAAGGAGCAACCTTGGCTTGTTTGCCAAAGAGATTCTGGCACTGTTCACTGAGAGAAGAGCATTTTCCTTTATAGCAATAAATATCTTCTTTGCAAGGGGTTCCATCTTGTTGATATACATCCAGTGGACACTGAGGGGAAATCCCATTGCAATACTCTGGCAGGTCACAGCTGCCAGTACTTGCTCTGCAGAGTGTTCCTGCTGGAAGGACCTGACAGTTCTTGCAGCATTTTCCAGATGCACAGACCGAACCTGCGGTAAATGTACAGTTTGCGTGGCAACAAGGATCCCTTCTGCAGTTTGCTGGTGAACCACAGTCACATTGCTCTCCGCTTTCGACTACCTTATTCCCACAGTATTCACGTTTCCCCGTGTAGAAAGTGCCAGGTGCTGGGGGTCGACGAAGGCACGGAGCGCCATTTACAACCAGCTTAAAGTACTCTTTGTAACTGCAGTCACTGAACGAATCCGTTTTAGCATTGTGTTCATGCATAATGCATGTCTTGCGTCTGCAATTACAATCCGGTTTATCGTGGAGCATCCCAAGATTATGGCCCAGCTCATGGACAAATGTGACAAAAACTGCAGACAACTTTTTCTCAGTGAAGGAAACAACAGCAGATGACCAGTGGTGATCACACACTGTCCCTATATATGCCAATCCCAGGCTGCTCCCAAACCACTGAAATGCAAATAAGTGAGCAACATCGTGATACAGGCGACCGTACAGGTTTGACTTTCTCCAATTGTTAAACTGACCAAGTACACTCGGAATAGAGTTAGAAACATTTATAATGTTACTTTCAGTCCAGATCTCCAGTCCTATAAGAAACAGCCGGACAGAAAGCTGCTTGTACATAACATCCCCAACATTGATGACTTGCATGACGTCCTTCAAGACTTCAGATTTGCTCCTGCCTGACTTCACAAACCGTACGTGGTCCACGACCACTACCATCTTCACATATCTGATGTGTGTCCACCAGTCCTTCAGCTTTTCATTCTCCTCCTCTGCCTTGGGCGCCTTGAACCAGGGCAGCACAGCCTTTTGCTGCTGCAGCACCTCCGGCGTCAGTCCGCAGCCGTGTCCCTCGGGGCTGTTGGCCTCCTCCATGCGGTAGAGAACGTGCCGAAAGGCCGGATCATTGGGGACGGGCTCGATCTGGTAGGTATCATCCTCCACCCAGAGCACGCCGTGGAGGCCCCTGCCGCAGGTGCTGAGGGCCACCAGGGACCCGGGGCTCCCCAGCACGTCGCCCTGGTAGAAGCAGTTGTCCCGCACGAAGGGGTGCTCCTCCTGGCGGGTCCCGTCCCGGCCGTAGGTGACCAGGGTGAAGGGGCGGGAGACCAGGCCCCTCCTGGGCTGCAGGCGCAGCACCCGCGGCCGCCCCGCCACGTTGAGCCAGTAGGAAAGGGCCGGGGCGTCGTCGCCGGCCCGGGGGCTGAGCTGCCGCGGCACCGTCACCCAGGCGGCGCGCGGCTCGGCGGGCCGGGCCCCCCGGGCCCCGGGGCACCCCGCCACGGCCAGCAGCAGCAGCAGCAGCAGGAGCCCCGGCAGCGCCCCCATGGCGGCCGCCGGCCGCCCCCGCCCGAGCCGGGATGGAACCTGCGAGGGCCCAGCCCGGGCGGAACCGCCCCGAGGCTCCAACTGCCACCGTGCGGGCCGGGCCGGGCCGGGGCCGGCGGGGAAACGGCACCTGCGGCCGGGGCGCATCGCCCAGCGCTGCCCGGGCGCCTCCAGACAGCCCGCCCTGCTCTTCGAGCCAGGACAGAGGCTCTCCTGAGAAGGAACCGGTAAATTAGCCTCCCGCAAACGCGTTCCCAGCTTTTAATAACCTTCCTTTCAAATTAATGGGTACTTCTCCTTCTGAGCAGACATAGCGAGGACAGCCCCCAGTTCAGCTTCACACTCCTTGTCACAGATGTTTGTGTTAAGCAAAGGGATCATTTGAGTAGACCACAAGTGGGAAAATCTGTTTTAAAATCTCAAATGATTGGCTTTTGCTTTTTTTGCTGTTTTCATTGAAGGATAATTTGTGAGTGGACATCAGAAACAAGCTATTTCAGCCCAAGGAAAACCTCATCTGGACAGGCTTAGAGTCTGAAATGAGTAAGTACAGAAATAGTCTCTGTGGTGACCGTAGCATGTCCCTTACTATAGCTACTACAGCATACACACACCACACCCCCCCAAGAAAAAAAACACAGAATCGGGGAAATTCACTGCCACTACATTCTATAATATAGATGCAAACGAATAGTACCAAGTATAAACCTACACCATAGCTGCTACATACCTACATCAACGCACCTAAATTACAGGCAGCACATATGCAGCAGCCATTTTCCCACATCACATCCTTTCTAAAGACTTGTAATTTTATAGCAATGGAAAGAGAACACTTACAGGTACATCTACACTTGGCTACCATCCCCATTTTGGGTACAGCTCCAGCAAGACACAACCATAAGACAATGATCTGGATTAAAACAGGATGGTAAACAGGATGTCCTGCACAAAACAGCTGTGCATGCTGGTTTTCTGGCACATAGTGCTGGGATTCAACATAGCCACAGCTGTTACCTTTTGGGAACTCTTCACAACTTTCTTTTCAGCACCACAAGCACATTTGGGATGAAATCCAACCTGCTAAGGCCCTTCTCTTTCTCAGATGCAGGAGGTGTACCCTTCTACGATCCCATATAGATCTCATGAATCCTGCCATTTGTCACCAACTTCCATGTGCTGACCATCACTGACACAGGCAGCAACACTTAACATTTCAAACTACAGGACATAGGCATTGCCCCTCAGGAGGCTGGGCAGGAAAGAAAGAAGCTGGCAGAATGCTCAGAACCTCCTGCTGCCTCATGCCCCTGGGTCCTGAGTGGGCTGGTACCTCACACTGGGCATATGGCAGGCCCAACTAACAGCTGTGGAGGTTACCAACTGTTGTCCAAAGGTGCTTCAGATTCTGTGGTCTGGTACCCTGCTCATTCCTTGCAAGCATGGCCAGCATTAGCAGCATACACCTTGTAATACGCTACCTCAGAATAAAGAAATGAATACAGGATGGCTGCTTCTATTATTTTCCATCTAGGAAGATCTTTCTAGATAATCATCCAACCTCATGACCTATCTATTTTAGCCTTACATTTATTTTCTTATTAGTTTTAAAATTAAAGAAACTGTTTCTTGTCAAGTCTTTTATGTGCAGCTAGTTGTTGAATGCTTGTCCACTATTCAATTATCAGCTTAGCATTTCAGTACTGGGAACTACATCAGATTATGTCTCTTGCAATAAATATAACCCAGACCACAGTAATGGAAAAAATCCTGTTACATAATCTGCATGCATTCTGTAGTGCTATTTTTTAATGCATACTTCTGCTGTGTGATCACTCCTTAAGTTATACAAAAGGCCCTACTAAATCCCACTGCCAATTTGCAAGAGTCATGTCTTACCATCCCTTTCACCCCTCAGCCTGAAGTTGCCTACTTCTTACTTTCTCTTTTAACATAAAAATAGCTATACAGTTAAGACCAGAAAATACTCAGTTCTCAAAGTATTAGTATAAAGCTGATCTACCCCCTTTGCCTTTTCTCTCCTATTGCCTATACCCTTCTTGCTTCAAGAACTGTTTGCTTTGACAAACAAAATGTACTGACTGGCCAGATGGCATCTAACTTTCTTTGCTAGGAAAAGGTTACCAAAGTGTGAAGTATGGAGGCAGAGTGGCAAAAAGGAATGTGTGAAAGCAACATATAGCCTGGTCAGACCTTACTTAATGAAAAGATGACAAAAGCAGAATTTCTGCTGCACTTGAGACACCATTAGCTTTACACGAACTGAGGTAGCTAGAGTAACCCTCTTCCAACAGGCTGGCTGGATTTTTGCATGCACATGTGCACATACACATATATACACACAAATATGGGTAGCTGTTCATGGGTATGCAAACATTTATATGTACTTTCAGGTTCTGAGGAGAATTGTTTCTGTTAGAGTTCCAGGTAATTTTCAGCTCCCACTATCCCAAGATGTAGGCAAAAAAAAGCCCTTTTGAAGTCTGAATGGTTATTACCTAAGAGCAAAAAGTAGAGATAGTTCTCCTGTTCAACCAAATCGCTCCTTTATACAGAAGAAAGTGACACACAAACAAATTTCAGAAGTGCTTGCTTCTTTGCCTTTCATCTACAAGCTTTACAAATACTGAACATCCTTTGGAAGGACTTTGGACTTTGCAGTCAGATTCTAAACCAAAACAGAAAAGGCTTGGACTCTCATGCAATGAAAAACATTACTGACTACAAGATACCTGCTTAACATCTCAACAGTAATATCTAACATAACATCACTTCAGGAAATTAATATCACAGCTCACTTAACTGATGAAATTATTGTAGAATACCCGGTCAGCAAGTAACAGGACCAGAAGATCTTTCAGTCCCTCATACGGCAAACCTTCAGCACTGGACAGCTACCAAGAAATCGACACACTGGTAACATTCCTTACTGCTTTATAATGTAATGTGCACAGGGAAAGATCATTCCCCTGGAAAAGGCTTAGCACATTCAAATGCTTGTTTCATGAATGGAAGCCATTTGCTGTCTTTTCAATAGCTTAGACGCTGGCACTTTAACTCAAAAGGATCAGACCAGGAATCCATCCTTTTTAATGCCCTTTGACACCAGCCAACACGAGGTATTTCTGCAGAAGGCAGAAAGGCTGCTGAGAGATACAGATGTGAGGACACTCTGCCCCTTTATGATCTCTGATCAGCTCAAATTCTGAGCATGGAGTATAGTGGTTCAGTCCAAATGTAACTCCAGTTTCATTTACCTGTCCCTCTATTCTCGTACTACAACACAGAACAAGAGTCTTCTACTTTCCTACTTGTTTCACTACTTAATTTCATAAAGACTGAATATTTGTCTTCCCCATGTCATCATAGGAGAAACTCTGTCCTACTCATTTTACTGCCCCTCTTCAAACCTTTCTACTTTAGGGGAATTCCTTTTCAGACATTGAATTATACAACACATTTTACTTCAGGTAAAATCCAGTGACTGATAGAATATTTTGCTCATACTATATTCTAGCATGCATTTTTTGCCACAGCTGTATGTGCCTTCAGCAATAAGGAAGCCTTCTTTCTGCTAGTAGTGTTAAGTATTTCCTTGGTGAATGAGTAAATAATTTTTCTTCATTAAAGAAACCAAACCAAACCAAAAAAACTCCACCAAAAAAAACCCCACACAACCAAAGCCCAACATCCTAGATCTTCATTAAGTGCAGTCTGTCATCTGTCTTGGTAACTTTTTCCAAATTACACAGAGGTTCTCAGCTCATTTAATGGCCATTTCCAAGGACTTTACTGACACAATCAACAGCAATGACTGCTGAGGTGCCTCACCATTCATGTCTCATTTCTGGAAATCTTGGCTTTCCTTCATGGGGGTGGATGTGGCTTTGGCAGTTCTTCCACTACTTGCTTTAACAAGAGTTTCTATAATACAAAATAGAACCAACACCCTGTTTTTCCAAGTATATTCACACCAGCTTGTCTGGTTTTGAGTATCCCAGAATAACTGCTTTCTATGTTTTCACTTGATCTGATAGTTCACATTAGTTTCTTATCTACTTCTATCAACATTTTGAGAAATGGCTGTTCAAACCTGATCCAGCTATGAAATAAACCTAATACACACTGAACTATATGAATATACGAATTTCAGATCTGTATCTGCATTAACTGAGAACAATTATTGGCATACCTATATCTTTTGACATTACAGCTTTGGATTATATGACAAAAATGACATGGATCTTTCTATCATTCAGTAATAAACAGCTCTGACTGGAGAGCTAAGTTACTGAAAAAGAATGTCTTGTAATCTGAAGATAAATTTGACACAGCCATCTAAGCATACTTTAATCTTTCTGCCTATCTACATCTGTGTACAAACTTTTTTTTTCCTAACTACAGTTTACTGCATGAAAGCAGGTAACAGTTGTGGAAAGAAAGCAAACTATTCCACAGTTCACTCCATTACTTCAATGAAAAACCAAAACCAAACTAATAGTAATTTCTTTTAAACGGATGATTTCTAATTTTTCTGAGAAAAAAAATATTATGTAAGCAATATGCTTAAATAAGCATATAAGTGTCAGTGATGTTTCTCTTCCACTGTCCCACTTCCACAAGTCTTTAAGACAGATGTCTAATGCAGGAGCAAAGAAGTGGCAGAAGCACAGAGGAAGAGATGTAATTGATATATTTGAGTTACAGTGAAAAATTAGAAATATAAACAGCTCCCCTGATTGTGCAACATGAAGAAATTTTAGCTTCTCATGTCATAAATCTCTGTCTCAAAACACTAACTTCTGTAATAAATTATCCACTTAACCATTAAGTAAAACCAGTGTCCAAGAATATCTAGAAACTGAGACCATTCTGACATGGATTGAGGGTCCAGTTATCAAATATTTTATCTTTATCCCAAGCACACTAGAGGCACAGCAATTTGTATTCAGAATAGAACACAATATATTCCAATGTCCAAGCAAAAAAAAAAAAAATGCTGCCAGCACATATGACATAGTTGCTACTAACAAAGTATACATTTAAGAAAGGCATTCCAGCAGCCAGGAGTTTTATTTGCCAAGAATTCCACTTCCTTTTCATATATAAAAGGTTTTTTTTCTTTTTACATAGAAAACCTAGACATAAACGATGCAAGACTTTGTAAAGATACCATGAGGCTGCTGAACACGTCCATGTAAAAACCATTCTCAGAAGCCAGTATTCAAAGTAAGATGAAGACTGAAAACACCTCCTTTGAGGCAGCTCACATTACATTTGCATGAGAGGTTTTTACAGAAAAAGCTGTTGCAGGGATCTCAGTCTCTGAACTACCAGTCTCAGTGGAAGAGCTTAAATATAAAGAAGAGGGAGCAAGAACCTTCTGTTTTCCAGGTACTGACTAATCCAGATGTGTAATAGCTTCTCCTTTCACTGGAGTCTCATTCGTTTTTCAGGTGGTCCTTTAGCACCAGAACTCTGAGCATTCTTTACAGTCTCTTTTTCCTCTGGCTTGACAGCTTCAGGTACTGGTTCTGGTTCCTTCTTGATTTGATCCACTAAAGATGTAACAGCAAAAGAAAGTTAAACCTCTGATTTTCATTCCTAAAACACGCTTCAGAGTATTTAGAAAACATTGTTAATGTCAAACAGCAACATTCATTTCAAAGGTGGAAGAATAATAAGCAGAGAATAAATTCATACTTATATCCATTAAAAGGTGGAAGAGATTGAAGTTCATGCCTTTCATGTTTGGAAGTTGCCTATGATCAACTCAAAGTCTTCACTCTCATCCATTACTCTGCACAATTCGGTAATGCCAGAATTCCAAACCACCTTACAGTAGCAGCAGCAAGAGCTTACAAGGCAACTAAAAGATACTGCATACAGAATCTATTTTTTAAGTCTTGTGAGAATATTACAGATTTACCTGGGATAGGCTTTTCTCCAGGCTTTTGCTGTGGAGGAAGAAAAAAAAAAAAAACCAAACAACACATCAGTGGAATCAAAGCTGTAATTCTCAACCCTTCCTCCCATTAATTTAGGAATAAAATATAAGTACTATACTCTTATACGTAGAATGGGTCATTAAATGCACTTTAAATAAAATCCAGTTAACATTTTGTAACATCCAGTTTTTCCTCTGACAACTGAAAAACACTAAAGACAAAAATATGCAGTTAGCCAATCTTGCCCAGGACTGGCTGAGGAGCACTTTTGTGAGATGCTATAAACATAATTTCCTTTGCTCCCAAGCAGAAGACCTGGTGGAACAACTGGCTACCAAAGACAATCAGAGGTAACCACAACAACTTCACAGAATGCCAAGCACTTCCATGCTAACTAATGAGTCTCCCAAACAATGGAGCAACTAAAACAAAATACTGTGATAGCTTGATTGAGTTCACAAAGCAGGAAACTGCAAGCAGCAGCAACATCTGATAGCTGAGAACAGATCCTCTGTGATCAGATAAGGAAGGTGTATAATAAAATCCACTCTCAAAGTTTTGCCAAGGTCTTCATGACTTGTGATTACAAAGGGAGATCTTACATTCTAATATGAGCCTTCCATGTCAAGTTTATTATCTAATCCATGTTACTATTGCAGAAATACATTAAATTCCCATTCAGTTTCAGCTGTTTAAATATTTATCACAGTCTTTTAAGTTCTAAGTTACAGTAAAACTGCAGCTTTTGAGTGTCATACCTGAACAAATCTGGGTGGAAACTTTTGTCTTAGGTCTAAAAGCAAAGCATCTACCCGTTGCCTTTGGAAAATAGAGCTTGGTTCTTCTTTCTTCTTGGCTTTTGGTTTAGTTTTCTCTGCAAGTCACAGAAATATTACAGAAAGATGTATTAAAATTTATTTTCTCTTAGCAGCTCTTTGTTGTATGACAAGTTGGTATTTGTCTCTCCTCTGAAATTCACCTCATATTCTTACTGACATTTTTTTTTTTTTTTTTGTGGAAGACAGATTAAGGATGATTCCTACTTCCTGACAAATTGGTTTGGCTTCTGAAAATGTGTTTTGGTCCCCAGTAGGTTGAAGAGTTGTCCTCTTCGTTTACACACAGTTCATTATTTTCATCTCCTACCCATGCCTCCATGTTCATTCCCACCAGCACAGAAGGGCTTTCACCTGGTAGAGAGCCCTAACATAACCTTCAGCCACTTCATCTCACCTCTCCACCATCTCTGTGCATTGCCTCAAGCTTTTCCCTACATTTATTTCCTCTCCCAAAGGATGCAGGAGAAACTAGCAATCATACCTCGTTCTTCTTGATCTTTGAAATGCCACCAGTAGCCCTTGGATGGGTGATAGCGACAGTAGGACATAGCTTCTTCAAAAGCAGACTGAATTCCATGCACTGCAGTGAGCTTTCAGAACAAGAATGGAAGGCAGTGTTCAGAACTCAAGGAAAAAACACAACATAAATTTTTGAAAGTAGGTATTTTAAAATTAGCATTCTATATTCATTTTTGTTCTGGGAACAGAACTTGGAATATCCAGTTTTGGACTGAGATGTAATTTCTCTAACAGGTTCTCACAAGGCTCTTCTGAAGTGCTCTTCTAAACTGACAGAGGAAAACTTGCAAAAGCAATAGTTTACAAAAACAGAAGGAACCAAAACAAACTTGACCATCCAATTTAAGAAGAAATACCACATTAACTTAAAAACATAAGCCTCATTTAAAAATAAATGTTACATTATCTTAACATTAATGTTCCAAAGCAAGCTTCACTGATTACATATTTAATTAGTATCTCAGATGTATTTGTCAAATATTTTTTTTTAATTTTCATTATTCAAACTTCATGTTGTTCTGCCAATTAGTATAGCTTCAGTTATTCTGATCCTTCATCCTTAAACAATGTATCCTGGTTTCTAGGCAATACTGTACTCTCACAAGATCTTCCATTTTCATGTGGGATGCACACAATATTAACCCAGTGGGGTTTGTTTTAAGTTACTTCACCATTACTACACAAGATCTTTCCTCAAAATAGTGAAGGAGAGATTTAATCGGCCTGGGGGACAACCAAAAGTAAAAACCGATATAAACCAGTATACAACGGGCATAAATGGATATATACCAGTAACACTTACAACTCTGGAGTTAATGACAGACCCTAAGTCAGGTGCTTGATAAATCACTCCAGCAATAATATAGTAGTCAGCCAATGGCATAACTGTGGGAAGGAAAAGAAGAAAAACTCGGGATCAGTTTAAAGCTCTGGCTGAAGACTGTGCATTTGTTGCTGAATTTCAGTTGTAGCAGCAGAAATTGCAATGTTTCTCTTATCTTTTGTTAACTTTTCCCTTCAAGGTACTTTATTTGCAACTTAGGCACAGACTGATAAGGAGAGAAAAACCAATGTCTGTTTTACAGATAGCAAAGCATCAGCTTTAAAGTCCTGTCCTACTGCAAGCAAATGATTTGCCTCACAAACTGAGGCAAATCTGAAGCCAGGGCTTTCAGAGTACACTACAGCTACTACTAGTCAAGTGAACTGCTCTGGAAGTAATTCCACTAGCCTTGGCTACCAGTAGAAACCAACAACAGTATAAGATCTCATTCTTCTGAACTCAGCTTTCTCTAACTTCTACAGTCCTCTCAGCTAGATTTCCCAGACCCAATGGAATTAAGCACACACAGAGCATGCTTTTCTAAATTAATAACATTCTGCTAAAAAAGACTACCTTCCAAAGGCATTTGCTAAATCAGATTTGGAATTTCTATTTACCAATCAAAAATTCTTGCTCATTAGAGCTGCAGTGCAGAGAAACACTACAGTTGCCTCTGTAACTCTGCCAAACATTGTTCAATTGAGAAACCATAGCAATGCTCTCAGCTTCACATTCCTAAGGACATTACCTGTGCACACATGTGTTCCAGCTCCTCCATCTCTACTAACAACTCATCCAGTACTTGCATTTTATGAAGCTGCCTGAATTAGCAGTCCCAGACAGCTGGGTGCATATTACAGCCAGTACCCACTTCTCAAAAGAAAAAGGATGCTTAGCACTTCTTTACAAACGGAGCAAGACACAGAAGAGCAGTTTTTACTGTCTCACAGCTCTATACCAGGGCCTACTCTCCCAGACAGGCAACTCCCCTTAATCATTGATTTAAAGATTTTTCTAATATCCCTTCAAACCGGAAAAAACTTGTCTTCAAGAACTTCAAATATAAATACATCCATTTTAAAAACACACAGAAGTCATAAGATAAGCCTGCATCAGCTGCTTTTGAGTATTCTACACTAGCTATAAACTCGTTAAATTTCAGTTTTACACCCCCATTCCCATGTCTCAAATATACTCATTTTTGTATCCTGATGAAATAAAACACATGGTAAGATCTGAGATAGGGAACTATGCAAGGTAGCCAGCATAAACCTTACAGTCACAGTGGCAAAAATGTTACCTAACAAGTCTCAATGAAGTTCCACCAAACATACATCTGCCTTACAGCATAAGTCTAAACACACATACTGTGGTAGCTCCAACTCCAGTCTCAATCTGAAAGGTGTCAAAACCAGAAATTAAGAGCTGTATGATAATTCCATACTCACTGTTAGAAGCTATATCTAATAAAGAAATAACTCAAAACTACACACTAAAGAATCAGTCATAGATGTTTTCTCAATTTGGAACTGCAATGTAAACAGACCATTATCTGATATAAGCAAATAAGAAACATTACAAGACAAGGAAAAGTCCTGTACAAGATCAAAATGTATATACAGAACCTAAATCCGTTAAAAAAAAGTTAAAAAATAATGAGCACTAACCCTGCCTTTCTTTCCTACAAAACTTACTCTGAAATAACCTAAATTATTTTATATAAACATGCAGTAAACAGGTAAGACAGTCCAATAACTAATGAAATGTGGCTACATATTTGATTAATCACACACACAAAAGTTCAAGGTTAAAAAGGGATAATGAAGCCAACTGCATGCAGATGGGAAAAAAAGCGCTACGGTATTTGACTTAAAAACTGGAAAGTGACACTGTAGGAAGGAGTGGTGTTCTTATCACAAGACTCCATCACAAGAAGAAATGGACACTCTTGCATAGCCGAACAGATAAATATGACATGGAATGAATACTATGAACAATTTCCTGAAGGAGAATGTAGCACAGGGCAGCACTTTCTTATTCGCTGTTCCCATTTCCCCACAAGATGGCACTCCCTACTGCTGGCACACTGCAGGGAACTGCTGGAGAAAGGATGTCCTCATCACAAGGCCTCATTCCTTCCCAGTTAGACTGGAAATTAAGACAGAAAAGCAGAAGCAGAAGTGCTTGGACGCCAATTAGTAACTGATAAAACCAACTGACAGACTGGGCTTCTCAACAGAGGCAAAAGTGAATGATTGTACCTTGTGTTGGAGATTGCCTTTGCTGCTTTCGGATAATGAAGAGAATGGGCTCTTGAGCATGAAGGAGGATGTACTCCACTCCAACCATCTGGCTGAAAAAAAAGCAACCAGCTTAAGTATCTTCCTCGAAGTAAAATCTGTAGGATGTGAAGAGTGACCAAAGGGCCTGGCAATAAAGTAACAAAGTCCTGATGCTTTGAAAGCTCTTCTTTATAATGTGCAGTAAATAAAGGCAAAGCACTTCCTGAGCTAGCTATCAAAACCTAGGTGCTTAGACAAAGGGAGTTATAACAACCTGACACAACACAAGTAGAACATATTAGCAACAGATAAATAGCAAGAAAGATAACCTATAATCATGGAGATGTCATTTAAATACAGCAACAAAACACTGGTCTATGATGTGACCACCTGTGTTGTGTGTCTGAAGTAAAAGCCTCTCTGCAACCACACTGAGCACAAGTGACTTTATCAACGGACTTCTAGCTCTGCTTGCAAACTCCCTATCATACTGTGGAGTCTTTAAATAGTTCTCAAACAACTCACCTGTGCTCAGCATAGCAGATGGGGAGCTGAAAAGAAAGTTAACTTGCATATGCAATCTCAGTACGCAACCATATGTGATCAGTTTATTTATAACACTCACTACTCTTATTATCCACACTAAAAAGCCAGCTTTTCAGAGGAATTATGTATTTATTATGGCACACAGCCAGCAGTATATGGAAACACAAACTATTTATGAACTCAAAGTATCCCCTAACATGAACTCTATTCACCGCAGGAAAAAAAATTTAACTGCATTACATTACTCAGGTTCTGTTGAGCAGGGAGAATGAGAGAAGACAGCTTTTCTATTTCAGAGAAATATCTAAAGGAATCTCAAAAGATAAACATGAAGGAATATGTTTAACACCTCCTTGAGATGGCCCAAGAAGAAATAGAAAACATTCAAGTACAGAAATAGCTGGGCTCCCTAGAAGGAGGCGGGACTAAGAAGCACAGAACAGAAAGAGCACGCTTGCATTCCATCACCAAAGCCTCTGAATGGAGGGACAAGGGATACTGCACAGGAACCAGTTGCAAATTACAACTTACTTCAAATGGTCCAGGGTCATCCGCTGCATTTTGACGACTTCATTGTTACATGTTCGGTCATAGAAAGGGTTGCTTCGCTCTGAGAAATAGTCCAACACACTCCCATTGTTTAATATTGGGATCCAGGAGCTGTCAACCCAGGAAATTCCCAACAGATTATCTGGGAAAATAAATCTACATTGAGTATCAAAGCAGTTAAAAACACTACAAATACATCCAAGAGTAAATTGCCACCAATTAACAATAATAGTAGAGAAAGGAGATGGAACACAAACACACCAGTTGAAATTAAAGAAGTATTTCACAGAGTTCAAATAATAATCGATAACCTTTAACTTTCTGCAGGTCTCTTAGCAGTATATTTTTAAAAAAATTTAAAAGACCTAAAAAAACCCAGCAAATACAAATGAGAGGAATGTTGAATTTGTCTTTACAAATGTGCTGTGGATCTGCTTGTAGATAAGGCTAGCACTGAGAGATAAAGAAACAATGCGATGGTTTCCACTGATTGATGAATGGAAAAAGATATTTGCCTTTACAAACAAACTGTAGGGCTGCTGATAAATGAAATTGGATATCGAAAGACGAAAGAAGCAACGGGGGGAAAACTATGAATTCTATAAGAATTAAAAATTAAAAGGGAGGGTTATACATTAGAGGGGAATCTCAGGTATCAGGCGTTCCGGGAAGTCTGTGCCTCTCAAGTACCTCAGCCAATGGGGAAACAGAGAGGGAAATGCGGCCGGGAAATCAGGATAAAAAGGAGGCTGTGTCCTCCAAAAATTGGAGAGATCCCAGGGAAATGTCCCATGGCCTTTCCCTTTAATCGAATAAAGCAAAGTGGATTCCTCTGTCTCCTTTTTGGACATAAACCTCTGGTGTTTGTGGATTAATTTTCCTGACACAAAGATGCTATCTTTGGGCAGATGCTTCCCAGTAATCTTGAACAAGAGATTCTATTTCTGACTATAAAATTAATCTGCCAAATTGCCTGCAGCAAATTACTTCTTCCATAACTCAGTGGATATTACAGATATCTAACGACTGAACACTAACAATTCTATAAAAAAAAGCAAGCTTTTTAAATGAATGCACTTTATAACCTGTAAATCATTATAAGCCAGTTAAATTCTTACAGATTTAGGAAAATATGAATTAAAGTCCCTGCATTTTGTTATCATGCTGCAGTAAAATGTTCCTCAGGCACATCAAAGAAACCAGTGTCAACAACCAGTTCCACAGGCCATGGATTTGCTAACACTGGAGATCCAGGAGAGACCTGGGAAAAAAATCCCTGAAATTCATTGATTTTAAATCACAGGAGCAGCAAACAATTTCCAAGACATATGAAAGCAGGAAGAGACATGCATTGTTTAGAATTAAAAAAAACCCTAAGTGATGAGCAATCATTGAAGATTGACTGAAGATCTGAAATTCCCTCCTCACAGGAACCACTCCCTGAAGTTCACACCTTATATACCCTCAACTCCCACTTATCACTCCACTGAGAATATTTCACTTCTGTGACAATTCAGCATGCTCAAGGATCATCAGATCAGTTTCAAAAATGTCAGGTCATACACTACTAGCAGCTTCTCTGAGGAAGAGTTAATAAAATACCACTACCTGCTTAGCAAACCAGGAAAAATGCAACAGAAATAACTACGTGTAAGCCATTTTTCCTTGCTAATCTCAGAATTTTCAGCCCGTTTCCCAGGGAAAGGGAAGGAGAAGTCTAGAGGCATTCATGTTATTTCACACAGATTATTCTTTCTCCTCACTACAGAAAAGGAAATCTCAGAAACACAGCACTAAGATCCATTATTAAGCAGCTAAGTCGTGGTAGCACTGTTTATTCCAAATGCCGTTCAAATCCAAAAGAGCTCTTTCAAAAAAATCTTACTATCTTAAGCACTTGCATTCTTCTCATAATAAACTCTCACATTATACTTCAAATACACACTTTCTTTGTTTGTATGATTAACAATACCTGCATTTCTCGGAGGAATGTCAGGCGAGCTTTAGAGAGATATATATAGCTATCATGCTCTATATAGACTGATAAATGCATCATAAAATGGAATATAAAGTTGGATTCTAAGACTGAATTATCCATAGCTGCTTAGCACCAGTATTTATAATTGCCTTTCTAACTAGCAAGATTATTCTCTTAACTATTATTGGAAAAAAGGAGAGGAAGAAAAAAAACAAACTGTGAACCTGACATGGCTGTTATACTGAAGGATGAACTGTTTATTTTGGGTGTAAGAAAGGATGGCATTCCTGCTTCTCTGTTCCTTTCAAAAATAGGACATTTTTTGCAAAGCATTTATTGTGGAATTTGCATCACAGATGCAAAAGTAAAGTGCTTGTGACAATTCTGCCAATCTGTCATGATTTTAAAGACAATTTTGAAGACAATCCAGCAATCCATAGCAAAAGAGAAGAGCAATTCACACTATGTGCTGAAGGCCAGGTAGCCCAGCAGTAGGCTTTGACAAACCAACAGGAACAGTAAAGTAGCCTGACAGGCTATTGGGCTTGCCTGACCAGGTCTGGTAGGGGGGATTGCAGGGGTGGCTTCAGTGAGAAGCTGCTGGAAGCTTCCCCATGTCCTACAGAGCCAAGCACAGACCGTGGTAAGGTGACTGTCCCCATGCAGCCCGTGGAGATCCACAGTGGAGCAGAGATCCACCTGCAGCCAGCCCCTGGAGGAGCCCACACTGGAGCAGGTGGATGCTCGAAGGAGGCTGTGACCCCATGGGAAGCCACGCTGGTGCAGGGCCCTGACAGGACCTCTGGTCCCTTGCACAGAGGAGCCCAAGCTGGAGCAGGTTTGCTGGCAGGGCTCGTGACCCCGTGGGGGACACCCACTGGAGCACTTTGTCATATTTCTCCTGATGCTGAGTGCAACACAAGCCATGCCAAGCAGCCACACAAGTTTCCAGGCCCTGCAGAGCTGCCAGGTTATGTTCACCTGGGCAAAGTAGCCCCAAAGCTGGCCCAGAGGGTAGGGCAGGCAGAGGCCACGCTTGCTGTGACAATGGGCACTTTTCCACCCTGGCCCAGCTCTGCAGCTGCAAAGACCTTGGTAATTCTGGAAAAACGAGGGATTGCCTGTGTAACCAAGCTAACCATCCTGCACAGAAGGTACTTAAAAATTGTGAGCAGGTTGGTTTAAGTGCTGAATATTAACCTGCATTAATATCTAATCTAATTCTGCCAATTTCAGAGACCAAGGTGAATTAAACAAAATTTCTTGATGACCTGTTATTTTAGAGCACACATGGCCTGATTTCAAAAATTTGTGGAGATAAAATACTCTAATACTCCTGGATTGGTGAAAATGCAGTTGTTTTAGTTTCAGTAATATCTATTTTGAATTTAAATTTTAGTCTCACATGACTGTAGGCCCAAAGGGATACGCAGTAAAATTACACCAACAGTTCCATTTTCCAGAGGTGCAAAGTTTAGGCTTTTTCACTCCTGGTTTTGATGTGTTATGCAGAGAAATCTGGGACCCATGGATCATCCAGCATTCTACCTTAATTTCTAAACCTTCCTGATCTCTAAATTCAGGGAATATCATTATCAGCTTTACCCTTATCTGAGTCCCATTCATTTTTTAAATACATAACCAAAGTGGCTAGGTTTAAATCTGTTTTACTGGAATGTATCAGCTTTTGGAAACTATTGTGTTGACTAATAACCCTAATTGGGGGAGTTATGCAGGCTATAGTGAATACCTTTTTACTGTGAAGCAAAAGAGAATGGTACTAAAGAAGGTGAAAGGAGAACAATAGGTAGGGGGGGGGACTGGGGTCTGAAAGGGCTCCCACCCTTTGGCCTGAATCAATGCATGCTTTGTAGGCAGGAAGGGACAATTAGATTAAACATTATTTCTGACTGTGAGAGGAGGGGACTGGTGGAAAACATTAAGGCATTCCTAGTACAACCACAGAATGAAACAATGGACTTCTGATCAAGAGCAGAGCCACGCATTCAGCAAAAAATAGATGCAAGGGCCTGCTTAGTAAAGTTACAATACTAGTTGTTGGGGCAACAGGAAAAAGAGTTTTGTGGCCATTTTTATAGCTTATGGACTGTCCCAGTTGGACATACTAAACTGACTCATGCGTTTCTATATGCCAGAATGTCCCATTCCAGCAGTAGAAGACTGTGAAGAGTCCTCCTGCTGAGGAGGACAGAGTAGCAGTGTCAACATGCATGAACTGATCACAACCCCATTCCCTGTTCATCTTTGCTGCCTGGGGGAGAGAAGGCATTTTAGAGTGAAGCCAAGCCCAGGAAGAAGGGAGTGATTGAGGTGTTTTTAAGATCATTATCATTATCTTCCTCTAATCTAATTAGTAATAAATTCAATTAATTTCCTCAAATCGAGTCTGTTTTGCCCAGGACAGTAACTGGTGAGTGACCTCTCCCTGCCCTGATCTCCACCCACAAGCCTGTCATTATATTCTCTCTCCCCTCTCTGGTTGAGGAAGGGGGTGAAAGAGTGGTTTTAGTGGGTACCTGGCACCCAGCCAGGGTTAATCCACTGCAGACAGATTTAAAACAGAAGTATGCCTCAAAATCTACTTAATATATTGAACTATATTAGACAAAAGATTTGAGGGAGCTTAATTGATACAGAATAAGACAGAAGGTTCTCACATTAGCTAATAACTTAATACAGCACTCTTCATTAATTGTCTACATAGTTCCTTCGTGTAATCTCAAACAAGGCAGTCAGAAAAGCGCACAGAACTACACATAATCATAAAGAATTTGAAGACAAAAAAAGAGAACACCTCTGTGGCATTATCAAAATTGACCCTTCATGAGATTTCCCTAAATGCCTGCTCATGTTCATTGTCTGAGACTCCAACACACAGGCTTCTGATGTTATTCCATTCAGACACTCCTATGGAGAAAATTATTTTCCTTTCACGTGACTTCTGAACCTCCACTTCTCTCGAAGCTCAAATTCTTCACAACAATTTAACTTCTACTATGTTGACAACATATATATTCTTTAACACTTCACTCAAATACCACTTCTTCAAAACATAATCTCTTTTTATTCACATCCCTGACTTCTCACCCAGATGTTTCTTGTTTTTTGTTACTTCAGCTTTCCTAACACCTGGCCTGTCTCACCACATCCACCTGAAGTGCTCTTAAGAATACAAGCCTCCCTCGCTGCTCTGGTCCTGTGCAAGTCCCACACACATGCCAGCGCTTCCCACTCTGCCCCACACCTCAGAGCCCAAACTCTCTTTTACAGCTGTTCCCTTACGTCGCCACCTCACCGCAGGACCGGCTTATCCCCCCCCGAAAAGGCAGAGTCTAACAGAAGGAAGCTTGTTTTTCCCAGGCGGCCCTGAGCACACGTTCCCAACCTGCCGCACATCCAAGAAAGCTGATTTTTGGGCAGCTTTTCCACCCGGCCGTTCCAGCTTCCAAGGACCGTCACACCACCACACCGATCCCCTCCTGCAGCCGCCCCGCGGAGAGCTCTGCCCCGCGGGCGGAGCTGAGCCCAGGCCGGCGGGCAGGGCCCCGGAGCCGCCGGGAGCGAGCCCCGAGCGCCGCCCTCGTCCCGGGCCTACCTCGGATGTCCACAGCCGCCATGGCCGCGCCGCGAACCTCCTGAACGGGGCAGGGCGGGGCGGTGCGCAGGAAGAGGCCTTGGAGAGGGGAGGCGGAGCGGACGGAGCGGGCGGAGCGGACGGAGAGGGCGGAGCGGGAGGGGAGGCGGAGCGGAGAGGACGGAGCGGGCGGAGCGAGGAGGGAGCCGTGTGCGGGGAGAACGCCCCTCGTCCCGGCACGCAGTCGCTGGCCAGGGAAACGCCTTCCTGAAGTGAAGGGTTGCGCTGCCCAGCGTCCCACCACAAGTCAAAGTGACCTGCGCTTCACCTGAGTGGTGCATAACCAGAGTGGTGCATAACCAGAATGATGGCGCCAGTGCCGAAAATACGAGGGTTTTGCAGCCATTTTCACCTGACCTTGGCCCGCTGGTATTTGCCTGTCACTTTCAAAGAGAAAGGTGTAGGCTGCAGGTTGCTGCTCAGCGTCACACCCATCCAGCTTGAGCTAGCTGGGGTAACCCTAATTTAGTTTGCCATGCGGGAATAATAGATGTTTCGAGGTCTCATCATCAAAACACTGTATAGTTCCTGCCCTGAGGTATGGTCCTTGGCATTGTGGCTCTTTAGTGAAATCATCAGTCATCAGTCGTTTATAGAGTGAAGAACAACGCTCAGTGGGTGGAAGAATATACGAACACTGCAGATTAATAAACTCCTTATTTAGATTGACAGCTACAGTCTACCAATCTGCTGTACAGAGTGTCCAACACCCCTATGTCCTGCTAGCTGTACCTCCAGGGACTCACCGTGCCTGAGCCTTCGCTGCCAAGATCAGCCTCCCCTTGCTGGCAGTGGCAGAG
Organism: Sturnus vulgaris; assembly: GCF_052056855.1. Taxonomy (NCBI): domain Eukaryota; kingdom Metazoa; phylum Chordata; class Aves; order Passeriformes; family Sturnidae; genus Sturnus; species Sturnus vulgaris. The sequence continues at coordinate 13,888,099 of NC_142248.1, read as the reverse complement.
TCTAAGAGAGCCTGGAGTTATCACCTTGCTGATGGCACATGATCATAACTGATGATGGAATCTCTTCCCCTTCCACTAGAGGCCTGTGTGAAAAAAGTATAGGAAGTACTTTACTGTGTATAAAGTACAGGCAAGAGAGCAATCAAAAAGTTAGAGGAAAGGAGAGATGATGATGCTTATTTGATCTCTCTTCAGTCCTCTCATACTAATGCATACTGTAATTGCAAAACTACATACTCTTTTTTTTTTTCTTCCCAGAATTCCTTTCTCGTTCAATATGTTAAAGTCACTATATCATTTCTGAATATTCTGGGCTTGTTTTCTGTGAAGAAGAGGTGCCTGCAGAACACTTGCTTTACATGTTTCAGGTGTTGAAAGATATCGAGGTATCAAGCGAAGTTTACAGAAAGTGACAAGGTCAGGCAGAAAAATGCTGGTTTGGAAAACTGGACTCTAGTCTCACCAGTGGTATAGTCACACATTATATTAATGAAGTTTTTTCAGACAGATTTATAGATGTTCTGAGCCCTTGATACAAATAAAGTAATGCTGGTCATGCTTTGTGTGTTTTGTAATTCTCTGCACACCGAGAAGTTAAATTCTCTAAAATCTCTCACAGTTTAGTTAATCAAAAGAAGATTTTTTTAATCTCAGTGCCTCACGCTGCATCTCTAAAAGAGAGGTGTAACAGGCCCCTTGGTTCTAAGTGGTTCATGAAAATAAATTTAATAATATCTGCAAAAATATGAGGCTAGGATGGTAAGAGTTCTGAGAAAATTAATCTTCTCTTCAGAAGAAGATTTACTTAATGGGCAAAAAATAAGTAAAAAAGATTGAGCAGTGGAAGAAAAAGTACTGAACAGAAAAGTCATGTCCAATTGTAACACTGAATTCAGAAGAAAGCCATGAAAACACAGTACTTGGTATCATTTAGCAGCACAACTAGATTAAAAATCGAATCTAACCTTAATTTTGCAATTTCATGATTCCTGGGTGTTTGTCACTGAGATAATATTTTGAGTAATATGGGCTTTTTCATGGGGTAATTCTCATGTGTGCACACTGCAGATCCCCATTCATTAGTTAGCTGCTATTTGTTAGCAGTTTCTACCTTTGCCAAACACATCTCTAGTGTTATCCACACCAGAATGTTTCCAAAAAATACTATGATAGGTTGCCATTCTAAATCAAATACCTCTGTCATGTACAATCCTCCTGGAGGGAAAAATGCCACCACCAGACAAAACAGCCATCCTTCTGGAGCATCTCAGATGCCCTGTTTCATTCTATTTTTGTGCAAACAATTTCTTTTTAGTAGCAAATGAAAACTCAACCTCTATTTTAATTATTCATATTGTCCATCTCTCCTGCTGACTCTGCACCTCTCCTCAGCAAGTATGTCTTTGGATGAGCAAAGAGCTGAAAAGTGAAGATTCCTGGGTAGGAACTAATGGAGCTTGATTGCTTACAATGAATTTTCAATTACATGGTGAGACTAGCCAAAGCACTGCTGGAAAGAATTGTTCATCTGGTAACATTTTCACCTTCTGCTATAGCATAAAAGATGAGGTCTTTTTCACCTGGCTTCCTCTAAAGGGAGAGTCCTAATGAGCATTGCAGTTCTGTCCCTCCTAGCAGGAGGTGTGGATTACAGATGGAAAGGTAATGAAAGCTATCACATAAAATGAGGAATTTATGCACACTACTTTTGATGTCAAAGAAAGGCACCTTAAGCAATTAATATTTAAACATATTCATGCCATTTGTGTCCTTTAAAAAGGCATAAAACACTTGGATAAAAACTGACATCTTTTCATGCCCTGGTGTTTGGATGTCATTTAGCATCACTCTTCCTGCAAAGGAATTATTTTTCTGTATTTCTATGGCCAGAGCTAATGAGGAATCTCATCCCACTATGCTCCTTTATGTAACAGAAGAGACTGTCCCTAATTTATAACATTTGTTATCTCCAGTGGATGAAGGATTGGTAGCGCTGAGTGCTCCAAACCACATTATGGGTACAGCAGGGAGACTACCAAGGAGTCCCTTTATAGTTTCAAATAAGCACAGCTAAACTGAAAGGACTACATCTAAAAAGGGGTGGAAAACCATCTTTGTGCACATTTCTAACAGTCTGCAGAGACTGAACAAATAAGCCAGCTATATGCCATCAGGTGAAAAGTATTGTTTATGTATCCTTATCATTAAACTCTGGCCAGTTTCCAAAACGTAATAGAGGCTCCTGAACAAGGATATCATCACAGCACCTCATATTCTGCCAACCTGCATTTGAACTCACAGATTAATAGTAAATACCTCCAAGTTTCATTCTGTGTTCTAGTAAATCTAGATCTGCAAAGAAGCACAAGGGAAATTTAAATTCTTACGCTAATGAAAAATTGCTGGGCTTGAATTACTTACTAAATGGACGATTTGCTATTGATTTATAATAAATAGGAATGGGAAAATATTCTTCTAAATCCTTATCTTATGATTTGAGAAAAATACATATAAACAAACCAGAGGGAGAAACGTATGGGCAATGCAAAGAAAATGCTGAAATCACAAAATTTGTAAGGGAGGAAAGGAGATGTTTGAGGGGCCTACCAAGAGTTCATCACCCATATTCTGTTTTAACATTTTTGTTTGTGAGGTTTCTTTCTTTCCACTCTGAAAACACTAATGTTGCTGGTATCTTCAGATGGCATTACATATGCAGTCATTTACAAAATAGGTTCCATAGGTCTCAAAAGCCATCACTGAATTGTGCTTTAGAAACCCACAGCACAGCCAAATTGCAAAATTCTGATTTTTAAATCCTTAATCAGGCACTTTTGCTGACTTCAAAGTCTGCTAATTTCTCCTTTTGCTCGGTGCATCTGCATGTTCTTTTCCTTTTCCTGAGATGCTGTTTTCTGCACAGTTTTTATAAATACTGCTAATCACATGCATTGACTATAAAAAAATAGCCAGGCTTGTAAGCTCTTTTTTTCCCTGGAAGAATGCCACTGGGAAAATCTAAAGTGGCTGCAATGATGGCTGCAGCTGGTGCCCTGCTCAAAACTGTGTCCCCCCCACCTTGTTGCTCTCAGCTCTGGGCTGCAAAGACCAGAGAAGCTGGGGGACACTAAGAGTGATGTTCCTGGCATTCTCAGAGCACTTTAATACATCTCATAGTGCTTTATTAGAGTCTCCTGTTTGAAAGAATGGGGAAAGAAAAGATGAAACCCCGCTAAGAGTCTAAAAGCTTCCTGAAAACAATTAATCTCCCAGTAAGCCCCAAAAGGCTATCTGTCAAGAAGTTAATAAAGATGAAATGTCAGGATGCCACATGGCTGCTAACAACTGCAGGCAGGAGGGGAAATAAGCTTCCAAGCAAAGAAGCACAAACGATGTCATCTTGCATATGATCATGTATTAAAACCAGCACTGCAGGTGTTGATTTTTGTGTCTCTGCAGACATCTCTGACCTTAGCATCTTTGCTGCTGCATTGGCTTTGTCAACTCAAAAGCCCACGGCAAAGAAGGATGCTGCAAGTACAATCTACAGGTGTTGGATCACCCAGAGGGGAGTGGTGGGAGAAGCAGAAGCTGCCCCATGTGCCTAGAGCTGCACAGGTCACATGCAGGTCAACGTCCAGCAAGAGGAAGATGAAGCTGTCAGGCAACTCTGGAGCACGGCCTCCACACATCCCATACAGCTCTACTTGTGTGTATTTCTTTGCTGGGCTGGGAGTCCACCAATGTTTTGTTTCCCCCCAGTTTCCAAAGGGAAGATCAGGGCCCTGGAGCAGTGCCTGCTGACAATGAACGCTTGCCCAGGACATGGAAGAGGAGAAAACCAAAACAATCTTCTCACCATAAATCCTGTTTGTTGCACATGTCTAGCAATCTAATGTCCCCAGTCTCAGCACCTCACCACTGCCTTAGTGTTTGGCAGATACCTCTCAGTAAACTTTGAATGCCATCACTTTACTGTGCACTGTAACCCCAAATATGGCCAAATTGCAAAGTCCTTGATTTTTATGCATTTAAGTCAGACACTTGGCTGATCTGTAGGAGTTATTTAATAAAATAGAGTCTCTCTAGTCTGATGAGGAAATCAACATTTGTTTTCCTGATTTACTATTGAAAAACAGGGCTTCAGTTTGGCAGTGAGCCCTGTGCTTCCCAGTGGGAGGATGCAAAACATGGACAGGCTGACCAGATCAGGAAGTGAACACACTTAATTTCTACGTTTCAACATTGGAGAGAGCTACAAAATCCAGAAAGCAGTGATGGTGGCAGAACATTAACAAAACTGTCTAGTAATATCTCTGCTTCAACAACTGCAGGCCTCATAATGCTAAAACGGGTCTGTTTCACTTCAGTGAAGAATTTTCATTTCTGCTCTGTCCACTGAGTCACAAATACTTTTTCTCTGCACCTTCCATGTATCTAAAAAAGATTACCTCACCTACCACTCAATCTTAGTGTGCACACTTCTTCACTTGTATCAGGTACCTAATGGGCCAGGCAGGTCCTTAATTGGAGCCCTTTTGCCCTGCTCTCCTTTTGCATTATTTTTTTACTGGTGTTGGTTGCCTGTTAACTGTAACACCTTTGCTTCCCTCACAGGAATTTTACATGTCCCCACCTAAATAGGTACTGAAAAAAACACACTATTTCTATCCTGGCTGCATTGTTCTTCTTCATCTGTGCCTCCACTCTATACAAAGTTGAAGCAGGCAAGTGGCCCAAGTGTTGAGCCCAGGTAATGGCTGCATAGCCAGGGCTGCTCATCCCTGGGTCCAGAGTGAGCAGGAATTTAGCACTAATGTCTAAGCTAACCTAAGGAGGGCAACCTGGCCTATTTGCTGGGCCTGTGAAAAATGATCTATAACAAAGTGTTCCTTCCCTGCTGAGTAATACTGCATATATCAAAGGTTATACCAAAGGTAATTGGACACTCTTCTGGAGAGAGGAAAGGCCCAGTTTGCTAGAGGTGGCATGAGTTTATGGAGGCCTTTCATCTTAACACCTACATCGGCTTTCGACTGCTTAGTCTGATCAAGGTATTTTCAGAGAGAGGATTTCCTAGGTCACTGCAAACGTGGCTGAAAAGGTGAGTGTTCCTCTTCCCTCCCCTTCAGAAGTGGCTGCAGAGGATGTCATTTTAGGCTTCACTTTGTAGCCCTGTAGCCTCTAAGATGCAAGGTCCTCTATGGGGTAGGAAATTACTAGTGAACTGGTGATCAACATGGGCTCTGGGATCTGCAATTTATAGAGAAATCCCCCTCTCAGGAGCATCTATCCCTTCTTCCACAGGACCAACAAAATTCCTATTTCAGGCTACATTAAAAAAATCCAGGTTTCCCTACCCGAATGCAGGTTATCTTATACTTTGCTTCAGTAGGGTCCCAAAGAAGCAAGGTAGATCCCTTGGATATCAGAACAGTATCAGCCCATCATGCTGGTCTGCACTGTCTGTCATCAGAGACTGAGATCAGAGCTGCTATGCCACTTCACAGAAACTTCCAGAGCCCGTACTTGTGACCCTGAGCTCATGATGTACAAAGCTGGGACAAGGTAGCTTAGCAGGAGGGCAGTGTGCAGTACATTTTTGCATATGTGAGGGATATTCTCTCAACCACATCAGCCAAGAGTGAGCCAGCTGTAAATACTTTACACCAGGTTTTGGTAGGAAAGAGTAGGCTAAATTAATTAAGCTCACATCACAGAGATTCAGCATCTGCTCCAAACAAGTGATGAACCCACACTGATACCAGAGCCTCGTCTGCATAATGGAAAGAGCCATAGCACCCTTTTGCTTTGCAGATCATACTGAAGTCGGCAGGTATGTGGCAACTTACACAACATGCTGGGATATTTGCACATCAAGCAAAGAACGAGTCATGCTTTTCTATCAGTGCAATAGAGAGTGGAGCAAAGACACGGATTAAAAATCAAATTATCTTATTTGATCACTCTCCCCGGTCTCTTCTCTCCAGTGTTTTAAACATTCCATTTGTTGAACAGAAAAAAAATTAGAATAGCAAGGCAGGAGATACATGAATATAGCTGATCTACTGGAGTGAAGCCAAACCGGCAAAGCCAGGAATGCGTTTCTATAGTACTTAGCACAGTGGGGCTGCACTGGGACTCAGAAGCTATTGTGATGCAGTGATAAATAACGGTAATAGGAACATCAGGAGATGAATACAGACAAACTGTATGTCCTACAAATCTGTCAAAAATTAACATTTACCATCAGCATATACCACATGACTGTCCTTCACAGCTTGATTCAGTGCCATGAAGCATATACTGTTGTCTGAGGGAAAAAACCCTAAGGCAGGGCAATGGTGACCCTTCATCAGTAGGGCTGTTTCTCCAGGATGGGCTTCCCCATTACGGGACAAATCAGCAGCAAAGTGTTTCGTTCGCATATAGAGTGCTGCATCTGTAAAAAATTGCATTTGTGGGAAATTGCATTTCTGCCCAGCAGGAAATGTCCTTACATAATCAGCTGGGGCTCTGTACTGAAAAAGGACAGCTTGAGCCTTACCCAGCTATGCAGTCTTATACAGCTGTACAGCCCTAAAATAATCCTTGTTTAGTGTCTAACATTTTACTAAGTCTCAATCATGCTAATTTTATTTTTTTTATTTCCAGTCATAACAAGGTTTGGATTTAAGGAAGGGTAGGTTAAATGAGTTTTCTTGCCTCTGTGAATCCACTATCAGACCCGTGGTGAAATCAATATCTTTCAGATTTTAGCTCCAGAATTACTGGAGTTTCTTTTCCATTCATATTATCCATCTAATCAACTTATTGTTGTTGTTCCTTCCTAAAAAGGAAAGGTGGGTGGAGAGGAACATTATATGGGTAATGACTTATTAGCCTTTGAGATTAAACCTCCGACTCTATTCTGGGCAGAATAATCGATCACATCAAACTGATTCTCAGGCGAGTAGTAAGGATACAGAAGCAGTAGCCTGAATTTCTGTGTTGCTCATGGGTTTTCTACTTTCTCATCCATATTGGCTTTTATGGCAGATCAAATGTCTCCTCTGTCTTTGAACATTTATAAAAGTGGGCATGGAAAGCTGTATTCCCATATTTCTTTTTCTATATGTATTCAATTTTTTAAATGCATGTGTTTATCTGTTTAATAGTCCTCTTTAATCAAATTTATTCAGCACCATTTACAAAATTCCCAAAGCCTCCCAGTACAGAATAAGCAATCTTGCTAATAAGGTCAGGCATAGCTTATTCTTCCAAATACTCTGCATTTTTTAGTACTGGAATTTCTAAACCTAGAACTGTGATGAAGACAGTCAAATAATTGTACAACTTTATGAATTAAGGAAACAGCCCAATGAGAGATTTATCTAGGCTGATCCTCATAAGCAAACCCTACTTACTTGAAAAATAATGGGTTAAGAATTAAACGAAGCGTGGTTACTGCAGTCATTGGATAGTTAGTTGACAGGACATGCAACCAGAGAAGCAAGTAGAGGCAATGAGTAATTTTAAAAAATCTGTATTAATACAGATATTTTCATTTTGGAGGAAAATAGTCCATTTTGATTCTATTCAGTCTCCTCAACACCAGGAAATCTTTATTTCCTGAGCTGCCAGGACATTCCTGCTCAGGGCTAAGAAATTACTGTGACAGGTGTGCACAGACAAGTAGGCCCATCAGGACTGCTCATCTGACTCTCCTCAGGGCAATATTGTTAATGTAAGCTGTGCATGACATCTTATGGGGAAAGAAATACCTTTCAAACAGCCTACCAATGTAATAACAGTGTGTTGCAGGAGCCACTTAATAAATTTTCTGCAGTGAAATCCTCAGTGAGCTTCGATTAAATAGGAATAGTACTAATCTCTACATGTCCACACTTGAGACCTTACATTGGCAATATTACATGGACCTGCTAAATAAGTTTGAAAGTCTTTAACACAGCAAGATCCATTAGAATTTCTCTTCTCTTTGTAGGATGAAGCAATGATGTTTCCTCACTCAAAGTTCATTTAAGCTCTCAGTATACACACAGTTATACTAATACCACATGATGCTGACCACCTTTCATCAGTGCAGTGTCCTGAAGATGAGGCCTGACCTGGAAAGCTATCTGGACGGGGAACAGAACCATTTTTGCAACAAAATTTGAAAGATGAGAACCTCATGTAAACTGCAGGGCTGATGCTACTGGGATCACACACAGATGGTAAGTCTGTGACCACACTGCTTGGGGCTTTGTGCTCACCAGATCTCATAAATTTGTTTGTAGGAAATCTGGGAATGCACATCCTCAGGAAAACCCCATATGCTGCACAATGAATGTTGGAGATATAGCAAGAAGCGTTCCCCTTTCATAGTTTTTCTTCCTTTTTCTTGTAAGCAAATTGCCCATATATGTGGTAAATTAGCTTAACGATCTCCATGCAGCTTTTACTCAAATGGTTTCACTCGAGCACTTCTTTAGATACAAGAATCCCCATGCTCAGAAATGGATCTGTCTCTAGGATGAAGTGAGCCATCTGCTTAGCTGTGCACTGCAGCACCCTCAGCATATTAGGAGAGAGAGAGAAAAGCCAGCAGAGTAACTACATCCAACTGGAAAAGCAAGTACAAATGCATTTACGCTGAAATTTGACCCAGGCCTTGCAGTTTACCCTTCAAACTCAATAACAGCACAGGCATCTTAAAGGTCAGGACCATAAAACACCTTTGTCTCACCTCTCCTCCAAAGATAGCACAGCTAACTGAGCTGCAGGGCCTGCCAGTCTGCCGACAGAGTGGCTAAGTGCTCTCTTAGGGGACAGTACCATATACTGTATCGTCAGCCACACTTCCTGAAATAGCCTGTTTCTCCTCAGAGGCCACTCTGATCACCATCAACAACTTGCAGGGACTTTTGAGACCAGACAGGAAAACAGCACAAACTCTGACATCAGCCCAATCAAGTATGTCTAGCAGAGCAAGAGCCTTTCCCAGAGGCCAGGGTTTGGTACCCCTCAGGAATGACAAAATTAGTAGGCACTGAACCATTACCTTAGCAAACATTGTGCCATGACATAACACAATGAAAATGGATGGGATATGCAAGATAATTCTTGTAAGCTCTGATTTTCAAAGACATTGCCAAACTAGGAACTTTCCAGACAACTCTGCTTATTGTGAGATCTTAACTCCTTCGCACACTGCCAGACCAGATATTAAAAAAGCAGACACTTCTCTAGCAGGTCTGCTTGCTCTATAAAATTACTGCTCATAGTTTTCCTCTTGCAGTTCAGATGAAGTTGGGAATAGCTGTATCTCACATAGTGCAAACAATTAGAAGCACAAGCATTTCCATTTGCTCCTATGTGTCATTTTTAATCTCATTAAAAAAACCTAAGCCACAAAACTAAGAGAGAGGTAGTTTTTCCATCATAGAGGTAGTTAGATGCACTTTTGATGTGTGCCTATATGATACCATGAAGAATTCAGCTGTATGAGTTACAGCTGTATGTGCACGTTGAACCCAAGGGTGCTGGTGAACTCTTTAGGAGGTAATGGGCAAGTAACAATAAATATGCACTTATCCTGGAATGCAGTTGCAATCACTGCTTGATCCTGAAGATGTAAACATGGTGTAAAGACTAGGCAACCGTCCTGATGTGGACAAACAAACTGAGCAGGCTTTACTGCTGTTGACCATTGGATGGCACTTCTCTTCAGAGTACCAGCAATTCAAAGTTCATAGGGAGTCAGTGCATTTTAGGATTCTCTTTTGTATTGTTCAGTAATTCAGTTTCCAGTTACACTCACATACTGTCTCATTAGACTGAAACCCAAGTGACTTATTCTGCACTCCTGTATAGATCTGAACACCAAGTGTCACCTGGTCACTCTTAGAGTTAAGTGATCTTTACTAACATTGAACTACTTGCCATTTACCTGGGCAGTAGGAGGATGCCAGAAACGAGCAGACCTGCAGTAACAGCTTCTATGCAGTCTCTTATTCCCTACTAATGTTGCTCAAGATGCAGTCTTTCAGCATTACAGGAATGAGTGCCTTCACCTCCATGGAGGGTTAGAACAGGCACCCTGCCAGGCTGGTGGAACAGCTGATGTGTAGTAACTCGAGCCTGTAATGGTGTGGCATTAGGCTACTCTGTAGGTCTCCCTGGGGCAGTAGCAACTAACAGTGGAGCAAGGGTCTGCTTCCTTAGGGTCTCAGAAAAAGCATTGTTCTCAAGTCAGATCTAGGTCACTGCTAACTCAAAAACCTCACACCACACTCCTTTGCCTGGCATAGATGTGCCTTCAGAATTAGGACAGCTTTGGATGCTGGAAGATAAGATAGAGGAAAAATGAGGGCTGAAAGATATAGGAGTGCATACTTTGCAGTTCTCAATATCCATCTGATAAGCAAAATGTGGGGTTTTTTGTGATTTTTCCCAGATCTACTCTTTTGACACGCAACAGAGGAATCAACCTTGCTGCTCTTTAGCCCAGCCTGAGTAAAGTGAGAGAGCTACCCAGAACACCGGGGTTCACTTGAGAGATTATAGCTGCAGCCTGCAGACAGGAAGCCAACAGCTGATTTTAAGAGGTTAAAAGTGTTTTTCAAACTATTTTTTTTTTTTTTGCAGCATTCCCTTCCAGTGCGACTGTCCTGCAAATCAGAGTACTCATTTTTAATTAAAGTGCAAAAAGAAACATTGGGAATGATGTTAAATTATTTTGATTTGACCTGTCCTGGGTTCATGGGTAAGCCTCTTAGTTAGCAATTTGTTACTGCATTTATGAAAAAGAAAGAAACAATCCAGAATGCTAAAACCAGAATTTGGAACAGTTGTTTTGATTCTGAATAGCTTCTCTGTATAACCATCCACCTCTTAGTATTGTCAGCAAACCTTTTTTGTGACAAAGATGCTGCTCATATACGCACACGAGCAATGTCTTGTCACGGAGACTCTTATTTGCCTGCAAACATTTCTGTGGGCTATTCTTTCTTGATTGTATACTATTCCTGGGAGTCCTGATTAACCATTCTCAACCAGGCAGTCAGCAGGCATCAAACAGCTTGCAGGATGAACTGACCCAACACAGAACGCAGACTGTGGATGAAGGTATCTGCAATACTCTCCAAGTGTATTACATTTGGTGGACACTTGTAAACAAAGGATCTCATGTTCTAAAAAGGAATTTTTGACTGCAACAAATGATATGGAGAGATCAAATAAATTTGTACCAAGTTGGCACATTCTGTTAAATGTGATTTTATTTCTCTTTTCTCTCTTCCTTGCATATAACTACATAAGACAATTTCCTCAACAAAGGATTTCAGAGGCTTCTCTGGTTTTGTTCTCCTGGCCTTTCAGAAGTTCTTTCTCTTATTTTCCCTGTATATGGACATAAAAGGCTGTGCTGCAGAGCTTTACATACAGTTTGGAAATAAATAATGGATGATTGACTAAGCTGGTGACAGACTGTAGCAGCAGCAGCTGTGTATGCTGGAAGCATGCTGCTGTTTGGGAATTCTGCAGCTGAATGGAGGCAATGAGGGATCTCTTCTGTTCACCAGGGATTGACACCATTTTCATCACAATGGGTGAAGCTTGTGCTTTGGCAGAAAAGATTTGATGAAACAACTCTCACATGGTCAACAGTCCCATCAACATGAAAGAATGCACAAGAACTGAACTGAGGCCTTACATCCCATACTGCTTTCCAAATTGATACCTAGTTTTCAATATATATAAACTTGCTTCTCCATAACAGCCCTTAGAGTTCCAATTTATAAAAAGCTCACCTAACAGCATAAATGCTACAGTGGATTCACATCCATCTCGAAGAATCATAGAATGGTTTGGGTTGAAAGGAACCTTAAAGATCATCTCATTCCAACCTACCTGCCATGGGCACAGACACCTTCTGCTAGCCTAAGTTGCTGAAAGCCCTGTCCAGCTTGGCCTTGAACACTCCTAGGAATGTGTTCTCTAGAGGCTTCTCTGGGCAACCTGTTCTTATGCCTCACCCCCCTCATAACAGACAAATATCTCCTTTATGTCCAATAAATCTACCCTCTTTCAGTTTAAAGCCATTGCCCCTTGTCACAATACTACCTGCTCATGTTAAAAGTCCCTCTCCAACTCTCTTCTAGCCCCCTTTAGGTACTGAAAGGCTGCAATAAAGTCTCCCCTTCCAAGCCTTCTTTTCTCCAGGCTGAACAACCCCAACTCTCTCAGTCTGTCTTCATAGGAAAGATTCTCCAGCCCTTCAATGCCTTACCAGAGCCCAAATGCCCAGCCTCCTCAACTGTCTCAGGAGCATTTCCAGTTTCCTTACAGCAGTATCCTGAAATGCAGAGAATCTGTAAATTAATCTTCTTATGTGCAGGCAGAAACAATTGCACCTGGAGGAAGGCTGGGACAGCTCACAGATATGTAAGATGCAGCATTTTTCTCAATATTTACCCTTTCCCCCACATCTTCCAGCCATGAACAGGACCCCTCAAAGACAATTTTCTTCAAGTAACCTGTGAACAGGAAACTATGGTTTAGTGAGTCACAGATCCTAAAATATCCTATGAAGCATGTGACCTCTGCATAATACTACTATTAATAATAATTAAGCAATTCAAATGTACGTTTTTGGAACATGCTAAGGAAAGCTCAGTGTGGAGGAGGAGAGACAGGCACACTCAGGCAGTTTTAGATACTCACAGCACCTGGGGGCATGCAGACAGACAGGTACACCCAGAATGGGATAGACGGGTACACCCAGAATGGAATAGATAAGCACGTTCTGCTTCTGTGGACAGAAAATCCCTCACCATTGGATAAAAGACAGGCACAACAGCTAGTACTGACCAATACCATGACCTCATCTCATGACACACAGGTAATGACTGCAAACTGGCTTAATTTTATTTGAATGTATGTATGCTTTATTTCACAGCAATATAATATATAAACTTATTCTTTCTGATGCTTTCAGGTTTCTGTCATGTTTTCAAGCTGAATATCACTAAAGGTGTTGACCACTGGCAAGCCTGATCAATGTGGTGACCCTAGGACTAATGTGATGTTTCCTAAATATTTTTGTACAGCCAATACTACTTAACTCCTCTCCAGGAAGAAGGATCTGGTGGACTAAACTGACCTTTGCCAGTCATCCTGCACATCTTATGGCAGCTTTGAATTCTCTGGCTGAGAGATCCAACTCTCAGCTGAGGGACACCCTTTGATATCAATAGAATCTAAGTTGGCCAATAAACAGCAATCATTCAGACACTTCTGTTATGGTCTGGTTTGGTATTTACAAGGTTGTGGCATTCATCTTCATAGGCACCAGCAATGTCAGGAAGAGAGTTTGGACATTTCTGGAAGAACTACAAGGTGGAAAATTCATTTAGGTGCTTAGGCAACATTTGGGACTAATCCACAGTTTGGTATATTCAGTATAGTTCATAATGCAAGGACCACCCAGTTTTGGGTCCACCTATTTTGTGGCCATTTCTGACCACATCTCCACCCATAATTCCAGTGGCTACTGCCAAACTCTTCTGTAAGAAAACTTACACTTTTCATGGCTTGTTTCAGACCACCACTTTTGATCAGTAACCAAAGGAAGAAATCTCAAAGATCCCTTAGGTTGGGAGAGGAGAAGAAGTCACTTATGTCTCCGTGCTCCCTATGCCATGTAAGTCCATGGGCTCAAGCTAATGCTGAAAAAGAGAAGCAACTACTCCCAATGTCACTTTGCTACATCCCCCTCCAAGAAAACAGCTCCTTCTTCGATAGTTTCTGCAGCTGCTCAGATCTCAGCAATTAATCCTCTCTGGCAATCTCCTTTCCTTTGGCAAAGTCAGCATTTCAGCACAAGAGATATATGTTGTCCTTGTGAATTCTCCCAAGCAGCAATCAATAAAGGTAAAATAAAACCTCTGAAATCACTTAAACTTACTTTGTGTAATATGACTAGCAGACAGATTAAAACAATGTCCCAACAGGAATTTTCCTTCCTTAATATTTCGTTTCCACACATCAATTCCACCCTAGGTGCTGTGACTAATATCCACCACCGCCACACCCGCCCCCCAGGATTTCCTGATTTTAGATCACATGTACTTTGAGCAAGATTTGTAAGCAATTTATCTCTCTCTTGGCTTGAGGTACCTGAAAATGCTGAGCATCCATTTTCATAAAGTAAGATTTCTTGAGGATGTATCTAGTAGGGCACCTGGAAATGAAAGCACTTGAAATCATGTAATCACTGCTGAATATCTTAGCTATAATTTTCTCTCGTGAAAGCATTTTCAAATTTGTACTTCTATCACAATAAATGTGATGCTATTTGCTTCTTCTTGTGGCTCTGGCTTTTGGATTCAAGTGAATAGATGTGTGTCTGTCCCACACTGTGACAGCAACCTCAATGAGGTCCAGAAACTTAGCAGCAGGGACTAACATTACCAATGCATAAAGCCCAACTCATTGGCCCTGCTAACAAGGAATTATCCAGGCACCAGTCTCAGACCTGCATTAATACTTTTACATGGAGCTATGCCACAAGCTATCCCAGTTTGCCCAGCACTGCAACACTGCATGCCACCACTGTAGACTGTACATACCCCAAAGAGAAACTCAAGTGTCCATTTTAAAATGTTCTCATGGTTGCAGAGAGAAGCTTGAACACATTGCACCACAGCTGCAGCCTTACCATGTAAGAGTTGCATGGGTAATGAAAAGATGCATCCCAATATATTATTGAGAAAAGGAAATTAACTGTATTTTTTTCATCCATCCTCTAGTTTTTCAGCATGAGGTAAGACCTACAAAATATCTTGGCACAACAATGCACCCAAAATATACTCAACGGTTCTAACTGTTCAAATATTCAATGGTGTTAGGCCTAGCAAAACAATGCCTTATGCCGTGCAGTTTTTCTGCTGTTGGTCTGCAGCAGGAGAATCACTCTCCACTGATACCCCCAAACCGGACATGTTCCAGGCATCAGTGAGCATCGACCCATTTTTCATCAGCACATGGGAAAATCTGTTTCAGGAAAATCAAAGTTCCTGAGTGACTGGTGCCAGGGCAGTTACTGGGCCTTGGCTTCTGCTACCCTGATGCAGAGGACACAGGAGATTTCATGGTCTGGCACTTCTTTGCCCAGTGATATGGAGTACAAACACCAAAACAGTTTGAGGGACCATGAACAGGTGTTGGTGGTGGATGGTCACTGGTGGGATCTGAGAGAGGAGATGGAGCCGGGAAACTGGGGTGAGGAGGGGAATGGAGGAGGTGGAATCCCAGCCCGCACGGAGGTGAAATCCTCATGTACGGGAAGACAAGACACAGTGGAGCAGAAGGGACCCGGCTGAACGGGCTGGAGGAAGCCCAGTCTTAGGGAGAGCAGGACAGCGGGCAGGGGGATCTGTGGGGTCGGCCAGTCCAGGGAGCTGAGGGTCCCCGGCGTACGCTCGCCCCTTGCCGGGCCGGCGCGGTGAGCGGGGAGCGGAGCGGGCGCATCCCCACGCCCGGGGCTCGCCCCCGCCGCCCCGCGCTGCTCCGGGCGGGGGTCGCAGCGGAGCGGGGGGCGGCGGTGCCCGCGGCGGGCGGCGGGGGCGGGCGGAGGCGGGCGCCCCGCGGGCGGCGGGGCGAGGGAGGAGGAGCGGCGTCCGCCGGAGGATGGGAGCGAGCGGCGGAGCCGCGGAGCGGCGCGGGGGCAAGGCCGGGAGCGCGGCGGCGGGCGCCGCGGCATCGCCCGCGTAGGGCGGCGCGGGAGCCGGGCGGCGCCGCGGCCATGGAGAGGGCGAACCCGGCGGCGGGCAAGCTGAACGCCGGCGGCCGCGGGGCGGGCGATGGGCACGGCTCCGCCGGCGGTGCCCAGCCGCGGGCAGCGGCGGCGGGCAGCGCCGAGCCGGGCGAGCTCATCGGACGGGCGCTGGATTTCAAGAGCGAAGGGGCGCAGTGCTACAAGGACAAGAAATTCCGGGAGGCCATCGGCAAGTACCACCGCGCCCTGCTGGAGCTGAAGGCGCTCCTGCTGCTGCTGAGCCAGGAGCCGGCCGGGCAGCGCCCTCCCGCCGCCGCCGCCGCGGCGGGGCTGAGCGAGGAGCAGCGGCAGGCGGTGGAGGCCATCGAGGTTGACTGCTACAACAGCCTGGCAGGTCAGCGGGGCCACGGGCGGAGGGTGGCGGGTCCCCACCTGCGCCGCGCACACCTCCCTCCCTTCTCCGCAGAGCAGCGCTGCCGCCCTGCTCCGCTCGCCGCATCTCCTTCCCTTCCGCTGGCTTCCATTTTCGCGTTCGCGCTCCCGCTGGGCACAGCCGTGCTGCCCCTGGGCAGCGCTGGGGAGGGGGCGCACGGCCGCTGCTGGCGCTCGGGCTCGCCCGCGACCCCCAGCCCTTCCCCCGGGCGGCTCCGCCTGGCCCCGATGAATCCATGCCCTCCTCCCCCGGGAGACAGGTGCCAGGGCGGCAGTGCGTGCGTGGGGCGCTCCGGCTGACAGAAATCGTGGCTCGTGAAATGGCCAAGATTGCCTGCTGCGCCGTACCCTCAGCCCGAGATGTCCTTCAGTCCCTTCGCCACAGCTCCGGCTCTGGAGCCTGTAATTAACGGTATTACAGAGAGACGGACTCCTACCACATTTGATGTAAGGAAGGGGAAGGGTTTGGGCGCGACTGCAATACCTCCGAATAGTTCTAGCAGATATAAAAAGAATTTTTTGGCTTCTTAGCACTTAAAGTTGAAAGCCAATACAATCCTGGCTTTTTGCTAGCTTCCAGTCATCACTGTGGTCAGTAGACATTTGATCATGCCTCCCTTTGCTCCCTGCCATCTGTTTAGAAGTGCTGCAGAAAGATGGAGAGGAGTGGTGGGGGGGTTTAACTACTTCTTAGTCTGATTCTGAAGTCCTTACAGAAACAGAACTCCTGTTGACTTGAAGAAGCTTTATCCAGACAAGTGCAGGATCAGATGTTATTTTTGGTCCCCAGCAGCACATGTTTTTTTTCTTTCTAAGCCTGAAAGCATCTCTACAACAAAAACTTGTGCCTAGGTACATATAGGGAAGAGAGCATTCATAACTTGGACACGATACACAAAATAGCAGCATTAAAAATGCCCTGCTGTTCTGCAGGATGAAGGGTCACTCATCACCCTTTATATCCTTGGGGATAAAAAATGGTGCAAACCAGGGCATTAGCTTTTGACTTTCGAGACAGAGTTGGTTAGCTTTGTTTCCTGTTCTCTAGTGCTTGAAAAGATGCAGTATAAAGTGAATGGTTTGAAACACCAAGCCAGCATCGTCTCGTCATAATGCATGCCAATCTCTTACATTCAACATGCCTTTTGGGATGTAATGGGGAGCACAGTTTAGCTCCTTTTCATCATGTTTCCAAATATTCTTCCTTCAAAAGCCTATTGGAATCTTGTAGGTGGTGAGGAAAGTGAGATTTCAGAGTGATACCATAATTGCAGAGATGTAATTTTGTCTCTCTACAAATTTCTGTTCACAGGTTTATTAAAATCCATTGTGTTTGGCAAGGATCATTTAGATTGGCAGGGTTACACAAAGAGCCCAGAATACTCTGAACAATATAGCTTGGTGAGTTCCTGGTCTTGAAAAAGGGCTCACAGGTAGTATCTCTGCTAGATACAAATGAGACATGGTAGGTAGAAGGTAAATGAAGTGGGAGGGAGGAATGGAATTTGTTTCTGAGGCACTTTCTGCCAGTACACAAGTTCCACTTGCTAGAAATGTCTTGACTGCTGCTGATGCAGTTGTCTTGTGTCATTGTCATTGTCCAGCTCATTTTTTTACAGTTTCATGTTTGTGCAAGGAATTTTTGTCACTGTTGGTTGTATTTGATCTTGTCAGCTATAGGAATTGGCGTGAGAAACATTCTCCATCTTTATCCTAGATACGAACAGATTTTTTCCTAAATTTAACCAGTATGAACACAGAAGGAGGTGAGTATAATTAACCCTGGACTTACAAGCAGTGCTTTTCCTGAGATAACCTCACAGCAGGTCAAGCTGTCATTTTGCACAGGCGGTTGTCACATGTTTTCAGTAGATGGCATGCACAGAGCAGAGCACAGCATTTGTCTCAGAAATGCATAGCTTTCTGAGTGTGTGTCTGCTGAGCTATCTGCAGGCAATTTTAGAGGAATGCCCTGCATGCTGTAGAGGGGAGTGTGCAGTTAAACTGGAATTGCAGTGTTTTTACTCCTAGCCCAGTCACAGAACTCCCATTCTAGCAGGAGGATTGGTGAATTCATGTTGAAAGAGAAGGAAAGAGAGGAGAGGGAGTTTCCCCAGAAATGTAACAATAGTATATATTTCTAATTGCAGCTTCAATCCGTGCAGGAGTGAGACTTCGTTTTCTAAGTGTGATGCAGCAGAAGGCACCAGTTTCTTTACACAGTGGGCTCTAGCAGAGGCACTAGCATGTACTGTTACAGCTGAAGTCAGTGCTTCTTGACATGGGGAGCAGAGGAGATGCAGGGAGTTTTGCTTCTAAGCACTGCTGGCTGCCTAGAGCTGTTTCTAAAATAAATAAATCTGTATAGTGCAGAAAGCATAACAGCAGTACATGTTAGCTGTGGAGAAGGCAGCTTTTCACTTAGCTCTGAAGTATAGCCGGTAGCATTACCAGCTGTCATCTGAGCGTCCTTATTATCAAGTTCTTTTAGCACCTCCGCTTACTCTCTAAGCCTGGCATTTGAGAAACCCACCTTGCTTTTGCGCTGTCGTTTTTCATGTGGGCACCACACATCCACCTGTCAGAGATGCTTTGCATCACAGCTACAGATGCACACACACATTCACTTGTTTAGATGCAGCGTGAGAGTCAGAGGAGAGCATCAACTACAGGTAAATATGCACATAGGTGAGAAATACACCCAGAGGGCATTCTGTGTGATCTCATGGGTAAATGCTGGGGTTGTTTGTTTGGTTTTTTTGAAAATCTGACCAATTGCATGAGTAGGCACATGCAGGCAAATACTAAATGGTTGTCAGTGCCTGTCATTGCCTGCCGAAGGTAGATTTAGGCAGAAATTTGCACACAGATTCTTGTTTAGATCTACCTGTTTCATAGAGCACCTTCTACAGGCAATTCTACTGTAAGATGGGGTGGCCAGCTCTCATATTTATTTAAAGCCCCCCAATATTTGGTGTGTTTTCCAAGGTGTGCTGTTGTAGAGCTGTGTGGCACACCCACAGCTTAAACTATTTAGCCCATTCCAGAGGATCCCAGATCTGCTGGGTTTTAAGTTCTTGTGATTTTTTAAAAATTAATATTTTAAATCAGCCAAGGATTTTCAGAACTTCCCATTGGCAGAGCTGCTCATATTTCTTTCACTAAGCTACTAGCTGGCCTTCATTTTAAGCTCCAAGAGTTTTGCCTTAAAGGGACTGCCCTTCACATATGTACTGCTGCGTTCTTGCGTGGGCCTGCCAATGTCCCATCATTCTACCATAAGTCGTTCTGATGAATGTTACCAGAGGCAAGAGCAGCAGCATAGCCAAGGCTCCCAGAAATTGCTCGAGTAGGCAAAGACAAAAGCCTACCAGCAGTATAGAGCCTTGCAGAATGAATGCAGGGTTGTAAGGCAAACAGTCCTTTCTTTATGACTCACTGACGGTCTCTGACCTTGAGGAAGTCACTTGACCTCTTTTTGCCTCTCTCAGCCCTCAGAAAAATAAAGAACAAGGACCGCAATGTCATCCTGATGGTGCATTCAGCTGAGTTTTCTACAAGTTAGTGGCTTATGTTCTTCTAACGGATGTACAAAGCATGCTTGTGGAAAAGTAAACTGGCCAAATACACCTCAGGTCTTGATCTCTCTTCCACTCGTACAGCATATTTGATCTAGAACAAGCTCAAATGCTTTATGTACTGCATGCCGATGGGGGTCATTTACCTACTACAAATGCAACCATTAAATGCAATGATTATTTTATTCCACCATTACTGCCTGCACTGTGTCTGCTCTGCAGAGAGAAACAAGTCTTAGTCTTTCCAAAGCAGCAAAATGCTAAGGGTAAGCACAGTTTTAAGCTCTTCTGGTGAAGGAATGTTGCAGTGTGATAAGCAAACCTTTGTTGATTTTCCTAAGCATGCAGAAATTCTAGAGCAAATCCTGGCAGGAGAAATGGAACCAGAGAGAGATTTGGGGATGACGAGTGGCACTGGGGGATCTGGTTGCTAATCCTCCCTCTCTGTGCTAAGCAGCTGTATTATCTTCACCAAATATTTCCTAAACTTCAGTTTGTCCATCTACATTTTTGACCTCCTGGGAGTATTGAAAAGCTGTCAATTACATGAATGTAAAATAAATGTAGTGTGTTTATATTGCCATTCAGGTACGTGTAGTTTACTATAGGAGTCTTAGTAGAAGGGCACAATGCCTGGACAGAGAATTAAAAATTTAGCTCTCCTGGATACATCTCAGTCTGGAAAGTGATGTTTGGCTTCCTACACTGACAGAAATTTGCACTGCTACCATTCCAATTACTATGTGACGGTCATAGTGACAGTCCCACAGAACATGACACTTCCAGCAGCATAGGAACCTTCTAGCATCCTTAGGCTGGGGTATAGGTACTGCTTCCAATTACTGACAGTTACGTGGTCTTCTGTGAGTAGTTCCAGTGAGAAATCCAAATAAAAATACTTATAATACGTAATCCAAGTAAAAATGTAACTGAACATGAGAAAAGCTGATAAAACTTTCCACTGACCACCCACTAGGAGACGTCAAAAGGAGTCTCTGCTAAAAGCCCATCCCAGTATATAGCCGTTAGCAAGTACAGACTCTACCAGGACACATGGTGCTGTGGGTGTTAAAGCAGTTTTGGATTGTTGCTTGATGTGATTTTTTTTTAATGTGCTGCATCAACAAAAACACCCTCTATAAGGATGCCATACAGAGGGAAAGAAGGGCAGCAGCAAACAGAGCAGCAGGATGTGGTCTGTATTTTCACTGCTTGGCAGGGGTGTTTCCTGACACGCTTATTTGGGATACTTCTGACCAGCCTGGAGTGCTTGGAAACTCCTTGTTTTACAGGACTGATGCAATTCCTGCTCGAGGGAGGTGCAACTGCAGGAGAGAATAAACATCAATGACTCTGTGTGGTTTTTTAGTGATAGGCTCAAACTCTGACATGTATTTAAGAAATATGTGGAATTTAAAGCCATTGTCATGGATTGCTCTTTAGAAATACTCAGTATTTACCTATTCCATTTTATTTAGGATAACAAAAATCTCGCCTGTTCACGGAGTTTCTTGTGCATTGAAAGAGTGGGATGGAAATACATCCAGATGCCAGGGGGGCGGAAGGAAGGAAAGAGAAAGGATAGCAAGCTGCCACCAACCCTGGTTTAAATAATATGTGTCCGAGAGCATCTCTTGCTGACACAGGAGATGTGTTTTTCTTGATGTATGTCATTATTCATCCCAAGGTTTTCAAAACTTGAGGCTCTGTGGATTGCAGGTCTTTTGCAGCCACTTCTATCACAAGTTTAATTCCCTTTCCATGAGGAGAAGCCTATCCTAGCTGACCTTGTCAGCATTTGCCTGAAACAGAGAACTGAGAAGGTACAGATCTCCTGGCCAGACTGTCCAGAGGAGTTGCAGTCTTGGTGACCTGAGATCCCTCAAAGTTTAGCTACAGCTTACTATGGGAGATGAAGCAGGAGATATCAAAAATCACAAAAGTTCTCCAACAGAGTGGTTGAAAGAGTAGTGCATGTTTTCCACCATGAGAACACTGCTATTCTCTCAGAGTTCTGTAGTAGCACATCCTTCCAGCTTTACTCCATCCTCTTCTGAAATGTCCTTGAGTTTCCTCCAGCAAGAGTTATGCAGTGAGTCACAGCCTCTTACACCTCAACAGGTTTCCATCAGTGCTGTGCTGAAGATGGTTCAGCTGGTTCACTAAAACCTAGTGTTAAAGCTGGGTCCCAGTCAATTGGTAAATATACCCATGAGCCCCATAGTTACCACATTTTCTGGGAGCTGGGCCACTTCTGAATGGTTCAGCAGGTGGAGCATCCTTCTCTTCTTGCTGTTCACTTGGGCTCAGGCCCAGAAATATCTAACCCAGCACCAGACCTCTTTCTCCAGCCTTTCTCTTAGAACTGCTTATCAGTTCAGCAGCAAGTTCCTTGTCACTGTCTTCTAGGATTGCAATGGATGTTCCAAGAATGGAGGGTCATCAGGAGTTCTCACATTAGGATTTTAGGATGATAAAGGAGCTGCTGTGAGGAAAAGAGCAGTAAAAGTAAACCGTATAAATAAAGGGGGGGATCCAAATGTTGCCAGCTTTTTGACATTGTGTTGTGTCTCAGAAAGTAACATACAAAGGACTGTGAAATGGAGGAAACAAAATGAAGAAAGGGAGAAAATAAACTTCTGAGAAAAATTCTTGGTTATTTATTTGTTTCTTGTTCTCTCACTTCATGGATGAGAAACTGATAGGAAAGGAAGACAACTGTTTATTAATTCTGGTTTCAGCTTACTCAGATGACCATACCAGTGACTAATACTGAGGGTTAAAAATGCTTTGAAAAAGAGTCAGAATTAACTACCATTAACTAGAAAGGTGATACTAATGTCTGCTCAGGAATCTCTGTCCGTTCGTTCATTTCTGCACTGCAACTTGGATGGGAAACAGTAGGCTCAGGACACTGATGGATGAATGCAGGTAAATCTTCTTGTGGTGGCATGGAGTGCTACTATTCTGTTCTCTTTAACAAAGATTGTCGAGTCAGTGCAGTTTGTGGAAGCTTTGCTGGAATTGCTGAACATAACTCCAGCTGGGGCACACTTGCTTAAGTGAAGCTGAGAGATGATAGTAGTGGTTTTATACACTTGCCTATGCAGCTGAAAATGGCAACCATTGAATGTGGGGCTGGAGCAGAAAAATCCATCTCAGGATAGCCGCTTGGAGTTGAGGACACTGCTAGAAACAGCACTAAGACAGTTCGTGGAAGTGGTTTAGGCACAGTCATGTTTTTTCTCTGATAACCTATGGCAAAAGTGACAGCTGGGAGCAGTGTTTAGCTGTCATAGCTTGACATGTCAGAACTCATCTATTACTATGCATAGGCAATAACTGATGTCATGATCTTTACTTCAAAATCCACTCCATTTTCCCCACTTTCCAAAATTCTTGACATGCCATTGCCCTGAGGCTCATAGGCTGGCTAGCACCATCTGCTTCTCCTTGTCTTTGTCCTGTGTACCCAATTCTCCCATCATATGCCTCAGCACAGAAGTCGGGACTACTTGCACAGTCTGTGCCTCTACCCTTTGAATTCCTTTATTCGCTGTCCCAGTTGCAACACAGCAATGTCAAACTTTTTGACCTCCCACACAAAGCTTTGTTCCTTCCCAGATGCCCCTCCATCTCTGTTCTGCCAGTGAGGTCCTCTCATTCCCGTGGGGGGTGATGTGACATTTACAGGAAGCTAGTCAGTTGGTGCTGGTTACCTGTTTTTGTGTGACCTCTCTGCAACAGACTGTATGTGTGCAAGCATGAGACTCTATTCCCTATCTTTACATGCTGTGTCACTCACCTTGATAAAATTACCAATTATTCCAGTCAGGGCCATGAATTCTAACGCATGCTTGTCCTGTGTGGCCATGACCACAACTCTGCTCATCACAGTAGCACATACTTAACTTAAAAGCCTTAGGAGGTCTAAGTCACCATCACTGAATAGTTCTGCAATAGCCTCCCAACAGAAGTCTGGGGAAAAAGGCAATCCTATGCTGTTTGCAGCCTTTAGTAGTTGTGGATGTTTTCCAGAAAAAACATAATTTCCTGATGAGTCCTGTGTCTCAGAGTCCTGACTTTGGTGACATCTCAGTCCTTTCCACTCACATGGACCATCCACAAGGCAGGAACTGCAACCCTGTACATGTCCCTGGGTGCAGAGAACAACCATCCTTACATTGCTACATAAGCTTTTCAGGACCCAGGACACTAATTGTTGCTTGCAAGGCATCTTTCCTTCTCCAGCACATCTGTGTTTGACAGGTCAAATCTCTGCCCTACTAAAGGAACTACTTTTATAGCCACTGCTCAGTATTCCCATTCTTTCTTTAGTGGGAGCACTGCCCACTGCATTTACTTGCTGCCAGTTTAGGGGGCTGTCATGTTGATTGTTCTGCATCAATGGCAACAGCAACTCCTTTCATATCAGAGTGGCAGACAGCAAAACTCTGTTAATCTAGCTGTCGATCCAGTTGCCTGGGAGTGCTGGAAAGAAGCAGCTGGGTCAGCCACCAAAGAGCCACCAAACTAGTATTCCTCAAATTTTGATTTCAAAGCTCCTTTGATGCCCTGATTACAACTGTCAGTTTCCACACTCCTGACATTGTTCTGGCCTGGCCACATCAGAGACATCCAACAAAAAGCTCATTTCCTACCTGATGAAACTCAGATGAGTTACCTTGAGTATAAGTTACCTTATTCTTCCTGTAAGTCACCTTATTCAGTAAAGCAAGAGGGTTCAGGGCCCTCTTGGTAGAACCCAGTTAGGCCATGGTGAAAATTTGCTGCCCATCTGATGTGTCTGTAAGGTTGTAAGGTTTAGGCTAACACATAAAGACTGCTTTCAGATCAGCTCAGTTGGATGCTGCTTATCTTCAGCCTTTTCCTGCTTGAAAGACTCCTCTCCAGACAGCAAAACTGTTTACTGCTACCTGAAGCAGAACGAGAGGAGAATACAAAACAAACAGTGGGGTATCCTTGCCCAACACATTCTCCAGTGTATGGGAGAGGAAATTTACTCCTGGAATTAAAAGCAAAGGATGTGTCTGGACCAATGTGACTAACAGACATCTACCCCTGGTGTGCTGTGTTCTCCCTGCAGTCGCCACGAAATCCAGAAGTGTACCGTGATATGAAAAGTATCTTTATGATATAAAGCTTCAGGGAAGTGGCTGTGAGAATTCACATTTGTCTTCTCCTCTCCTGCTTCCAGAGAGGAAGAGGGCAGAAAGATTTTATTTCATCCACACTTTCAGAGAATAAATCCAAGCAAACAAGAGCTGCCCAGAGAGATCACCCTACGCAGCTGATCATGAAGAAGTAGAACTGCAAGTTCAGCTGAAAGAATGAGAGAAAGAGTGTCTTAGGGTACTCTGGAAAACCATCCTAAGTCAGCCCTAGCTATTGTTCTGCAAAGGCACCTTTTTTGTTGTCTAGTGATTCAAAAAGGATCAAATCAGAATCTCTGTACCATGCCTGAAGCAATTATTCTCTCATCAAACAATGTGGTGAAAAGTTAAGCTTAAACTCCTTTAGTCACCATATATTTTTAATACTAACATAATTCAAATCCTAGATTACTGTCCTCTTAAATGCTTTGCAATGATTAATTGCTTAAGACACAGTAGTGTGTTCATGTTGCAAGGAAAGCAGAGCAGTGTAAGATCCTCACCTATACTGGAAATACAAAGCAAATGGATTGATATTCCTTTTTACATTCCCTAACTACTGTGGTGGAGCTCAGACTGAGGCAGCTGAGGAGCTTTGCTCATGGGGTGGGGTGGTAAATTAAATTAATAGATTAATACAAAATAATTTTTAAGCCCCAGGTTTGATTAACTTGGAGTACAGTGCCAGAAGGTATCATGGAGTTAAAGAACCTAATAAGGTTAGAAAAGAAGGTTTAGACATATAGCTAATCAGAACACTCACTGCCCTATTAAATAGGATAAAAACTGAAAAGCAAATATTACATTTTCATGCTTGAGGACCACTGCTAACTGGTTTGAATTTTTGAATAAACTTCTCTAAGATTTTAATTTTCCTGTCTACGGCCATGTCACATAAGTAACTCAGTCATTCTTTGATCATCTGGTGTATTCACATCTTTTTCCTCTTCGTTTTTTTTCCAGCTCATGAGCTCACAAATTCTAGCAAAAATTCTTAGCAGTCTCATAGAGTATACTCTTAAATTTTGTATCACCGAATTCTATTCCAAACAAATTTGCTTCTGTGTAGCAGGTTGTGTAGTTCTTTATATATCACATTGTCATCCTCATCCCTTTTGACAGTAGCTTTGAACTTGACAGTCAGTAGGTCACTCTGACTTTTGCATAGGGCTATTAATAAAGCAGTAAACAAACTCCATTCTGAAATTATTGCTGAGATATTCTACTAGGGATCTCTTTTCAGACCAATATCCTTGTCAGCAGAACGTATTCATCACATAATTGTGATGAATAATTCCCCTTCCTTAGCACAATCAAAAAGGCACTGTCAAGACAGAGAATTGTGTTGATTCAGTACAATGATTTTGGTGTTCCTGGTCCCTGAACACAGCAGCTATTGGGGTGGAAGTTACCCTCAATCAGAGATGCACTCCTACCTCATTCTTCCACTGCCAGCAGTTCGTTGTGCAGATGTGGTTTATGAAGGCTTTTGGGAGTGGTCTGAGATTTTTACCTGAAGCACTTTGCCACAGCTTATATTAAAGAGCAGACATCTTATTAGAGGACTGGCTTATGCTTCTGCATAGTTCAAACCCTGACTTTTTCAGGCAAATAATATTTTGAATCATCCCTCTAGTCTTTAGATTATTCGTTTTCAGCCTGATTTCCAAAGGAAATGAGTCATAAGTACATATGCTTTCTGCTGTCTGCCTGTCAGTCCTCTCTCAGTGACTTCCAAACCTGTTGAAACCTGTTGGCCAGCTCGATTAGATAGAACAGATATATCAATGATACTGAATTAATGTGGTATAAATGGAGGATAGGGAAGAAGCAGGGACACTAGAGGTCCAACTGCATGATGGTGATGCTTAAACTGCCTCTACATGGTCTATCAAAATTCAGGCAGGTGACAGCCTGGCACAGGGAGGGTTAGTTCACTGTTGCCGACAAATCACTCTTCTCCTTAATTTTTTTAGTGCATTTTTAAGGAAAATAAGATTGAGAACTTTGTTTTATCCTTCTCTTCAGTTAGTTGGAAAGCAGTTGACTTAGGCATCCTCTGCCTCTTTGATTCTGTCAGCTGTTGTCTCCATCCCTCCCACAAAGGCCATAATGATTTCTCTCTGTTTCAAAACATCATTAAAATGGAAAGGCTTTAGGCTACACTGGACCTGGATAAAACATATGAATAAGTAATTAATTTAATGAAGGAAATATTCATCCTCATTTGACATCTCCATCTTGCCAGATGAATCTTTTCAGCTAGGGAGAGTTCAAGGAAAATCCAAAAGCCTTTCAGAGCCTATGAATTTTACATGGTAAACCTACTCTCCACCCCTCAGCAGACTCTGCAATGGTCATCTCTTTCCTGTATCCTGGGAGGTGAACCGTGAGCTGCCACAGGGCACAGCACACAGATGTTATTCAGCCACATCATCATGCCTTGTTCGTGGTACAGCATAAAGTGCTAGCTTTCATCCCAAACTGAGCATGCTGCAGTAAGCCAGGCTTGAGGCCATCATGGCAAGCACAACTGTCTGTGACATCATTACAGAGCCTTCATGTTGTTTCAGCTGCATTTCACAGTACTGCTGTCAGATGTTTGAACTACTGTGAGCAAAGGATGCTTTTCTCTTCAGCAGAGAAAGCATCTTGAAATCCCCCATGTCCTCCAAAGTGCTTCACTATTTACAGAAGCCCCTCTTTGTCTCATATGGGTTTTGAAAAAATACCATCATTCCATTAAGACCTTAATTTCAGTGTTTAATATATTCCAGTAAGAATTATAAATATTTGATAGCACTTGTTGGAGTTGACTGCTGCTGAACACCAGACATTTACTAGATGGTTGTATGGTGTTGCTGATCTCTGCTAAAATTCTGTGTACTTTTCCCTTGTGAAAACAAGTCAAGAGACAAGATTCCTTCAGTGGCTGTCAACAGCAATAGGGGGTCAGCAGAGGAAAGGGTACAGTGTAGAGAAGGTGCCACAGTGAGAAAGTAAAGCTACACAAGGTGAACAAAAGCAAACAGCAACAAAGAGGCAGTGGAATAAATTGCAACTGAAACAGATCTGAAGGCCAAGCATGTCTAGTTGACTGGACTAGAGTGGATTAGATAAGCACTGATTCTAAAAGACAAAGACAGGTCAAAGATTACTATATAGTCATAGAGGAGGAAACCTCTCAGGTGTTTAACCTGACAACAGATCAACAGTAACAGCCTTGGCAAAAACAAACAGAAGAAATTTCCATCTCTTCTAATCTGGCTCCAGTAGGAGCTAGGATTTATAAAATCAAACTGTAGTAGTAGTTAAAACCTGACTAAATCTCTTGATCTAGGAGCTTTGATAGGACTTTGCTCCTACTTCTGGCTGAGAAAAATGAGGACATGCAGATCAGAAGATGCAACATGAAGATCATCTCCATGTGAAGCTCTTTATTTTGGTAAAATAAAGATTTACTGGTACACGGCTGGAGGCAGATTTTGGCTTCAGAAAATTCTTGTTTGCTTGAAATCTAGATTTTAACTACGGCTTTAATATTACCACAGCCAAGAATTTTCAGTAAGCCTCTGGTTTTGATTTAAAGGACTAGTAACTAGAGGAAGTGGTAGGCTAAAATACTCTTACAAAACAGAATCTGTGTGGGATCAGATAAAAAGTTGGCTGAAATTCCTTGCTTCTCAAAGCCTTGACCCTTTGGAGGAAAACTGTAGTATTACATCACTGAATTTGTGACAAAAAGGAAGCAAATATCACCACAAACTTACCTTAAAGTAGCTTAAGAATCATCTTACAGAAATAACTAACACTTTTAATAGGCTCTTCAAACCTACAGAAGTCTGAGATAGCAGAATATAAACACATAGCAAAGGCTAGCAGTCATGCCAGCTGTTCTTAAATGCTTACCTGTTCCCGTGTCTGGCCAGGATATTGCTCTGATATCCTCCAACAGGACCTTCTGATAGGAATTAGAACTAAGTGGCAGCTGTCAAGGGCAACCCGGGATTGTTCATGCTCTGAGTGTTCAGGACAATCAAGAACGGGACTCAAGAGCTGTCAAGAGTCTCCTATCCGTACCCATGGGTGGTACAAGTGTACAGATAAGACATATCCCAGATAACATTTCCTTAAATATTTGCAAGGCTGTGAACCCTCACAATTTTCCCAAGGAGTCTCTTTCAAAGGTTTACCCTTTTCACTGCTATAGAGCTTTTCCTAGCTGAAATGTAAGCCCTCTTCTTACTTTTTGGGTACGAGGAGAACAGATGGTTTCCTGATTATATCCTTCTTTGCATTTGGGTTGCTTTTTTTCTTTTTATGTGGATGAAATAGGGTTAACCTCTCTTCTTTCACTGTCTTGGTGAGGCCCTGTCCTCTCTGGACCACTTGTTATTGTTAAGGTCCATCTGTGGATTTTCAGCAGAATTGCTTTCCAGCTACCTGCTCCCTTGTTTAACTTACACAGTTGGGTTTTTTCCTGCATATCTGTAGGACCTTTAACTTGTCTCTGTCAAATTGCATCCTGTTTTTATCAGAACACCACCACCAATTTGTGAGGATCCTTTGGAATTCTGCCCCTACCTTCCAATAGGTACCAGCTCCTCACATCTAGGAGTTATCTGCAAATTGACAAGAGTCTGCAGTCTGTCATTTAGGTCTGTACTGACAATACCAAATACCATGGGGCCTGAGACAGATCAGTGCAAACTCTAGTTAATGTTGCCTTTTGTTTTGTTAACATAATTAAGTCTATTCATTTAGACTACGCTCCTTCAGCTGCTTAAGAAAATGTCACTAAAATTTGTCATTTAACTAGTGTAAAAGCCAAGATATCTACTGTTTTTCCTTTATCTTCAAGATTGATCACCCTATCAGACTGAAGTTAAACTGATCTGTTCTGACAGCTCATATTAGTCCTAGGGTGGGCTCCCAGCCACAAAAAGCCTGATACACAGGCTCAGCAGGTGCTGTGAGAACTACTAAATACCTTTCAATATGTACCATGGTGGAAGCATCAGCATACTTCAGTCACTTCTACTGCCTCTCTCTCCTAGAACAGCTGATTGGAATGATGAAGTCAGGATCTTTCTTCTGGAAGGGGTATGAAAGACTCAGGAGCAGCAGAGAACTGCAAGAGACCATGCTATGTATTGGGAAGAAAGCATTGCCACGATGGCATGAGGGGGAGGAACAGTTGGTATCTGCTCACAAATTGAGTCAGGCTGAGAAGAAGAGGAAGGCTGTTTGGAAGAGGTGGCTCACTTTGGGCTCTGCAAACATTTGTGGATCCACACTTCATTTGGCATTAATCCCTCCCTGTGGAGAGAGGCAACCTGTCATACAGTTTGGATTTTAATTTTCCACCCATTTCCCTGCAAGCAGAAAC
Source organism: Sturnus vulgaris (assembly GCF_052056855.1). NCBI lineage: Eukaryota > Metazoa > Chordata > Aves > Passeriformes > Sturnidae > Sturnus > Sturnus vulgaris. The sequence goes on along the minus strand of NC_142248.1, from coordinate 13,857,766 downwards.
ATACGGGCATGTTTAGGCCTTTTTGGTACCTGGAGAGGAATAAATGAGAGCCACTGGCTGGAAAGTTGTACTGTCATTGTGATACTCTCTTTTCATCCCATTAAGGTTGTCTGGGAACTAGGAGTCAGCTGATCTGATTATTGCCAGACATTATCAAGCTGTCTATAATTAGCTTTTTATTGGTGAGAAGCCAGAAAATCTTCTTTGTTTGCAAGCTTGGACTATAGAGAAAGAAGAGAAATATTTAATGGAAGAGATTGTTTGGAAACTGTAGATCCTAATTAGTGTCTCAGTCTAGTAGAGAAACTGTATGCAGCATTTCTCTGGGAAAAAAAAGATACTTTAAGCATCCTCTTTTGAGGAATGCTGGTTTGCATTCTTGAAAGGCACAGCACACATGGATATATGGATGCTTTTCTCAGTTCCTCTACTACAGACTTCTTACATTCACACGTTGTATGGCTCCTTTTAGTGCCAATCTATTTAACACTAGTTAAAATATAAGTTAAAACTTGGGCTGTGCCTTCTACATGTAGCCTGTGCAGTTTACAAACTCAGAATCAATAAATCCAGATAAATTTGGATAAGCAGTCCAGTAGCCAGTTCTTTTTATGCTGTATATTAAAACTACAGTATTTAAGTCCAAGGTGACTTTAAATCTAAAATAACCCTTTACATTTTCAGCATCATCTTGAGTCACATGTTACCTGATTTATTTCAGAAGTGAATTATTTTCAAATTACTAACACATGACTGACATTTTCAGTCTCATATAGTAATGGTATCCCTTTTAATTCTTCCAGTGGACATTGTAAACTCCACGTGCTTTTTGTCAACAGCAAACAGAGATTAATGAAACATGCATTAGTGGCATGGTTAGAAGGTTGCTGTCTAATCCCAGACAAGTATTTTTTTCTTTTCACACCCTCCTTCCTCCCCCCCGGCCTTCTATTTGGGTTTGTTAGTGTTGTTGTTATATTCCAATAATTTCTCTTCCCAAATGCTTAAACCAGAAATTATCACTACCATGTTTTTTCTGAGGGAGAGCATCACCATGGAGGATACCAAGCCTTCCAAAATACAGGACTCTCTGCCCTGTTATTTTGAGTCTTAAAGAGATGTGAGAACAAAGCCTGTTCAATGATACATGAAAGTCTTAATGAAATGTCTGAATAAAACCCTGAAGGAGTTATATTAAAGTATCAATCATGTTTCCCAAAGTAGAACCCAGAGCAAGAATAGGAACTATCTTCCTGCAATTACATAGATTTTAAGTGAAGTGCTCGCTGTTATAGTTGAGGTGAGATCATATCCGAAAGCAAAGTATTTTGCAGAGTTTAATTGTGGTTATTTCTGGGAATGACACTGTCAATTTGTGAAATACAGGTTGAGTTTGTTGTGGTTGAAGTACCTAGCGCTTGCTAAAGAGGAACAATCCATGTATGTTGTTAAACTCTAATGAGGGAGTCAAGAATAAATACAGTAAAGAGGGAAGATCCACTTTAGGTTTAAGCAGTAATTAGTTTAGCTACTTCTCTCTGCATTGCAACTAAACAAATCAATACAGGCTATTTTTTCCTTCTAAGGGTTGAAAATAAAGGTCATTTGGATTCAGACCTTTCTGTATATATAAGAGTGGTTTAACCACATTAACTCTTGTACAGGACACCTACTCCAGTCTCCAGGGAATGCTTGCAAGGGCAACCTTTTAGCAGTGCCAGTTAGTGTCCCTTGGTGATATCCCAGCATAGAAAAAGGTGATTCAGAGCTGGGATGTGACTGTAGTTAAGTGATCTTCTAGAGATGCTGCTGTCATACACAGCTAGGAAGGCTTGTTTCTTCTGCCTGGATTTCACTGCTATAAATGCTCCTCTTGGTCTCCGGGCTGGCTGCACTGTGTACTATATCCTTAGCACATTGTCCAAACTCTTAACTTCACATCTCCACCCAGACTCTACTTCCTAATGGACCTCAGCTCTCACTCATACACTGCTTTCACCAGAAGCCCCTTTCTGTGCTCTGCCCCCCATGTTTCTGTCATAGCTGAAGCAATACCTCTTAGCTTGGTTTGCACTTCCTGCTCGTTATTCCTGTGACCAGTGAGCCGAAAAGAGGATTTTTGTGATCTCAAAGTTTTCAGATCTCAACATTTTTCTAGATCAGACTGTGCCCAGAGTGGACTGAATATTCAAAGGATTTGAGTAGCAGATTCTAAAGCGTATCTCTACAGAGTTACTATATACAGCACCATACTGTTTTTATTTTCAGAAGGTTATCAGTTGGCCAGCTCAAGATTACCTTGGGGATAACAGAAGGCAGTTGCTTGACTCAAAGGATATCTGCCAGATTTCCGTTTGCAAAGCCAAACAATGAGGGCATGACATGAATCCAAAGAGGCAGTAACCAGAATCTTTAACAAGGGAAAAATAAGCCATGTTTCCCTAGTCTGTTTTTCAAAAATACCTGGACAGTCTTGTCCGACATTTTCCAAAAGCAGACGTCAAAGGCAGATACCACACATGGAATATTTTAGCTCATAGACTTAAAAGACCAGCAAAGTTATAAGCAGCTGACTCTTTCAGTGAAAGGCACAAGAAAATCTTAAAAATAGGCAATGCAACCAGCTTACCTGAGTGAAAGCAAACAAACCAGGAGTTTGTTAAACACGAGTTTGCAACCCAATATTTTCCTGTAATGCAAAGGCATTTTTTTCTCAGTGTCTGAGCCCAAGGAGCATGCCAAAGGGTAGGGATGCTTGAACAGTCCTAATGCTGCTTGCACAGTAATTCGGCCCACTCTCTTAAGTGTTCTGTTACATTGATAGGCTTTGAGCCTTACCTACAATGGGAATTTGGCCACTGGTATAAGAAGTGTCTGGACAATTGTTCTGGAATGAAGATTTGCCCTTTGGTGAAAATTCCCAGCTAAGCAAGGCTTTTGATATTGTTGTTCAAAATCTCCATGTTAAAACCTGGACATTCTACTCCTAGACTTAGTTCTTAGCTCAGCCAAAATTCGAAGCCAAAAGTTAGAGCCAGACTGAGTTTTTTGCATAACCTGCAGAGGTATTCTCACAGAAGAGGTTTCTGTGGTAAGATGCTAACTGACAGCACTTTCAGTTGAATTTCTTTTTGAAGGTTCCGAGAATAGCTATGAAAATAAGGAAAGCTGAAAAATGAGGGTTTTTTTTAGTAAGAGATTCCAGATGCCACTTTATACAAGCTAATAAAGAGAAGATGAAGGACTTGATCAGAGTCTCAGAGTACCAATAAAACAAGGATACACAGGCTTTTCAGGGTAACTTGTGGCTAGCAAATTGAAGCTAAACAAAAAATCAGTATAAAAATGTAATGATGTTTCCTAAACAATTAAAGTTATTAGCCTTTGGAATAAAAGAGATCTCATGGATCTCTTCTCACTGGTACCTGTCAAGTCTAGGTAGCTTCCCAAAAGACACTCTGAAATTCAAAATTATTTCAGGGTGGAATAAAGTAGAATCCAAACCCCTCAACTGCCAGGATTTTAGTCACAACTTCCCGTCATTGCTAACCGCAGCTGCTGGTCAGGGTTAAAGGTGTAGATGTATTTTGGCTCCACGGGTGCTTTAATCTTTGTTTTGCTCAACCTTGTGCTGAACAGGACTATACAAACTAGCTCACTTATCTCCTGGTACCAGATCCATACTGCACCTCTCAAATGGAGCTGGCTGGCATAGATTTGAATCCACAAATTAAAATGTACAAATCTAGGCTTAACATTACTTTTGTGAAGAAAAACAGCCAAATTTCCTATTTCCTTGCTTCAGGAAATACCTGCTTAAACATCAGCAGTCAGTTGGGAAGTGTGAGGGACAGGGCCCCTCCACTGGAGCTAATAGCATTAACCTTCTCCCTGCTCCCAAGGCACATTACACCCAGTAGTTTAAAAATGGTTTTTCTTTTATTTGATAGGAGATGGGGATTCTTCATCACTGTGACATACATAGGCTTAAAAGTTAAGAATTACTTATTGCTTAAGCTGACACAATGAATCAGCTGCCAAATTGAGAATGATAACCAAGTATGATGGATAACCATCGCATGCTGCTGGAAGCAGGGCAGGCAACATTTCTGAGTGGGGGAGATGTAATCACCAGGTGCTGTATTACAATGACAATGAGACCTGCTGGGAATGGGCGACTATCGTGTGCCTCTGCAAGTAAAGAGCACCCTCTAATCAGCAGAGAGTTACTAAAGCTGGTGCTGTGCAGGATCAAGCCCATTCAGTTTCGAGAAAGCAGGAGGATGATCTGGATAAACCTCTAGATTTGCTCTCTCTGAGTGAGCTCTGTTCCTCAGAGGGATTCACTGGGGGCCTATTATGAACTTAGGAGTGTGATACGGTGTTTGATGTGGTAAAAAAACACTCCCAGCCAGAGTTAGCATGTCTGTTTAGGAAAACAATATGTTTTCAAAACAATTCTCCCCTGACTGAATTTGGTAAGAAGTACAAAGATTCCATGTCTCCTCCGTTTCTGAAAGCTGAATTACTAAGCCTCAATATTTTCATTGGATCACAGTGGATTAAGATCATTTCAGGCCACCCAGAACTGGAAGCACGCATGTCTAAATATTTATAAGGGAGATACTCCCTTCAGGTTCATTTCCAACAGCCGCTTCCAACACTGGCTCTCCAAGTGGCCAACTCTTCCAGCAGAACTGCTTCCTGCACATCCATCTGCTCGGTTTTTTCAGATAAACACACGTCTCTCCTGCTGGCCATGTGGTGCTGACTTCTCCCCACCACGTGCACAGCTAGCGGGGATGCCCCACAGAAGCTTTACTGTATGAGTCACAGAAAGAACCCAGCTGGATATCTGGAAACCCATTTGGGTTTATGAATTAGCAGGATGTGGGAGAATTTTTCTTTTCTTTTCAACCAATACGTGAAGTAATTCCATACTGAGTTAATATACATGAATAGACCGCTTGTCATTATTCACAGAGTCATTTCTGTGACTCTCACTGGAAATACCAAGTAGCAAATGAACAGAGAGACTGAAATCCACCCTCTAGTTGCTCTGAAAGGCAGTTCCGTAGAACGTGAAAAGCTGCCTCAGATTGGCAGTGTGGAGAAGGCTACTGCCACTGCTCTACATGCTACTGGTCAGCAGATAAACAAAGCAATCTTGTTTCCACAGCAGTGAAGCCAGCAGTAAATTTACACAGCCATCTTTTCAATAGTTTCAAAAGATAAAGAAAAACAAGGCACAGTCATTTCAAGCTCCATTAGAAACAGAGTGAGAAAAATCAATGTGTGACAAATAGGAAGGGACAAACTCTGGAAAAGGAAGTGCCACTAAGGTTTTAGAAATAGATGTGTTTTTTAACTGGCAATCAAATAACAAATGATCAGAATCTTTCAAAATAACTATGCACATAATGGCAGGAACTGTTAGAATATATTGACGTTCAATTATTAAAGCAAATGGGACAAAGTTCTTGTTAGTAATGGCTCTGTCACTTAAACAATGTACCAGCAGTGGGAGTAGTTCTGCAGTCCTTGTTAAACACATCTCTAGCAACAGTGTTCCCGTGGTAAAAGCCTGTTTATGATTGTTCCCAGTAAGCTGTTTAAGCTTTGAAGGTGTAGTTGGGTTAGAAACGTATTCTGTCAACATTAAGTGATCATGGATTTGGACTAAATTAGGTTGAAAGGAATCTCTGGAGATCATCTAGCCAGTCTCCTTCTCATGAAGTAAAGTGTGATACAGAAAGGATTGTAGGACTTACTCTAGGAGTGTGGGGAAAGGGGATGAAGAACTGCATCATATTTCTGACCCAGCACCCTATCCTCTCAGCTGCAGTTACAGTGCAAGAAATGCAGTCTGGCTGTTCATTGGTGACACCTGACCTGTGATGACTTGGATTTCCAGGACCACTGAGTCTCCTCCTTGCCAGAGACACACTGAGTAACACCACCTGCCATGGGAAATTTCTCACCATGCCCTGGCACTTGACATTGCCAGCCTCTGAGCTGATCCTTGCAGTGGCATTCTGGCTTCCTTCCACAACTTGTGTCATTCTCGAAGTTGCCTTGGATTGCAGCACTAGATGGGCTTGTCTTGCAGCACAGCTTTATTTCCCTGGAACTGTGACTGCACCATGTCCTATTCTTGTCAGTGTTCCCCAAGCCATTCCTAATGCTCAGGTCACCTGTATGAAGTTTAGCCCACTGCAGTAAGCGCTGCAGAAAGCCACGAGCATGGCTGTAAAGCATGGCTCAGGGATCTTCCCCTTTCCTCTTTATTTCACTCCTAGTTGTGGGAAACTCACAGTGGGAATTTTCTTCAGCTCGTAGACATTTATGCAACAATTTTCCTTTAGCACACAGAACCCTCAACATGTTGTTTATTTACTGTTTGCCTTTTCCTTTAGGAAGTCGGCAGAACTCACCTCTGGGAATGAACTTGTGTTGCAGTGTTTAGCAGGAAGCAGGCAGCATAGCACATTTGTTCCCTGTTCTACAACTCCAGGTGTCTCTGGTTTGCTGACAGCACATTCCAGCAGGGCAGAGCCCCTCGTTGTTTCCTATAGCAAAGCTGTACAGGATCTCCTAGATAAAAGGCAATTACATATTATTTTTGAACCTAAAAGCCTTGGATCAAGCCAAATACAAAATCTGATCCGATTTATCCCCTTTTTCCTTGTCAGATAACTGTTAGTCTGCCTTTTTGTACTTTTCAGAGCTCCAGCCCTCAGTCCAGGAGGCAATTTCACAACAAATGAAGCCGGCCAGTGCCAGGAGACTGTGTGGCATTCCAGAGCTGTGGAGGGGTGTTTATGTTCTCCCTCTCTCCCCCAGTGTTTCATGTGCCTATTTGTCTCCCGGGAGTAAACACAATCCCTTTGCTTTGCAAAGCCAAAAATATAAGCATTGGTATTTAAATTGCGAACAATTGGGTTTGGCAAACAATCCCTTTCTGAATCACGGGGCTGAGTCATTTCCCTCACCTAAGCTGCTCTCTTCTCCCGTGCAGATAGCAAGAGCAGGGGGAAATCCAGCACTAATGTTTTCCTGTCTGTCTGTCTGTCTGTCTGTCTACCATCCTCCCCCTGCCCTGCAGCCTGCCTGCTCCAGGCCGAGCTGGTGAATTACGAGCGGGTCAAGGAGTACTGCCTCAAAGTGCTGCAGAAGGAAGGCGAGAACTTCAAGGCGCTCTATCGATCGGGAGTGGCATTTTACCACCTGGGTGACTTCAACAAGGCCCTCTACTACCTGAAAGAGGCAAGATCCCGCCAGCCGACAGGTATGGGGAAGGGAGCAGGGGTGGGGCTTTGCACAGAGTGCTTTTGTATTTCTTTCCATGAGACGTCTTATTGCGTTGATTTCCACAGGGATGAGCATGCATGACTCACAGTATGTCCTTGCCTGGACTCCCCTGCAAGCACTCGTGAGTGGTGCATCAAGGTCACGGTGCCCAAAGATAAACTGCTGCCAAGGCTGCAGCATGACCTGGAAGATGACAGTGTTGCTGGAATGCTGTCAGTATGGAGGGGATCCTGCCTCTCTTTTCCTCACTAACTTATTTTTGATGAAGAAAGCAGGGAGTGGAAAGAGTGTACCCCAACCATTATATTTTCTGACTCTTTGAGAAAAAGCTTCTTCCCCTTAGCAATGCCAGAAGACTTTTTGTCATCCTCAGTAGCCTTCTACCATCTCAGTAAAGGGTTATCATTCTGCTTTCATCAAGGAGACAGACATTTACTCACAAAGCATTCATCAGGATGCTTCAACTTCTGCCGTGAAATCAGCCAATTCCTTGTTAAGTATCTGTCATCCATCTGTCAAAACCATACAGTTCATTTGGGGACACCAATGAAATTATGTATCCAAACAACTGAGCCTTGCCAGAGCAACCGTCTCCATGCTAACCTGCTCAGCCTCAGAAGGCGGGTGAAAAGCCAGAGTTGAGGGTGAAGCAGAGATGATGCTTTTATTTTTCAGAAATCATAGGGAGATAAAACAACACTGTCGTTTTAAACAGAAACGAATTTTGTAGAACTCAAAGAATTTCAAGAAAGTAAAATGGAAGCCATGCGCAAAGAAAATCCTGCAGAGTAGCTCTTCATATGAATCTGAGAGGAAGGAGTGAGAACTGGATGTGAAACAGGGACAAGCCTGGGTCCTGGCAGAGCATGGTGGAGCTGATACTCATTTAACTAGAGGAGGGAAGGGAGGCATTTGGAGCTGGCTGTGCTTGATTTTCTACAGGCATTGGCCCTGCAGGGCTCCTGCAGTGGCTGTGCCATGGGGGACCATCAGGGAGGGTGTGCTTGGGAGTGTGCTGGGCTCTCTTTCCTCTTCCATCTCCTCTTAGAGTGCTTTGTCCCATCTGCTGTGCTTGGCCGTGGGCTCCGGGCAGTCTGACAGCACAGCTGTGCACCCCACACTCCCAGAGCAAATGTGTTTAAAAGCTCAGTTTAGCCTATTTTAGTTTAGTTTAGTGTGCCCTTCTGCTTTCAGCCCTTGCCAGAACCAGGAAATGGAGAAGCATATGCAAGAGAAAAATAGTGAGTGGAAAATAAGTTATCTTAATCTTGAAGTTTTGACTAGGTTCAGATGTGAAAAATTTCTTTTAGCTGTACGATTTAGCTTCCATCTTTTAAATGTGTGTTTCTGTGCTCCCTTACCATCCCCCTCCTCGTGATACTATTTATTTGGTATTCCTCATTGCTTCTTGAAATAAATACTAATTTATTCAACAGCAACAACTTCAAATACCACTTGCTACAAAAACATACCAGAACGTGTCCCTAAAGGCCCTTAATGTATACAAAACCTAGTTCTGGCCTTCAGCTCTGCATCAGACTCTTTCCTGTTATTTGTAGACCATTCAAGGCTGTTATTCCACTGTTTTATTTATGATTATGGAAAACTTGAAGGGCATTCAGGGGGAAGGAATTGAATATGTACAATAAGAAAGGATGTGACTGTTAAAATACAGTAATAGGAATCAGGTAGCACTGTCAATAATTATTTATGTGACCTGGAATAAGTGTCTCCAACTGTCTCCATCTGCAAAGTGTGATTGTTTTCCTTTATCTGAGGTTTCGCCAGGCTCACTGGTTATTATTGCGGTCATGTTCTGTGTGTTCTTTTTTTTTCTAATAAGGAATGTTTTTGGCACAAATCACTGGCAGTTATTCTCTTTGGTGGGAGAGATTTTGAATGGTAAAGAGGAATTAGTTAGCAAAGGGGTTTAGTGTTCTAAAGGGCTGTCAGCACAGCAGATCCCTTACGGCTATTCACTATCAGCCCAGGGTGAAGGAAGGTTGGATTTGGCCTGATTTCTTGTGCCACCTCCAAACAAAAATCACAAAAGCAGATGGAAATAACACGAGGTAGTTGTATAACCCTCCTACTGAGGGAGAGGGAAGCTGCTGTTAAGTCATGTAAAAGCATGGATGGACCTTCCATGAGCTCTGTGTCCAGAGGTTGGTGCAGCATCGGCAGCCAAACATGCACCTTGCTGCAAGGCCGCCCTCTCTCACTGGGGCTGCATTGTCAGGGCAGGGACTGACTGGGATCGAGATCAATCATGCAATAGCCTGGTAATGTCAGGCAGTGGTTTCTGCTGTCCCTGTGCTGAGAGCCCACGTTCAGACATCCCACAGGCTGCCTGGACCAGACGGCTTTTGTGCTGTGCAGAGCAGGCTCGAGGCTGCACTCAAGCACTGCCTTCCTCTACCCCTGCGACTCAGAAGTCCTGGGAACAAAACCTAGGCCATGGTGTCTGCACAGCAGATAAGCAACTGGGCTCTGAAGCTACAGGGGAAGCACATATGATCTTTAAAATAGCATTAGGCCACTGTGAGAGAGACACAGGCACAGTCCTGAGAGCCAGGAAACACATTCCCATTGCAGCTCTAGCAGAACTTCTTTGCATGGGTCTGAGTGGTTCTTGTTATTTCCACATCAGCCAAAGGGGATGACTTCTTCTCCACTGAGAGATGAGAGTGCAGAAGACTCAGCAGGGAGACCCATCTCACCAGAGACAACTTGAAAAGTCACAACAGAATGGCCACGGCCCACATATGCCCTGTGGCATGTTTGTGGATAGCTCTGTGTGGGAGGAAGCTGATCTGTCTGGCACTGATTCAGCACTGGCAGAGGGCACAGCAGAGATGTCCTCATATTTAAAGGAAGCTTTGCACCCACAGCTGCTTTGGGGGGTGCAATACCCACACTCGCTAGTGCTGGACATGTTCCCAGTAATTTGTTCATGACTTTGAAAGCTGAAGCACTTCTCATTTCCCTAGCTGGTGTGGAACACATTTGGGTGAGGAGGAGAAAAGATTGCCCTCTGATTGGACTGCATTGCACTTCTGATTGGTCTCTGAGGATCTAATAACTTCAGTGGACCAAGCTGGCCCTGTTTGGCTGTCAGAGCAAGGCTCTGAGCAAAGAACCATTTTTTAATCAATACAGAAGTGGCTGTGTTTTTACTTGCTTCTGGTACTACATGGCTTTTGCCACTTTGCGGGTGCCGTGTGTGTGTGTGTGAAGATAAGAATGAACCTGATTTAAGAGAGGATTGACCATGACCACAGAACCATTGGCTCTGTCTGGAGACATGTACTCATTTGGATCAACCTGTGATTCAGGGTGAACAGGTTTCCTTAGGGCTGAGGCCAGGAGATAAAGCCAAACTCGCATAGTCTGTGGTGTGTTGATGCTCTGAAATGCTGGAAGGAAGAAGGCTCAGCTTACCACCTGCACAGTGCTGGGATATCACAGCTTTCTACTAGGATGGATCAGTGGTTCTGTGCCCCTAGGAATTTCATTATACAGGATAGACAAGACAGTATGCAGCATATAGCATATGACAAAATTGCATAAAGAGTGTCATGGTAGAAGGACATCCAAGCAGAAAATTTAAGGGAAGAAGGGGTACAAAGTCAATGTGAAGGATGCTCTTCTTAATACTATTCATCATGGGAAAACGTGAAAAGAGTGGAATAGGCTGTGAATAGAAAGAATGAAAAGGCAGAGCATAACTACATAAAATGCCTTTAGGAGCTTGCATGCAGGCACTGCAGAAGTGTTGTTCCACAAGTAGAGGCAAGGATGACCTGGATAGTTTCAGTGAGTTCAACTGTGCTGATCAAGAGTACTCAGAGAGAAGGTAAAAACTAGCTGAGGCAAGACTGTGAGCAACAGGGATGGTGAGCACAACTCAGACCTAGCTCTCCAAAACCAAAGGTTCCAGGTTTGGTTCAGAGTCTCTTCCAGCTGACAATGTTCCAGCCCACAGTACTGGAGCCATGCTGCTCCCCTGTGATGTAACAGGGATGAAGGTGCATTCTGCCTGTCTGCCACAGGGAGTTGTGTAACCACCATACCTGTGTGTGTGTTCTTTCCCTGCAGATACCAATGTCATACGATACATCCAGCTGACAGAGATGAAGCTCAGCAGATGTTCCCAGAGAGAGAAGGAAACCTTGTGAAAATTAAGCCACTTCAGCTGAAGTGCCCAAGGGGAAACATTTCTTTCCTAGAAGCTCATTTGGTGGATTTTCCCGTTTGCTCTGCCTCATCCTCATCTCCTCATCCATCCACTCTCCCTTGCTCTTCATTGAATATCAGTTTTGAAATGAAAGAGACTTGGACGCTGGATATGGCTGCTTGCCAACCATGGTAATACCCCTTCCCCGTGGCAAAAGAGCACAACAACTACAGCCAGCCTTGTTCCCAGACAGAGTCACACACCTGGAGTAGGCAATGCTGAGGGACCTGTCTGGTCCTGAACTGACTGCCTATTACCTATTAGGGAAGCAACCCCCAGAACAACTTCCTGACCAGGCAAGCTGGAGACAGAGGGTCTCTGCTCTGAGTGATCACTGGAGCTTGGAAGAGCTAAGAAACCAAGAGAGCCACTGGTCATTCCACAGGGGACAGCAAATGCCTTTTTACCATCAGTTCCCTCTGCCTGCTTCTCCAGTGTGTGTTATTGGTCTCCAGTGAGAGCTCACATGCTCCCAGTCTACTGTCAGTGAAAACTCTTTCTAAACATCCTCTTGATGAAAGCACAGAGCACCCTATGAACCCCCTGCTGAGCTGTCCCGGTGCTGAAGGAGAAGGCTGTGGGTTACCACAGAGCGCTGAATGGACTGTGAAAGCATGGTGTACAGTGTGAGGGAAAAACTGTGAAATAATTCATTAAAGGCAAATAAAAATTATTCATAGGCAACAAGTCCGGGCATTGCTTTTCAAAGGAGACTCTTTGGTTCCCTGTGTCCAGACAGACATTATCTAGGGAGGGGGCAGCATGGGGTGGGAAACAAGGGACGTCTCCATTCTTACCTTGGCTCTACCAATGCCTTGCTGTGTGATCTTGAGCAAGTCACTATTAGCCTCTTGGTGCCTCGGTTTCCCTATCTGTACACTAGGGATAATAATACTTCCCTACCTCGCAGGGGTGTTGTGAGGATGTATCAGTTAATGTTTGTAAGTAACAGTACAGTGATGTACAGTGATAAGTATTATTAGTACATTGGATTGAGGTCTTGATTCTCCCACCTTGTGTTGGTGCTTCCTGTGTCTTGTTTTTTTCTTTTGTAGGAGAATGTGGCGCTGACAACAGGGCAGGACCATCAGCTTTGGAGCCTATTTTGTCAGCCCAGAGGGCCTGTTTAGACCTTCTCCAGTAGTTTGATTTTCTCTGAGAGCTCTGTCTCCTTGGCTCAAAGGTCCTTTTCTGAAATTGTCAATAATGGGATCAGTGAGTGCCACAAACGTATTCTCAGTGTGACTTGCCCCAGCAGTGGGACGTGTTCCCAGCTGCAGGATATACATGAGTGGTTTCATCCCATGGTGGTCAGTGTCAACACCTGAAACACAGAAACTGAAACAGAGCTGAACAGACAAAGTTCAGCCAAGTGCTGTGTGCTTTGGTTCCAGCAGACATGGTATCTGCAGACAGTTGGCTGTGGCATCTGGCCACATTCTTCTCCAGCCAAAATTCAAGAGAGTTGTTAGTGAAACATCAAGAGAAAAGGCAAATTGAACATGAGCCAACAGTGTGCCCTAGCAGCCAGGATGGCCAACTATGTCCTGGGGGCATTGGGCCCAGCATCAACAGCTGGGCAAGGGAGGGGATTGTCTCACCCTGCTCTGCACTGGGGTGGCCTCACTTTGAGTGCTGGGGGCAGTTTTGGGCACCACTATATAAAAATGATAAGCTACTAGAGAGTGTCCAAAGGAGAGCTGCAAAGATGGTCAAGGGCCTTGAGGGGAAGCTCTGTGAGGAGTAGTTGAGATCCTTGATCTGCTCATCCTGGAGGAGACTGAGAGGGGACCTCATTGTTGTCTTTAACATCTTCACAACAGGAAGCAGAGAGGCAGGCACTAATCTCTTTTCTCTGGTGATCAGAGACAGGACCCAAGGCAACAGCATGAAGCTGTGTCAGGAGAGGTTTAAGTTGAATATTAGGAAAAGGTTCTTCACCCAAAAGGTGTTTGGGCATTGGAAGAGGCTCTCCAGGGAAGTGATCACAGCACCATGCCTGACAGAGTTTAAGAAGTGTTTGGACAATGCTCTCGGGCACATAGTGTGACTCTTGGTGTTGTCTTGTGTAGGACCAGGAGTTGGCTCTAATGAACTTTGTGGGTGCCTTCCAGCTCAGGATGTTTATGATTCTCTGACTATGAAATCTCTGTCATTGTCTCTGAAAACACTTCAGTCGTATTCTTTAGTACAGGAACATATCCAGCTCACATTGGGGCTGGGGAAGAGATCATCTAAAAGTCGCATAGAAGTCCCTGAAAAAAGACAGACCTACCTCAGTTGTGTAAAACTTAAGATCAGCTGAGATGGCACCAGAAGTTCGTGTTCCTCAGGTGGGCAGTGGAGAGCAGCTGCTTCCCAAAATCAGAAACAGTGTGCAGCTACTGTAAAGGAAAGGGCTTCTGGAAGCAGCACAGTCACCTTCTTCACCTGGCCCTTGGTTCACACATCTGGGTCACAAATAGTGAGGACCCCTGCCCATTACTACAGATATCTAAATGGAACTAGAGCTGCTAGGAAGACAAAGACAGGGAGGACAAATGAGGGAATTTCTGTAAGTGGTTGTGAACCAGACCAGAAAATAAGGGTTAGTCAGAGATGTGCTTGGATGCATGTAAGCTGTACCTTGTACTGCATAAAAGACAGCATTAGTAAGGTTCTTGTTCTCAGGCACATGCAGTCTTCTATATCCTAAACACATCACAGCACATAAAAAATTCAAATAGAGGTGATTCTCCCCTACTTGATATTGCTGATGACAGTTTATCCTGCAGCTGCATGTGTCTCCTCACTAGGAATGAAATAAGGATTCATCCTGCAGGCAATGCAGAAGAGGACACCACCTACGCAAACAGTCTCTGCCCCAGGAAAGCTCATGCAAGCAGAGACGGGCTTGTTACTCATGACCTTAATGTCAGAGAAAGGGCATTCTCCAGCCACTGGAGATGTAGGGCCATGACTGTCATTTTGTCTGGGAATAATTTTAGCCCTCACAATGGCTTCACTGACGTACTGTCACTGCATCACTGCCATGTATATATTAATATAAAAAGGGCACAGCAGGCTCCAGTCTCCTCAGTTTTCGGCATCTTTGCCTCCAGGAGCACTGCAAAAGGTGGGGGAAAGAGGGAAGTTTTTGAGTGTGCATCAGAAAAAGATGTCAGAGAGCCTTCAGGTGCTATAGAACAACCTATTTTCTTCAGAAAACTGTTGTCCTTACATACATTGACACCCAGAGGACCTGTAAACAGTGACACTCGCACCAGAGGCTGGAAGAAGGAAATCACCAAAGGGTTGGTGACTGTTTCATCCAGTGACAGTGAGTTTGAGAGAATTATGGACATGCCTTTTCCAGTGAGTGGTCCTTAACAGCCAGATATGGAGGTGTGGGGAGAGGCCACCAAGTTCCACCCTAGTAGGGTAAACCTTGTTGTAAGGAGTTGTAGACACACTGTTCAAGACAGCCATGTCCACTACAAGTTGATGGTATATTTCTGCGGAGCAGTCAAGTAGCAATGTGAAAATACATATCCTGGAACCCCCAAAAACGTAAACAAAGCTTTAGCTCAGCCAGGGAGTGTATCTGTATGTCAACATACAGTACACAGGGGAATGAACTCAGGCCCCTACCTATACCTAGCAAGGCTAAAGTGTCCTCAGTGCAATGGGAAGTGAGCCCATTCATCCATCTCATGGTAGTTTTACAGGAACAAAATGGCAGGTGCTAGGCAGAGCAGTAGGACAACAAGCAGGAACTGAGGGTGAAAGGAGAGAGGGATGAGATGATCATGGGATACAAAATATGAGCCAAATCCAGGTTCATGGGCAGAATGATAATTGAACTAGAAAAAAAAAATCACCAAAGGCTTAGACACGCTATTTGCAGTTCATAACAACACCCAGTTTTGGCAGGATACACAGCAGGGAAAAAAGACAGCAAGATGAGATGTGATTTTTGCAATTGGAGGGGGCAAAAGAGGGGGAGGCTTCCTTCCTGCTGCACAATTGTTTTTGAAAGTGTGAGGAGAGGACAAACAGATGCTGGTTGTGGAAGTTTTCCAAATATGTGTTAACAGTTGCTGTTGGTAAAAGTGGCTTGAACAGGGTGGAGAATTCTCTGTTAAAGTTAGAGTGAGGGTATGACTAGTTTCCAGAACTGATGGGAAGGCAAAGATCTGGATATTCTTACTTACTAATGAAATCCAGGAGCCTCTAAGATGAAAAGGAGGGTCTTGAGTGCAGAGCAACCCCTTTAGCTGTGCATCTCCATTTAGCTTCCCCAGAAATTCTCTACAAACCTCATCTGTGTAAATGTTTATCCCAAAAGATAGCCAGCAGGCCCAGGAATGGCTGCATTCACATGCTTCATATAACAGAGAGTTTATCTGCACTGTTTTCTTTATGCTCAGTCCCTTGAGGATACCCTTTTGATTTGCTTTTTTCCTAAGAGCAGGAGAAGCAAAGGGGAGGGTATGAAATCAAACTAAATTCCTGCTGACTATCCGTCTTCTCTGGTTGGTTATTCACATTTCCTCCTGCAATCTGAAGGACACTGATGTTCTTCCCAAGTTTCTATGGTGAAATTTCTTGATCTGCACAGTATTTTAGAGGCTTGGGCGGGAGTTACTTAAATAAGGAGGAACAGTGGTGGGCTAAAGTGACCCCCAGGTGGGATGCTTGGGAGGAGCAGTAAATGATCAGGTTTCTTAATACTATCCATGTATTTGCATAACCAATTACTTAAGATCACTGCAGCTGGTAAGAAGTGGATTCCAGAGATAGTTCTTTAGGAGCTCCTTGCTTACTAAGGTGCTGCAGGCTGTACCACCCCCTCCTCCTCCTCCCCAACAAAAGAGCCTCGATCCTGCCTCAGTGAAGGTGATGAAAAGAGAAGGCACTGTCCTGGCTCCTCACACAGCTGCAATTGAAGGAAGGTAAGTTCACAGATACATGATAAGAACATAAGAGGAAACCCATGGCAGTATGTAACTTTGAGGCAGTTAGCAGCTTGTGAGATTTGAAGGGCACGTAAGTGGTCCCACAGAGGAAGTGAGGGGAAAACCTTCCCTCTCCTTTGCTTCCCAGAGACAGGTGCTCCCTCTTATCACAGTATGGGCCAGCTCAAACTCTGTTCAGCCCAGAGAACTGTGCCTACAGAAACTCTTTTCAGTAGCAGTTGTGACCTGGAATCAGGAAGTAAAGATACTGTGTAGCGCCCAGGAAATTACCTTCTTACTCTACCTTCATGCTCATTCCTTATCCTTTGGAAAGCACCTCTTGCTACATGACAGACAAGGAGGCACGTATGACACTATTCAGCCATGGCCTTGGTGAATGAAGCTGCTCTCCAAGAGAGGCTTCACAGGCCCTACCACAGCCTCCTTTCTTCCTTTACTGCCAGCCAAGTCTTATACATAACAGCAGCTCTGCAAAAACAACTTCCACAGCTTTTCCTTCCAGAGGGCTCCCCTTCACCACATTTTGCCTGAGGGACCATGAGCTTGTGCCAGCTGGTAGCTACCTCTGGCAGCTCCCCATCACTGGTTGGGAAATAATTTGTAGTGCAGCCAGGTGGAACTGGCAAGGGCATCAGGAAATAAGAAGAGGAATTTGGCTGGGGCTTTGGGGCCAACACAGATTCTCATACAAGTAGTGCCACCAGATCTTCCATGATTCCATATGCCCAGGTGCAGAATGGCTGGGACCACTGTGTATCCATACTCGAGGCACTCAGAGAGCTCCCTGTTGAGCTGCACAGCCCACAGAGGAGATGGCAGATGAGCTCAGAGGAAGGGTGAATCACCCGTGTACTCTCTGCGTTGTACTATTTTCTCCTCAGAGCTGAGCTAACAGAAGCATATGAGCATATGTTCTCTTGTCTATTGTCAGAGCTTCAAATCAAAACTGTGATTAATCTGAAACTGTACATTTTTGGTATTAGACCCCAGCTTACCTCAGTACTGTAAAGATTTGGTGTTAACTTTGTGTAATGTTGACATCTGAAATGCAAAATATGAGCACTGAAGATGAACGGCTTTCTATAATGAATTATGCCAAGAAAAAAAAATCACTTCAAAACAAAAGAAAAAATACCTGGTTACTAATAACGGAAGTGATATTTAATATTAAATCATCTCAACTAATGATTTTTTAATCAACATTTATGAAGGCACTCCTTAGTCTATGCATATGTGAATGTGCACGTGGGTGGGTGCAAAAGGGGGTCATGGGGTGCAGTCCTAGGGGCAGAAATGTACAAGACAGAGCTGAACCAGACCACATCCTGCTGCCCAGTCCATCCCACAGCAGGACTTGCTCCACTTCCACCAGTCCTGACATGTTCTTCCCAGCTGCTTGACTCTCCTGAAATGAGAGCAGGGCAAATGCTTGGTTGCCAATTATTGCTCTTACCAGTTACCAGTTCTGCAGGCTTTCCTCTGGTCATGAATCTGCCGTGAACATAATGGCTTACACATGCTCCCGATGGAGAGAGAGGAAGGGGAAGGTATTCCAAGGGAAGCAAGAGCTTCATCGAATGTGTAAGCCAGCCTGAATGAAAACTCTCGTGACAAATCAATAAAAACACATGCAATTTGCAGTCTGGAATCCTGTTTGAGCAAGAAAGCAGAATGAGAGTATCTCAAACGACAGTTTGAGTAGGAAAAGGAAGACAGGAGAAAGAGGCATAGATACCCATACCTGAAAGTCTGAAGGACCTGGCAGGGGCTCCGACTACAGGGCAGAGGAGGGGTTTTTTAAATGAGAGACATGGGGAGTGAAATGCAAGAGGAAATTAAAAAATGGAATGTGGTAGAAAAATTAAAAGATAGAGCTGATAGCAAGTCTCCCCACCCCAGCAGGACTTGGGCATCTGGGTAATCAGACCCTACTATAGCTCTGACTCTGGAAGCAGAGGGAGGAAAAGTGAAGCCAGTATCATCCTGAGGACACAAGGAGGAGACCTCAAGGGGGGCTGTCTGCTGGATCTTTTCATGCTGATCCCTTTCTTTTGCCTTTGCATTGCATTCAATATCGTGAGCCAAGAGACAGCCCAAATGCCTTATCCTGATGTATTTCTTAACACATGACAGTAGCATCAGGGCTGGGGGACAGGGATAACAGGGTCATAATTTTAAGACCTTTTTTAGCTGGAAGTGGTAAGCCATATTCATTATGTTTTTGGGGACAGAGTTATTCTAAGCCCTGAATCAAAGCAAATGACAGCTTTTTTCCAAGGCTGATATTTTCATGATAACTTCAAATTCCAGCTCTTATGCCAAAGTGGTCCATAAAAGCAGGCTGATATTCCTGTTTGGTAGGGGGAGCTATTGCTGTCAATGCTTCTGCTTCAGCAGTGGTCCAAACTCAGATGTAGCTGCACCTGGTTCCTCCTGCAGCAGCATCTTTATCTCATGTTCTAAATGTTGTTCAGTGCGTGATACTAAAATTAAAATGCGTTTTAATGGCCACAAGAAAAAAGTACGTATTCAAATTATCCAGGATGATCCAGATGGACTAAGTGTTTCTCTGATTTTGCTTAGCAAAGACAGCTGGGGAATTTACAGTTGGGAACAAAAGATTTTCACTTAACCAAAAATGGATGGTTGGCAGTGTTATTTCTTGTTGGCAGCTCAAAGAAAACAACTTAGCATGGCCTCAAACAGCCTCAGGAGAAAGCCATGTGCAGGATGGACTGTGTTTTTTGGCTCCCTGAAAAGAGCAGGTGATAGAGCGACAACCTCTGCAGGCTTCCTCCACTTCACACAGCAGCAGTACTGGGTTGCAGCAGAACTTCTGGCAGCAGATAAATCCCCAGCTGTTTCATGTTCTATGTGAAGTTCCTACAAACTTCTGATTAGAGAAATGGCCTCATACAAATGGCATATTCCTCACTCAGAGCTGGTCTGCATTTTGTTGGGGCTGAATTAGATCCAAACTAACAGCTTGCTGAATTCAGTAGGTTGTCTTTGCGGCTCAGCTGCCTCTTGGCAGGCTCTGAGCATTGACTCAGGGAGAGCATATGAGCCTAAGGACACAAGCCAAGATGCCAGGCCTTTCAATGGGGTCCTTTGGATGGCCTCTAGCTGAGCTAGATATGGGGCTGAGCCCAGATGCTAACAAAAAGCAAGGTCTAGGCATCTGCTGAGCAGAACAGATGTGTGACTCTTTCATGGTCCAGAGGCCAGGCCCTCACATCAGCTCCCCAAGCTGCATGGAGGTGTCACAAAGCCAGGGCTGCCAGCTGACTGGCACATCCCCACTGCTAACAACCCTCATGGGTTTTGACTATCCCAGTCTTTGATGCTGGGCCTGAGGTAGAGATAGGTCTCTCTTTCTAAAAGCCCTTTATAACCTCGGTATTAAGGACTCCAGATATCAGCAAATAAACTGTAAAAATCCATGTGGTTTTTTTTGGAGCTCAGAAGGGCTCAGCTTATCACTTCTTAATGTTTGTGGCAGACAAGCCTGCCTGCTGTTGCGTCACATAGGCCTGGGCTTCCATATAAACACAGAAAAATAGTTACTTTGCCAGTGGCCCAGCAAAATGGAAGGGCTGAGCAAGAGAAAACCTTGCTTGTGCATCACCAAACCAACATGTCACAGCAACACAAACTCAAGTTATCACCTCAACCTGGCAAGCTCAAGTGGCTGTTCTACAGACTGTCAGTCTGGGAGATTTGATTGATGTCTGGAAAATTATTTCCGTATGACAGAAAAAGCTGTACACAGGAATAGAGTCTGAATCTGCAGTTTACAGGCACAACACATAGTCAAAATTTAAATCAACAGAAAAATGAAGAACCCCACAGTAACACCAGTATTGGTTCCCATTATAAAATGAGCTCCATTTTTCTTCTCAAGCAATGAATCTCCTTCTAAGATATATGCTGTTGTTGAGAGACATCCCTATTATTTTCAGTGTTCTGGGACAGCCATGTCCCCTCCACCTGTTATTAGTCTACAGACTGATGTGGAGCTCTAGGGATCCCAGATGTTTACATCTTTGTGATGTCAGATGGACTCATTTCATTAATGAAAGATGGCTGTCTAACAAAATATGAGATCTCTCCTTTTCACTCATCTGCAGTATAAACACAAAGTCCCTGCAGGAACTTCACAGCTCTGTTCATGATGAGCAAGCCAAACCAAGCCATGTCATCTCATACCATAAATCTGAGGAAGTACCAGCTCTGAAAATAGACTTGAAAAGATCCTCAAAAGAGCATGTATATCACCCCATTACCTTAAGGCAATTAGGTCAGATCAGGTTAAACTGCTCCTGAGAGATGTTTATCTAACATGCTCTCAAAAGCCTATGACAGAATATCACTGCCTTCATAGAGGAAAAGAGACTTCTTACTACAGCTTTAATTGTTTCCTTTGCAGTGATTTAAACTAATTACTTCTTATTTCAGCTACAGTAGATATGATCAAAAGTTAGTCTCTGTCTTTGCAGGAAGTCATTATGTTTTTGAAAGAGTCTTCTCTAGGACTGATCTTTCAGCTTCCATCAACATTTCTTCAACTCAGCAAAATTTCTGGCTCCTTGCTTGTTCTACTCATTCCCCTACGGCGGATTTCTTCCAGGTGTTTTACATCTTTATTGGAGTGCAGTGCTGAAAGTGGGACAGTTCTCTAGCTATGGCCTTCCAGCACAAGACAGAGCACAAGCATTATTTCAGAAGTACGATATATAATAGGCCTCCTTACATTTTTGCTGCACTAGCAAGACTTTACTGACTCATGTTCAAGTCTCACCCCAGACTGCTTTGACTCACTCCAGTTTTTCTTCTATGCTGTCATGTCCTTTTGTATTTCTACAGCCAACATTCCTTACTGAATTACATCCCATGTGGCTGAGAAACAGTCAGATTCCACAAAATCAGACATACAATTCCTTTTCCATAGAAATAACAGAACTGTGCTTTTTAAAGGATGTATGTGGTGAAATTTTAAGAAAAGCAAAAATAAGGTTCAGCATAAAGTACCAGTTTTTGGGTGGTGAAAAATCAATATACCTGTTCCACTTCTGTACCACTGTTAACAAGTTCTGCACAAGCTCAGCAGTGCAGTAGAACTGAGAGTCACAGACTGTTGGGATCATCACTCACAGTGTCTTTCATCATGCAAAGCAACTCCTCACTCCTTTAAATTATGTTGTAGAGTCAGGGACATTCAGATCTTCTAAAATAACTAGGATTAATAATGCCTGAGCAAGATTGGAACATGGAAGAACAAATGGCACAAAAATCAAGTGTTGTTCACCACACCTTGCAAGCTCTTTCTCCAGCATACTCCAGTGTGCTGGTTTTGTATTAATTTATTTTTTGGAAAGGAAAGAGGCAGAAGATTCATGTTTCTTTCAAAACCTTCTAAGTAAATGCCACAGGCAATGCAGCCCATAGATTTGAATTACCAAATCTCCTGTGTGTCTTGGTTTTTTAGCAGCTCATACACCTGACCATGAACAGAAAACCAGGTGATGGTCAGCAGAAATGAAAATTGGGGATGAAAGATGGAGAAAAACAAAGAAAAAAAAAAAAAGAAAAAAAATGCTAATTGAAGTTTGTAGAGATTTCAGTGAAGATTATGGCTTGGCTTCTCTTCATAGATTTTTATTCTGTATTCACAAATAGTGAGTAGCTCAGTGACATCCAGAAAGATATTCTGAATGTCTGACATGCTGTTTGCTCTTTCCTAGCAAGAGAAAGTGTATGCAGCCAAGGACTTGGCTTGGTAGGTCATGGGTTGGAATGCACACATTTCAGTGTTTCTGTCTTTAATCAACACATAAGAAACAAATATTGGTATCTCCCCAAGGCGTTGAAAGAACTAATGCTAATTAGAGTAGCTGAGGATCTGACAGATTGGGAACAGAAGGGAAAAGTGGCTCAGAAGGGAAGAAAAGTTGTGTAGGGCAGTAGAGGCTGGGTTTGTCTCCTAGTTCTGCACTCTCACTTAGCCCATGTCAGAGAGTTGTGCTGAGCCCCATTTCTCACTTCCTTGGACAAGCTCCATCTTCCGTTGCAGAGTATGGAAGAACTCAACAAATAACGCTTCCAGCACACTTTTGAAGGGACCCTATGAGCATAAAGTATTACTGCTGCTGTTGTTAGGATTAAGAACAGAGTCTGCTGCTGAATAATTCATTTGATGTGAAAAACAGCCAGCAAGTTGTTGAACAAAAATGATGTACAATGAGCCATAATTACAGAGTGGTTGTGGAGAGCAGGATGCAGATGGAGCTTTCAGGTTGGCTGCCGGTGACATCAGAGCATGGACAAATGCAGATGCATGTCGGGTTGCATACTTCATTTTCTGAATTATTGTATCACTTTGCCTTTAACCTTTGAGACACTCAAGGACTACCTCATTTGGAGGGACCATTTCTGGTGGAGAAAGAGGATTCAGTATCCCCAGTTTTTTTAGTACTTACCATTACTGATAAAGATCTAGAAGTATTAAGTACTGCTGAGTGGGAGGCACTGTCCTGTCACATCAATACTGGTTTTCTTGACAGGGGGAATAGGCAGAGGTGCTAATTCCCCAAAGATGTGTCATATTGTGGACACCAAAACTTTCTGCAGCAGATTTTAAAAATTGGAAGGAGATTCTGTGCCTCAGATTACTGCTTGCAAAAAGACATCAGCATCCACAGAGCCCAGCCTGCAGTGTGGGAGCTTTAGAGCTGTCTCTGTTCTTCATCAAATCACACAGGAAAATCTTCCTTTGCCTTGGCTTGGGAAGAAAATGAATTCCTCTCTACTCTGCTTTCTTTAGCCCCCACCTGGAGTACTGCATCCAGCTCTGGAGCCCTCGGTATAAGAAGGACATGGACCTGTTGGAGCAGATCCAGAGAAAGGCCATGAAGATGACCAGTAGGCTGGAGCATCAGCAAAAAACAGGCACTAAATCAAAAACTAAACCAGAAACTGAGAGTTACTTCAGCCATTTGTCATCAGAATTAAACAAACAACCAGAACTTCCAGATACTACTGACAGATTCAAGCCTGGCTTTATGAGACTGAAAGACAAAATCCTTCCTGTATCCCAGATCTCTGGCTATTTCTGACCTGTAAGCCAGATTGAAGGGATGGGAAGATAGGAATATATGGATGGCTTGGAGCCAGGCAGAGAAAGTGGAACACGAGAAGAGGCTTTATGATGCATTTCCTTTATAATAGCCAAAATACCCTTCTGTTCTTTCTCATATATCCTAGAGAGAGCATAACTGAAGTGTGAAGAATTGTTTAATGGATTTAGTAATAGTATTGATCTTCTGTCATTTAAAAGGGGACTCGAGGCTTAATCAGATCTGTAGAAGTGTCTCATTATTTACTTTGCCAAAGGAAAGGATTAGATATCAGAGAAAGAAAAGGCCCTTCTGCAGGGATGGGTTTGCTCTGCAGGATGAAAATCCATTCCATTTACTCTTACCTACTTATGTGTTTAAATAGGAAAGAATCCAAACAACTCTCTGTGAGATTCTGCCTGGAGGAATCAGTACAGTAGCAATAAACAGAGGTAGACCCAGCAACACAGCAAACTGGCTATTTTCCAACACCCTGATTTAGCTCCATTATCTGGTCACATAAGCAATGACAGCTGAAATTGTATTGTTGATGACAGAGACAGATAGAACAAGTTTTCACCTTCTGAGGTACCATCCTGCCACCAGCACCTTCTGAGATACAAAGTGAGAAAGAGTGAACTAGAAACCCTCCGATGACATTTTTATAGTCACCTTTGAGACAACAGAAAATTAGCTTATCGCACCATTGCCTATAATGCCCCTGCCTCAGGAAACACTGTGATAGTTTTATTTCCATGACACTTGAACCCAAATTAACTTCCCAATCTGTCTTTCAGGATGGCTGCAGATGAGACAGCCCATTTTGTACCTATGTTGTGGCACTACTGAAGCTATGCAGACATGGAGTAGCAGCTGTAGAACTGCCTACTCAGCCCATGTTGGGTCTATCAGCAGAGCAAAATACTTCAGGTTGAACAAACATTGACTTTGCAGTGAGATTTCTTTTGCAATGATATTTTTTCATGTTAACATCCCAGATATTATCAATATAGGCAGATAGACACACACATACACATACACACACACACACACACACACACACACACACACATACATACTTGCATGATAACTATGATGAATAATCTAGTTTGATTTGGCTTGCAGGAGATACTTTAAACATCTTTTTATTTCAATTCCATGCAAACTCTACACCAGTTTCTGCTGCTGAATTGCACAAACAATAGAGAGAATTCCAGAACCTCTGTATTTTCCATCACTGGAAAGATTTTGTGTTAGTTCTCTTTCAGGTACTTCTTTCTGGAGATTTTTACTTTAAAAGCCTCACTGTTTAACACAGGAACCTTGCAGTGGCTTGCTTTCTTGGATCAATATTGATCTGCCTTGCTCAGCACTGTCATTGTACTTATTCATCCTGATGCTCACTTGCATTTAGTCATGGATTTGCCATATCCCTGGCAGGTTTGTAGTGAAGTTAATGGAACATTTTATGGGACATGAAGGTTTTGGACATCCCCTGTGTCCCAACTACATACTCGAGGAAAGGAAGGTGCACAAAACCAAAGGACCAAGAAAGGGTTAATCCTTTCATTTTCTAACCATATGAAATGGGGTTCTTCTTCCACGACAGAGATGAGTTAGCAGGTGAGCAGGGTATCCCCTTGGAGCAGCATAGGCAGGCAATCCCAGCATGACCTTCAAAGTACAGGGACATGGCTTCCTGAATCAGAGGCTTCAACATGGCAAAAAGAGCCACTGCTGAATTTTAAGAGAAGCCTGAAAGTGACTGACAAGTGCACAGACTGTGCTGAAGTGTCACGAGGGGATTGCTCTGCCATGGCAGCTCCAGTGCTGGAGAAAAGTCCACAGGATGGTGGCTGTTCCCAGGGCAGAGAGCCAGGCTGGCAGCAGCAGCTGGGGAGGCAGAGGGCAAGGAGGAACGGGTGGTGGGAGTGTAAATTTTCACCTTTTATATAACCAAGGGATTTCACCTGGCAGTCACTGATGGATGATAAATTCAGCAGGAAAGGAACACCATTATTTTAGTGTTCCTGTTAAGAAGGTGACAGCATTGGAAAGGTGCTATTTATTATTTACCTGCACTGCCATATCTGAAATTAGTCTCACATTAGAGTCCAGTATCTCAGAGACACTTTAAGAAACCTGTACCTTTGAAAGTCTGATGTAGATTCAAAAAGCCTGCAGAGGCAGGAGTAGCCAGCTGCTACAAATACATTTTCTGATTACAGGAGTTTCAAGGCAAGAGTAGCTTTTTCTAAAAAAAGAACTTTCCCTTTATGCTCAACCATCTATTTTGTGCAATAATTGAGTGTCTGCTGAAAAACCATCTTGTGATCTGTTGCAATAAAAGGAATATGTTTGATCATAGCTTGGTTGTGCTCCCTGAAATGCTGCAGCCCTCAGCCCTGAGGGCAGAAAGCCTGACATATTCCTTCTCAGAGCATCCCTCATTCATACAGAAATGTTTTGGGCCTCTTGCACATTTTGCCTACAGTGCCAGAGCCCTTTTCTTCCTAAAGCAAAAGCCTTCAATCCCTCATTCCACTGCCGGAGTCTTTCTTACCAGGAAGGGTACTTGGGCTTTGGATCAGGTTTGTAACCTCCTTCACAGATTTCATGCTCTGTATTATATCCACAATTGATCACAAAAATAGATGCCAGTTATTATTTCCAGAGCTCAGCCTAAACCCTATTGACTTAGCAAGAGCAAGGGAGATGTGGTGAATTCATCTTAACTCGGACCATATCCTCTCTGCACTGCACCTTTTTAGCTATAGGAGGACTTGCCATCTTATGAAAGCAGTCTACTGCAGTATGATCCAGACAGCAGCTAAATGCATTACTTTTATTTTTTCATTTGTCATCACATTTAATCTAAATCAAGTCTTACAGCCTAAAACCAGATTTGCCTTAGAACTGCAGATAATTCAGCACAAGTAAAATGCCTTTTTTAGAACTATATTCAATAACAAGCAAGTGTAAGTGGGAGTGCTAATATCATTAGGAGTGAGAAGATGTTTTGGTTTTAAATTCCTTATTTCATGATGCTGAGAAGCACACCACAGTTGTTCTTTGTTGTACTCCAGTGGCTGCTGCAATGCCAGCTATAACACTGGAGAACTACAAAGAATGGATGTGCTCTTCTGAGCTGGGTTTGGGTGCCTCCCCCAGCTCACACATACCTGGGTGCATGTGTGAGAAAGGACATGAATACACAGGCACATACACACTTTAGGGGTATTTTATATTTTCCTCAACCGTATCCCACTTGCCAAAGGAGATTGTTGAATAACAGCCTCTGAAGCTCAGTGCGTTGCTATTCCAGCCTTTCCCTGGCTATTTTGTTCCTCACTGAAACTGATTTTAATTCTACATCAGACTTCCCCTCATGCAGATTAACTTCATCTTTTTTTTTTTTTACATAGGTGACCTCATGATACCAATAGATCCCTGGTCTCTTACATGGCACCTGTTCACCAGCTCAGAAAATCACATCCCTCCTTGGTTGTTCTTCACCAGCTCAGCTATTTCCATCCTGCCCTCAGTCTTACCCCAGACAATATGACTTGCATGTGAGATTTTACATTTTGTGGTTCTTTGGTACAAAGAGTTTGTTTATTGGAGTGGTGCCCAGAATATCATCTGTCTTTGTTGACCACACATGGATAGGAGAGGGCAGGAACATAAGGAGAAAAGGAATTCAAAGTTGTGTCAAGGTCTGGACTTGCCTCTCTCTTATATGTCCAGGAGAGTATGTCATATGTAACACCTACCTTAGGGAAGGTCAGGAATTCCTTTCCTTATCTGCCACTGAAGATAGAGCAGCAAAGACTGAGTATTAGAAAGATGTATTCAGCCCATAATGCCAATCAGAGGGTCATTAAATGGGACTAGGACTTAAAAATCAGCACCATGTAGCTGTTAGGAACACCTGGCACTTCACAAAGTGAAATAAGTGGAAGAGCATCAAAGACAAGCTCCCAGGATAAGGGCAGTTCCAGGATATTCTAAAGCACCTCTAGTTCCCTGGGCTCCTGTCCCCTCACTCATTTCCCCCTCAGTGGAGGACAGTAACATACAATGACAGCTCGGGACTTCAGTCCACGTCTCCTGTATCATTTATGTCATTCAGCTGCTATGCTGGCTCCTAAGGGGCAGAGAGAAGTCCAGGACTTTTCTTCCTTTAGTTATAAGGAAAGTTCTGTTCCTTTCTCCACCAAACATTATTTTGCCATTTTGGTTTTTATTTTAGCATTTGATGTTAATCCACAGGCAACTCTATTTCCAGCCTCAGATCCTTTTCTGAGGTTCTGATTCTCAACCAGCATTTCCTTTCTCCTTTCATGTCTGTAAAGCTTATTTCTTTTCTTTGGATCAGTACAGCTTTATATAGGATGGAATTTTTCATAGGAATTGTATTCTAAAATGCCTGTGAATAACTCCAGATCATGCCCTGTATGTGGGACAAAGTACTGAAAGCAGTAAATATTGCATGGAGTAAAAACATTCAATCACACTTGGTTTCAACAAACCTAGTATTATTGATTCTCATCTTTTCTGCATCTCAGAGATTTCATATCTGCATACTTTTCCTCTCCCCTCAAATTCTGGTGTTGCCCAGCATTGTCCTTTGTGCAGCTCTGATCACAGCCACATGAAATCCTCAGGAAGGAAGATGGTCTCAATTAAAATATGTGCCCAGCCTATATTTGCAATGGGCATTTGAGATGCACAGCTAGATAGCTCCTTACCTCCCAGGATATCCAATCACATTAGTTCTACCTAAGTTATTAAAAGTATTGCTTATTCAGAAGAGGTTCTGTTTGCTGACCCCAGGACATCAGCACAACATGCTACTGTAAGAAGTACCCAGTTGCATACAGTGAAGGACTTGTACCTGCCCTGAAAAGGACACTTTGAGCCCAGGCTTGTCAAGATCTCATCAAACAAAAGGCCATTCTGTAGCAGGAAGAGGATGAAAGGCATAGAGGTGGCCTCCTGGAGAGCACTAAAAGGGAAAATGACAGTTCTTCACCAGCAAAGGTTCAGACTTTCTATATCCTCTCCCTACACATCCTATTGCAACCTCCCAACCCATCTCACTGTCTCCACACCCACTGATGCAGGGGTACCAATACTGACTTCTGCAGAGGCATCTCCTGTAAGCTCAGGATTGTCCCCCTGAAATGTGAGCAAAATAAGGGACAAAATGGGAGGAAGAGACTCTGCCATTAAGACTTGATTGTTTTTATATGACCAGAATGAAAACAGGGATTAAAAAGTATTAGCACATACAGTGAAAGTAGAAGCAGCAAAGACCCCATGTACTCTGATCCCCAAATGATTTGGTTCCCTCAGGACTCACTGGTGTTAAGGCTGGGTCATTTGTCCTGCTGCTAGATTGTGTGGCAGATAACCACTGTCTGCCACTGATGGCCAGTGCTTGCCTGCATCCCCGGATCTGGGGGTCTCAGGAAGCCTAATGCAGATCTCTGAAGGGCTGGGAGACCCTGCCATCCCCAACGGGTCAGGAGACAGCAAACACAGCTCAGGGATCATCTCTGGTGACATGCATAAAGGGACCCATGGCTCGGACTGTGGGCTCGGCACTGCTGTTGAGCAATGCTTTGTGTAACATACACCACTGCTGAGGGATGCTGACACTCACTGTGTGTTTTAAGGTTTGACCAAGAGAAATGCTTTATCATTCTTCACTCACACACCAGTAACCTTCCTTTACTAGCTAAATCCTGCAGAACTCACAACAAAATATTTCACTGATCCTCTGGGTAGAATGCAACAAATTCTTAGGAAACAATTATCAAACAAAAAAAATCCTCAACTTCTTTATGTAATTTTTCTCCTTAATGGACCGTTAAAAGGCTCATTCTTGTGCTATATTATTCTGTAGCTAGCTATAGCATTTATCTCTTTCCTCTTAGTGCTGGTCTTATTAGAGCATCTTGTGCTTCCCTGTAGACCTCTAGAGACATCCAGCCATTTTGTTTTAATATTATTATCCTTGCCAGCAGCTGAAAGCAATTGTCCAAGAGAGCAAGCTAATGTACACCTTGCAGGAACACTTGCAGAAAATCGAAGAAGAGAGCTGTGGCCAGAGAAGGGAATTAAGAGGCAGGACTCCTAGGATTTACTGCTTAGAGCTTACACATCTGGAAAGATTTTTTTAAACCTCAGTTTCTAAACTGTTGAATGATCCATGAAGACCTGGATTTAAGGTACTAAGTGCACTCACAAAAACGTGGGCCCACACTTCCTGTGCCCCTTAATCACACCACTTTCAAAACCTAACTTGGCAATTCTACCCATCTCCTTCGACCATTCTCCATCCTCAACTCTTCAACTCTTCCTTGTTACAAGTTTTTCCCTCTGTTGGAGGGCTAGGATTTCTCCTTCTTATTTTTTTAAGGATTTTTCTCCCATTTGCTGCTGAGAGACAATAACTACCAATACTTAAAGAGACAAGAGAAATGACCAAGGTGGGGGAAGGGTGCAGCTCTCTTACCTGGGCAGTTTTCTCTTTGGAAGGGCAGAGATACCACAATATTTTGGCTGGGGGATGAGAGGCTGGGCTCAGCTCCTCTCGCTCTCTCGCTGTCGCATCTGAGGAGAACGGTGGAGCTGTTGTTTATGGTGGGGAGATTTCACCGCCAGAGCCCAGCCCTGTACTGCTTCTTCCTTACTGTGGGTGCACCTTTGCTCCTAAGGGCAGCCATTGAACTGGGCCCTTACTAACACCCTACCTCACTGGAAAGGAGCCTCACCATCTGCTCGGCTGCCTCAAGGGAAAACCCTTCCAGGGGAGCCTCTCCCGGCTGCCTTGGGGAGCCGTCTGCTGCTGCCCAGCCCCGCCATTTCTCTGCCACTGCTCCCAGTTCTTTTTGCTACACTGTAGCCCTGCACCCCCTGCCCGCCAGGACACACTGTGGCTCCTGCTACAGCTGCAGAGTTTCTGATACATCTCACTTGCTACACCGAGGTGCGCTGGTCCCATTTCGCCATTGCCGTGAGGGAGAGGCGGCTGAGCTGGCGCCGCAGCGCCCCCTGCAGGGGCATCGACCGCGCCCTGCCCGGCCGGGAGCCAGCAGCGCCCCTGGCGGCTGTGAGCGGAACTGCACCAAGGGGACGTGCCCGCGGCAGAGAGAAGGCTGCGGTTGGGATTCTGTTTGTGGTGCTGCCATTGTTGGTGTTTGTTTGCCTTTTAACATACACTAGTAAAGAACTGTTATTCCTTTTCCCCTACTGTTGCCTGAAAGCCCCTTAATTTCAAAGTTATAATAATTTGGAGGGAAGGGGGTCATACTTTTTCAATTCCAAGGAAGGTTCCCACCTTCCTTGGTAGACACCTGTCTTTCAAATCAAGACACCCACCTTTTTGGCTGTTATGTGCACTCATTTAAATTGCAGCCAGAGACATCTGTAGTAGATGTTAGGAAAGCAATTCTAACAGGCAAGATAGCGAGGTGATGATCATTTCCCCTGTAATGTAGTCAAAGGAAAGGAAATGAACATGTGGAAATGCCTGCCCCACAATTACTCTGTGTAGCTGCCAAGTGCTGCTGATCCTCAGGCCACGCAGCCAGAAAGGTCACAGCCATGCACTGCCATGGTTTCATGTCCTTACAGCTGCCTCTCAGCTGTTCTGCCTGCAGCACACCAGTTACCTCTCATCCTTTAGTATGTGGCTTTGCTTTGCTTCCACAAGCTCCTGCACCCAAGGCCAGGAGTGAGGACTTGCTGCACAGCCTTGCAGAGTCAGAGGCTCTGACCTTGTACTGATGTGTACTTGCACTTCCCTCACCTATCTCCTTCCTTGCATATAGAGAAAGTAAAAGTTGTTGGTTTTAAGATGTGCTATGGCTCTCACCACCTACTAGATGTGGAAAACTCAATTGACAGTTCACTAGGTTAATTTAGCCAGTAAACAATTTACAGAAACCAGAAATGCCAGGAAGACATTTTGGGGAGGTGGAAGCACATAATTTACACTTCAATCATGATGTTCACTGCCAGATAAAATCAGCACAAGCCTTAGCCTGTACCTGGGACAAAAATGACCAAAGGTTGATGAGCCTTGATAGAAAATGGAGAAAGAAATCTGAGAAGCCATTACAGAATCAAATGCAAGCAGCTGCATGAGGTAAGCCCAATTCTGTGATGGTCCTACACTCACCTTGGTTATTATTTTGTACCTTGTTACTAGCCCGTGATTGGCACCTATAAATACAAAAAGTCAGCTTAGCTGGAAATAGATGTGCTGTACACCAATTAGTATCTCATCCACTCAAAAATACAGAAAAAGGCACAGCTACATAAGCTGCAAAACTGAGTGTTGGCAGATGAGGCTCTGGAAACACATCCAAGAGGGTCAGGTGGGAATTGGGAAACAGAATGGCAGCAGGAGGAAAGGAAGGATATATGGGGGTCATTGCTCCCAGAATTAGGAGCAGGAGATAGGGTGTCATGGTGCTCACTCAGCGGACTTGGATGTGCAGGCATCCTTGTATCTGACGACTCACTCCTGACTTATGTGTAAGGCTTCTTGGCAAAAAACACCTAGAGCCCAGGGGCGCCTGAGAAAGCCATCATTTTGCAGCTTTTGAAGGCACTAACAGCATGCTGTCAAGTCACTGAATGCCTGCTGTGAAATTCAAGCCTTTGGTGAAATGTGGTTTTTTGCACAAGCAGCATGCCGGACGAGGGGAGGGCAGCAAGGTGCAGGAACATAGTGCACACCTGTTTCCTACAGACCCACAGCTCCCCACCAGCCTGCCAG
This sequence comes from Sturnus vulgaris, assembly GCF_052056855.1. Lineage (NCBI taxonomy): Eukaryota > Metazoa > Chordata > Aves > Passeriformes > Sturnidae > Sturnus > Sturnus vulgaris. The sequence continues at coordinate 13,825,351 of NC_142248.1, read as the reverse complement.
AGCTCAGCTAATCCATCCCACAGATCCTTTATAGCATCATCTCTTCTCTGCAGGGCTCTGCTCCAGTGTAGTTCAGGCTGCAGAACCCAGATGGGAGCTCTGGATGTTTTCCTTTCTATCTACAGAAGCCCTTTTATCTTTCAGCTGCCAAAGAGGCATGTGGATCCTGACAGGAAAACAATCAGCAAGTCTCTCTATCAGCCAGCAACATCAGGGACACAGGAATATCTAAGCCTCACTCCCATTCCCAGCCCTTATCTGCCCGGATGGAGCTGTGTAGCCCTTTAAAGAGCCCAAACTGCTCCCTCACCCTGCACAGTGTCCAGGGTGGTGATCATTGTCCTGCCCAGATCCCCTGATAGCTGCCTTGCCTAACAGCCTGGGCACAGCCCTGCTTTTTTGCCAGCTATCTTGGATGAGTGACAAGGGGTGTTGAAGGGAAAGGGAGTTGTGACACCCGTGGTGACCCTTGTGACTTGTCAGTGCTAGTGTGGTTCTTCCCACTTCCCCTTCATCTGCTCTGAACTGGCACCAAGAGTGCCACATCACCACTGCTTCTTGCCTAGTAATCATGCAAGAAACCTGCAATCTATATTTTAAAATTGGCCTGAGTACTCTTAAAGATGAGCACTGGGGCAAGGAATATAACTAAAACAATAAAATGGGAAGGAAAGTACACACGTTTCCAGATCTTCCAATACAAGCTCCAGAAAGGTTATGTAAGGTCCTGCTCGCATCCACATTGTGCTGCTCTTTGGAGTTAATGCACAGTCTTGGAGACAAGAAGCTTTCAGCCCTGGAATAGGTGCCCTCAGCCTCTCAGGGGAGTGTCCTCCTGCCCAGGAGAGAGGCAACTAGCAGCAAAAAGAGCATCTAATCAGCTGTAATTGAAACACATCAGCTCCAATCCATCTACCAGCAAAGGGAAAGGCTTCATACAAAATGTGCTCTACTCCCAGAGAGGTGTCTGTCCTCATGAGCCTCCTGGGAGTGAGCAGGAGTCCTTTTCTCACAAGAAGGAAAACTGAGGAGTGTGTGCTAACCTTGGACTGCCAAGCCATTGCATGGCTTGGCTGGGAGCAGGTCCGTGTAATGCCCTGCTTGTAATGCCACAATTTCTTCACGTGTACAACAGGTCTTGAGTGCAGTAGTGGCTTCTGTGACATGACTGATAAGAGGAATTAAAATCTCTACAGCATAGGACTGCGTGGCTACTGGCTACCACAGGACCTGAAGCATATCAAATCCAACGACCTTTCTGAGCAAGGTTTCTGTGCCATGTTGTCCAATCCTCATGCAAGAAAATAAACTTTTATTTTCGGCCTGTCACAGCAGAGAATGGAGATGGAGATATGGTAAACTTTCTCAGGCATTAAAGTGTTGAAAGGAAAGAGTCATTGCAGCAAATTTTGTCCTTCAAGTCCTTAAGCAGGACACAGACCATCACATCCTGAGTCATTCAGTCTCACAGCAGCACGAACTTGCTGTCTACACCTTGGGTTGCTTTTTTATGGTAGATCCACCTCCCTACCAGCCTGTCACAGCACAAAGCATTTAGCAATGAATAATATTTCTGCACCAGTAGGAACATCCCCTGCAGTTTGAGGATGCAAACAGTTTCTTCCTGGCAATCCATAGTGCAGCTGCCAAAGGCTACCAATCTGAGCTGGAGCCTTGGTGTTATTTTAAGCACTGTTCCCAGCTGCAGCAGCACTGTGTTTGCCAAAACCCTTCCTTCTAGAAAGGAAGAAAACTAGCCAGGCCATATGGTGGCTTTCAGGGAGATGAAGTGTTGACTTTTCCCAGCATGTCATGAGAATAAAATTAATCCACACTTTAGCATAGTTGATGAAGAATCTTGCACACCTTTCATGTTCAAACCCATGTGTTTTGTCTGTCCTTTTAACTCTGAATTTATATGTCCCTCAGACTTCAGCTTGATGCCAGGACCTAGATGAATACCTTGTTCATGCCTATCACTGAACAAATATATGGAACATCCACTGAGCTATATTAAAAGCCAAAGGTAGGGACTCAACTATAAGTGTGGATAAATGAGGTCTTTGAGGGACAGGAGACTGGTGTCAGACTGACACAGAGCAGAATGCCAAGAATTTGTGCACTTCTGACTCACCTCTGGCTAGAGAAGGGTGATTAAGATAAGGGCTCTGCTCCAGGGTTACCAAACATTTCTGGACAAGTTCTGCTGCTTTTCTGCTCCACTGCCAGAATTGAAAAGCTTAGACATGTCCACCAAGTACCTAGCTACAAAGGTAGATGCAGGTAGTATCCACAGAACCTTCCCAGGTGCCAGCAGAGAGGTTTCCCTCTCCATATGCACAGTCATCCCAGGACACAAACCCAAACAGCTTCTGTTTTAACTACCCATCAAGAGAGACACTCAACTATCATCTCTGTCAATTTAGCAAATGTTTGCCTTAGATAAAGTAAAACTGAAGAAAGGTGAGAGCCTTGTGTGATCTAAATCACATTTACTCCCACACACAGAGTAAATTAAAAAATCTTTTCTATTGTGCACTGCAGCCTATGGAGACATATGTATATAATAGACATCCACATTCTAAAAGTATTTAAAGAAGGGGTGTAATGAGCCATATAGGAAACACATTGGGAAGATGAACCCAAGTGCTTGGTCAGCTCTAAGGCCTCCTAGCTTCAGTCTGCTTTCCTATGCCACATCACAGCAGTCAATATCAGCAAACTGAAGCAGACCCTTTGGCAAAGAAAATGGCTATTTGAGTTACAAGATTAGGCCTCTGGCACTTCAAGTAATGGCTTGCATAGTACTTCAGTCACAAGAGAGAGGCTGATGGGGATATTGCTAAGGGACAATTCCTCTCAGCTGGTGTTACTTAGATTATGTAGCAGCAACACGCCAAAGCACACTAAAACCTTTGGAGAAGAGTAAGTTTACAAAGGGTCTGATGCAAGGTTAAGACTGCCTGTTTGAGATGGAGGTCATAAGCACTGCATCAAAATAAGGCAGTCTGGATTTATGATACCATTTTCTTGCCCTAATCCTTGGCTTTGCTAGATTATGATTTTGGCTACACTTGCCCAGTACCTTACTCACCCAGGCCCCTTCTGCCTTCCTAGCTTGACCTTGGACCTGTCTTATCTCTACAGACTTGCCTGACAATCACTGGACTCTGACTGGCCCCAGGTACTGCCACTTGATCTGCTCTGCTCAGGTACTCTGGGATTGTATCCATGAGGCCACTGCCCTACTGTCACCCTTTGCTCTAGTTCATCTTCCCTCACAGAGCAGCTCTAGTCATTATCAAGAAATTCTCCTTTAGAATGCACCAGCTTAGAAGATTCTTTACCTCCAACTAAGGCCTGCAAGGTCTGGGGGTACCTGTAGCAAAAGTAAATAGCCAGATGCAATTGCAAAATCACCAAAAGCAAAAATGCCAGACTGCTGCAGAAATAGTAAGCTCTTTGTATAATGAGCAGTTCTCCAACTACTGTCTCAGGGCCCCATTGGATAACATGATGGTGTAAGATGTTCATATCCATGAGAGGTGGTTCTTTTAATCCTGGCTACAATCTGTGAAAGGTAACCCCATTCACGCTTTTTAAAAAAATATTCAAAACCCGTGCTTTGTTATAAAATTAAGATGCTAGAGAACGATTTGGGGAGAAAAGAATACATTTCAGAGCCAATTTTGCAGGCATGAAGTGTATAGACTTTGGTTATATTTAGTAAAGCGATTATGGTTCTGTTCTACTTTGTGCTGGAGTGCTATCAGTTGATCCTGCGTCTTTTCATTCCACTCAGTTTTGTTCATTGTTAAATTAATGAGGACTTTTCAGCAAGTAAATCACATGCCATTTAATAAGATTTCAGATGAAGTTGCAGAGGCACAAAGCATGTTCAAGTCTACTTGAAAACACCAGAGCTTTGTTCATCCTTAGTTACAATTATTTCCTTTCCCTGCAAAGCAAACTGCAGTGTCCATTGTGCCCAAGCATGAAGACAAAGCTTGTTAATCCTTGTTAAGATACTCTGTTAGTTAGTGTCATGTTCACTCCAGATTTTTTTCAAAAGCTTAGTCTGTTTAAGCCTGATAGCAATATGCCTACAAACTTTTCATGTTACGTTTAATCAAACTCTTGTTAAGCCTAGCTTTAGTGGGACAGCTTCTCCCTTTACTTCCATGTCATGACCAAGAATGTCACAATTTCACTAGAAACAACAGATTAATTAATCAAATTATATGAGCTGCATGATAGAGGAAAGCCTGCCCTCTTCTCCCTTAATATGCATAGCCTTGGAAGGCTACTAGAAGTTTTATCAAGGTATGCTATGGACTTTCAGAGCCTCACTTGCTTTTACTATTTCAGCATGTGCCATCTGTAGATAATGTAATACATGGTGATTTCCTCACCTGAGCACATTCAGAGCTAAAGGCCACGTGTGACTTTTCACTGTCACTGTAGAACTTGTACACCCAACCCTTGCCTAAACACCAACCAATGAAAAACTAAGGTTGCTCAGGCTACAGCATCTGCTGGTGTGCAGATGCATCTGTGCTGCACCTGTGCTGACCCTGCCAGTTTTTATTTAAGATGCTCCTTCTCTGCTAGAAACTAGATTTTCCTGCTTAGAAAACGGTTATTTTATTTTCCTCTTCTGCCCCAGTGCTTTGTGCTTCTATGTTCTGCAGAGGCTGCAGTTCCTGGCAGAAATTGATCTGCCATGATGCATGTACATTTCTGATGCTGCTGAGGCCAACTTGAACATTAGGGTAACCTTGTCATTGTGACAGGTGAGTAAATTCAGCTAGAAAATCTCATTCTTTTAGGACATAATGCTACTTTGCAGAACATTACAGGAGGTAGAAACAGTTGTTTTAGTTTGAGACAGTCCAGATTTGGGGAGGAATGAAAAAAAAGCTTGAAAACCAAACACTGTAAGATACCTTTTGTTAATACAAGTAAAAAAGCAGTTCATCTTGCATGCTATTATTTCTAACAAACTTAATTGATTGTCTGTTTACTCTCCTCCTAGTTTATCACAAAACAGCATTACAGCACTTTGAATGTAATATATGACTAAAGGCAGCCTATCTATGCATTGTTGTCTCCATACCTGTTTGAAGGGTGAAGGATTTCTTGCATGTACCTGCATTAAAAAAAATATTTTTCCAAAGGAAATTATGAAATATAAGTTCTTGTAGTGCATAGTCCTTCATCAATACAGCTATATTTCTTAAAGCAGAGAAATGTGAAATGATGGCTTTCTGGCAGAGAAGAGCAAAAGTATAACCCAGGATTCAAATACATGACCTAGGAATCAAAACCATGTTGTGCTGGCTTTCACACTGACAGTAGATGAAAACAGCTTGGAAAGATCCTTCTTCATGCAACTGTGTCTCACTGAATGATGTGGCAGGGACAAAGGCACAGCATCACAAGTGAATCTAAACCATCTGTTAAATGTCACCATGCACAAAACACGCTACTGCATAAGCTCCACATCCAGGCATTTAGATTCATATTCTAGCTGGGATATTAAATAAAGAGTAGAAAAACCTCAAGCTAACAGAACAGAAATATTAGCCTTAATAAAAATGGTATGCAATTAATTCCTTGGTTCAGAGAAAAACCAGAAGGAGCTTAGCAGGCAGGTACTGTGTGCCAAGACCTGTACTAATTGGAGTTTTTGCAAAAACATTTCAAAGCCCTATAAAGAACCCAGAGCTGGGATAGCTGATCAGGACTGAGGTACCTAGTAAGAAAAATAAACTTGTTGTACTCGGAAGAATTCTGAAATCCTCATAGCATGGTAATGCCACTGTTATTGTAAATATCTGCTTGAAATTATTTGGAGCACAAACCCAAGAACTCAAGGCCTAAAGACAATCACTTTTATAACAGTTTTATTCAAGTCTGTGTGCTCTAGTGTTGAGACAAGGCCTAGATCAGCATTACACTGTAATACAATAATTTTAGCCATTGAACCAAGCCTGCTTGGCATCCTTGGTTTACAATTTACAGTACATCCAAAAAAAGAGCAAAGAGAAAAGAAATCCCAAAACGTCAACAACTTCCATTAGCTCTTTGCTTCACTTAAATATTGTTCTATAACATAAAATAATTTAATACAAAAAGAACTGTAATCCAAATACACATAATACATTGACACAGAACAGAGGAAAGATACAGTAGATTATGCACAAGAGTATTCAGCTGATGTGTTACCTACAGTGAAACAAACTGGACATTAATATAATTTAACTATTTAAGCCCAAGAGGGTCAGAGGCAACAAGTCCAGGTCACAAATAAAGCTTTTTAAAAAATAATGCAATCTTCTTTTCCTCTAAGCTTACTGCTGTACAGAAGTTAAAGGAAGGCTCCAACAAATCACTTAATTTGACAACATTTCATCACACAAACAAGGAAAACTTGGTGGCCTCTGTTATGTTACTCAATTCTGGGGTACATTGCCATTTGGTAATATAACTGCTTCATTGCAGGTTCTTCAGGCAAAACATACCTTCAGGTGCTACTTCCATAGCAACAGACTTTCAAACACCATAAATAGAAGAGAAGACATACAGAGGTCTCCAAAACCAGACTGAAATACTTTGAGCTGTAAGATGAATCCCAGTCCTACAGAGTTTGGAGTTCCTTATGAAGTACCCAACACCCTCCACAAAGTGATTTCAACACAAGCAGGAACTATCCCATATCTCAAAGGATCAGACATGGGGGCATGATCTTACACTAGAGAAATCTACTCACCTGGTTATTCAGATTTACATTGTACCTAGGAAAGTCAGGTCACCAATTTTTGCATCTGGCTTGAAATAGAAGCAGGAGCAGATCCACAATTAATAAGGCAAAAGAAAGAAGTAGCTTATAAAAAGAAGGAGGAAATACATTCTCTGGCTGAGAAATTCTTGGACTTTCAAAGCCACAGAAGAGACATTGTTAAAAGCACAGGTATTTTCCCTGATATTTCCACCACTGTTGCCTGCTCACTCCATATATGCCTCTCAAGTCAGGCAAAATATCTCAGATATTTCCAGCTTGTCCTGAATTTATGACAAAGAAATCAAATATAGCAGCACAATGTGCTGTGCCGGCAGCTGACAGACAAGAATCCTAGAACTCTAGTAAAAGTGGTGGATGTTGATCACTGCTGAACTTGTCAGGTCTGTCCACTAGGCTGGAGGGATGCATTTGTAAAATGAGAAGAAACACTTGAGCATAGGCCTCAGGTTAAACTGCCATTTGCACACAGCCTCCAGTCACCACTTACTGTTCCTTTACAGCTAGCAATCTGCTAATGCAGAAGTTGTTGCTCTTTCACCCCATGTCAGAAAACATTCTCAGAGCTTACCCTGCTTATGGTTAGAAGTAGCAGTCAAATAGGCATGGCATGTGCAGCCATGGAAAGGCCACAAGAGTCAGCAATCAAGCCAGCATTTACCCAAGGGCTTGTTGAAGAACTTTCTCCTCAGGTTAATTGTCTCCTTACACTGACAATCAAGGTAAGAACCTGGTCCTTCATCATCAGTCTCTACACGAAAACCCCTCAATTCAGATCTAAAGAGCTTTGCTCAACTGAGGTCTTGTGCATTTTGACCCACAAATACATTCCACTGACTTCAGTGATGTTTAAGTATGTGAAGAAGAGCTTTCTGAATTGAGGCCTCTTCCCTTTTAACTTGAAAGTTAATTACCCTAAATACAAACTTTTACTACTATAATAATAGTAATAGATGCTCTTGGGTTTATGTGGTATCTTCTTATAACTGCCAAACATGATGGGCACCACTGCCTATGGACTTTAGATGGATCTAGGTAAATTCTGCAGTTCAAACCTAGCCATCCCCCAAAGAGACCTATGTTCCAAAAGAATGGATCCTACTCTCTGCCAAGAGCACTGGCCAAATTCAACCAGTTCAACTGGCAAAGACTCCCAAGTATGCTTTCTTTCTTACTTTTTTTTTTCCCTGTGGCTATATTCTTTGCAGTCTAGGGTACCTGGATTATTATAGCTGTCAAGATAACCTTGAAAATAGAGCAATGGCAGAACTGATGGAGTAACAACTGCTTGAGGTGCAGTGTGAAAAGTCAGCTCGGAGATATCAGCTGCTCTGCTCAGATAAAAATGCTAACCCTGTTGACATTGTAAGAGCTGCTCACTAAAGCATGCAAGACAGAAGAACAAGCCTACTATGAGTATCTGGGCAATCAGCTGAGAGTGACAACTGATTTTGTGATATTGACCGGGCCTGGCAGAAAACAAATTACCCAAGCTGAGAAAATTCACAAATTCCAGCAGAACTCAAGGAAGAAGCTCTGTTCACCTCCAGATATAGTTAGACTCAAGCAGCTCAGTGTGCAACTGAGCTATGCCAAACAGGAACCAGAGGCCAGGTTTGTTCTGTAACTTAGTTGCTGCTAACAGCATTCTTACCAGTGAAGCTTGGAAAAACACCAGCATGTCTTCCCACACCATTATAACCTCTCCAGCTAGGATCACAGGACACAAAAGATCAGGACATGGCTAGAGCAATGTTTTTTCTCTCTCAGACCTATATGCCTCTCCAAGACAAGGAAGCCAGTTTTATCCAACCTCAACATCTGTTTTGAGAAAATGCTGAATCAAAACAATCAAGGTAGAATGGGAGACAGTGTTAATAAATCTGAAATAGCATATATAAAATTAATTATTCTTGTCTTAATGTTGAGGTTTCAGCCACATTGAACACAATATAGATTCTCACTAGCTATCCTGGCATCTAAAATTTGAGCATGGACAAGATCTTATAGATGTACTTCTGATTAGTGAAGGGCCTTTCCCCTGCCTCCCTCCATGGCCATTTTTCAAATTGCTTATGTTAAGCGAATACAACTTTGGAATTACTCCTGCAGATTTGTTCTAAGCCCCAGTTTTCTAGCTGTACATCCATCTGACCCATCAGCTACAGACCTAACAGTAGCCCACTTCAAGCTGGGTTAATTAACCCACTATACTGCACACTAAAAATTTGTCATAGTTCCTTAATACTAGTTCTATTGGACTGCCTGTACATTATGAGCATTCAGATACAGTAAGGACTGTATTAGGAGCTGATACACTAGGAAAACAATATTGCAAATACAGGAAAACAATCAGGATCGTGTACAGCTCCACTTTAAGAGCACATGACAATTTTTTTTAAAAATCTGTTTTGAAAAAAGAGACTATCACTTTTAAAAGCAGCAGTGACCTACATGAAACCTCCACCTTTTTGTCTCTAGACAATCAACTCTTCTACAGGTTAGAAACCATCAAGAAAAATGCCCCGTTTTGTCCTTTATTGTTTATTTTGGAGACACAAAAATCTACAGCAAGTATAATCTTAACTTAATAAACTGAATAGCTGGTTTTACTTTTCCACCAGGAATTTGCATGTCAAAGAGCCAAATACAAGTTTGTCTCTGCCTTCCCATCTCATTCCAACCTTAACTGCATACTTAGAGCAATTCTTACCAAAACTTAAGACTTTCTGCCCATTCTATCTCTACAAATGAGGTAGTTCAGGGTAAAACAAAACAAACCAACCAGAATCTGGGTAAGCTGGATGGGGCTTTGAGTAACCTGACCTAGTGGAAATGTCCCTGCCCATAGCAGGGGGACTGGAACTAGGTGACTTTTAAGGTCCCTTCCAACCCAAACCATTCTATAAAATTAAGTAACTGTACATTTCTCAAATTCTTCTTTAGGACCCTACTTACCTATGATGCCAACAGTTTACCAAGTAGCTAGTACCCCTCTGTCCTTTGACTTACATTAAGAAGGATCATTTCACTGTTATTTCTTGCCAACCTCCACTTCCACTTCACCCAGTTGTATCTTCTGCTTTTAGCTTGGAAATCTTTTAGGTCAAACCACACCTGAAATGTGTATGGTTTTCTGCCTTACACTTGTTACTATGGCAACAAGAATAAATAACCAACAAAGATGGGATGGGGTCAAAACCCTAATGGAAAAATAGGGAGAGGCAGTGATAGCATGTGGCTCAACACAGGGGTGTAAATGGGAAGACACAAAATGTTTCCTGTGATGGTATTTGGCCTGATGTGCAGAGAACACAGTACTGAAAACTACAACTAGGAGGTCCCTCCAAAAAACCAACCTCAGGCCCCAGCAAGGAGACAAGTGAGATGGAAGGCACCTCGGCATACAGGATGCACCTAACATATATATTTGAGAGGTTTAAAGACCAAACCCCAAATTAACAATATCCCCAAACAGAAAACTAACAAAAAACCACACAGAGCTCAAGAAGCCATTCTCAGAAGGAAAATTATGTTCCTGATCAGAAAAAGGAAGATTTTTCACTTATGTAGAAAATGAGCTAAAATGTATTTCTTGTATACAAATGCTGATGAAGTGCTGAAGACTTTCTAGTTGCAAAAAAAATGGGAGGTACTTGTTAGAAAGGAACAATAATAATTCCAGTAGCTACATCAGACCCACTACCCAGTCACCAGAGGCAAGATACTTGTTAATCAAGCACACACCTCTTAGCCTGGGAGTGACTATTTCCAACATAAAAAAATAAAGTTGATGTAGGTGATTTCAGAAGTTGTGTTTGCCTCTGACTAGTGGCAAAACTGTTTTTAAAAGCCAAGCATGGGAAAAGCCAAAGGCAAATGTACATTTTAACTGCAGCATGACTTTCTGCTAATGCATTCAATAGAGGGAGCACCAGAATAAGCCACAGATCTATTTCCATTATGTCTCCTGAAACTGTGAAAGTGAGGTTAATAACAAGAAGTTCTTCTTAAGACTGTATTGTTTGTTAAATACAAAAAAAAGAGAAAAAAATAAAATATAAACCAAAACCAGGATTGAAAATAAGAGGACAAAAAAAAGCAAATTTGGTTAAAGATCCTTTCTGTCCAGCTAGCTACCATATTAGCTGGCTGTGAAAACCACTGTATTCTAGTATTAAAATAGTAAACTGAAGAGAAAATGTAAGAAGGAATTCTTTCCTATAGATACCTTAATTAGATCATCAACCAAAGATTTATGAAGTCTGAAAGTTATGCTCTGTGATAGTGAGAGTATATTTTGGATCTTTTATTTTCTGTATTTATTGCTTGTTTGCAAGTATGTTTTAACATGTCTATCCCCTCACTTTTAATATCCAGTTTTACCCAAACTGTAGTCTTAAATGAGTTCTAAATATGGAAGCTAAGAAACTGTTCTTCAGTGACAGGATAAGGATCAGAAATCTTTCCAAATGTAAATGCCCTTATTTCATACCAAAAAAACCCAAACAAAAAACAAACAAAACAACAACAACAAAAAACAAAGCCAAAAGGAGGACTTAAATCACTTTGCAAGATACAATCCTTCTTATTCACCACTGAGTTAGTAAGAGTTCTTGACAGTATCCCAAAATACATGGAAAAGGTTAGAAAGCAATAAGCATGTTTTCCAAGGAGAAAAATTTCAAAAAAAAAAAAAAAAAAAGAAACAAACCTATTTACATCAGCTTAAAATTACTTGCAAAAATAACAGGCTATCACTGAATTTTGGGACATGGGAATAGGTTTGGTTCCATATATCCAATGGGACTCCAGGTCCCATATTCATCCCACAGAGATGAATTAGGTTTCAAATAAAAATTAATCTCAAGATAGAAAGGCTACTCAAGGTCGGAAGTTTCCTGTCATGTTTTATTTAACAAAACACTCCAAAGGCAAAGACTTTTCTTTACTTAACCATTACTGCCTCACCTTCAACAGAATGAGAGGTATCCAGATTTGTGACATATAGAAGTAACATCTCTATGCAGTATTGTCCACAATGTCTTAAGTTAACAGCACACTATGAAGAGGAAGGCAACTACTCCCATTCCTAGAGCTACAGAAAAATATTTCATCATAAAACCATGCCAAACCAGAAAGATCTTTCCTCATCAATAACAAAAAATTCACTTTAAAAATACTCATTCTGTTAGAAAACACTGAGGTTCCTTGCTCCATTGCAATAATAAATTGGAGGGGAAATAGGCATAAAAAGTTACATTTTTGTAACTGAAAATGACTGAGAGGAGGTTAATACCTACTTGCTGGTAAAACAGACCACTCTGCACTCTGTAAGAAGCAAAAGTACTAAAAAAGAATCTGTAACTATTTCATCACTTTAGTTTTGACACAAAAACTTTCTTCTCTCTACTTGTCCCACACTCAATTTCTATGAAACCAGTAGAAATTTATCCAAAATTTGTCATTTTTTGCACTGGTTGCTATGTCTGTGCCTTCCCTCCAATATTATAGAAAAACTAAGGCTACAAAGATAGCGTACTTTGAAGGGCTGACAAACTTCTTTTTATTTCCTAAATCAGCACATCAATTAAATAAATTAGTGATACACACTGCCAGCTGGCTAAACAAAAATACAAATATATTTCTAAACCACAAACATTTCTCTCAGCTACAATCTCATTATTACTATCAGTTAAAAAACTGCCACTTCCTCTTTGTAAGGCCTGTATTCATATTTTTCTCCATTCTGTCGTCATTGTTTTAGACTACTCAGTGACTTTCATGTTATCTTTTTCTCATTTTCTCAGAAAAAAGAAAAGCGCAACTTATTCAGACATTTAGGAAACAATGCATTTATTAGAATTTTTTTAAAGTAAGATTTTCACCATCTTCCTCAAGAATACTACTGGAAAGGTAGGTCAATGACCAATATTCTGATATTTTGTTTCCCTGACAAATGGGAATACTAGCAACCAGTAGGAAAAACAAAGATTTCTGAGCTGACGGGCTCATACTTTCTCACTGTCTAGTGGACTGTAGTCGACCACTCCTTTGGAGATTTGAAGCACCTCAGCTCCCACAGCTGGGAAGGAAAAACTCCAACAGATTAAGAAAGCAAAGAATTCAAGCCAGGATGGGACAGATGGATATAGAGAGAAGCTTTGACCTAGCTTAAACATGCACACAGCCCCAGGGCCTTAGGACACTGGAAGAAAAAGCTTTTGGAGTGCATAAGGTAAAATACCTGAAAACTCTTTGTCTTGAGAGCCCCCTCTCTGCCTGCCAGAGAATACCCCACCACCTACTGAAGTCAGGAGCCTTGTGTTCACAACTGACTCCTCTTGCCTCGTATCTCAGGTTGGCCACTGGAAGACAGTTATGGGTGGATGCTCAAAGACTGCCTCAGGTAAATTCACATGCTAGATTCAATGAAGATAGTTGCATTGAAGAAGGGTTATAAAAAAAACCCAAACAAAAACCACAAAAAAACCACATACCAACCAATATGCTTCTAACTAGTCTGTCTGGCAGCTTTGTAATAACAATATCTAGTTTGGTAACCCTGACTTGGATCCTTGACTCTTGTCATCAGTCCTACCAAGTTATTTAATATAGCAATGTCCACTTGGTATTAGGGAAGATAGTCTTTGGAGCAAAGTACTTCTCAAAGTTCAGCTACATACCACCTTCACCAAGTGATTCTATAAAAAGGGGAGAGGGGCAGGGAAGGGGTTAATTCTTCATCCTCATCTTTCTTAAGCAAAAGAGGCAACAGAACAACTTGCCTTTATGTTTGTCTTTCCTGGGAATTTGATAGAAATCTTAAAAGTCCACCTGATGAAATCAACTGGCCAGCTATTACAAAGTTCAGCAGGCTGAGTTCTATCAGTGTGACCTAGAAAGGTGGCCTCCCATTTCATGCAAGCAAACGGATTTTAAAGATTTCTGTTTGAATGGAGCTATTCCAGGTGATGCCTTTGCAGAGCAGATGATACTCCCTATGACATCTATAATGATACCTTTTGGATAGAAAATATTACATTTCAGAACAGCTGATCCAGTTTTGTTCCAGACTTTTTAAAATTACAAAGAAGAATATGAAAAATAGATTATTTTAATGTCCTTTTAAATCCCTCTGACACAGCCTCTTACTGAGATTACGTTAAGGTTGATTCATAGCACAATCAAAATTAGAAATCTGTTGGATAAGCTTTGTCTTTTTGCCAGTGTCTGGGTCACAAATTAAGTTTTCAGAAATAGAAAGTAAAAGGATGCTTACCAAATCAATAATGCTAAAGGCCTGAATTTAACAAAAGAGTCAGAAATGTAAGTTTTCTTTAAGAATCTGAATCCCACCTTGCCTTATCATAATACCTTGTCTAAACAGTCAACAGTCTCTCCAGCTTCAACATTTAGTGTAGCACCATTAAGGCTAGCTCTGGAGCATTTAATAGGGAGGGCAGCAGAAAGTTATTCTGCATTAAGCATTTTCCATGGAATGTGATAAACAAAAAATATGTGACCTTTCAAAACAAAATATACTGTAATTGCTTGAAAAAAAAAGGTGCACTTGACTAATGGGAACATGCTGGTTTCAGTCCTCACACAGAACTAAAAAGCCTTACATACAGTTCTTCCCCACACATGCTGGTTTTTAAAATCAAGTTACAAACATCTAAACACACAGGTTCACTGTGCTGACAGCTGCAGGAAGTATTCAGCTCTACTGCCTTCACAGCAGGACTGGACTGCCCCAACAGGCTGAGCACTGCATTGGCAGCACTGTCAAATGACTTATTTGCAACCAAATATCAGCAGATTAGCAAAACAAGCACAGATTTGTACAAGAACAGTGAACAGACATGCTGTACCCTGCAATAAAGCAGACTACCCTATTACACTCATATAAAGGCCACATCCCTTATATATAATGCCAAATCTGGGGAAGATTGAAGCTCTCATTACAGCCAGTAAGACATACCTGCAGTGGCACAGACACACTTGAAGTCTTTGTACAGAAAACTCTGAGCATAGGCACACCCCATTTTGTGTGACTTCCTCTTTCCAGACCGGGGTCTGTTCTTGCTCCAGATCTAGGAGTGTTTTACATATTTGAACAAGAATAAAGTTCTACATATCTATAGTGCCTTTCACTCAAAGATCTCAAAGGACTTTATACCTATTTATATGTCCCAACCCCTCCCCTTGTGAGGTAGGTATTATTCCTATTATTTACAGATGGGGAAATTCAGGCACAGAGGTTATATTATTTGCCCAGGGTCACACAGTGAGTCAGTGACAAAATAAAACAGAATCCAAATGTTCTGATTCCTGTTTGTACAATCTAACTGCTAACAAGCCTCATTTTCAAAACAGCCTTAAACAGTACCAGTGTATGCAAGAACAGTCTTGGGTTTCATGGGTCACTCCTAAAAAGTGCAAGAAAGAAGATAAAAATGGAAAGAAAAAGATTTGGAAACACATAACTTACTTCTGCAAGCTAACACATCTTTAAAAAAAAGTTTCTGCTAACTCTCCTCCCAAAGCTGAAGCAACTTGACTATAAGCCTGAGAAAAAGGGTGGGAAAAAAAGAGACCGATGGAATGAAAGTCTGAAACAAAAAAACAAGCTAAACAGCTATAACATAAGCCTTCATCTTGAAAGCACAAGGTCATAAAAAAATAGGACTGAGAGGGACCTCAAGAGACCACTGAAGTTCATCCAACCTACCCAGAAGCCAGGATCAACTACACCTACTTGTTTCAAACAGTCTGGTTCACCTGCTCTCAAAGACCTCCACCAGTGGAGATGCCATGCCCTTCCCCTGCCATCTGTTCCATCTTATGCTGTCACATGAGCAAAAGAGGACAAACAAGTCTTAAGATAGCTACTTCTGCTCTTTCAGTGGGGGTATGATGATTCCCAGGCCTGTCTAATGATCTGCATGTATTTCAGAGAAGGTAGTCTCCAGATATTTATTTGTTTCTGTTCTGGATTCCTTGGGAAAACATCAAACACTGATGTCTGCTGTAGTGTAATATTTGAATGTTATTTGAAAATACTGATTAATACCAGGATAGATACCAATATACTTACTGCAAGTGCCAAATCCTACAAGGTCAGTAACAAAAGACTTTGATATGATAATTTTAGCTCATTGCAGATTCAAACTGCAATAAGAGGGCAGGGAAGACTACAGAAAAACCCCACAGCAAAAGTCAGCAGCTCAGAGTTGCCAAATTTCACCCAAATGCAGACAAAAATCAGGCAGCTGATAACACATCTTCAGCAGAGGCAGCACCATATGATCTCTGTAGCATCCCTCCATCTTGTCTGTTTTCAAAGTGCATTCTCAGTGCAAAAAGTAGGATTGAATTTAGAGGGGCCCACTGTCCCCAGTGGTTTCATATTAAGACCAGAATTCTTGCTTGAGTTCATATGCTGCAGCTTTGTGTGTGTTAAGTTCACTTCTGCATAGCGGAATGGTGCTGTCCTGGCTCTGCCCCTCAGCATCTATGTCCAACAGTGTCCGCTCCTCTGCAGGAGGACCCACCTGGAAAGGAAGCAGTGCAGGCAGTCCAGGTCTCTCTTCTACAGTGCTGCTGCTACTAGCAAAACAAGAGTCCAGATTGCTTGGAGTATCAGTACTTGAACTGTTGGCAGAAGATTCACCCTTGGCATTGCTGGGTGACACAAACCACCAGGGATCAAGCCGCTGCCGACTGGCTGCAGGACGTGGCCGGGGCAGGAACTCCAATGTCTTGGGTCTTTCCAGTGTGGGATCCTGCTGTGCATTCCATCGTCTTGGGGTTGGAGGAAAAACAAGGTTGGGGTCTGGCAGGCGAGGGACCTCACTGGGATCTCTGCTTGGACTAGGTGTTTTTAATACACCTATCCAAAACAGACAACGCAAGAGAAGAGGGATAAACATGTTAGATGTCAATGCTAAGTGGTACCTACAGATCTTAGTTTATTGTATATACAGTGCAAAAAACATATTTAAACCAGAAAGCCTCCATTCAGTATCTACAAATTCTGTATCTTCAAGATTATGGCAATCTGAGGATGCTGGAACCAAAACCATTACTGCATTATTCAGTTAGTAATTTGTGTTAAGATAGCCTCCACAAGCAATTCTTGCTGGACTGGTCATCTCAACAAACGTATAAGTAACAAGTAATTATACTGCTTCTATCTTTACCCTGAAGAGGGAAAACAAAGATGGTTGAAAACCTACCTGCTCCCAGTGCTCCAGTTAAACAGCTACTGGAAGGGCATCCACTGGTTGGGCACCCATTGACAACCAGTCCACTCCCTTTGATGGCTCCATCAGAAGGTGTGCGCCTGTGCCCGCTTTGCTGGGTGTGGGAAGAGACCGTCACGTGTGTGGGAGTCAGGGACTGGTTGGGGTCTTGTTTGAACCTCTCGATCTGGACATTGACCAGTGGGTTTGTAATGGCTGGCAAGGGAGCCTTGACTGTCACTGGGCTGACAGGCATCTCATAAACCACAATCTCATCACTGTCTGAGCGTAGCAGGGACCGTGTGGAATTACATTCGGAAATGGAAGACAGGGAAAGAAGGGTGAGGGATGTGGAGGGCTCGCCTAGCAACAACAGGGGATCGTCCTTCTTGAAGATCTTCCGGGAAGGAGGACTGGTGCTCCTGCGCGGGCGTCCAGCTCGCTGAAAAATGCTGTCACGCTTCTTCTTCTCTTCCTTGGGCACCTCTGGCTCTTCCTCAATCAGCAGCTGACACTTCCCTGCTTCCAAAAGATCAAAACCCAGGCCTGCAGCAGCCAGCACTGCTCCACAGCCAAGCAATGCAATCTCACATCGCTTGTGGTGGGAGCCGCTACGTTTGAGGCTGTTGGTGGGTGTCAGCTGTGGGGTACTGGTAGCAGAGTTTACAGGGGTGGACTCCTCGTTGGCATCACTAGAAGGGCCATCCCACTCTTCATTCTTCTGAAAGGGGATGCAGAGGTATGACTGATTGTGCACAGGTGAAGGGTGCACTTTGCCCTCTCCATTAAAACATTCACTGTCCTCATCATCTGGAAAGCAAATGAAAATAGACTTTATGTCAATGTAACATTTTCCCTGGCAAATTTCATTGTCTCACAAATATAGTTCAAAACAAGCTTCTCCTCAGAAGATGCAACTGCTCTCCTCACAAACATCATTCATCAACTCCCAAATACATTCTATTGTTTCCAAAGAAGACAGGCTGGATAAAGTAACTGGAAACACTATCAAAGTGAAAGAAATTAGTGAAACATTCATCCACTTGGGATTAATTGCATTTCAAAGGCAACCTACACCTCAGTAACTTCTAGAGTAAATTTATGTGTTTGTGAGTGAGGAGCAAAAGGTAGAAAAACTGTAAGGATTGCTCCTTGCAAGTGAAGGGGTAAGCAAGCATGCTGCACATGTAAATATCATTATTCAGGAAAGGAGCTTAGAAACTAGCATAAAGCTAGAGGAGAATTAACAGAAGCTTGTTAGCTTGACAGAGGGAGAAGCACAAGTAGTGAGGTGAACAAGAAAATCCAGAAGGAGAAAGTGGACACTTGACAAAGAATAAAAGAAAAACAGATACCAAACACAATGAAAACATTGCTGTAAGGTACCAGGTGAAGGTCAGGAAAGAGGTTTATGGAAACGTGAATGGAAGTGGGGATGAGAGTACCAAGTTCAGGGAATTCCTTTACCCATCTCTGCTAAGCTGGTGAATCCTGGAAAAGCAGGTGCAGTTCTCTGGATCTTCCCAAGATTTGGTGCACTGGATGACCACTGCTTGCATCCTTCTACCAGAGCTTTCAGACTGAAAATAGTAGAAGGATGTGAGAAAACATACCATGCTCACAACCAGTTTCCATTCTCCCCTTATGTATTCTCTATTGATCTACTTAGGGTATCCATGTGTCAGTCTCTACTACATAGATCTGAAGTCCTGCCACAGAAAGAAATTTTGTGATATCTTTACAGCACTTTAAAATAAAAAATTTTTAACAAGTAAAAAGGTCCCTTCCTCGTTTGTTACACTGTGGCAGTTAAAAGGCCTCTGCTGACAACTAACAAGTTATAAATGCAGAATAACAGAAGGCACCACTACAAAAATCAGATGAAACGTTTTCTTTTTACATCAACGCATAATGTTTTAAAATCTTGATTTCTTTTTGCAATCGATATTACCATGGCAAGTAAAAAATATGAACAGGAAGATAAATAGCTACCAGAATAATTTCAAGGCCTGCTATGTTTGCCTTAAGGGTATAAAATTTTCATCCTTCCCTTTTATTTTTTGCTCTCTCTTTTCCCCCCAATTTACAAACAGACCTCAAAGACCTGTCCAGAAGGTTGCCACACATCATTATAATTAGATAGTGGTGTGCATATGAAAACAATTCAAAACATGCTGACTTAAAGAATGTTCCTACTAGAGCAGTATTGTCTGCTATTGTCCTAAGGAAAGAGCAACTGGAATGATTTGAAAGCACTAGCACTAAAACTATATTTCAATCACCAGCATAACAACTCAGGAACTTAAAGACTTCTTACCTGTAATCTATTTAGATTAACTAACCAGAAGGTTGTTACTTACTTTGTTGCATTATGACTGAGTCACTTTTCTGTTGCCTTTTTCTACTGGGAAGTCAAAGGCACTTCTTTTTAGGAATGGTGAGATGACTAAGTTTATTTGCTCAGCAAATTGCAAAATGCTTCCCTACAACTGTAAGACAACATCCCTGGTGTCTCAATACCATTCTGTAATACCATTAATTATGGCAATAATCAAACCACCAATTTATCGAGGGGTAAATGCTCAAACTCCACTAAACATTACCAAGAATTCAAATCTTTTAGAAGGTCAAAACAGCCTTATGTTTAAAGGAGCATTCCAGTAATGACTTCTTGGAGTCCTGGTATAAATGATTCACACACACACACAAAGGAAAATAAAACAGAATCCACAGAACAATAACCTATAGAAACAGAGGTACAAACAACCTCTATATTTCTGCAAAAATCACTTTCAGGATTGCTTCACTCATGGTACATGTCCTTTTCAAAGGACTGAAGAGAAGGTATTTGCTCGGCTTTATCAGATACGTTTTATATACTAGCATTTAAGACAAGAAAAAGTATATCTGAGAATTTTAAGAGAAGCAGTTTCAGGTATTATATGAAACTACAGAAAGCTAAGCCTTAAAACAGAGAAACCTATTACAGAGTTTCACACAGCTAAGAAGTTTGACAGGTTACAAAAACACCTAACAATGTAAAAGTAGACAGCGAAACATCAGTTGCTAGCAAATGAACTGAATGCAATTTTGTAAACTGTTCTGAATCTCTAACATCTTTCGTACAGGAAAGAAGTTTGGAAGCAGAAAGGTGTTTGCAAGCAGATAGGCAAATCTCCCATGAGCCAGCTCATGACCAGGTTTAGAACCTGGGAAAGAGTTTTCCTCCAGGCCCTCTCTTACCCCTCTTCTCCTGCACCTAGCTCCTTGTGACAAAGTGAGCTTGGTCCCCAAGTGCGTCCCTTTTTCTTCTGGCCTCTCTTCTCTTCTTCCTCTCCTTCCTCCTTTGGAAGGACTGAGCTTCGTCCCCACGTTTTACAGCTTTCAGCAGGTGTCACTTCACAAGTGGAAAGAACAGTGGAAAATGGGAAGGAAAAACAGATACACAAATTAAAAGAATTGGTTCCACTACAACATAAAGAATAAAACATAGGCCAGAACAGGAATAGTAACAAAAGTGATTTTCCCATAATTCTGACCATTTAGCAACACAAATCTAACAACCAAATGCCAAATTAAGCACTCCCTAATCCCTTCCTCTCCAGCTTTATTCCATCACCAGTTTCTCTTTAGAACTACCGGTTTGAAACCAAACACACAAGTGCTGTGATATCCAATACAAACACTGCACATTAGTTAACATGACTTTTGTAATTCTAAGACATGCATGTCTACCTAATTCTGTGTTATTATGGGAACACTATTTGCATGACAAACATGTGCCCTTGTTCCTATTTCCTTAAAACAATAACTTAATACAGCAATGTTTACAGATCTACTCTGCAAATTAGTATTTTTTAAAATTAACTTGTACACCTAGGGAATGTATTTTCTATAGAAACAGCAGTGATACTCCCTCCATCACCATTTTTCTCTCTAAATGCATACATGCAAGGCACAATGTAAACATTTTAGGTACTTTCTTAACAGTCCTGTCCTAGATATGGAATCTTGGCATCTTACCACGCTGACAGACTGTACATTTCCCAAATTCAATACTACATTGAGCTCCTTACACTGTATGGCCCTGAGTCTGGGAATAATGGTAGGACTTGCAGGAGGGCTGGAGCAGCTACTGATCAAGCTTTTTCTTTTGTCCATCGTTGGAGAAGCCTGCACAGTGAATTTATGCTGAAAATCTGTTTAGCAAAAGAAAAAAATAAGTAAAAGCAGAAAGCCCCAGTTAAAATGCTCTTTTTTTTTTTTAATATAAGAAAAAAAAAATTATGGTAACTTTTAAAGAGCGCAATTTACGGGATCTATGTAGAAATGAAATTTTACAGCTAATTGCTATTTGTCCATTGTACACACTGAGAATTCAGAACGAAGATGTGCACTCATAGCCCTGAAAATGTATCTTCTTAGTGTATGTGTGAAACACATACACATACAGACCTAGTGTTGACTGCCAAATTATATCCTTGTATAAATCCTTGTGCTTTACCTCTCAGTTTCTTAAGCACCACCAAAAATAGGTGTTTACAGACCTAAAGAAAGGCATAGGTAACATACACATTTTATAATAATTTCTGTTCTGAACAGCCAGTGCCTCCCAGAAAACAAAGAATATAGTCCAAGTCATCATCCCTGATGTAACAATGAGCACTAGGTGATTTGCAAACACCACGCTTTTGGTTTTTTGACAAATATAAATCTCCATAAAGGATCTGTAGTAGAAATGCTAAGGATTCAGTATTTCTGAACATCACTATCTTCACTCTTAAGAGTGACTTTGCCAACACCTTACTAATATTTAACATTTCTTCCAGAAGTCGCTTCCATGTTAATAGGTTCACACATGAACTAGCAATCTAGTCCCACAGCTATCAATGTATTTTTGGTAATTTTTAGATTCTGACACCTAAAATAATCCAGTAGATTACAGATCATCCTGCAGCATTACGTAAAATATTCCCCGAGCAGGAACCTCTGTCATCTTCTATGTACAGCCTTTAATAAACGGATTCTTTTGAGTACTGACATGTTAAATTGCAACACCACATCTTTACAATAAGCCATATACAGCCAATGGCTAACAAACATATAACATTTCGAATTCACCTCTGGCCTTAATCTTGGAACTTGGGGCAATGCTGGTCACAAAAGCAGTAAATTTAGTTTATTGATCCCAAAGAGGCATGCTTTTCCTGAAGTACATCAAATTCTTTCTAATGCATAAGGGTCAGTAGTAAGGAACTATCAAACCTACAGGTTGGTCCCATTTCACATGGCACAGCCTAACACATCACTAACCTGAAGGCAAGCTGATATGATTGCCATCCTTTAACTTGAGCCGGCTCCTCTTGAACTTCCCCATGCGTTTCTTGACTCGAGGCTTCTCCTGACACAGCTGGTGGATGATGATGTTGAGCTCCCTTTCCAGGATGTCAATCTCACGTTCTGCCAGTTCCTGTTCCCGCCTTCGTAGCAGCTCCTCATGGTTCTTCTGTTCAACAGCAGCACGACTCAGCTCTTCTTCCCATGTGCGCAGCTCCTGCAGGGGGGTAAGAAAGCAGAAACAAAACGTTACCTTGTGACCTGTGGGTTAAGACTAACATTACCTGTTCTGAAGGCACAGCTTCAATGGCCTGAGCTCACAGAACTGCAAACATCTCTGGTTAAAGGCTCAGCTGAGAGCCAAAAACAATACTCAAGGACTTCAATGCTTGCCATTTAAGGCCCCTCATACCAGCATTAAAATTCAGACATAACCACTTGTGAGGCCACACCTGAAATCCTGCGTCAAATTCTGGGCTCTCCAGTACGAGACAGACATCGACATATTGGAGTGAGTTCAATGAAGAACCATGAAGGTGATTAAGAGACTAGAGCATCTCTCCTGAAAGAGATGGAACTGTTCATCCTAGCACAGAGAAGGTCTGGGAGGAGTGAAGGGAGATTTACCAGTATGTATAAAAACTTGAGGGAAGGGTGGAAAAAAGATAAAGCCAGGCTTTCTTCAGCAGTGCCCAGTGACAGAACAAGAGGCAACAGACACACACTGAAATACAGGGGACACTCTTTGAACATTTTTTTACTGCATTACCGAGCACTAGCACAGATTGCCCAGAGAGGTTGTGGAGTCTCCCTCTTTGGGGATATTCAAAAGCCATCTCTACATGGTCCTAGCAAAAGCACATAAGGCAAATCGTTCAATCTATCCCTTGATGACAAAACAAATTAACTGAAACTGTCCTTGAAATCTCCAAATCCCACTGCGCTCCTCTCCTCTCACCACAAGGACAAAAGAATTCAGCACTTAGAATAATTCTCTCCATATGGCCAATTCCAGTGCAGAAGGCAGAAAATGAAAAATTCAAGTTAAACATCAGGTAGATAATCAGACAGATTTTAGTTTAGATGTTTTAAATAACGGCATTGTTACCTGGCTCATCACCAGGGAGATTTGATACATTTTACTCAATAAGTGAACAGCATATAAAATTATTTCCCCATTGCTAAAAAGGAATACAGTACTCAGCCTGAGGGCAGTGTAGTTCGTACTGTTTAGCTGTTTGTCTTTTGAAGTTTCTGGTTTTCAGAAACTGTTCCAACAGTTACCCCATGGGACAACAGTAGCAATTCATTTTTCCCAAAAGCTACTAAAATAGGTGAATAGAAATGTTCTAAGTATTCTTGTAGAAGTTGGTTTCTTTCCTTTGACCCAAGGTCTTCTTTTCTTTCTCTCTGCCTCTTAAATGCAACCTCTGAGGACAAATCAAACAGCTGCTTATTATGAATTTACTTTCAGGCAATAGACTACGAACTTCCAAATGTAGTGATTTTGGTTCTGCTGCAGTTTTTCTTACCAACCACTAAAGACAGTCCCTGTAAGGACCTTAAATTAGATGCAGCAAGCTGTGCTTACCACAAGCATGCTTGAGGAAAACTTCAGCTTTTTTACATCTCCTCTTTAAAGCTCATGGTCACCATTCCTGTTATTCCTGCTAGCATTTTTGCTTCCTGCTATTTGCCCCAAAGGACTTCAGTTACAGCAGTTACTGGACCCTTTCCCCTGGTAGCATTCATGTTTATTATAGTCTATGCATTTTGGTTGTGCTCAAAACCTTGAAAACAACCCAGCAGAACCAAAGCTGCAAGGTTAACTAGAGTATATATATGCTGAAACTACCCCTTCTACATCTCCTGTTAATAGTTTTCATTGGGTTTCTCAATTAAGGTGCTAATAGTGAAACAGTTATCAAATGCAATAAACAACTCATCACAGCAATTAGCACAGAATATAATGGAAGCTCACTACAATATTAGAAAGAGTAGCAGCTCAGCATGTGGATATTTATTTTTCTCATGAGTCTACCCTTGTGTGCATCATAACCTGCCATTTATTCAGGGACTTAATACAAGCTCCAGTAAAGCACAGGCAAAATTAGCTCTGGGATGCACAAAACAGTGATCCCCGATTGAACTATGAAATGGGGAAATGACAATCCAGAGAGCACAAGCAGGGAGCATTGCTCTCTACTTACCTTTTCTTTGGCTCTGAGCTGATCAAACATCTCTTGGATCTCTTGTTTCCAGTCTTCCTGCAGGGAGTGGAAGGAATCTTTGGGCATTTCAAAAAAACCAGACTCTTCTATGGCAGTAAGATGGTCTAGGATTGTGGCAAAGGAAGGTCGTGAGTGTGGGTCAGGGTTCCAGCAATCTAGAACAGAACAAAGACAAACAACGGTCAGGCGTCTCTAAGCATGGAGGTCTGAGAGGACGGGTAGTGCTTTACTGATCCCCAGTGGCTAAGAGTGGCAAACACACCACCTGTGTTACCCCAGCTTTCCCACTGCCCACTTGCACTCAGGATTGTCAAGTATGGAATTCATGCTTGTACAATATCCAGTAGCACTTAAAATCCTGAACTACCTAACTACCTATGTCTCTAGTTTCTATTACAATAATATATTAAGTAAAATACAGATTTATTAATTTTACAGAAGGTTCCACGTTAAAGCATTTTAAAAAAATAGCAAATAATTCCGTTAAATATTTTAAGATGCATGTATGTGCTCACAGAGTAGAAATATCATGCAAGGCTCTTGCAAATACTTCTTTTATAGTAGTTACATTGCAGAGTTAATAGCCATACTGCAGGAGGATATCTATCAGGGCTTTTCCTGATGCCAAACTCTAATACTAAGCTGAGTCATTATCAATCTTCTTTTCAGAATGGAAAACCTCTTCTGCAAAGCAAACTGGGTCTAACTTGTGTGACAATAGGAGATTCAAATAAACAATGACATCAAATCATGCATTTGGAGTTCTCCTATTTTCACAGGTCCTTTTTTATTATTTGAGAGAAAATTAATCAGACATTTTTCTTTTGCTTTTAGGAGAAACCACAGATATACAAGTTTTTTTTTTTCATTTACAGCCTAATGCAATATTCAGCCAATTACAGAGCTCTAAAAACACAGAACTGAAGGTAGCCATCTTACCACATATGGCAACTCGGTGAGCAACAGTACAAAAGGCAATGTTTTACAGTTCAATACAGGGAATTGAACACAGAAAACAGAAACAGAAAATAGCATAAAGCAGCCCCTCAAGCTACAAACAATCCCCCAAACCATTACATCAAAACTTTTGAATAGGAAATTTGCACTCATTCAATCCTCTCTTCCTTTCCCCTCATTTCTACTCTGGAAGGAAAAAAAAAAAAAAAAATCACTTTCTCATTCTGATTTATCTTGTACCAGCACTTACACAGCTTCTTGTTCAGCAAGCGTCCTTATTCTCTTTCGTACTGCTAGATGCCTGCATGCCAAAATTTCAGAGCAACCAAACAGAAAAACTTAACATTCACATGTATTTGTAAGGAATACAGTTTTTCTGCATGAATGGAAGTAACTAACACGTGGGTCTTTCTCATCATACAGCATTGCTCACATGGTCACTGGACTTAAGACACACATTACTGCAGCACAAGACAAGAGTTATAAAAATGTTCTAAAAGTTTTCTAGACCTTGAAATCAGAAAAAAGGGAACATTCTTAAAATATTAGGTGATGTCCCAAAAGATGTTCATTCATCAGTTTTGTGGACTGAAGTACATCAAGACAGCTGTAATTAAAAATAAAAATCACTTCACAAAATCTGTGCACCAGCCAAGGCTTGGTTCTGCAGTTCTTTCCTTTGATTTTAGCATTACTAAGATTTTGCATTTGGGAGTTCTGTTTTCAAAACTGTGGGTATCAACAGGTTCCATGCTGGAATGCATTTGTGTTTATAGCTTTTAATTTGCTTCTTTTATCAAAACAGAGAGCTGAGGATGTTAAAGAGTGCTCTGATGATCTCCTGCTGCTGGCCAATTAATAGCAATGGGTGTTACAGCTGGATTGTCAGTGCCATAATCCCTGCCTCTTTACCTCAGGTTTTAAGCATGGCAAAGCAAACATGACCCAAAGTAAAACAAAATGCTGCAGCCAGCTAAATGCATGAATGAGTGAACAGGATAACTAGCAGGTGGCCCGTGGCTTTTATTTTCCCAGGCCTAGATCAGCCATTATTTGCACTAATGAGGACAGTTGTAACATATAACTCTTTTCTGTGAAGAGCGAAAGTTCAGCTTTGTTGTCTCAGTGAAGACCACCATGGCAGTAATTCAAAAGTAAAAGCAGCATTAGAGGAAGAAGAGTTCACCCGAGATGGGGAAACAACCTGTTTGAAAAACAGCTTTGGTGAAGGGGCAGAAAGGAATTGGGGTTTTTTTGTTCTGGTCTTCGCCCTGCACACGGGGAAGCCAAGTGTTCCAAAGCCACGTGGGTGCTCACCCCTGTGCTGCAGGGTTCAGGCACTGGCCATGTGCCTCTACCTCACTTTCCCAATAGAGGGCATAATTTTTAAATCCTCACTTACAGTTAAGAAATCCAGGAAAGCATGTCAAAATAAACCAACTGGCACAACTGAGCTGGTAGTTCCATCAACTCTTTCAGACGCAGTTTCTCACTTTATAATGCCTTCAAGCTACTCTACCTGCAACTCTATTGTTTACTGTCCAGTAGGATATTTCTTTTTTAACAAAACACACATGAATTTTTTTACTTTAAATCAGCTGAAGCCTGTAACCTAAAGAAAAGACCAGAGAACAGCAAAGGTATGCCAAAATCAGAAAAAAAAAAATCCATCAGAAACATTTGCTTCATGATTTATATTCCTTTTCTGAGGCTAAAGCACCACCAGAGGCCAGAGAGTATCAGTTCCATATTGAGAGTGTTTCTTTGCTCACCGAGACTATAAACCAAGTTTGATTTCTCTTATCTTTGTTTTCCTTTCTGTCAGATAGGTCTAAAAAATTTTATTACACAAAAACACCTAGCAATCCTTGTGAATAGGGACACTGATAAAAATACTGGAGGTAAGGAAGAGAGAGAGAGTGGGCAGGAGAGAGGGAGGGAGAAAAGGAGGGAGGAACAACTGAAGTTCAGGAGACATGAAAGTAGTTTCAATGGCCAGCAGACCAGGTCATAAGTGTACATAAGTATACCTGAAAACCACCTCACACAATCTTTTTTAATAACTACAGCAGCTCTGATAACTAACTCCTGTATGTCTTTCACCTCTCTGTAACCCATCTTGGGCATGAACCACCTCCACAGACAAAGCAGAAAATCACATAATTCTGACTGAAAATATGGGTTGTTTTGGAATGTCAAAGCTACATTTTAACCATCTCCCTGAACTGTCAGTAGGATAAAGCTTCATTTCAAACCAATCTGACACTACTAGCAAGATGTTCAAGCTATGAATTTTAAAACAAGTTAAAACTTCAAACAAGACCAAAATATGTGAAGTTCTGGTGTTGGTAAGTCCTCACTACTAGAAAACAAGCTAAATGATGATAGCAATAGCCTCCCTTTTCCTATAAAGCCAGGTGATGAACAAATCTGTTTCATTATTCTGTTAGTAGACTGACTGTCACAGCACACTAACAGCCAGGCCTGGCTCCCACAATAACCTGCACCACTGAATAAAGCCACTGGAGAAATCTGTGCTCTTAGGTAACAAAACCAACACAAAGAGGCCATGCTCACCAGCACACCAGAAGCAGCACCAACCACACTCACATCACAGCTGGCTTACCTTCCATGAGTTTGGCAAAAGGCTCAGGACACGTGGAAGGGATTGGAAGGGCAAGCTTATTCATAGCAACACCATATGCTACTGCAAGACCATCAATTCCTCTGAATGGCACTTCTCCTGTTAGCAGTTCCCAAAGCAGCACACCATAACTATAGGGAAGGAAACAAAAAAGAGAATAGGTGTTTGACTTTAACACAGTCTCTGTTAAGCAACAAGGTACCTGAACTTGGGAGTTTGGTATACTTAAGAAATGTCAGTTTGCAGGACAAGCTTATAATGGATGCCAAGCTGGTGATCTGCCCTATTTTATCTGCTTTTTTTAACAAGACTGAAATAAGATGACATTTTCACCTTTTAGGCATAAATAATTTTCTCTCTGAAACTGGGAACAATCTGAAAACCAAAAATCTTCGAATTTAATTTCAAACCAAAACCTCTCAAAACACCCAAAAATATGAAGAAGGCTTGTGATTTTTAAAAATAAGTAAAAAAATACTTCTTCAGAATTAAGTTGTCATCTTAAGATGTTCTACAAAATACTACCAATGAAGTTATGGAAATAGTTCCAGGACTGTTCTCCCTCAAAGTATATGATGAAAAACATAACCTCGGAGTATTTTTTCTGCTTCTAGAAAACCTGAAACAGAAACTGCTTCTTCATACTTGATGACCTGACAGTTTTTTCTTCCATTGATCTCTTACTCTCTTCTGAACTCATTTACCACCCGTTATATTCTGTGGTAGTGAACTCCACAAATTTAATGATGAATTGCCAAAAAATATTTCCATGTATGTGTTTTGAGCTTGTCACTTGGTAATTTCATTGGCTTCCCTGTAGCTCTTTCAATACAGAAAGAGTAAACATATGTTCCTTATTAGCTCCTTCCATGCTGTCCATGATTTTACAGGCTCCCATACATCCTGCCTAAATCACCATCTTTCCAGACCCCCAAATCCTAATCTAGCTAAATCCTAATCTAGTTACTATCCTGAACAGAAGCCATTTCATATCTTTCAATGACCTTGACATCTTCCGTTGGAATAAGTAAAATCACACTTTTAAAGATATGGGGACAGGCAGAAATGGTGTTGCTTGTTTTCTTTCTTTCCTATTAAGTTTTCATTTGCCTGTTGCCTTTCTCATTCTTTACAAAATGAGCTGTTATCCATAGTAACTCCAATGTGTTTTTACTGAATCACAATAGTAAAATTTAGAGCCCATAAATTGTATATATTAAATTCTCCCATGGGTGCTACTTTGTATTTATTACCATTCCATCCATTTTATCATTCATTATAGTAAAACGTTTCCTCATCTCTCTGCAGTAGATGAATTTTTCTTATCCTGAATAACTTGGTATCATCAACCATGCTACCTAATAATTTACTGGTTTTTCCAAATCACTTATGATTGTGTTGAACACAGAATACCCTACCAAGAAAACAGATTTATTCCTTTAGTAATTAAGAATTTATTAAATGAGGGGAAAAAGACTTGCCCTTTTTTCCCCACATCAATTTACTTTATTTAAAAGCTTATGATGAAGTCTTAAACTCTTTATAAATCCAAATATAGTATAAACAATCTCACTGCTTAACCACAGATTCAGTATCTCCTTAAGCATTTTCACTTTTCACAAGGTATTACATTTTCTTCTACAGAAGCTGACTCTTCCCCAGATATGCTCACATGTCCACCAGCTCCCTGCTCTTTAATGCTGTTTCTACCATTAAGAAGAACTCAAGATCATACTTGCTAATCCTCAGGAAGCTCTTTTAAGACCTGCCACCATGTCTGCTGCCTTCCATTTCTCTGGTACTACACCAGCTCTAAGCAACAGATTACACAGCACAGCTATTAACTCAGTTGACTCTCATGTTCTTGTAGAAATCTTGGGTGTTACTGTAAATCTTGGGAATTGTTACTGCTCATTTTATCAGTCAGTTTTAACACCTCTGTGAATTTTACTTCAGTAAGATATGTCCTCTAAGCTTGACTCCCTTAAAGAAAAAAATTCAGCTTAAAATGCTTCTTTGGTCTATTCTGGCAGACAACAGTCACTGAGGTTTTTTTCTGGTATAGCCTTATTTTCTTTGCACTCCCACATTTTGCTCCCCTCTGGGCTGTTGCGTTTTCCTGCAGGGTTCTCACCTGTGCTGGGTATGAAAGGAAGGGATTTGGTTTTATGCTTCAAGAAGACTCTCCTCAAAACCCTTTTATCTTCTTTGTTTCATGTTCAGCTTGACAGAGCTCAAGTCAATGCATAATTTTCCTCATTTGGATACAGACTGAGCTTTTAAAAATATGTCTTTCAGAAGGCTTTTTTACACTGTCTTCTTCATTCTTTTAAAGGATTTCCCATACATTCACTCAGAGCTTTAACAGTGTCCTTAAAAGATATCCATGTTCCATCTTCCCATTTTGTTGTTTTCACACAAAATTCCCAATGTTGTCAATAATCTTGACGTTAAACACTACTGTAATAGATTAATTTTTCTTAATTGTGCTTGCAAAGATATAAAATCTAAGTACACATATATTTGGACCATTTCCATGTACAGCCTTGAAGTCCTCCTAAGCACACCTGAAGACCAAGTGAAAAACTGCTTCTCTTCCTACAAGCTCCTTAAATAGCTGCTCCATGAAGAGTCTGAAGCTAAAATATTAAGTTTTCTTGTTCCAAAGCAACAGTTTCCCTATCCATTTGGAAGTACATTATCACAAACTGTGCTCTTGCCATCTCCCTTCCACGCCATCACACCTTTAACATTCACTGTAACTGCTGCTACCTTAGTTGCACACCCTTAACAGTAGTTTTCCTACTTAGGTAAAGGATTTTCCCACTTAGGTAAAGGATTTTAGTCACTAAAGATCCAACATTTGCAGCTAACACAACTATTTTACTTTATTAAGCAGAATCTAATATTTTTTGACTTAGGTGATCTTTTGCTATTTTCCAATGTAATTCATACTCTTGATAATTTATTATTTCTTACTGTCTCAAGAACATTATTTGAAATAAACTAGAGTCTAAGGAGTTCCCATTTTCTTTCTGGCCTTTTAGGATTTATAAAACACTCAAAGAAAATGAAAATTGAACTGAATGTATATTTGGACTGTCTAGATCTGATTGATCATTCATGTTACTTTTCAGTTTGGATATGACTATTGATAGTAAAAGGTAGCAAAATCTACCAAAGTGCTGTATTATTACTTTAACACTAGTATTGGATAAAGCACTACTGATGTGCTCAAAGCACTTCTTCTGCAGGGCAATTCTGAAAGGAAAAAGGAATAGACAGATTGGTGTTTCTTCTAATGTGACACTAGAAGTGTATATTGCAGGAAAGGTCACTTTGCTTCTGACAAAAGCCAATGTCACTATACTTATAGTTCATTACTGAGAATACTGCTTCCACAGAACTGGGGAACACTGCTTTGTGGCACTTGAACAATAATCTCAAGTGAATAAACACCAAGAGAGGTGCTGAACAGAGTGTTCTCCTATTAACTCTCAAGCAGAAGACTGGGAAGCACAAAGGAAAAAGCCAGATCAGAAGACTTGCACAAAAAAAGGCATAGAAAGAAAGAAACAAGGGCCTCTGTTCATTCTCAGCAGGAGGAAAGAGAAAGTGATCAAGCTCATTTATTTTTCCAGGACCTAATAGTAATTTTTGGATTTTAATTACGAAATGAACCATGTGACACAACCCATGCATCCAAGTCAACTGACACTTGTGTGAATAATTAACCATCTTTCAGTGATCCAGTAATCCTTTAAGCCATTTAACATCAGGTTCAATCCTACTCACTGGATTTTCAGGGCAAGGGAGGCTGGAGGCCTGCAGGATTTCACATGTGATTTTGCCACCTCCCTTGTTAGTCTATGAACTTTTAAAAAACAAGTAATTTTTTCTCACTGGTACTGTTCCATTGCATTTGTACCATAGGCTTCTCTTGTCCATTTCCTCAGGTTCAACACTTCCCATGAGGAATGAATTAGAAATACAACAAAGAGATCCCAGTTCCAAAAGAAAGTGGAACATGGCTTTTGTTAAGAAAAAAACCCCCAAACTTCATTACATTATTATGTACAGCTATTAACAGCTGGCAATGAACTGACAGCTCCAGAGATGACCCTTTATGATGCCTTTATATTCCACATACCAGCAGTACTGATAATATGACTATCATTTCAGCAGCACAAGTAAAAAAAATGAAGTGTGCAGCAAAAAAGAAATTGTTTAAACAGCCAAATGACAGGAAAATTTTGTTTATATGCCTACTAACATTAGTATACAGTACTGGATGAGCTGCAATATTCATGCTCCCACTTTACCCCTGTAAATCCAAAGCAAATACAAGCACAAACAGATTTACAGGAATGGACTTACCTAAATAAAAGTGTAGTTTCATCGTCCTCTGTGCAATATAAGCACAAAGCTTCTATTGTGTATCTATAGAGCATGCAGGTACAGCACAGCAAAATCCAGAGCAACAAGTTTTCACTAGCAAGATTTACTAAGTACTGGTACTATGAACAAGCTTCACAGAGCCCCAGACCCTGGTGATAGATACCATGTGTGGCCATTCCTCACTCTTTTTAAGTTCTTTGCCAACCCTACTCTAGAGTAAAAAGATAGAGCTTTTTAGATGGAGTTTGAAACATGTTTTGAAAATATGAAGCAGTTAGTTATGATAAGACTGACCCAGGAAATTTCAGTCTTAGCATACATCTTCAGGATCTTCTTCACCTCTTTGTGCAGTGAGAACACCAAGCAGAACAAGATTCTTCTTCAAAGGCTGGGCAACAGTTCAGCCAGCAGTATTATTCTAATAAGCTTTAAAGAAAAGGTGTTGAAATAAAAGGGTTTGTGAACATTAGAGACAATTCTGTTGATGCTGCATAGACTAACTGGAAGGTTGTCAGGCCAAAAAAACCCCATGTCTCCAGTGATTAACCAACTGGTTGAACTGGACAAGAGGAGGGGCAAGTCTAATAGGATAAAAAAGTTCATCCCGTTAAGAATTTCAGGTTGCATCCTCGGGTGGGGACAGGATTTATTACACAAGTGCATGACTGCTTTTGTAAAATCTAGGGCTTACAATCATGGACACACTAGTAGTGATTGCACTGGCAAGCATTTGTCCTCTGCATACATGATCTTGACAGCTTGTTTAACTATGATAGAGGTTTTAGCCACCAGAAAGAAAAGGCTTATTCAGAGACAGTAGATAAGTTCTCTTAAAGGTGGTGATTCTCTGTTTAAGAGAGAGTATTGTGAGTATTCCTCTTTTCAAGGGAAGACTGGTACCTAACAAGAGAAAGTGATGAAGGAATCCTAAAAGTAGAAATAAAGTATTCTGAAAAACGAACAAAAAATTTCAGCTCTTAATCATTGCAAAGTGATTCACAGTACTTAAATCAGCGACCAAACTGGTACTTTTGCACAAGCACTTGTGCTACCTTAATGAAAATCACTAACTGACTGAATAATTCTTAACTTTTTTAAAATTAATTCATACTGGTACAGAACATCTATTGATCTGTTCATAGCATGCCTGAATTAGTAAAGTTACAATTACAAGAAAACTGTTCCCACTTTCCCTTCTCCCTTTCCCTCAGGTTACCCCTCCTGGCACTATTTCAGAGAAGAGCAAGTTTATGTTTGAGGTTGACAAGCTGTGTACAAACCAGTACCATCATCACGTGCACAGAAAAAGTGCACAGCCTTATGATTTTAATTTTTGCCAGACTTCACTCCAAATAAAAGCCTGGTTCTTGCTCAATTTGTCTCAGATTAGCTACAGAGCTACCACGTTTAATTACACAGTCCGAATTTTATCCACACTATTAGAGTGCAAAATACAATGCAAAACATTATCTATTCAGCAAAACTGGACAAGGAAAATGAAAATCTCCACACCAATTAGCTGCTACAACAGTCAGACAAGTCTGTCAGCTGGACTATTTCTTTATCCTGACAGATTTTACAGCATGCAGTCATTTGTGGAGGAGCATTAGTGGCCAGCGACAGAATCTTACTGCTATGAAGACAAAGATCCTGACATTACAACACCTTTTTCTCCACAAGAAAAATGAAATTCTCTCTATTTTATCTGTTTCAGATGTTCAGTACTTATTCTAAGTTATCCAGCATCCAGAAGAGTCACAGTCCTGGAGCTATTGACTGAATTCTATATTTACCCATCCAAAATTAAAACTCAATTTCTGGACGTATACGGGCCAACTCTTCTCCCCACCAGATTAACTCATTCACAAAAATTCCAGTGCATGAATGAAAAAGACAATATATACATGCAAGTTACTATTTATGGATTACATACTCAGATGGACCCAGGTAAGAGATGTATTATCCTATGTGAAAGACTAGAAGGATGGAAATCATGAATAAAATTATTATTAAAGGGAAAAACAGTATTCAGATTGAAACAGCAAGAGGGAATTCAATCAAGTACAGTGTGTTTGTGTACACATACATTAGTGAGACAGATTACTACCAAAACAAAGTATTTCAAAATTATCTTGTATGTAGAACAGTAAAAAAAAAAGTACTTCTCAGATGGTATTATGACCTTTGATTATGTCAGTCAATAGCCAAATAAGCACAAATAATTTGGTTTAGACAAAGCAGAGGGGACTTGGATTATAAATCTGAAATAATCTGAATCAAAACTTACAGAAAAACAAAAATTTAGAGGCATTCAGTAGCTGGTCCACCACTTATTTTCTACAGTAACAATAAGTGCGAGATAAGTCTGACAGATGGAAAGCTGATGGATAAAGTTTTTAAGACCTGATTTTTTTAATATTTGGTTCACCATTATTCATTCTTACACATAAAAGAGACTTCCTGGCAGGTCTAGTTACTCTTTAGTATCCAATCACTGAATGCCAAATCAATACCTCCAAACATCGCTGCCTTTGGAGAACATGGAAGAGCGGATGACCTCAGGAGCCATCCAGGCATATGTCCCAGCCGCGCTCATTTTGGTGGTTTTATGCCATTCCCTGGCCAAGCCGAAATCCGTGATCTTCAACATCTTGTTGCTCAGATCTCCATTTTCCACCTTTTCGAGTATCAGTACTGGAGAAAAGGGGGGAATAAAAGGTATGCAGAGTAAAGCTAGTATTTATGCAAAAAAAGATTTTCCTGGAGATCCCCCAGATTTCAATATTTTCCCTGGCTTTTCATTATTCAAACATACCATACCCTATTACGGGTTATTTCAGGCTGATCCCTTCATCTGACAACTGAACAGTTCTCTAGCAAATAACTTCAATTTTAACCAAAGAACCAAGCCCCAGAGAAGAAATACGTAATTATTTAATATAGTGCCAAGTGTCATTCTATATAATGCTCTGCTAAGAGGAAGTGAACCACTGTAACTTCTAGAAATCCAGATAAGGGAAGACATTTCCTAATTAATCCTCTCTCAGCAAGCCAGTAATAGCATCTTTTTCTTGAACTGCTTAGAGGACTTTTTTTTTTGTAAATCCAGATACACACATAGGCTGGATATACCCTTCATGTAAATGTGTTAGGAGTAGAAGCTCTATGCACAATTTTTTTTAAGTCACTATTGAAAAAACATATTTTTGATCAGTAATGACATGCCCAGTTCCAGAATGCATACAGACCCCCACAGACTCCCTCCCCCATCATTACTAAACTACTTTTTTCTGCCCTGTTTCAGTGGCAATGGAGTCCATACCCAAGAACTCTAAAAACACCTTGAGATGTAACTCAAGCATGCTGAGATGTAAGACATATTCCTCTGTAGCTGGAAAAATGTACTGTTACACCACCCTGTGTAAAGCAGAGCCCACAGGTATCCACTCTGCTTTAACAGCATCTCATTATCCTCTTTCTTTATCTTAGTGCAAAGTGACCACACAAGTTGCACCAACAATGCAACACAAAGCAACAGAATATGAGGGCACTAAACTTTATAACTAATGGAACCATAAGCCCCTGAAATTATTTTAAGCCACTTTATAAAGAATCACAAAGAAAAAATACTTGCATTACTATTATTCCAAAGACTTCACATAAAATAATCACCAAGCCAGCTGAACACCATCATTATTCAGCTACCCTATTTTTAATGTCATTACAGACACTACAGACAGAGGTTCTTGGAAAACATGAGGATGTTTTTTTCTTTTTCTATGGATGCATCAATTGCAAAAAAAACCAAACAAAACAGAAAAACACCAACCAAACAAAAGAAACCCCATAAGCTCCATAATCAAACAATCATGTATTATAACAAGACCTATAAAAGGCAAATGTGCTGCAAAAATTACAGAAAATCTTCAGGACCATTTTCAGCAGTCTTTTCATAGACTCAAATATTAGCCTCAAGTTAACACAGCTTTTTTTTTTTTTTAACCCTTCTGTATTATAAGTAACACACATTTACAATGTTAAAACACTGCTTCTAGTTCAATAATAAAGAAATTGTCTGTTCTTGGAAAATTTAAAAAAATCAGTTACCCTTTTACAAGGTTTCAGAATTTACAAAATAGTACTTCAAAGACTTTTGTGGGACAACTCAAGGTACGAAGAAATTAGAACTACAGTTAAGCTCATCGTTCTTGCTTCTTTTGCAAAATTTCTAACATGACCAAATGCTCCATTTTCCTAATCACAGAGAAAAGAGATTGAGGCCTAGAGTTACTATTCTCTTCATTTGGGCTAAAGCATATGCATTTTTAAAGCAATACTTCAGTGCACAACAGAACCACCACAAGAAACCAAGGCACAGAAGGTGCCTTCCTTTGGACCTCTTCTTCAAATAAGTCTAACTTTTTTACTTCTTTCTAGCGGATGAACAAGTGCTAAAAGAAATTGCTAGCAAGAAAAGCTTCCTAGAATGTACACAGTGTTTCTTTTTCTAGCTTGTACCCATTCTGCCTAAAGAACTGGCAGAATAACAAAATGTGATTTTAAATTTAAATGCAGTAATTTAGAGATGTACAGTGATGTTGTAAAGTTAAAGTTTGAGACAAGAAAGCACAGGTTTAGGGGGTTTGGGGATTTTTTTTGCTTCCCTCCATAATCGCAATGAGGAACAAACAAATTTATTGTTCACAGATCATATTCTGTCTGAGCTCAAAAGCAGCACAGAGCACCATATATCACAGCTGATACATACTCTGTACCTACCTTCCTGGTAAGAGGTTATTTAAATCTAATTACCTTGATTTGTATTAAGTTCTAACAAAATAATTAGTACTTACATACATCTTTTGTATCCAGAACTTGTTCTTTTGTCAGATGCAGGGTAGTAAGAAAAATTACCATGACAAAAGACCACAGAGAAGGACAACAAAAGAGAAGGATTTATTGCAAGTCTTTGATTCCTTAGTTACATCCTTGGCTCCTTTTCTATTTCCTTGTAATAACGGCTTGGGAAAGTAAAAGTGAAATCCAAATTTTTAAAAATTTATTTTAAGAATGGTATCTCTTTCCAGCATCTGTTTCAGTTCTCTTTATTGTATTATTCAGTATCAATAGGCTCACTTGTAACTGCCAGGAGTCTCCCTCGCCCATCTGTCAGATTTTCAAACCAAAAACCTTGTTATCCCCTCTTGTTTTTGCCTGAATTTCAATGAAGAACTTGTAAATAAGTGAAATATTAATTCGTTTTAGTCTGCTCCTTAAAAAAAAAATCTTTTATGGAGGACACACGGAAGGTTGCTAGGACACTGCAAATGCATTTTGCTTATGCTAATCAACATGGTCTCATTTGCTTCTGAATTTTACCTACAGTCAGTTATTACACCTTGTTTAATACTCAGTGCAAGTCGTCTTCTGCAAGTACTACTTCTGCACTTGTATTAGTCCATGACAAAACAAACAAGATACATGAAACACAAATAAGCAACATGCTCTCTAGGCTTACAGAGTTCATGTACTTTTACCTCTTTTAATAGATTTGATCACTCAGGATTGAGATAACAAGGGCCAGATGATCAACATCTGTCCTAACTGTATTGAGTTGGCATTGCAAGGATTTGGTAGTGGGAAGAGTGGAAAATGCTAGAAGCTTTCCCTGTGTCCAGCAGAGCCAGTTCCTGGCGGCTCCAAGATGGATGTGCCACTGGCCAAGGGTGAATCAATCAGAAGTGATGGTAACACCTTTGTGACAACATATTTCAGAAAAAGAATTTTAAAAAGTGTTATTGTGCAGATATAATTGCATCAAGAGAAGAGTGGAGTGAGAATATGTGAGAGGAACAACTCTGGAGACACCAATGTCATTGCAGAAGGAAGGGGAGGAGGTGCTCCAGGCACCAGAGCTGAGCTTTCTCTGTAGTCCATGGAGAGATGCAGAGATCCATGTGTATCACATGGAGGAGACCCATGCCAGAGCAGGTGGATGCCCGAGGAGGCTGTGACCCTGTGGGAGGCTCATACTGGAACAGGCTCCTGGCAGGCACCTGCAGACCTGTGGAAAGGTTTTCTGGCAAGACTTGTGACTGCATGGAGGACCCTTTCTGGAGCAGGCTGTGCCTGAAGGACTGCACTCCATGAGGGAAGAGTGCAGGCAGTGACCCACGTCACTTTGTGGAGCTGTTGCCTGTGAGATCGTTCTCCATGGCCTTCTCCAGCATGAGTCTGTCTCTTGTAGGAAGGAGCCCACACCGGAGCAGCAGCAGGACTCCTCTCCCTAAGCAGCAGCAGGAACAATGTGTGATGAACTGAGCATAACCCCTATTCCCTGTCTCCCTGTGCTGGTGCAGAGAGGAAATAGACCTGGGAAGGAGGGAAGGTGTTTCCTTTTAAGATCTTGTTTTACTTCTCATTATCCTGCTCTGATTTTTTTTACTAATAAATTCAATTGGTATTTCTAATTCGAGTTTGGTTTTGCCCGTAATAGTATTTGATGAGTGATCTCTCCTAGTCCTTATCACAACCCATGAACCCTTTGCTATATTTTCTCTGCCCTGTGCAGGTGTAGAGGGGAATGGCAGAGGGGGGGCTTTGGTGGGTGCCTGGAATCCAGCCAGGGTGAACCTACTACACTACCAAAACAAATTCAGGCACAGATACAGAGCACTTACACCAAAACGCAGCTAATACACAAAGAAGTAAATCTCAATCTTATCTGCTGATTTTAAAGATCTGCAAGTGATACAGAGGTTTAAAATAAGCAGAAAATTTAACAGAAAATCTTTCACGTTCCCAGCCTTCAAAAGAGAAACTGGCAGCAAAGACAATGGACCAAGCAACTAGGGAAGAACGAGACCCAAAGCAGCAGAAACATGAAGCATATGTGTCAGCTTATTAGGGGTGGATCAGCCTTTCCCTGTTTCAGCAAGGCCCATGCAAGAAATCTCTTCCTGTGTGCACACATAGAGCCAGCCAAATGGTAGATGAAGGTCTGCTATGTACTACTGCTCCTCTTTTTCCTCTGCAGCACAAGCTAAAAGCTGATCTTAAGTAGCATGGTAGGAACCAACCAGCAGTGTGTAAAGGGGACTGGTGAAGCAAATCAGGTATTACAAGCACATTCAGACAGCTTTCACCACCCAAACGCTGCAGCAAAGAAACTTAATATAGGAAATCACCATGTTCTTTGCATACTGTGCAAGTGCAAAGGAAAGCACGGTGGCTTAAAGTAACACTAAAATGGTCAGCAACCTTCAGTGAAGAGTACCATGCATGCATGTCCTTACAGGAGTAATAATCCATTAGTGCTCATGTATGTTTTCATACAATCCTGAAAGACTTGGAACTTGTCCTCCAGAAAATAAGCATTTGACAATGAGACATTAATTACAGCTCAAAGAAATTCTGTCCAGCAAGACAGCTCTTCAACATCTCCAGCATAGAATGAATATGATCAAATATGCCTTTGTATTCTTCACAACACCTTCTTTAGATCAGGCAGTCATCCAGATACATATGATTTAGCTGTGCAATTTCAACCACTGTGAGTGTACTAAGAACTTTATTACCACATGGACTTTCAAGAGTCATTACTGACCCTTGATTTAACCCTACTGTTTTATCCCTTGAAAGCCAGGCAGAGTGCAAGTCCTGAAAGGCAACAGTCAGTCAAGGCACATTAGAGAGTTGAGATATAAAGGTAGAAATTAAATACTGGGATTCCTCTTATCTAGGTTATGATGAGATGGTCCTTTTTCTCTGAAATGAACATGTTTACTGAGCTTCCTCCATATTCTTCAAGAAATCTTTGGTGCCGTACAAGAAGCATTAAGATATTTTCCTATCAGACTCTTGTGAAAAATTTCCTAATTTGTCATAGTTATATTATCAGTACTTTTTGATAGAGGCTTCCATCTATGTGATGCTTTGGCTTCTGCTTCGGCCAAAACAAGTTGCAGTAACAAAGAGGAAAGGCAATAAGGCATGGCATGCCAGTTTCAATCCAGACAAAGAGTGACAGGGTGTTAACTCTGTCAATGCTGGTACCATTTAAAGATGTACCCAGGATCCTCTTATGCTTGTCTGTGATTTGAGCTAGCAGCTTTTCTAGCAGAGTTGAAAGCAATGGAAACCAACTTCCTAAGGTCAGGTGAAGCCAATTTACCTTCCCCAGTATTAGCACCATTCAGTATGTACATTAATAGCTAGCAGGCTTTCCATAGATTCCAATGTCAGTCTTACTGAAAGTCATTAAGCCTGTGGAAGCCCCCAGATCTTAGCGATTCTCAGTTTCATGAGTCACAGCTGTCTACCAGTGGCTTCAAGTAGAATGAGGGTTTCTTTTCTAGAGCCAGGGCCAACTTAGATGCTTTTGTTGCTTAAACAAAGATTTGTACTGAAAACAAACATCACAGGAACAGATCCACCTAAATACGACTGACACAATGTTATCTGACACTGAGTCAGCTGTTCCTCCTGTTCCACCAAATTCTAAATTATTATGCTTTACTAGAAAGACAAAAAACATTTGCCTTAGTATTCACAGCAATATAAAAACCAACTTGGTTAAGATTTCTAAAATGCCATCATTCCTTCAGCCTTCATGTAGTTCCTACTGCTGGATCTCAGTTCTGTCTCATCATGACAAGTCACTATGGAGACAGATGCCTTTCAGAGGAGAAATCATTGCAGTGAAAATACTGGCACCTGCAGCTTCAAAGTTTTGTGATTAAGGACATTGTGTACGGTCTCAAAACCACTGGTTAGTTCTAAGTGGCAAAACAGAAGACAAAATGAATTCTGAAGGAATACAAACTGAAGTTACAAAAATTAACAGTTTAATTAACAGCTCGCCAAGTTACAACTCCGCCATAAATTAGTAGATAAAACTACAGAAGGGTTGCCCTTGAGGCAAGTAATAAACATTTCTATAGAGATTAAATTCTGTCTTGCATGCTTGTGACAGATGAACACCTGCCACAGCCTCCCATGTTCAAAAGCTGAATGTCTTCTCCTTCCTGTTTTCCCCCCTCTATTGCTGTGGATCATTACAACGAAAGCTGGCTTACAGGAAACCAACTCCAGCTTCTCAGAAAGCAGCCTTCCCAGGCTCCAAACAGTCAGAGAAAAGACAAAGCCTCTACAGAAGGGGATTCCAAGCATATGTCCGAATTACCCTCCACAGGAGCCTGTCATGACTAGAGGCACATCTGTGCTAAGTGCTTACTCAAGCCACATAAATCTCTGTGGTCTGGTATAGGCAAGCTATTTCAATTACAGAAGTTGCCCAAAACACAAGATGTTAGAGAGACATCTGGTGAAAACCAATTTACTTATCATTCCAAGATTACCTCAGTGGTCTAAACATCTTTAAAATTAAGTTGTCAGAAACATATTGTTCTATTAGCATGCCAGTTAATGTAATCCAAACTGGCACTACTCTAAAATAAGTCTTAAGTAAAACTGTCCCTTTTCCCACAAAGGCAGCTGAAGGTCATCTCTCATTGCATCTTGCACCACTCACCTTAATAATAATTTAATCAGTTGAAAAAAATCAATGATGAACATCACTGACAAACACCCAAAGCTTTAATGCAAGTAAGACGTCATTTCCAGATTATTATACAGCTCTCTTTTCACTACATATGTATCTACAGATATACCACAACAAGATAAAAGATAAGGATACAAAGATGTATAACCTTTGAGGGGCATAAAGCTGCATATCCTTTGATCTACTTGTACCTATGTTTTAAAAAACCCTAAGAGATTGGGTAAACCACATCTACTATTTATCACTTCTACTTCTTAGCAACTGCATTAGGAGCTTTAAAACTGCTGAGCAAATTTTGTTTTGGGACTATTTTGAACTTTGCTATAGTGTTGCAATGCAAATAACTGCATTGTTGATACACTCTTCATTCTGTTTAACCCAGCTTATTTGTATTACCTCTTTCCAATTACGCTAGAAACTCTAAGTCTGAATTTCTTTCCTTCTGCTGCAATATATACATTTCTACCCCTTTCCTTTAATTTTCTTCTTAAACCCATCTACTCTCCTTCTAAACATGCTCCTCTATCCTACACAAACAGAAAAACCATCTGGAGTAAATCTTCCAATCCGATGACTAAAACAAATATAATGAATCTTTATTTAGGTTTCAAGGTGGTGACTACAAAACCTCAGTCATATAGCTCCTATTTTTAATCCAATGCTGTATTACCTCCAATAGGCACAAAGAAAGTTAATTTAAAGAGGTAGATTGCTTTCACCAAAGGAAATTTTTCACAAGGGAAATTAAGAAAAAAATTTGGCAACAAAATTAACGGCTGCTGTTTTAATTCTCTGTTCTGCTCACATTACACCAGCAGAATGAGGAAACACATTATATCCTCCTTTCACAAACAGATACTCCCCCTGGAAGACAGTAACTGTCAGATTTTTGCTTGTTTCTTTTGGAATGGTTGTTTTAATTTGCAGATACACTTTTGAACAGTTTGGACAGCATTCTTGGCATCCAATGGGCCAAAGCAATGGGGAAAAGCAAGTAAGGAAAAATAAACACTAATATATTCTGATCCAGTTGCTAGCAACATCAAAGAACTGGTACAAAATTCCTCCTCAACCGTCAACATTAAGTGTTGGTCATAATTGCCTTTTTCAGGTTTCTGAGCCTAAAGAAAGGATTAGGTTAATCTGCATAGTTTAGTGCTGAACAGAATACTCCTTTGCTTTACTTGTGTTACAAGCTGACTCATCACTTCATAAGTAGAACAACATTCAGAAAGGAACTACTACAGTATGATCTTCCACAGCAAAAATATCCCACTTTTATCTATCAAAGAAGAAAGGAGCTGCTGTCTACTGCACAATATAGTATGAACAGCCAGGCATACCAAAAGTTGGCTTCAGCTTTTTCTACTTTTCTGCTGTTGTACTCCCAGTTTACTTGGCACATAGCACAACAAGAAAATAAAGAAGTTTCTGATTTAACAGGCAAAAGCTGGTAACAATAGCAACGAAATCACGATGACCCTGCAATACCACCACAGGAGTTAACCACCAAACTGTCCATCACCCCAGTACTTCATGACAACAGCTATATCAACAACTTCATGTTCCATTTCCCAGTCCAGAGAATGTGTGTGTGTATTAAGAAATGTGGAAAAATTTGTCAAAAAAAAAAAAAAAAAAAAAAAAAAAAAAAAAAAAATCTAAGACAGTCTCTTGCATAGTCCAGCTCACAGTTCACATCGAGTCAATTATCTGTGCGTTATGCTACTCAGTAAACCTGGCACACAAGAATAGAAAGCTATTAGCTAATGAATGTCAGGCCTGATGGAAATGGTCACAATAATTAGGTGAAGGAGAAATACAAAAAGAAATAAGAGCAGGACTGAGTGCAATGAAAACTGAAAGCATACAGAAAGATATAAGGGAGAAGGTTTGAAGACAAGGAAACCTACTGTGGGGGAAAAGAGCTGGATTTGTCATCTGTGGTACACCAGGATATAATTCTGACTTGATGGATGATTGCTGGCTGCATACTTAACTTCCATATAACTTCTCCCCAGTGGAGACAATGCAGTCAGATTTTAGTGTCAGAGTACTATTCTTTTATTGAAATACAACAGTTCTAGGCAGACTATGAAAAAAATTACTACCTAGTGATAAAGCAACTTTAACTCACATATTTTACGGTTATATTTTTAAGCTTTATCAATTTTTCATAGAGACATGTACCATTTAATAGTGTTTCTAGCATGCTAGGGTAGATACTGGTGCTTTGAGACAGGTTGGGAGAACAAAGTATCAGAAGCTCTTTAGCCACAAATGTAAGAAAAATTGACTACAAAAG
This sequence comes from Sturnus vulgaris, assembly GCF_052056855.1. Classification (NCBI taxonomy): domain Eukaryota; kingdom Metazoa; phylum Chordata; class Aves; order Passeriformes; family Sturnidae; genus Sturnus; species Sturnus vulgaris. Next base: position 13,780,868 of record NC_142248.1, on the reverse strand, counting down.
GTACTTCAAGCAAGCCTGAGCTTAAAGGGAGCTCCTGCACCTGGAGACGAAGTGGATGGTGGATGTCCCAGGTGAGGCCCTGACTGCCAGCTACCAAAGAGATACAGCACCTGGATGATGTAACTCTGAGAAGGCCTGAAACCCTCAAAGGTGCTGGAAGTGGGGTTTCTGCAGATCATTCCAGAGCAACTGAAGCACCAATGGACACAACAGCCTAGTACCAGATTTGTTTTCCCATAGACCTTTGCTCATCTGCTACTGTACAATCACGGTTTTTCAAAATCACTAAGGCCACCTAGAAATTACAAAGAAGGGAACTAATGCTTACCCTGTCATAGCTGGAATGTGAAAGACCACTGGCTGAAGTACCATTGTGAGGGGGAATATTGGACACATTTTATTTCTTTCTCCATCCTGAAAACAGGAAAGCCAACTGTGGCTTTACTGACCAA